>NC_139221.1:98934366-99664366 GCF_055691185.1 Crinia signifera | reverse complement strand
CCATCCTCTGTTTTCCGGTACCACTCAGCCTGCATCACAGCAGATAACTAGATGGGCACATACTCCAAAAAGTTCAGTGTAACAATGTCAGTTTAGCAATTTCCTTCGACTGATTTGGTTTTTGTATTATTTTAATATTCAAAAACCTCATACTTAAGGCAGCGAAAAACAGTTAATTTTAGAGTAAAAGTTATTTTTTTTTTAGGATTTTAGCAATAACACAGAAATGGTCATTTTTTTTTCTTTTTTTTTAAGATTGCACAGAAATAAAAAAACGTCTCTAGGACTGTTTATTTGATCAAAATATCTCATTCAATAGTTTGATATTTTATATATACTAATACTATTCTGAAATCATCCATACATTTAAAAAAAAGCAAAAATATACCGGGCCATAATAATCCACCTCACCATCCGTTTAACAACTTCTCACCACAATTACGGCGGGTTGCATAGGAGTATAAAAGAATAGTACAATTTAAATAGCTGAATCATTCATTTGAAGCTTTACTGTTGGTTAATCTTATTGAAAAAGAAGATAAGATTTTGACAGTACAGTATGCAGTGTATGCTAACAGTAATATAGAACAGGTACTACATAAACAAACAGATTTGTGTCAGTAAAGTTGTTTTACATAAAACCTGGTTTAGATTACAATTAACAGATGTACAATGCATCAGTTTGTCTTAAATAGCTTATCTGCTCTCCTCAGATGTAAATGCAGTACTACAGTATTTCTCCATGTATAATGTTACAACTAAATAAATACAGTGGGATGGATTTAACATGCCAGAAATAGGTGACACTGGCAGTGGACATTACCGACAGTCAGCCACAATCCAATCATCAATCGTAAGTTTGCCAAGGTCTCTTAGTGTTAGGCCACACGGGGCGTGCAGGGAAGGGGGGGGTTGGGTTAGGCACTGAGGAGGGCGATTTAGGGTTAGGCTGGGAGAGGGGTTTGGTCTTGGTCTATTTCCATTGCGACGCAATTCACAAGCAACACGGATGCCGTTTCTCTTCTGCCAGCGCTTCGAACTACAGCTCCAGGGGCCAAGAAATACGTATTTTCCCATGCTGTAAACGGGACCTGGATTGGATCTCCTGGGTTACTGGTTTACAATGAGGCTTACCCATGTTGTCCTTCCTTGAACCAACCCTGGAAGGATTGCCAGGTCAGTGGACTCTGGGTGGGGAAGTGAGGATAACCCAGATTTTAGCAGCAATAGAAAAGGGGTATTGCTGTACTTGACTTTCTGCTGAATTTGTATAATTGCATGTGGTTACAGTGAGAACCATATTATGTCACAAATTACTGGTGCCGCTGACAAAACACTTTTTTTTTTATTTAATTTTGAATCAAAGATTTGGTTGCAAAAAAAACCCAAACAAACAAAAAACCACACAGTTGAAAAGTGAGAACAAAGTAATTGACAGCTACCTTGAACCACAGATGCTTCAGTATAAAACATAATAATAATAATGATGATAATAATTTATACATCTTATAAATAAAAGTCTGTCTTAATGATGGAAATAAACTCCCCAGTAATTTTCCCAGGCAGGTTTTAGGGTAAGGCAGTGGTTCAAAAACTTTTTTGAATCACGACACCCTAGAGCACGGGTGTCAAACACAAGGCCCGCGGGCCAAATCCGTCCCGCCAGACCTTGTCATGTGGCCCGCGCAGCCGCCGCCAGCCTTCACCTTTTATTCTCGCTTCTTTTTTTGACACAAGAAAGCCGCCTCTTCAGCGCATGCGCGGCAGCCTACAAGCCAAAGAACGTCTGCCCTCTAGCGGCACCGGCCGTTCTACACAGGAAACCTCCACTTGTTTTTATATTGAGCGCATGCCATCCTGTGATGTGACAGATCCAACGGCTGCCTGAACCCTTCTCTCCTGTACTGTAAGTAAATATGATGTATGTGGGGGGGGGGGGGGGTGTCTGCTTATTATTCTGCTTAAAAGTCTGATTATAATTAATTTGAGAATATAATTCCAGTAGGAAGGTTGCACACTGCTGATATCATCCGCAAGAAAACTTTATTGGAGACTGCTCAGACAGAAGTACATGGTATTTGGTCTGAGCAGTCTCCAATAAAGTGTCTTGTGGACAATATCAGCGATGTTTGACCCTCCTTTTCTGACTTGCATCATCTGCTACTGAAATGTGAGTGGGCTCTGCGTTGGTCTGCACCTGCCCCTCACAGCACTGCAATGGTTACATACCATGGCAGGTGGAGCGGTAAACTTTGGATATACTGACCACTTCCATGTCACTTTACAGTGGTATAGGGACCATAAACTACAATCAAATACCTCATTATTCTGACTATGTTTCTGCTTTCAGAGCTAGTTATTACTTACATTATTACAAAAAACAGTAATAAGTGAATGCAGTGACAATAATTTATGATAATAAAGAGTGGACACATAGTCCTACAGATACAACCAGCCCTTTGAGGGTGACCAAACTGCTGATGCGGCCCCCGATGAATTTGAGTTTGACACCCCTGCTCTAGAGCATCAAAATATTTTCAAGGCACTCCTAGGCCAAATGTTTCTTATTGAGAAATTTAGTCAAAAATAAATACAATTAAGTACATTGTGTGTATATGTCAAAGTTATGTGGTGAGGGACAGGATTTGCTCCTGTTTGTATATTATGATTGGCAGCCACCAGCACTAGTTTTACCTGTTACATTGACCATTTATAATATGAATTGATCCTGGTCCACCAACCCAAGGCACCCCTGCAAGTGTCCCGAGGCACCCCAGGGAGTCTAGGCACACAGTTTGGGAACCACTGGGCTAAGGGGTTAATCCAATAATACAGGAGTCATTGCACCCAAGTATCCTTACATTACATTGGTTTGGGCTCACATATAAAGGTGTATTATAATGACAAAAATCCAACTGATATAATAGGACACACCAGATGACACGGACGTGCTTCTTTTCCCCAATGATCACACACCTGAACTACTTCCAGATGTCATCAAAGCGCCATCACAGAGCCACAGCTGTATAACCCCACAACTAGAACACTAGTATCACTCACAGAGACACTACCAACAGAAACTGAAGCACTACACATGCGCAACTGGGAAAAACGCCATGCCATCTATCAGCAAACACATAAAACTACTGCTATTAGATAAAACAATGCTACATTTTGGCACACCTTATAGATAGTGGCTTGTGGTGGGGTGAGGCAGGTGTCCGTTTACTCCAGACATACTCTATGAATATACAAATTATATGGGAAATACAAAGAATACATTCTAAATATTTTCTTTGTATTATTCTCATAATTTTATAGGCAAAATTCTTGGAGAAAAAAGTATATAATAGGTGAAGCAATATCTCACCTGCCTACCTTTATCTCTGCTCAAGACTCACCAAACTTGGGAAGCCCCAAAGACAAAAGCAAGCCATGTCATTGTACTCTCTTGATGTTTCTTTCTTATTAGTAGTGCCTTGCGCCAGGTACGGGGCCCAGCAATATACTACCTGGGAGGGAGGCGGGGTGCAGAGCCTCTGCATGGAGCCGCTTGTTGGAGACTTCAGAGAATGCTACGCAGTGGTTAGAATGATCTGGATTGGAGAGTGCTACGCAGTCCACCTGATGGCGAGGTGGACCCCTATCCATCAATCAGTGCATCTATGCCCCCATATAGTACTCTGAATGTACATGCCCTCCAGTCTGTCCATCTATCTATCTATGCCTCCATATGATGCGCTGTGCATCTAAGCCACACCCTATCCATCTACCTGTCCATCTATGCCTGCACACCGTCCGTCTGCCCATCAAACCAATTTTGTCCCCATATGGTGGTTTGTTAGTCTGTCTGTCTGTGACCTCCATCAGTCTGTCCGCCTATTACCCCCATATAGTGTTCTGTCAATCTATGCCCCCCTAGACTTTTGTCTGTCTGTCTATCTATGCCCCATATGGTGTACTGTTCATCTATGCCCTTCATCCACCTGTCTGTCTCTCTATACCATCATATAGTACTTTGTCCATCTGTCCATCTTCCTTTAATGCCTAAATATGGTGCTCTGTTCATCTGTCTGCCCATCTGTCCATCATCCCCCCTTCCACCCCCACCCACCCCCTGTGCTGAGATCAGGTAGTGTCTCCCTCCTTCTCTATCCCTTGACAATCTCCTCCTTTCTCTCTCCCTGACAATCTTTTTCTCTGCCTCCTTTTTCTCCCTCACCATCTCCTTCTTTGTCTCTCACTTCCTTCACTATCTCCCCCCCTTTCCCCAGGGTCCACAAAGTTCTAAATACACCCCTGACAGCATGTATAATTTCCACACGAACCCTTGGGCATATATACTGTGCGCAGACCCTGGCAGCCATGGGGCATGCTGAGAGGGATCTGTGTTGGATCACTCACTTAGCAGCACTGAGGAGAGGAGGCATAGGCTTGTATAGGGCGCCGCAGCGAAGAAATGGGGGTTTTAACGCATTTTTTTGTATATTCCACCAATTGCCCCATGACATCTCACCACTCCCCTCACATCTCAATGCTCACCTCGCAGCTCACACTGCTCCCAGCTTGCAGACCCACTGCCTCTCCTCCACAGCTTACACTGTTGAAATCACATCTCACTGCTCCATCACACCGAATAGTTCACTACCCCCCCACACAGCTCAAATTGCCCCATCACTGTATAGTCACCTACTCCCCCCCCCCCCCCCGCACACTATCCCCCGCTCATGCCTCCCTTCAAATTTAAGGAATAGTTGCAGCTCTGTCAGGTCACTAATACGCACAGCTTAAAAGGTCATTCCTGTGCGGGTAAGATTGCAGCCAGAGTCTATGGCAGAGAATGGTGTTTCACTGCTCCACAAATACAATGCTAATTAACAGAAAATATGCTAGGCTACGACACTCAGCGCTGCTAAATCCTGTCCAGGCCTCTCCTGCTGCACGGCATATTGTGGCTAGGTGTAATCTATACTCTGATTTGACCCCTTATCAGCCTTGGATACAACCCTTTGCTAAAATGTATATAGAACTGATGCAAGTCCCACATCACACATATAGTGGCGTCTATACACGCCAACTATAATTTGTTGGAAGCCTTTTAAACAACTCCAGTCTGAAGAAAGTGTGTGTGTATTTTCCAAACAAAAAACAACATACTTGTTTTCCCACAGATATTTACAGCATTTCAGCTGCATGCTGTTAAGATGAATTTCAATCTTTAACTGTATCCCTTGCATTATGATAATAAACAGGAAACACAGGAGTTATGATACATTGCCAGACGTAAAATGTCCAAAAAACCTTCACATCTAAATCAATATAAAGAAAGTCAAAGATTTCCTGCTAATCTAAACAGCAGCAGTAGCAGCAGTCAGTACTGACTTCGGCCACCCATCTGCAATGGCTGTTTATACACTTAAACTAACAACATAAGATTTACAGCAGACTCCAAACACCAGAATAAATTATACTAGTGCCATTTATTTACACAAAGTTATATCCCTTTACAATCACAGAATGAATGATCTTTTGTATTCTGCTTGGTCATGGCAAGAAGAAAACAAATAGTTGGATAGAAAAGACAAATGTGTCTGTCACCCTATGATGCTACTTCGTTCTTCCTTATATTTTACATGTTCTCCCACAAACGGAGCAATGTTGTGTGACAACCTTTGCTTATCTAATGTTGTAGCATTACCACATGCATGTTAAATGTAAAAGAATCCTTTGGAAAAGTAAAAGATGCATTACAACCCTAGAGAAGTGTGGGCTCGCTGGGTCCTGACAGACCCTTTGAATAGAAAAATTGGTGCATTTGAAGAAATGAGTAAAAGTTTTTTTGTGGTAGATGTAGTCTAGTCCACAACTTAAATAATGTACCCTTACCACATCATTGAACCTATGGATGACATATAAACACAATTTACTTTATTTTTTTTAAATTTCTCAAAAATAGACTTGTGGCCTAGTGGTGCTGTGAGAGAAATTCTAGGGCTTAGGGATTAAAAACAGTTTGTGAGCTCCTGGTCTAGCCGGTATAATTATTATCCTATATTTATATGGCACCGCAAGCGTTCTGCATCTTCTGACGAAATACAAGTAAAATGAACAAAGCAAGAATGCAGATGCTAAAGGTGTATACACATGGATCAATTTGAGTTTCCAATTTTGTCTATATATTCAAAATACTGTAGGAAGAAAGTTTAGCCCAAATTGCACAGCTTGCAATGCCAATGTGTGGCCCCGTGGGATCAGCATAGCATAGCAAGAAAAAAAAACAGACTGTGCAGGTAAGCCAATTTTGACTTTACTGTATACAGTCTAGTGTTGTTGTATTGTCAAAATCATCCATAGTCAAAAAAAGTAAAATCTCAAATATAGTCAATATTGTATGGGTTCTGGGCTCCAGGGAGTTCAAGGGAAATTTTGGCTCCCGACACTGCTCCTCCACTCTATATCACTGTACTACCTATCCACACTGTATCTACACACCATATCACTGCACTACCTCTCCACAGTACCTTCCCACTCAGCATCGCTTCACTTTATCAATACATGAATACTCTACTCCCCCACACTACATAGAAGCACTACATCTACTGGCCCACACTATACTTCCCAACAGTACATAACTATTCACCTGACCAACACTATATCCCTGAAATAAATCACTGAACACCCTCATGGTTTTAGACTTCTGGAATTAAGGTTGACATGGGGGGCTTTACATAAGAGTCAGTGTAGAGGCATGATGTGGCAAATGGGGAAGGTTCAGGGCATGGCTGCATAACTGCATCACTGTATTCACACACACACCCCTTCCCCACCCCTTAACATGCATTGCCTTAGATTTTGTAAAATGAAACATTTACATGGTAACATAGTAATTAAGGCTGAAAAAATCCATCGAGTTCAACCTATTTAACTTCTACTTACTGACTTGAGTAAGTCATATCTATAGGATTCCCTTAGTGTCCAAAAATGTATCCAGTTTTGATTTAATTTCATTACCAATAGTTGCTGTGACCACCCCCACCAGCAATGAGTTCAAGAATTTTACTGCTCTAATGGTGAAGAATCCTTCTTAATTCCGTTTAAAAAAAATCTTTGTGTGCAAAGATAAAATATATATTTGATTAAAAAATTACTTTGTAAAATTGCTTATTCCGAGTCAATAATATTTTGACTACTAATAAATATTACAATAAAATAATAATAAAAACAACAACACAAATGCTAATATGGTGCAATATCGGTCACTTCCTTGAGACCTAGGAGTTAACTTTCTGCCACTGGGAAGACACTCAGCAGTTGCTGATACAGTATATTCAGTTTCAGCACAATCTTCCTTTCTGGCAAACATCTTGCAATCGTCTGAAAATACTCATCACAATTGTTTGATACCAATCTTGTGAATTGCAACATGAGTGATGTACTTACCAGCCAGGGCATCGTGAAAAATAGAGCAATATTAAAGGGAATATGGAAAGCAGCTAAGAAGAGATGCAGAATTACTACATGCCTCGAATGTTCTGGAAACAAGTTGTTTTGTTTGCTAGGCTGTCAGTATCTTTGCCATCACAAATACTATGCTACTCTAACTTCAAATACGAGAACTTCTTTCATTTTTGTGTTTTTGATGATAGTCGTGCTGACAACTTTTTTGGTCCATCAAACTCAGCAGTACAATTACATGAATTTGCTTTTAATAAATTACCATTTTTGCATATATCAGTCAAAGAACCAAGTCTAAATTGTAGCAAAGTAAATGCATTATTAATTTAATTGCCACAACCTATTTAGCTAGCTTCTATCATAATTTGTTGTAACACACGACCTATCAGAGAACAGAGGCAAATCTAAAGCGCACAAAGTAAACAGATTAGATTGTCCTGGAGAGATTAAAATGTAGCAAGCTTGCACTATTCCAGCCAATACATTAATGTTTTAAACAGGTAAGAAAAAAATAACTCAATTTGCAGGAAATGTAGGTTCAGCTTGCTGATGAGGAAGTTTCCTGCTTTCAGCAGCCGCTCAAATATCAATAAAGAAGTAGAGAACAGTTCATTCGCTTCGCTACAATAGAGCACAACTGCCAGAATTTAGCAAAGGAGGGGAAGAATTTGGTTGGTGCAAAAATAAACTGCAGTTACAACAATGGTTCATTCTTCAAATTTTAAGATAATTAGGAGAACCGCACTTCCCTTTAATATGATGGCAAGTTGATTACAGAATATGGGTATAATTCAGACAAATCAGTTCTCAAAATGGGCAAAACCATGTGCACTGCAGGTGGCACAAATGTAATATGTGCAGAGAGAGTTAAGGCGCCCACACCCTACTCCGATTTGGGCCAACCTCTAAGAAATCATCCCAAACCGGAGATTTTTGACATATCACTCGGGTTCGATGTGTGGTCCTGTGCGCATCAAATCTGAGCCGGAGGTCAGACCTGCTGCCCGTCCGACCAGACTGGCCCCCCCCATCTGCAGGGAGTGTGGTCATATGTGATACATCGCATGTGAAAGGACCGCATGCGATGTATCGCATGTGATTCTGCCATCCGGGAAGGTCCTGGGAAGCTCAGGGGGGGTCGGATCCAATACATTGTGGCGATACATTGCAATAGTGTATGGGCACCTTCACATTTGGATTAGTTATTTTGTTTCTGTGCAGGGTAAATACAGGCTGTTTATTCTTACACTGCAAATTTAGATTTCAGTTCGAACACACCCCACAAAATGTAACGCTCTCGGCACATATTACATCTGCACACCTGCAGCGCAGCATGGTTTCGGCTATTTAGAGAACAAATCTGCCCTGCAATCAGGTCTGAATTAGGCCCAATATTTTAACATATTCATGTGAATTTGGATTTGTATCTGCTGCTGGTTCTGAGTCTTTCAGGTAACTACACACATATATAAAATCTCCATCACACCAAATCGCTACCACTATTAGATCACGGTCTATGTAAATGCAGTGGCTCAGTATTTTCTCCACCACATGAAAGTCAGCTGCAGATTGTGGTGTGGATGTACACAATACTTTACAATCTCTTTTTTTTTTTTCAAAAAGTTTAACCCTTTGATTGCCAACGTTGCTATGAGAGATCCACAAAATATCCGGTAAAAATCCCAGCGTCGCTCACACTGGCATTTTTAGTGGCAATTTTAAGGATCGCTCACAGCAACCTTGGCACTCAAAGGGTTAAGCATGTTCTTCTACTGATGTGTCCATGTACATCTAGCCTCCTTTTGCATTAAATAGCTCTTCTAGTCGTGCCACTTTGTGGCGCCAGGCAAATTGTTTGCCACTTTTTCATTTAAATAGCGTCTTATTTGCAAAGCGGTGATCGGTGTGAAATGCACTGTAACATTCCATTTCTTAATGCAAAGAACACATAGACAAATTAGGCTAAACCGAAACTCTAAGCTGCATGGAACACAGAAAAACTAAGCTGCATAGAACACATAAAAAGACTAGGCTGCATAAAACACATAGAAAGACTTAGGCACCTTAAAACACATATACCCCCTTTAGCACAGAAGAGCAATTTATGCTGCTTTCAGACCGCATCTCTGGCTTTGACCCTGTATTTGGAAACGTTTCCAAAAACGGGTCTGCCAGATAAAACCCCTTTCACACCGCAGCACTTAAACGGTATATTACCGTTTAAGTGCCGATTTTTTGACACTGGCAGACCCGTTTTTGGAAACTTTCCAAATACAGGGTCAAAGCCAGTGCAGCCTTCAGCCCTCCCCTCCGTGCAGCTCCCCCCTCCTCCCCCCCCTCGCGCGTGTCGACGCCCCCCCGCGCATGTCAACGCCCCCCTGCGTGTCGCCCCCCCGTGTCGACTTACCCCGTGCCGGTACCTCCGTTGTGGATCCCGGCACTGCAGCTCAGTATGCTCGGAAAGCACTTATGAAAAAAGTGTCTTCCAGAAAATGGCTGCCCCATAGGAAACCTTGTTTAAAAAAACTGTCTTTCGTATGGGGGCAGCCATTTTCTGAAAGACACTTTTTTCATAAGTGCTTTCCGAGCATACTGAGCTGCAGTGCCGGGAACCACAACGGAGATACCGGCACGGGGTAAGTCGACACGGGGGGGGCGCCGACACGCGCGCGGGGGGTGTCGACGCGCGCGCGGGGGGGGGGCTCCAGTGCTGTGAATACTTAATGAGCGCTCATTAAGTATTCACTGTGCTGAATTTAGGACCCAGCTCATTGGCTGGGTCCTAAATACCGTTTCAGAACCGATTTTGAGCCTAAAATACAGGTTCTGAAACGGGTAGGACCCTGCATTTTAACCGGTTAGAAAAAACGTTTTTTTCTAACCGGTTAAGTGGTCCTGCACCTTTCAGACCGCACACATTACCGTTTTTAAAACGGTAAAAAAACGGCAATATACCGTTTTTAAAGTGCGGTCTGAAAGGGGCATTACTGGGTCAAGCACTTTTTACCTGGTAATTTGAGGATCAATACTGGTCCTGTTAAATAGATAGAAATGATTGACCTGGTACTGTAAATTGCTTTTCTGTATGAAAGGGGTGTCAGACTGGGGCTGGCAAAATTACTTGGCACTCAAATGGGAGGGAAAACCTGGGATTTATTATCATTTCTGTGTGTAAGTAGTAAAAGAAAGACTAGGCTGCATAGGACACATAGAAAGACTAGGTTGCATAAAAGACATGCCTCCAGAACATCTGCAGTTTCATGTGCAATTATTTGTAACTTTATTAAATTTAATGAAACCTTTACATACAGTATATACTTTTGTACTGAATATTGTAAATAATTGTGATTTTGTCTGTAAATCTGCATTTCACAGTAGGTGTAGCAGTATTCAAAAGTCTGTACTTGCAAGACCTCAATCCTGACAATCTGGATTTAATACAACAAACAAAACAAAAACACGATGCAAAATTGATCCTTAGGGGTAAATTTACTAAAGGTTTTAAAAATTAAAATACATTTACAAGGCAATGCTTTTACTAGAATAGCAGCTAGTAAGAGCATTTTCCTTTCAAATACTGTACATAAACATGAAGCGATGGGTTTTACAACCTTACACTTCATAAATATACGCTTAAATCCAGTTTTTAACTTTAGCATTTGTAGAGCATTCCTCTAAAATAAATAAAAAATAACTGCCATTGAATTGGCTGGTTTCATATTAACAGGCCTGGTTAGAATAGTCTGCACCTTTTTAAGGACCTATACAAACACTCAACCAATAAGATTCCAACGTCAATGGGTCTTGTATCTTCTTAAGCAGGACTTAACCTCAGCTCTTATTCTCAATCCTAAACGTAACCCCTGGCACAAGCTCTTAATGAATATGGAGTGTAAAGTGAGCTGACGAGGTTGTAAATAGAGAGATCCTCTTCACTTCTTTAGAACGTTGATAAGCCATATGTGGCCGGCCTCCTAAGCCTTCACTTGTCTGATTTCTTTTTATTAGCTTTTAATTCTTGTTTATAATTATTTATGATATCTTATCACATTAGGTGTCTCTTAATATGATAAAATGTATATATTCAACATATTACTGATTTTAAAACAACATTTGGTCCTGTGCTGTATATCAGCACTTTAAATAGCAAAACTCTCTCACTCACCTTTCCTTCGGCGTTCCAACTCCATGCTTTCCCAGTAAATGAGTATTAAGATGCTTCCGCATAACAAAAGCCACCCTAAAAAAGAAAAAAAAGAAAATACACTCAGATGGTATGTAGAAGAAATTTGCTATTTATAAATGGACATTGTTATAATATTTCCTAAAAAAAAAAAAAAAAAAGTTTTGCGTCAGGTGGGCGTATAGCCACTTTCTGGGGTCAGGGTCATTTAGGGCAGTATTCAATCCCGGATTTCAACTGTTAGAACGTCCCAACAGTCGGAATCCCTGGCCGTTTTCCCCCAGCTCGACTGAAACTCAACAGCCGGAATCAATGTAGAGTATTGGAAAGTGGTCGTGTCGGCAAAAAAAGGAAAAAATATCATCCTAGATTGAATACCCCACTTAATACAATAGTTCTGGACAGGCTACCGGAGAGCCACTTAAACAGATACATACCAGGCTTCACTATACAAAAGACAGTGGATTTACAATAACAATAGAGTTATTTTTTAGTTGACTATAACTAAACATTCAGTTGTAGGTAGCCGCACATGATTATTCAAAATGTTGTTTTTTTCGTTGCATGTATGGGCAAAAGTCACCATATTGACCCATCTGCTAAGGTGTAATGAAATGTCACAGACATTCACAGTGGAGAGGAGGTCCAGGAAATGCCTGTCTCAACTATAAACAACTTGTTAATTTGAAAGAAATGGTTGGATTGCAGCTATTTTACCAGTGTCATGTATTTATTTAAGTCATTACACAACATTTCGATACATTTGCATTTCTTCAGCATGAAAAAGTGAATTTCTAGATTTAGGGTTGAAAAGTTTTTTGGGCATAACGTATATTTAACAACTTACAATAAATGTTAATGCTGTTATATGAATGCTCTACAGCAGTGGCGTAAGTTCGCCCCAGTTGCCTGGAGGCAATATATATATATATGTATTGTGCCTCCCCCCGCCACCACCACCACTAAATATATGTCTGTTCTGAAATATATGTGTTCAATTTATATCTATATCACTCTCTATATTTGTCTGTATGTATAGATAGATAGATAGATAGATAGATAGATAGATAGATAGATAGATAGAAGGAGAGAACACACATATTTATCAGAACTCAGCCACAGAAGTGATATTGTTGGCTTTCAATTAACTGATTTAAACTTGCAGGGGAGGAGAGGTGCCCCCTTTGGGAGCAGGAGCCCGGCGGCAGATGACTCCATTGCCTCCCAGAGTTCTGCCTCTGCTCTACACTGGTAACCAAAACCTTTGTATGTATGCATAATCACATAAACAGTAAAAAAAAGACCAACAACTGATTAAAGTACTTTCACAATAAATAAAAAGATTAACAGAACTCAGAAATGTGTGTAACATAAAACAATTTACAGAATACGTGATGCTGCAGCTTGAATAGCAGGATTCTGGGTGTTCATGTAACAACAGTGGCTAAAAGTCAGAAGGTGGTACAGGTTGAGTATCCCAAATGCTTGGCACCAGAAGCCTTTTGGATAACTGATTTTTGCGTATTTTGTAATATTTGTATATTTCAATGAGGTTTCTTGCATTTATGTTGTATAAACACATCAAACACATTAAATACACACAAATATATTTTATTTGTGCATGAAACAAGATTTTAAAACATGAAGCAAAGTTTGTGTACAATCTCAGGCACTGAATTTGAATGGCAAGCAGTCATTTTCTTGCACATATTTAGTGCCAGTTACATATCATGTCCCCAGTAGTGCCAGTTACAGACGTAACCAATAGTGCTTTTAGCACAATAAAAAAAAAGTACATTCTTGAAAACTATGGTTTTTAGAATAATTTGGATAATAGATATTTGGATAAGGGATATTCAACCTGTATGGGCTAAGCTGCTCGGGCTCACAGTTGTAGACCCTTTACCTGTCCTTAAGGCTGTGTACGCACGGGGGCGATTATGTCTAATATCGCGGGCAATATGGTCGCTGAGCAACCATATTGCCCGCAATGGGAGTGTGCACCGGCGATATATATATTGCCGGATGCGCGCTCGTGTTTTCTCCCCCGTAGTGATCGCTGGTCACAGGAACATGCTCCTGCGACCAGCTCATTTCCCCTGCCGGGCTCCTCCGGCAGTTTCTTCTTCATCAGCGACCATCTCTGGTCGCTGATGCAAATGGTACACTGAGCGATATATCGCTCAGCGATATATCCCCCCCCCCCCCGTGTGTGTATGGGGCTTAAGTTTACTATCTGGGAATAGTAACGTGACATGGTAGTTAATCAGAATAGTAAAGTATATTCAGGTGTAGCAAAGATCAGGGTCAAAATGTAGTGCATGCACTAGTCAAAATCAGAGGTACATATGTATACACGGTAGGGTCAAAGGAGGCCAGAGGCATAAACTGTAGTACATGCAGAGGTCTGGATCACAGGCACAGATGCACAAACTGTAGTATTGTACATGCTGTGACCCGAATCACAAGCACAGTAATTTACAATCAGTGGTCAGGTTACAGATAGATAATCTGTAGAAACAATTAGTGGTCAGTCTCAGGGACAGATGCTTGAAAGGTAGTAGGAAGTGGTTATTAGCAGACAACAGAATCAGACACTAGAATAATGATATTTGTGTAAGGAAAGAATAATAAGATTAGTGTACAGAGCAGGTCTTATTAGAGATTCATTTAAATTGGTCAGCGGTCATGAAAACACAGCTTTAAAGAGCTACAGCCCTGCCTGCCCAATGGGAGCCAGCAAGGGGCATACAGATGTAATCCCAGGAGTGAAGGAAGCAGCATGGACCCAACAGTACTCGGCTGGTCCTGAGACCCAAAAGGTTGGAGCTGGTAGAGCCCGATTCAGGTTTCGATACATGTTGCAAAGTACCGATGTTCAGTACTTTGCGCATGTGCAGTACGGTTCCTGCTATTTCAGTAGCAGATCAGCTGCAGACCATCAGTGACTAACAGTTTACTTCCATTGAAGGGTTAGGTGGGGCAGTGATGCCCTACACTTACTGAAACTGAGGTGTGTCGTGGTGATTTGTGGAGTGCCAAGGCCAGGATCACTGTCAGAAGACCTGAATTCCTGGTCTCCATGTAGGAATGTGGTGATGTCACACAGCAGGCCAATGGTGTTTCAGGGGATCTGATGCTGCATCCTAGGACACCACACAGATCACTATCTGCTGCATTGCCATGCTACCAACCACATCTGCTTCAGGCCCTTAGTACATATTTATAACAGTAACAGTCCTTTAGCTTGGGTGCAGACCATTTCTCTTCTCCATATTGCATTGTGATCCTGCCATGGCAGTTCTCAGAAGAACAAAAAGGAAACATACTGTATCATTGGTCAACAGCATAGCTTTATCATTAATTACGATAACCTCAGCCAAGGACAGATCAGTAGAATATCTTTTGAAAATATAAGACAATAAGAAATGGTCTGGTTCATGTATTTCGGGGCACTCAAACCCAACCCTTCATATTCTAGATATGTAAGAAGAACAGAGGATGGAGCCCCGAGAAAATATCTGCATGGAGAAACCCCTAGGCATGGGATAGAAGGAGGTACAATTTAGTAATATCTTCTAGTGCATAAACTGATTAAAACAGGGTCAGATGCCTTGGAAAATAAAAAAGTGGACTTGTCATGTCCATTGTAAATGAATTGTATGGACAGGACAGAAATCATATGACTGGAATCTACTTGAACAGAAGTTTAATTATGTTGCAAGATGACAGAGTGACAATTTAGATATCCAGCAAATGGAAAAAAAAAATCACAAATTGCTCACTTGATAAGCAAATGTTTCTGTTACAACTTCCAGTGTGAAAAGGACTCGCAAACATTTTTGTTAATTATGTATTACAGCTGTCCTTCATAAACTTAATTACTAATTGCTGAAAGGCAATCGGATTCCATTTGCATATGTACACGAAAGGCATGAAATATGCAGAAATATGATTTTAATTAGCATGCAATGATATGAAGGGATACAAATCAAACTGGCATGCTATACGACTTTTAGCATTAAACACAGAATTCATCTGGACATTTCTCATATAATGGACACAGCTGATTTATGAAATGAAAAAAGCGTTCAATTGAAAACCACAGCTTTACCAAACTAATGTCAGGGCACTGCCTTCGTGCCAGAAAGAGATTGAGAAACATTTAGGCACAGAATCATTTCTTACGCTGAATATAAATGATTACCCCAATATAAAAGTATCTTATTAAATAGTTCGTGACAATGTATTTTTCCGGTAAATACTGAAATTTAGTCCTCCCCAAAGTCCCCTGTACACACGGTCGATTAGGCTTGCTATTCGACAGTGTCAGATTGCATCGGGATCGAACCGCATGGCAAGCCACCCGACATGCATGCGATTTGGACTATATAGTGCAGATCTGCACTATATAGTCATTGCAGCCCTGGCTATCTGGGTCTCGATTTGTGCTGTCACGGGAGCGCGCATCGGGATCACATTGGCATTGCAAGGTAATAAACCTGTGCGATCTGCATGCGATCCCGATCTGATTTTGACGGTATAGTCCAAATCGAATATCAAATTGTACCTTGTGTACACAGCAATAGATATTCAAGTTGAACCGATTTTATACAGTTGTCTTCAAAATTATTCAACCCCCACTGAAATTGAATGTTTTGGCCAGTTTGACATTGATTTTGATCATTCAGTCATCTTGCTTACATTTACATGAAAGAGGCACTTGTAGGTCAGAGAAATATAAACTTAAGTTTATAATGAAATAATCACAAATGTCTTTTCTGTGCTCACATCATTATTAGTTTTTATTCAACCCCCAAGTGACATTCAATCTTAGTACTTAGTACAACATCCTTTTACAGTTATAACAGCTTTTAAACGTGAAGCATAGCTTGACACAAGTGTCTTGCAGCGATCTACGGGTATCTTCGCCCATTCTTCATGGGCAAAAGCCTCCAGTTCAGTCAAATTCTTAGGCTTGCGCACTGCAACTGCTTTCTTTAAGTCCCACCAGAGGTTCTCAATCGGATTTAAGTCTGGTGACTGCGATGGCCACTCCAAAATGTTCCAGCCTTTCCTCTGCAACCATGCTCTAGTGGACTTGGAGGTATGCTTGGGATCATTGTCCTGTTGAAAGGTCCAACGTCTCCCAAGCCTCGGGTGTGTGACGGACTGCATCACATTTTCATCCAATATCTCCTGGTACTGAAGAGAATTCATGGTACCTTGTACACGCTGAAGCTTCCCTGTACCTGCAGAAGCAAAACAGCCCCAAAGCATAATTGACCCTCCGCCATGCTTCACAGTAGGAAAGGTGTTCTTTTCGTCATATGCCTTGTTCTTCCTCCTCCAAACATAGCGTTGATCCATGGGCCCAAACAGTTCTAATTTTGTTTCATCAGTCCAAAGAACACTATCCCACAACTTTTGTGGTTTGCCCACATGACTTTTGGCATACTGCAGTCGACTCTTCTTATTCTTGGGAGACAGCAAGGGGGTGCGCCTGGGGGTTCTGGCATGGAGACCTTCATTACGCAGTGTGCGCCTTATTGTCTGAGCTGAAACTTCTATACCCACATCTGACAAATCTTTTTTCAGTTCCTCAGCAGTCACACGGGGACTTTTATCCACTCTACGCTTCAGGTAGCGCACAGCAGTCGAAGTCAGGATCTTCTTTCTTCCACGACCAGGTAGCATTTCAACAGTGCCCTTTGCCTTGAATTTGCGAATGATGCTTCCTATGGTGTCTCTTGGTATGTTTAACTTCTTTGCAATCTTCTTATAGCCATTGCCCTTCCTGTGAAGACAAATCACCTCTTCTCTTGTCTTCCTGGACCATTCTCTTGACTTCACCATGTTTGTAACCACACCAGTAAATGTCTAGAAGGAGCTGAGTATCACAGTCATTTTAAAGCTGCCTAATTGGTGCTTATTATGCTTGATTGGTGCTCGGTGACATCCACAGGTGTTTTCAATACCTGATTGAAAACACCAGAATTAACCTCTCTTCTTCAGAGTGGTAGTCTTTAAGGGGTTGAATAATTGTGGCAATGAAGAAACCACAAAATACACATTTACTACTGTGTTATATAAACAATTGATGTCATTTTAGTTGCATTTGGTTCTTTAAAACGTCCTTGTAGGATTTCATTCTGAATACAATTCCAAATGTACACTATAGTCCCTAAACCCCTTTACAGCATTGGGGGTTGAATAATTTTGAACACAACTGTACATGTTCAAATTACTAAATCTTTATTTAAATAAACAGCATTATAACCACATCATACTAAAATAACACTGAAACCTAGATCATAGCTGCCTACCCTCCTGCATTCTGCAGGAGACTCCCTGAAATAGCAGAAATCTCCCTTCTCTCCCTTATTAGTGTAGCAATCTCCCTCATTTCACCTAACCCACATTACACTGTCGCATTTTGGGGGGAAAAAGGAGTGAGTGAGAGATAGATACATTTACATTGAATCATCAGCGCCATTACCCAGCACTTTACCAAGTATAGTAGCTCTTACTAATTGCTTTGGGGCTCATCTACATTTGGATATACAGTAAGTAATTTTAAAAGATTGCTCTCAGACGTAGCAGTACACAGCCACACTTCTAGGTGCCATGTTCACAATCTCTTTTCACAATCTCTCCATATATGGAACTAGACACGCCCCTTTGGGAGGAGCATGACACGCCCCCTCAAAGGGTGCTTTGCAAAGTTCTATTACCAACTATAATCTCCCTGAAACTAGTTTTCAAAATTAGGCAGTATGCCTAGATCATTTTGTTGAGGTTTGTTTCATATTTCTGCATCTTTGATTTCCACAGTAGACATCCTTGTAGCACTATACTTAATAGCACCCACTAGATGAGATGAACATCTCTGTGCTGGCAAGCACCTGCGAATGGAAGCTAATGTCGTGAATAAGGGCTTTATATTCCCTTAGCCTCAGGGCTTGCTTCAGAGTTCATTATCATCAGGAATATACTTATCCCCTTGTATGCATGCTGCTTTCATAGGTGATCAATTAAACATTTGTCTTTATGATTCATATATTTTACTAGCCTAATTGATTGCCACTATATATATCAACCAGTGTGAGCAGGTCTAGTCTGTCATATTATGGAAAATCTACATACAGTTGTCTTCAAAATTATTCAACCCCCACTGAAATTGAATGTTTTGGCCAGTTTGACATTGATTTTGATCATTCAGTCATCTTGCTTACATTTACATGAAAGAGGCACTTGTAGGTCAGAGAAATATAAACTTAAGTTTATAATGAAATAATCACAAATGTCTTTTCTGTGCTCACATCATTATTAGTTTTTATTCAACCCCCAAGTGACATTCAATCTTAGTACTTAGTACAACATCCTTTTACAGTTATAACAGCTTTTAAACGTGAAGCATAGCTTGACACAAGTGTCTTGCAGCGATCTACGGGTATCTTCGCCCATTCTTCATGGGCAAAAGCCTCCAGTTCAGTCAAATTCTTAGGCTTGCGCACTGCAACTGCTTTCTTTAAGTCCCACCAGAGGTTCTCAATCGGATTTAAGTCTGGTGACTGCGATGGCCACTCCAAAATGTTCCAGCCTTTCCTCTGCAACCATGCTCTAGTGGACTTGGAGGTATGCTTGGGATCATTGTCCTGTTGAAAGGTCCAACGTCTCCCAAGCCTCGGGTGTGTGACGGACTGCATCACATTTTCATCCAATATCTCCTGGTACTGAAGAGAATTCATGGTACCTTGTACACGCTGAAGCTTCCCTGTACCTGCAGAAGCAAAACAGCCCCAAAGCATAATTGACCCTCCGCCATGCTTCACAGTAGGAAAGGTGTTCTTTTCGTCATATGCCTTGTTCTTCCTCCTCCAAACATAGCGTTGATCCATGGGCCCAAACAGTTCTAATTTTGTTTCATCAGTCCAAAGAACACTATCCCACAACTTTTGTGGTTTGCCCACATGACTTTTGGCATACTGCAGTCGACTCTTCTTATTCTTGGGAGACAGCAAGGGGGTGCGCCTGGGGGTTCTGGCATGGAGACCTTCATTACGCAGTGTGCGCCTTATTGTCTGAGCTGAAACTTCTATACCCACATCTGACAAATCTTTTTTCAGTTCCTCAGCAGTCACACGGGGACTTTTATCCACTCTACGCTTCAGGTAGCGCACAGCAGTCGAAGTCAGGATCTTCTTTCTTCCACGACCAGGTAGCATTTCAACAGTGCCCTTTGCCTTGAATTTGCGAATGATGCTTCCTATGGTGTCTCTTGGTATGTTTAACTTCTTTGCAATCTTCTTATAGCCATTGCCCTTCCTGTGAAGACAAATCACCTCTTCTCTTGTCTTCCTGGACCATTCTCTTGACTTCACCATGTTTGTAACCACACCAGTAAATGTCTAGAAGGAGCTGAGTATCACAGTCATTTTAAAGCTGCCTAATTGGTGCTTATTATGCTTGATTGGTGCTCGGTGACATCCACAGGTGTTTTCAATACCTGATTGAAAACACCAGAATTAACCTCTCTTCTTCAGAGTGGTAGTCTTTAAGGGGTTGAATAATTGTGGCAATGAAGAAACCACAAAATACACATTTACTACTGTGTTATATAAACAATTGATGTCATTTTAGTTGCATTTGGTTCTTTAAAACGTCCTTGTAGGATTTCATTCTGAATACAATTCCAAATGTACACTATAGTCCCTAAACCCCTTTACAGCATTGGGGGTTGAATAATTTTGAACACAACTGTATACATACTGTAGGAGAAGGAGATATTCTGTATGGATCTTTTGTCCAAGTCAATGTGCTTTTGATGGGAAGATTTATTTTCAGTTTAAGACCATAAAACGGAAAAGGCATTACCAATGTATAAAGACATCAGAAGATGCCATTTATTAGTAAAAATACCTTGTAACACTAGCTCCATGGTCAATTGATTTGTACTGTTAAGGGGTGCACACACGGTGCAGTTTTCACAGGCAATTTTGACTAGATAGACAAAATCGCCTAGAAGGTTGGCCAAAATTGCACAGCGCTAAACATTCAGCCGATACCGATGCGTGGCCCCGCTATGTCAGTATTGCATAGCAAAATAGATGGGTCTATTTGATTAGATCGTAGACTATCATAGTAAAATCACCAGTGCATAAAGTCAAAAATACTTAGTCAAAATGGCCTTTAGAAAGTAGATGTGCTGTACATGTCTGCTTTATAAATGTATCCCTTATTCCAACTTATTCTAGAACAAAATCTAATTCTTGTTAAAACAGATTAGCCCAGTGTTTCCAATGCTGAATACCACCGAGCAGTTACAGGGGTGCTACAAGTTGGTGTTCCATGACCGAATAAAAGATTTCATGATTCATGTGATAGGCCAACCAGAGCTAGCGGCTGTCAATTATAAAATATGTGAACAAAAAGAACTGTAAGTTTGTCTACCACCTAATAACGGAAATTTAAAATGACACATAAAAACTATTTATTAATTTAATAATTTTTGTAGCGTTTCTCAAAAAGAAACTTTGAGGCTGGGATGCCATTAAAAACATGCGAGAGTCCGGTGGGCAGGCCCGTACTAACAGCCACATTTTACAGGAGCTCCCAGTCCCCCAGCTGCAATGCCTTTTTTCTGGGGTTCCATCTCCCCCCATTGGGCGGCGTTTGAGAGGGGGAACCCCCAGGATAGATGCATGCAAGGTGTGGTCAATGGTGCCAGCTCCCTGCACTCACAGCACCAGACTGCAGGCCTGCTGAAGGCATGGCGGGCAATACGGTCAACATTTAAAATCTCAAGCTCTATATCGATATTTCTTTCATTTTGGGGAAATCCAAATTTTACACCTCATATGGCCTCTCCGGTGCTCCGTATATGGAGGCCTACGTAGTTTATACAATTTCCTTAAACCAAATACATTGACTCTACTTACACATTCGGAGATAAAATGGAAATATCCTCTGCTAGATATCCCACTATTTCCATACTTACAGGCTTGCAGTTATGTGCAAACCACTATCTCCTCTCTGACTGACAGTGATAAAAAGAATGGTTTGGGTGGGGCAATATGGTGTAGAACGGGGGAGGGCTTCTCCACCTCATTAATATATGCACACTCCCAGTCACTATTAAATATTGAAACCGGCACAGTGGGACTACTACGATGGCAGACGGAATTCCCTGACTTGTCAATGACAGACATCATGAATGCCAATATTACACTATACAAATAAATGGTCTCCATCTCTTATGCAGAATTGCACCATAAAATCTTACACAGATCCTATTACACACCAATATTACAGTTTCTTGTAGGAGATGCCTCCTCCTCCAATTGCTATAAATGTGGCTCCCCAGATGCAGATATTACTCATTGCCTCTGGTCTTGTTCGAAAGTACAAATGTTATGGCATGACCTTCAGACCTACATTAACTCAGAGTTAAAAATATAATTTCACATCACCAAAAGGTGGCCATTTTGGGGCATACACACTAAGACACTGTCACCCAGCCTATTCAAGGGCAACCGTGTCTTACTCAACAAATTGGCAGCGGCCACAAAGAAAACATCCTTTCTCAATGGATCAAACCTGACTCAATTCCAATAACTTTATTACACCCTCGAATGACATACTTGTTCTCTATGGACTGGACAGATACCACACTCCAGGAAGACAAACAGATGGCTAATTTATTTGAAACGTGGCTCCCTTATATACATACCCTGTCAGTACCTATTAAAGATGCACTTCGCAAATGCTTTCAGCTTACCACTTGGTATAACATGGAAGTGTTAGCCGAAGATGCCCCCTTTTGACCGTTTGACATGCCTGACCAACTGCCTCAATTTGTTTAATCTAATTCTTTTACAATTTATGAATGTTACTCTGTTTTGTTTTTTCTTGGGTAAAAACCTGCAATGTATGTGTGTGTTATGAGGAATGTTTATGGTACTATATTGCACAAAGATAATGTTACGCTACCAAAGCATTATTTATATGATAATTGCAAAAAGACAACAAATTGTTGTATGTGTTAAAAGTTATGTCTCAGACATGTATTGTTGTATTTTGTGATTATCTGTCAATAAAAATCTTTAAAAAAATAAAAAAACATGCTGAGAAAGTTTGGAAAACCACTGGATTACCTACACATACAGTAGCATGGGTGGTGGCAGTTAAAACACCGAAACATACAGTACAGTACCTCTATTGTTATGTTCTGGTTGACTAAATACAGAGGGCCAGCAGCGCTGCATGTACCAAAGCACTAGCTGCACTCAGCTTCAATTCTACTTTCTGTATATGTCTGCCCCAGACTGCCACTGGCTAGTTACACATGCTACTAGAACTAACATTCAGCAAGTATAAATTGGAACCGTTACCAGCTTCTGAGATAGACTTTAACCATCAGATCATCTACGGCACCATCAATGGTTTTGAATGGTACTTTTGGATTCACTGATTGGTTGCTGAGGCCGGTGCTGAGCTGCTGGTTGTTGGATGGGCCCTGGGTAGAGGTGTTGGTCCTGGGTTTTATTTCTAAATTAGTAGACACATCTCAGATGACCAGCCTGATTTCTGGGAACTACACAACTATCCAGATTCCATTCTGGTCACAGTTCTCAGAGTTCCTGTCAGAGGGTTCCAGACTCAACGTTTTGGACTTCAGGCATGATCAGAGTTCCTCTCACTGGTTGGTTGGTTATTTCCGGTTTTCTGGTTCAGTAACCAGTATGGACCAGAGCCATTCCCATTTGTTGGTCCATGTTGCCCTATGCACAGAAGTCTCAACCAACCTGCCAAGTTCATATTTTACGCATTCAGCCCAGTCTAAGGGTCCTGACAGATCAGAAACCCCTGACCCTGAAAGCAATGTGTGCAAGAGATGGAATATAATATTTGTACCTTCTTTCTGAAGAATTTACCATAAAGCAATATGGCACCACATCCATTCAACTGGATGAAACAGCAACTAAACCAAACCTTTAACCATGCCGCCATAGCAGAAGTTATTACATAAACTCAGTCATGAGGGGGGAGACAACTTGCATAATATAAGGTAATTACTTGATTGCAGTAGTATTAAATTTAAGAATTCTTGCATATATAAAAACTCCCATCTAAAGCCATAACGAATGAAAAGAAAAAGGACCTTTAAAGTTTAATGCATAGGCAACAAGGCTTGATAAGAGGATATCTAGAGGCTTATGCGCAGGCTGTCACTCACTCACTCACTGACCGACCGTCACCCAGCTAGTGCGCACGCTGCGCAGCCTATCATTCATTCACTGCCTCCGGAGGGACAGAGTAGGTTGGAGCAGAAGACAAAGGCTTATTTTAGTAGCCGGGAGCCCAGCCAGGACTGTAATATCAGACCGTGCTTCACATTATAGCAATCCTTCCAGAAAGAAATACCAATCAGTGACGCCGAAGAAGATTACCCTGAAAACGTGAGCTTGCATCCCAATAGTGGTGCGCTATAGTCCTAAAAATGAAAAAGAAAGTGTCTGATGCCAGTGTTAACCGCAGGAAGTCCAACAATCCTCAGCGGGTGTCTGCAACCTCACCTGGTACATCTCAGAACACGAGCCAGAGAGTGCCATTGCCCATACGGAGGTGGTACCGCCCAGGTACTCGGGCACTAATGGAAATACGCAAGTACCAGAAATCAACGGAGCTGCTGATCAGGAAGGCCCCGTTCTACCGCCTGGTGAGAGAGGTCTGCATGGAGTATTCCCACGGAGTGCCGTTCAGCTGGCAAAGCCAAGCGCTGATGGCATTGCAGGAGGCAGCTGAGGCCTACCTGGTGTGGCTTTTCGAAGACGCTTATCTGTGCAGTGTCCATGCACACAGGGTCACGCTGCACGTGAAGGACATTCAGCTCGCACGGCGAATTAGAGGGTGCCACCTCGGACTCGGATAGCACGATGTTGAAGTTTTCCGTTTCACATTTGTTTTCGTTGGTATTTTATTCCCAGTTTTATACACCGTTGGAGGAGGTAATTTATGACCTCAGATAATCCTGTTGCAGAGCACGGACATTAAAGCTCTGGGTTTTTGTCACATTGACATGGATGTTGACTGTTATTCTGCAAATTTATATGGTTATTACTTGTTTTATTTAACCTGTCAATAAAAATGTTTAAAAAAAAAAGATAAGAGGATATCTGGGAATCCTTCTAGTCTAAGGGCATCATTCAAAAGCTCCTCCTGTTCTACAGATATGGGAGGAGAGTCCGGTCAGCATAAAGATTTACAGTGTGTATGTAACTAACAGTTTTGGAAAAAGCCCAAACGTCTATTGATCTAGTATGTAGATAGCCAATAGAAGTTCCTGACAGCTGTTCTTACTGGAGAAGAAAGACGTTACCCTGGATGTAACCTGAAATCTCAAACTGTAATTAGCTATAATTAGCTTTGGATGAAATTGGTGCTTTTACCTGTCTATATTAAGAACATGTTCAAGTGATGCTGTCTTCAGTACAAAAATGTCATTTTCAGGGGATGAGTTGGTGTGGGTTTGTAAGGTATGCATGATACTATTACTACCCGATTTTAGCTTCAATCTGATAAGCCTGCTCATTATTATAGACGTAAGCAACCTAGGTGTGCAAACATCATAAAGAAATCATTGCATCAGATTACAATTTACTAATAAGGCTATTCACACCGGGGGTGACATTCTATGCTCTGCGCTAATTGCCCATGTTTAATTCGCACACCATATCGCCGCAAATCGCCTATTTTCAAATCGCATTTTTCAGCCTAAATGCGCATATTTAATGTGATGCGCATTGGAGGCTGAAAAGTGCGAATAGGGGCGATTTGCGGCGATGTAGTGCGCTGTTTTTAGTCCTGCAAATGTGCGATTTTCATGTCTGAAAATCGCACATTTGCAGGACAGCGCAAGGTTGGAAAAAAAAGAACCGAGCGCGGGGTCCCCCGCCCGAGTGTAACCAGCCCCGGGCTCACAGAGCCGTTGCTGGTGACATAAAATCAGGGTCCCCGACAAATCGGGGTCCCCTTGATTTTATGAAACCAGCACCAGACTCAAGGTCCGGCGCTGGTTCCCAAAATACGGGGGACAAAGTGACTAGGGGTTCCCCGTATTTTAAGAACCAGCACCGGACACAACCAGCCAGCAGGGTAATGCCACAGCCGGGGGGAGACTTTTTATACAAGTCCCCCTGGCCAAAGCATTAACCCCCTGGCTGGTCAGCATGGGCAGGGGTCCTGGGGAAGTGGGGACCCCCCCAATGAAGGGGTCCCCCCCCTCCAGGACTTACCAGCCCATGCTGATAGTCCGGGGCTGTCCTCCATGCCCCTGGGCTGTGGGCATGGAGCTGATGCTTTGTGTAAAAAAAAGAATGATAACTATTGTTTTACACTGGCGAACTATGAGTCCCAGCAAGCCTACCCCGCATGCTGGGACTTGGGAAACCACAAGTCCCAGCATGCGGGGCATTAAAGGGCCCGCTGGCACTTGTAGTTCTGCAGTGTAAAAAATAGTGCACAAAATCACACTGACACCCTGTAAAATAAAACTTTAATACACACAAAACACACTGATACTTACCTACCTTGAGCCCGTAGGTCGGTCCCTGGATCCTGGATTCTTCCTCCGGGGCTCCAGGGCAGAAGAGTCCGGTTCCGGGGCCTTGGTCCTGGTTCCGGGGCTCCTGGCGTGAAGAATCCGGGGTCCGGGATCCGTGGTAGTCCAGAGGGGTACCTAAGGAGGGAAATCCTACTCACCTGCTCCCCGGCGGCGACCTCCGGTGACAGCGCTGCTCCCGACTGGTACCCGGCTTGAAGGACTTTGCCCGGCGCTGAGATGTTTCCTCTTCGCCGTCTCTGAACAGAATGATTTCTCGGCCAATCAGGAGCCGAGAAACTCGGCTCCTGATTGGCCAGAAATCATTCTGAATATAGACGCCGACGGAGTAACATCTCTGCTCTGGATGCGCTGAGATGTTACTCCGTCGGCGTCTATATTCAGAATGATTTCTGGCCAATCAGGAGCCGAGTTTCTCGGCTCCTGATTGGCCGAGAAATCATTCTGTTCAGAGACGGCGAAGAGGAAACATCTCAGCGCCGGGCAAAGTCCTTCAAGCCGGGTACCAGTCGGGAGCAGCGCTGTCACCGGAGGTCGCCGCCGGGGAGCAGGTGAGTAGGATTTCCCTCCTTAGGTACCCCTCTGGACTACCACGGATCCCGGACCCCGGATTCTTCACGCCAGGAGCCCCGGAACCCCAGGACCAGCCCCGGAACCAGGACCAAGGCCCCGGAACCGGACTCTTCTGCCCTGGAGCCCCGGAGGAAGAATCCAGGATCCAGGGACCGACCTACGGGCTCAAGGTAGGTAAGTATCAGTGTGTTTTGTGTGTATTAAAGTTTTATTTTACAGGGTGTCAGTGTGATTTTGTGCACTATTTTTTACACTGCAGAACTACAAGTGCCAGCGGGCCCTTTAATGCCCCGCATGCTGGGACTTGTGGTTCCCCAAGTCCCAGCATGCGGGGTAGGCTTGCTGGGACTCATAGTTCGCCAGTGTAAAACAATAGTTATCATTCTTTTTTTTACACAAAGCATCAGCTCCATGCCCACAGCCCAGGGGCATGGAGGACAGCCCCGGACTATCAGCATGGGCTGGTAAGTCCTGGAGGGGGGGGACCCCTTCATTGGGGGGGTCCCCACTTCCCCAGGACCCCTGCCCATGCTGACCAGCCAGGGGGTTAATGCTTTGGCCGGGGGGACTTGTATAAAAAGTCTCCCCCCGGCTGTGGCATTACCCTGCTGGCTGGTTGTGTCCGGTGCTGGTTCTTAAAATACAGGGGACCCCTAGTCACTTTGTCCCCCGTATTTTGGGAACCAGCGCCGGACCTTGAGTCTGGTGCTGGTTTCATAAAATCAAGGGGACCCCGATTTGTCGGGGACCCTGATTTTATGTCACCAGCACCGGCTCAGTGAGCCCGGGGCTGGTTACACTCGGGCGGGGGACCCCGCGCTCGTTTTTTTTTTTTATTTAACCATTTGTTTTATTTTTTACAGCAGAACCCTGCACGGAACATTGCGATCTGTGCAGGGTTCTGCCTAATTCGCCTAACAGACCCGGGTCTGAATTAAGTGCGATAATTAGTCACTTAAATAATGCGATGTGCAAATGCGCATAGCATTAAATAAGCGACTTGTATACTTTTCTGTGCGCAAACATCTGGATGCGATAAAAATGCGAATTAATCTCGCATTTTTATTCACCAGACCTTTACGCACAAAATATGCGATTTCAGCCCCTGTGCGCATCCCATTAAATCGGCGATTTAATGGGAAAATGCGATAGCGCCATTTTGTGGTCTAATTACCGCAAAATCGCGCTAATCGCAGAGCATAGAATGTCACCCCGGATGTCAAAGCTGTTTTTTTCTCAAATGGACACAAAATGTTGCACTGCAGATGGGGCAAATGTAACATGTGCAAAGAGAGTTAGATTTAGGTGAGTTATTGTGTTTCTGCGCAGGGTAAATAGAGGCTGCTTTATTCTTACGGGTGTGGATCTGTTGGTCACCATCAAGTTGTTAGACAATCATTAGGTCGACATGCATTTAGGTCCACATGTAGGAAGGTCGACATGAGTCTAGGTCAACATGGGTTAGGTCGACAGGGTAATAAGGTCGATGTGGATTAGGTCGACAGTCAAAAGGTTGACATGGGGTTTTTCATTGTTTTTTTTTTCAATTGTCGACACAGTCGACATGGACAAAGGTTAAAGTGCACCGCTTCGGGCTCAGCACACTATTTTATTCTCCCACCACGCCCTAGTGGATGGTAGGGCATGAAATACCAAATGTTGGATAAAAAAAAAACTGTGAAAAACCCCTTGTCAACCTTTTGACTGTCAACCTAATCCATGTCGACCTAATGACCCTGTCAACCTAACCCATGTCGATCTAGCCTCATGTCGATCTTCCTGCATGACGACCTAGACACATGTCTACCTAAATGCATGTTAACCTAATGACTGTCTAACAACTTGCTGGTGACACAATGACCGGACCCCATTCTTACACTGCAATTTAGATTTCAGTTTAAACACATCTCACCCAAATCTAACTGTCTATGCACAGGTTACATTTGCCCCACCTGCAGTGCAACATGGTTTTACCCATTTGAGAAAAAATCAGCTTTGCAGGCAGGTCTGAATAACCCCATAATGCTTTAGGGATATAA
This sequence comes from Crinia signifera, assembly GCF_055691185.1. Taxonomy (NCBI): domain Eukaryota; kingdom Metazoa; phylum Chordata; class Amphibia; order Anura; family Myobatrachidae; genus Crinia; species Crinia signifera. The sequence goes on along the minus strand of NC_139221.1, from coordinate 99,635,493 downwards.
TTTAACCCTTTGAGTGAATTTGCGAAAATAGCTGTGAAAATTGCCAAGCAAACATTTGCATTCATCATAATGACCTGTAATGTTTACCTTATAGGTTATATAATCCCTTTTTACAGAGATGTTGGCACAGTCTCTCTCCTAAAGAACTGACCAGTACAGCATGTATGGCTTGTCGTAATATGTGGAGGGTAAGCGAATACTGCAACTCTCTGTACTAAAAAGTGGCGATTTTATGGAAATGTACGTTGGAACCAAAGTGAAACATACAAACTATTTATTACCAGTTATGTATATAGTGCACACATTCACAGCACCTTATAGAGAGAATATTTGGCCATTCACATCAGTCCCTAGCCCAGAGGAGCTTACACTTTATATTCCCTACCACATGTACATGCACACACATTAATGCTAGGGTTAATTTTGTTGAGCCAATTAAGCTACCAGCATATTTTTGATTATGGGAGGAAACCGGAGTACCCGGAGGAAACCCACGCAAGCACGGGAGAATATAGTTTGAACCCATAACCACAGTGCTGTGAAGCAGTAATGCTAACATTTACACCATCTGTTCTGCCCATATAGCAGAGGTGAAAAGAGTAATGTGAAAGAGAACCAATCCCGCAAGCCCTAAATTGGTGGAAAATTCAAGACCTGACGTAAAGTAGACATAGGGCAGTATTCAATGTCCCTAATTGCGATGCGCAGCGAAGCCTGTTTAGGATTCGCTGCACATTCGCCGTGTTCCGGAGGGCTGGAGCCCTCGCTGCCAGCCCTCGCTGACACAGTATTCAATGAGGCAGGGGCTCGCTGCCCTGACCGCGAATGTGAACCGCCGCAGGGAGCCTGAGGACGGCGGCAGGCAGGGAGATGGAAGTCTGCCCCAGAACGTATGTGGGGGGAGGTGGGCTCCCCGGGAGCCAGGCAGCACAGGCTGCCCCCCGGGAGAGCCAACAGGGGACCGGGTATTCACTGCACCTGATCGTGCATATGTAATGATCGGGAGCAGTGAATATAATAAATATATCTAATATATATCTAATGAGCGGCTCTCGGCTTCCGGCCCCCTGCTGGCTGCTCTGTGTAAAAACAAAATATATATTTTTTTATTAAATATATATTCATGTGCTTATTATAAGCACATGAATAAAAATAGCATGCCCCTTCACAGAATAAAATTCCTGATTTTTTTACACCAAATGTAAAACATCAACAACTTTATTTTAAAAGTTCACTTTCCACTTCACCATGAAAAGATGGCGATTTGCTACACGGTGACACACGGTGAAAATCACTTAGAAAGACAGCGAGAAGTGCACGTTGCATAGGGTGATTCACTTTCTGACCCAAAAAATCACCTTCTAACGCAAAAATAGCACAAATTCGCCGTGAAACAGGGCGAATTATCCTCATTGAATACTGCCCATAGCCATGAGCTCCCCACCACAGCAAGAATTAAATAAATGAATCTACCTCTTCAATAGGGAATCTTGTTTCAGCACTAATCCTCAAAGCACGGTGTACTTCTGTACCTACTATGGGCCTGATTTAGAACCTTACGCAAGGCTGCAAATATGCAGCCCTGCCAATTATCAAATGACCCTGCATGGTATGCTGTGTGCATGCGCGGGGTCCCCTTGCGAACAAAGTCAGTGGTGACTGGCCATCACTGGATGTCCACAAGGTTATTGACAGCTGGCGTTTGCAGGCAGCACTCCTGTGTTTTCTGGGAGTGCCATCTAAAAATGCAGATGGGCTGGCCGCAACGAGAAAGTCTACAGTAAATTTACCCCTAAGTAACCAATTGGTAGACATTTTGTAGAATCTTGTCCCAATCTGCCATTTTTGCGGGTGGAGATTGCTCCAGATTACATGGTAGATTCACCACCTGGATCTCTTAACCTCCTCATGATCATCCAATCATGATCATCCAATGATCATTTGGGTCTTTGTTGTTGTTATTAAGCACTAGACCTTTATTATTGCTTATAGTGGTTTGTTTATACACCTGATAACTTTTATTATGTATATCTGTATGAATGCTCGTGTTATTATGGTTTTGTGTACAATTGCTAAGGTAACTACACTGACATTCATCCGGATGTTGTGGAATGATGACATCATTGTATTGCATACCCAACTGAGTCCAGTGTCTTGTTTTACAATAGCAGCTTACATGCAGTGCATCTTTAGGGATATAAGGCAAGCTTTATATTTGGTCTGGATAATCTTGATGACAGTGTGTTAATAAAGCACTGAAACATGCCAAGAGTGAAGACTTTTGCCACTTCTGTGAGATTACAGACGCAGACATTTTGAGTTAGACTGGAGTGCCAGGCAACTTTAAAGTAAAGATAGAGAGATATATGCACACAAATTTATGGGCAATATCTAGTGGTCTTTAATTTGCATTACTGTAGTACTCCGATCTGTTTTATGCAGGAAGGTCACAAGACACTACAAAAAGTAAAAAAAAAAAGATGAAAATATTTTGTGGCAGATTTACTGCACTAAGCCATCGAGGGAAATACAATGGAGAGGATAAAGTCTCAGAGTCTGTCGTTTTTCAAATACAGCCTGTAACATGGAGTGCCAGGCAACTTTAAAGTAAAGATAGAGAGATATATGCACACAAACTTATGGGCAATATCTAGTGGTCTTTAATTTGCATTACTGTAGTACTCCGATCTGGTTTATGCAGGAAGGTCACAAGACACTACAAAAAAAAAAGATGAAAATATTTTGTGGCAGATTTACTGCACTAAGCCATCGAGGGAAATACACTGGAGAGGATAAAGTACCACTCAGAGTCTGTAGTTTTTCAAATACAGCCTGTAACATGGCATCTACAGATGGAGCCACGCATATTCATCCCAACAGCGCGCCTAGGCGAGGGTTTTGACAAACCACTGTTTTAGTGCACTTAGGCGCACTGAGGTGCGTTGAGGCACGACATACAGTATGCTTACATGTAATACACATCTCCACCACTGGGTGGATAATGCTCCACTAATCCACTGCTGGATTGATATACGGATTGAGCTGTGCCGTTTTGCCGAGAACGGGATGCACTTGTGTGTGAGACACTCTGGTTCTGGGCAAATGGCTCTGCGGCTCCATCTGTACAGTATTGTATAATACAAACTCTGGTGAATGGACCATGACAACTGTAATGTACAAAGGTCAGAAGGGGAGAGTGAAACCCCCCCCCCTAAAACAATACTCTAAACCAGTAAACAAAATGAGTGTATTCAGACACAAACAAACAAGCAACAATCTATTGACATTAAGCTGGTGTGTGCATCCAGTTCCCCTAGGCAAATCATTTCATAAAAGCTGAAGCTGATACAGCATACGTGCGACTAGGTGTGCTGCAACACGTTGCTGGGACAAGTGCCATAGGCAGCATAGATAAGGGTGGCACTATCTGCAGGAGCTGATTGGCTGGTACTTTATCTCTCTCCATGACTTAGTACATGTGCCCATATATATACAATGCTTTTCATTGTTGTTACAAGCAGCTGTTAAGGCGCTCCTATTCATGTACTATACTTACAGCTGTGCTTGTGCTCTTTCATTTTACCATGCTGCATAGTTATGCATTATAAAATGATATTAACCAACGAGTGCATGCTGACTTCAGAGCAGTACACTAGATCTGCTTGCAAACTTAAATATATTACCTCACCATGCTTGTACCTATTCTGTGCATGTTCACTGTTTATCAATGTACAATTTTCTCTTCTCAATAAAAATATTATAATATATATATATATATATATATATATATATATATATATATATATATATATATATATATACACATACACACATACACACACATATATATATATATATATATATATATATATATATAAAAACCATCATTCATTGATGCTGGATATAGGAACTCCACTGTAATCTTTTGAATGGGTAAAATATTTAAACAGTTAAAAGCAATTTTTTTTTAACTTATGACAAACATGCCTGCAATGCGAGCGCAGTCTAGCTAAAATCTGTTTGGCTGTAAGGAGATCACACAGCTTTTTATACCCAAGGCTCCAATTTTCTCGTGGCGACTGTGTAATATTTTGCAATGTAAAATTGACTGAGATGGAAGCTATTTTGCATGGTACAGTGGCTATGGCTAACAAATGAGAGTTTTGTGGGCTGAGAGTTAGTCCCCTGCCTCATCTGCCACCCCTAATGACAGCAGCCACCTGCTGTTTTATTGTCACAGCTGGAGTCAGTTCACACTCCTTGGTGCCGAGTTCTGCCCATGAGCGCCAAGCTCTCTCCTCGCCTCATTACTTTGATGAACTTTTTATGGTCAGCACCCATGAAGACCTCATCTAGGACTACAGAGCCCAGACTGGCTGCAGGGAGTGCTTCTGACAGCAATAAGGCACAGCTTTACTTAGGCTGCTCCTGCCTGTCATTTAGCAAGTCACACTACCATACTCCCGTACTTTCTAAGCAGACTTCAACTAGTAAAACATGAATCACTTGCAGGTAACGAATATCCCAATCTGTCCCAAGCAATTCTAAATGAACAGAAGTTACAGAATAAGCCAGCTAGCAGCTTTTACACACATAACAGATTTACTTCTTACAAGTTAAACTTAGCTTTCTTGCAGGGAGTAATAAAGATATGGAGCTGGGTACTGCACACTGCAGCATGTAGGTCTGATTCCCCACGACAAATCATCTACATCGCTCAGTGAGTACCGATGATTGCACGCTCACTAACGGTGGACGCAGGGTTTGATGTGCTACTGTATGCATCAAATCTAGTGATTTTGTTTATGCTTATGAAGGACGGAACATAATTCATAATATTTTCAGCGTGGTACTGGGCATGCGCCAGTCCCGGTGCCTGTCATCATTGTACAAGCATTGGGAACAATGCAGCAGGGAGCCGGCATCGCAGCCAGCGGCAGCCCCCCTCCTATCATAGGGTAGAAGCCACCACTGTGGTTGTATAAAACCCTCTGTGTCATGTGACTGCAGGTGCACTTCTCTATATAAGCACAAGTTTTGATTACAAGTAGGTATATATAAATCAGATTTGATTAGGTATACAGTATATAAATCAGGTTTGATTCGATATTTGAATATAAACCTGGTTTTGATTAGGTATTTGCATACGTTTTGATGATAAGTAGGTATTTGTCATTTGGATTAGAGTAACTTTGTACATTAATCAATGACTATACACCTTCAAACATACTTGCCTACTTTGACTTCTAACTTTGTTTGACTTGCCCAAGGAGGAAGACCAAGTGGGCGGTGAAGGGGGCAGGAACATTCCCTTCTCCCCAGCAGGGAAGCTGACATGACTGGCTAAAATCTGCATAGGGGTCGGGCTAAAATTACACAATTCGCATATAATTGCGCTATTAAGCCTCATCCCATATGCAGAGTATGTAGCGACGTTGTAGATATCTCCGCCTTCTGTACACTACAACAGGAAGAGGGCAGAATGTGGTAGGGATGCTCACTCTCCCAGGGGAGCAGGGTACTATCTTGCCTGTCCCCAGCAGAAACTGGGAAAATAGGCAACTATGCTTGCATGGGTTTCCTCTGGGTACTCCAGTTTCCACCCACAATCCAAAAATATACTGGTACTGTAGGTCAATTGGCCAACAACGAAAATGAAGCCTAGAATGAATGTGTGCATGTAAATGTTGTAGGGGATATAGATTGTAAACTCCACTGTGGAAGGAACTGAATGGTAAAATATTCTCTGTAAAGCCATTGCGGAATATGTGTACGCTATATAAAATATTTGTTAATAATAACTACCCTCATTAACTTTTGTTGTTAATCGGTGTCTAAAAGGCAATGTTGAATGCTTCTTATACTTTTCTTCTGGTGATGAGAGAATCAGGTAAAGTTGAACCTGATTTATAAAGCACAGCAAAGATGACTTTGGCACTAGCGGAACAGAGTAGCACATGGCAATACTTTGCAATAGAACCCATCTAAAGAGAGGTTCTACACACAATCAGTATGACCAGACCCACATTGACAAGGTCGACATGAGTTTTTTTACCCAAATGTCGGTATAGTCGACATGAACACAATCAATGTGTAGCACGTCAGCTCACATGACTCTATTCACACTGTAGTGGATTTAGGGCATGGAATACCGCCTGTCAGCACATGTCTGCTCAAAAAAAAACATGGGTACTTATGTAGTAACTGGGCTGCCGATTTCTAAATCGGGTCGGATCGGGAGATCGCATCGCATCGCATGCGACCATGCGATTCGATGCGATGCGATGCGATGACCCGATTTTTCCATAGGAATCAATGTTAAAATGGACTGAGTCCATTTTAACATGGAATTCAATGGGAAAAATGGGTCCTTTTCATACCCCTACTATCCAAGTGGGCATGGAGTTGGATATAAACCTGTGGCGAGCGTAGCGAGCCACCGAGCCCGAAGCGTGGCGAGCGAAGCGAGCCCCGCGAGGGGACGAATACCGTCCCCTCGCGGGGCTCGCTTCGCTCGCCACGCTTCGGGCTCGGTGGCTCGCTACGCTCGCCACAGGTTTATATCCAACTCCATGCCCACTTGGATAGTAGGGGTATGAAAAGGACCCATTTTTCCATAGGAATCATTTTAACATTGATTCCTATGGAAAAATCGGGTCATCGCATCCGATATCGGATGCGATGCGATGCGATGCGATATCGCATCGCATCGCATCTGATTGTATGCCTTAACTTAAGGCATACAATCAAAAAATCGGCAGCCCAGTTACTACATAAGTACCAAAACATGAAATACTCATGTCAGCCATTTGTCTTACACTGAATACTTATTAACTAGATTCTAAATGAATTTATCTTCAGCTCATATATCATTGTATAAGAATATATAAGATTGTCAATTGATTTTTTTTTTGTGTGGGGGAGGGGAGTAACTACTTGGGAGTGTGTTTCTGAGTGCTGCAAGGGTGTTACAAATGAATGCAGGGGGGACAATGTACAGTACATCCAGGTGCTGCAGAGATTGGGGCATTTGTGATGAATGCCAGGGAGGGGAGGGGCACAAAAACTCTACTGCTTTTGGGCAGTGTTGCTTTCAGCAGGAATTACTTTAAAGTTCCTGAAGATAACCAAGCATACTTTATATTATATGATTATTTTAAAAACACTAAGTGGCCCGTGCGAAAATTTTGAATGCGGGTGGGCCACAAGTAAATTTTTAGCATAGATTTGTAAACAAACAATACAATGTGCAATTCTAATTTAACAATTCATCAAAAGCGGCAAACTTAATGAGTGCTTCATATACAACTCAGGTGCAATCAGATATACAAGTGTCACATATGATCAGCTCCTAAACATCATGGGCCTTATTCTAGTTCACTCTTTCTGACAAATTCCTTCTTAGATGGACAAAACCATGTGCACTGCAGAGGGGCAGATGTAAAATGTGCAGATATAATTAGATTTGGGTGAGTTATTTTGTTTCTGTGCAGGGTAAATACTGTCTGCTTTATTTTTACACTGCAATATAGATCTCAGTTTGAAGTAAAACCCCACCCAAATCTAATTCTCTCTGCACAAGTAACATCTACCCCACCTGCAGGGCACATGGTTTTGTCCATCTAAAAAGGATTTTGTCAGAAAGAGTGAACTAGAATAAGGCCCCATGTTACAGGCTGAATTGAAGAGCTGATTGGAAGGCGGTTTATCAATCACCATTTTATCACTTTTTGAAGCTTGGTGCATCTGGTCCCAAAACCTAAAATTAGCATTTTGCATGTAAATATAACAAATTAAGAACTAATGAAATTATAGCATAAATAATAAATCATTGCCCAGAACTGATTTTAAGCTTGGCCACTATAATGAAAAAACCACAACATTTATAAATGGAACCCCTACAAAATATAAATCCAACAATCCCATTACAGTATATTAACTAACATTTTGGTGACTTCTCATTTAGCTATTGAATGTAACGAATACATGGGTCATTAGCTTCATGGATCAACTAAAAGGCTACGTAAATGACTACAATTATGAAATGTATTAAGCACCTCTTTAAACGTCTACGGTTATATGTTTTCGCTTACTAGCATGAGTATGTGTAGCAACAAAATAATTAGATGTGTTTGCTTTGATTGACATTTGAATATACTCAATACCAAAACATTATTAGAAAATATAGTACACCGAGTAAAACATATTGAAATAAAAATTTTAGGCAATAAAGTTATTATTACATACTATAATCAAAACAATATGTTAACAGAGTAGTATCATTTAACTACAGCCATATACAACACCCAGAACACAAAATTAGCTCAGATTAAATTGCACATAGAGAACAAAACAGCTGCTACAAAGAGTTTACGCCTGTTTCAAAGTGTATCTCCTGGTAGCCACCACTTTAAGAAATGTCACAGATAAAGCTCCATTTGTGAGGAAAGAGTCTCATTTAGCAAAAATTATGTCGCAGAATTTATTATGGCTTTACAGTGTCTTTTCCACTGCAGCTGACACTTAATACCAGCATTGGTTTACTATAGGTCAGTGCTCCCTTTAACACTGCCTTGAACACATCTTGCCAGGAAAGGTGATCACAATTATAATTTTAGTGCATTAAATTTCGTCTTGGAAGAAGAAACGTAAGTTGTGAGAATTGTATTACTTGCCTATTTAACATAGCTTTTAATATGGTGAGCTTTGTGAAGATTCATTAATGGGGTTCAGTTCTAGTATTTGACCTAGAAAAAGTTTAGTTGAGAAAGAATCCACTATAGATCCATATTTTCATAAGCACTTGCTAAAATATGAATATATTCGACAAGGTAAAACTGTAATACAATTTCCGGGAAAGCCTGTGACCTCCAATAGACTTCTTAGTACATACTGGGGAATTATGGCAGTCAAACCTCAGGTTTTAAAAGTTAATAAAACATCCAGGTTTTTGAGATTTGGACAACAGTGTGGAAGAAACCCTATAGCAGTAGCCCTTTTGAGAAAAAAATATTATAATATAAAGCACAAGCTACTGTACAATGTTTTGTTTTTTATTATTATTAATGTTGGTTTTCTTTATGTTATGTTAAAGACCAGCTCTACAAACGATGTAGATCAGCGCAAATATGGATCCTAACCATGCTCTATTGTGCAACAAAGATGTTTAAGAAGCATATAAACCTGCAATCCATAGGATTGTATGGGTGCGTACGCTCCAGCCAACAGGTCGCATACCGATGTGGCTACTTATATTTGCAACCAGTATGTCCGTGTGACTCGTCTGTGAAACCTTGACCATGGGCACATTTATTTACTGTCATTTGTTATGAATACTACATCTATAAGCATGTGGATTCACTGTTTATGGAAAGTTGGTCTGAATATTGAGTTCCTGCATCACAATTAATTGTTTGCGGCTACTGTTTGAGTGGTATGGTTGGACAGAGTACAATGTTTGAGTTGGAGATGTAAAATATGTACTAGTCCTAGAAATAGTTACACAAGCCAGTTCGTAGCAACCATATTGTCCTTCACCATTTGTTAGAACTAAACCTCAGTTTTCTATAGGTTCTGGGGTAGATGCACTCTTTTGGCCTGCAAAGCTTGTATTCATCTGCCTGCTTGAAGTTGCTGTGTTTGTGGACCCTGGGATATTTGTTCCATGAAAGTTACTGGTATCTAGGATGGCAACAGTAATGGACCATTTAACTCTCTAGGTCTATTATGTGGTTTTGTATTCGTAAAGAGAATGCACAAAGAACACCACTAACTGCTATACACATTGTCAATACTGTTGGAAACTTAAAGCTGCACTAGAATCTAGTAGGGAGTAGAGCATTATAGCTCTGTCCACTACTCAGACCCTTTGGGAGGGGGAGGGGGGGTAAACTGGGCAAATGTTGGTTATTTAACTACAGTATAAGCTTTTGCTCCCTAAATCTTGAGTCTCCCTGACAATCTGGGGGAGTAGGTAAGTATGGGATGGCTTTGTAAATAGTATGTCCAGTATTGGCAGTTCCCTGCATCTTTAACATAGCTCAATTACTAACAAATAAATTAGATAAAGCTTCATTGTACAAATGATCAACCTATCTATTAACTAAGTGCACTACAACCAGCTCAGGTTGTGCAGCACTGTATATATCCCAGGGCTTGGGGAAAAAAAGTGCTGATTTAGATTGTGGTGCAGTTCTACTGGTTTTGTTTGTTATCATAACTACACAAGTTATAATAGCAAAACAGCTAGAATGGCGCTGCAATCTAAAGCAGCACAGATCAAAATGGGCAAATTACACACTTACAGACCTTGTAAACTTAAAAATATATTGATCTTTCATGCGCTATAACTTGTCCCAACATGCAACTGTCCTTATAGCTGACAGAATGATCGTTCTCAGATTCCTCAAACGATGTTGTCCCGTATCACATATAAATACATAGATATAGTGTAATACTGATATTAACCACAACAAAGAAAACCAGAAGCCCCCAGCACATTAAATAATATCAGCAATAGGACTTGAATACTAAGGACAACCTCCTATAAGCCCCCATGCCTCTTAGGCCAATGACATCTCAATTAAAGACCGATGGTCATCATCATGGTATCCAATTAGAAGCATTTTTATAAGATGAAAATTAAGATTGCGGACAATATGTCTCCTGTCATCACAGGTCCTGGCAGCTGCTCATCATGGATTATGCTTTACTTGCCTCAGGCACGCAAAGCTTAATTCCTGATAACCCCAGTATTGGAGCTAATAGGATAGCCTCTGCAAAATCAATTAACAGTGGGGAAGTAAACCCCCTATGGTAACAGAAAATTCAGAGATCTTAGTCACATATATTTCCAAACACCTGATGAGTGCTCTGCAAGGTTTCCCTGATATGGGTGGTACCAGCATATTGAGGGCATGCTGGTTTTTGCAGTGCCATTTGGAGGATATAGGGGCATAGTTGCCTACCCTCCTTCATTCTGCAGAAGAGTCCCTGAAATAGCAGCAATCTCCCTCTCTCCCTCATTAGTCTAGCAATCTTCCTCATTTCACCTTCCCTACATTACACTGTTACATGTTTGGAGAAAAAGGAATGAGAGATAGATACAGTTACATTGAATCAAGGGCACCATTTCCCAGCACTTTACTAAGCTACACTTACACTTTTCATCTACATTTGTATATAAGTCATTTTAAAAGATTTGTCTCAGATATAGCTGTACACACCCACACTTCTAGGTGCCACGTATACAATCTCTTTTCACAATCTCTTTTCACAATCTCTCCATTTATGGAACTACACAAGCCCTGTGGGCGGAGCATGACACTGGCGCTGTGAAAACTGTTACTACCAACTATAATCTCCCTGAAACTAGTTTTCAAAAGTAGGCAAGTATGCATAGGGGTGATTTCAGTTGTGCTGGTTCTCAATATAGATATATTTGTACATACAGAGGAGGATATGCGCGATGTTATACCATATAGCAGTGAAACCGTCTTTTAGTAGTAGTGCTGCTCACTCTTGAAAGGCTTTGTCACGGCCTCAAATAGTAACACATGTAACACAAGAGAAAGAGGAGCGCACAGGTGAGCAAGGTTAAAACAGCGTTTACTGGGAAAAAGTGCAGGCTCACATACATTAAAGTTAGCAGCAGTCAGCATATGTGGTAATCACCGTCAGCACACCAGCGGATAGCATGGGCACCAGAGGATATCTAGACAACCGGCAAGATGGTAACAGAAGCGGCGGCGGTATTCTCCACACACGGACTCGAGACGGACAGGTAACACTGTGATCAGGATCTAATACATCGGGTGACCACGCCCCAACGCGTTTCGTCACTGATGACTTCGTCAGGAGGCGTGGTGCCCGTGCTATCCGCTGGTGTGCTGACGGTGATTACCACATATGCTGACTGCTGCTAACTTTAATGTATGTGAGCCTGCACTTTTTCCCAGTAAACGCTGTTTTAACCTTGCTCACCTGTGCGCTCCTCTTTCTCTTGTGTTATAGATATATTTGTATATGTGTCATTTTCATGTGGCCTTACAATAGACAATTAGAGTGGGTGCTGTTTCTATGCAGCTTTAAGGTCTACCAGTATAAGAAATGGTGGTAACAGCTTTACAGAAATGTATGAATACAAAAAGAAAAACTTAACGACAACAGGCAAAATTCCAGTGGCTAAGAAAAAGATGGCTTGCTATCATCGTATATAAGGATCTCTTTGGTCATTAATGATTAATCACTAGACTAAGACCAAAGGTTTACATAAACATTAAAATAAACAGATATAAATATTCACATTTGCCCTTATTAACATATAACAGTAACAGTAATAAAAATGCCATTAATAACAATTTCATTAACATTCAGATATCATCAAAAAACATTTTGATTCCCTCATGGCTTAAGGCAATATTAAACCTAAAAAGACAGAATATATATACAGCACTCGGTGGTAGCTGATCAAGCATGGCAAATTTATGCAACGTTACCCATCATTAAGCATGATTTAGCTGCAGTTCTTAAAAAATGTAAGCAAAATAATTATGAGATCCTATCTTTTTGGGGTACAGATGGAATAATTCCTTTATAATGACACTTTGCTTCCTTACGGCAAATCCAGGCGTATCCTATGGGTTGACACAGTTTCTCAAATTCCACTTTGAAGCTGTCAGAAAATGGCAGCAATCAAAATATTGATACTTAAAGTTGAAATGAGGAGACAGCTTGAACTAGCTTTTAGCTATAGCTTTGGAGCAACATAAATCAGAAACTCTGTAGAACCGATTGTGAGTCCCTGAAAACTACAGATCGCTCATTACACTTGGCAGCAAAGCGAAAAAATACAGCAAGGAGAAGAAAAAAAAAACAGGCAAACGTTTACTTAAATCTAGTATTTGTAATGTTTTACTAGAGAATTTGCATAGAGTAACACAAGATTGCTTTCAATTCACACTGTGATTATAAAAAAGTAATGATTTTTCACACTGGCAGAAGTAAATACTGTAAGCAATACTGAAGCTCTGTCTAGAGGAAGGTTTCTACATGTGTGGTTGTACATGTTATTTTGGTACTTATATGTTAGTTGGGCGCCCGTTATGTAGTTTGCGTAGTGGTGTATTGAGAATACCAATACACCACTATGCTGGCTATGTAAACTACGTAACTGGAGCCCTGCTAATACATAAAGGATCATATGCCCACTATCCACGTCATACCCCCAGTGTCCACGTGGGCGTGGAGTTAATTTTAGAAAGTGTGGCGAGCTCAGCGAGCCACCGAGCCCAAAGCGTGGCGAGCGGACGCAGATACGCGTCCGCTCGCCACGCTTTGGGCTCAGTGGCTCGCCACACTTTCTAACATTAACTCCACGCCCACGTGGACACTGGAGGTATGACGTGTATAGTGGGCATATGATCCTGTTAGTGGGTGTTGTGTGTGTGTGTAGTGTGTATGTGTAGTGTGTGTGTGTCATTATTCTTACCATCCAGATGTCCCCAGCTCCTCCAGGACTCTGATCCCCGCATCGCGGCCGCCATGACACTTGCTTTTTACTATGCTATTAGCGTAGTGCTGCTGGGGGAGCTGGGAAACCATGTGATGCTCCCCCAGCGGCTGCCGGGATCTCTCCCCTCTGCCGTCATTAAGGCCTTCCCCGCATTGACGCCAGCCCCCGCCGTGCAGCCCTTGAGCCCACACCATAAGTAACAGCAGGGCGGCCGCCATCTCCCCCCTCCGCCCGGCCGCACCTATTAGCCGGGGGCGCCCGGCAATGGCTACGCTGACAACGTAGCCAAAGCTACGTTGTCAGCGTAGCGTAGCCGGGCGCCTGGCTAACATATAAGTACCGTTATTTTCAATTCTACACTGTTGACAAACTCACACATTAGCCCTTAAAGCTGCATATATTCAATATCTAAAGTGATGAACCTTTTCATCCACAGTATGACAAATGGATGCTTGATAAAAGCTTTAGATTTTTTTCAGGGGGACACTTCCATTAACATTAAGCTCCTGTCTGACAATTTGGGTCCATTGGCCCTGACCAGTGGGATGCATGGCTAATCTTAGCACCTGTTTCCAATGTTAGGTCTGTGAGTTATAATAGTACTCTGCTATATAGCCTGGGACCAGTGAACGAATGAAACAACCGTCTCCAGTACATGTGCTTTTATTTTCCTTGAGCCTCAGACATGTTTAACTCATACAGGAGCTGTCTAAGGCCCATACACACTGGGCGACTTTGAGCTTAAAGCCACATCATCACTGGGAAAGCCGTTCATCTGCTGCTAATACCAGCAGTTGACCGGCTTTGAGGACGGCTTTGCATGCATCTAAAGCCGTCCTCTCTCCGCTGACGGCGTCATGCAGGGGGAAAGCCACTCAGTGTGTATGCACTGAGTGGCTTTCCCCCCAGCGATGATAGCGATCATCGCTGTCCATACACGCTGGGCATAGTCGCGCAGTGTGTATGGACCATTAGTGTTCATTCTAACACCCGGCAAATAATCAGTGAGGAGGGCATATTTTAATTTGTAGGGCAAATGATGCACAGTATCGCCACATTAGCTATAGCAATACATTATGTATAATAATTTGCCATAAAACAAGCCTTTCTCACGGTTTAGCCGCAGCGTGCTAGAGTGAACATTATAGAAGTATCCAATTAACCCCAATGCTGACGTCTGGATCCCTGATACCTGCACTTATCAGGGATTATGCTTTGCATGCCTTAGGCGTCTGGAACTTGTTCCTGGGGACAGCTCTGCTGAGAGTGCAGCCCAAATCCAGACAGGACAGGGCCGAAACTCTGATCAGCAGCCTGCCCCAAGAAATTCAAGACCTAACACTATACATCTAAAGATTTTTTGTCAGATCTGGCTGGTTGGAACAAAAACCTGGTAAATTATGGAAGCAAATGACAGTTGACCATTTTCTTCAAAATACCAGAAAACTGGCAAAAACAGTCATTCAGATACAGTATTACCAGATTTTTGTTCCAACCTGCCAGATCGGACAATAAATTAGGGGTATGGCCAGCTTTAGACTACGGTTTCCCTACCCTTTACCAGTTACTGACAGGTCAAGCAACTGTTACCGGACTCCTTTCCTGTTGGAAAAAACACTCAGTATTTTTGGGGAGTTGTAGCCCATAAGCTACAGGGACTAACACAATATTCAGATAGCATTTGCTGTGGAGGCCAAACTTTGGTAAATGTAACAGCTTTGCAACCCACATAGAAACATATGAGGGCTGTGGCTGGTGTCTGAAATGAAGTGGCTGTGGCATATATGAATATATCTTCTTTGGTCCCTCCATGGCACATTCAGGGAATACTTAATATTTGCAGGATACTGTATGCCACAAATATTATTTGATAAAAAGGTCTCTAAATTTTTCAGGCACTCATTTCCCAGTGTATAGTACTTAGTGTCATGTCACCATTACGCAATATTTTTTTTTCCATCTTTTAGGCATGTCTCACTCATTAATTTGCATAGAACATCTGCTCCTAGCTTTAGCTTTGCTGTTATGTTGTGGGATTCCTCAGCTCACATTTTAACTATTTTGTTTTATTAGTAAGTGCTTTGTAATGTTCTAATGGGGCCTACACACTGGGCGATTACAGTGTGTAGGCCCCATTAGATCGCTTAGAAAATACCGCTGCATCGCTCCATGTGTAGGGGCCATAGTGATAATGATGCGCGGCCCCACGCATTGCTATTACCCAGCGATTAATATCCAGCATCTTCAAAAAATCTAGTTAATTGCAAGGCAGGGCCAGTGTTCTCACCAGAGAACACTGCCCTGACAGATCGCTTAGCACACAACGCTGACACATCGCTGTGTGCTCAGCGATCTTGATGAGCAATCTAGCATCGCTCAGAACTCTCAGCAAATCTCCCCGTGTGTAGGCCCCTTAAGTTTGTACTGTAGTTACTTGTAATAATGTAATACAGTATACTAAAGAATACATTGCAAAGTGCTTTTATAATACAGTATTCAAAGATCCATATGACATGGTGTATCTATAATGGGTGCTAGGCACAGGTGCTGATTCCATGCCGGTACCAAGAGGCTTGCAAATAGGCCCCAGAAAATCTGGCCCTGGCAGCCTGCATACATTCCCAGAGGTGCATTGCAGTATGCAGCGCATCATGATGTAACGTGGACGCGCCCACACTTATTGAACTGCCTGCGCAGCACACTGAAAATTGCATGCGCCAAGCCAGCCAGCAGTGACAGCCCATCGGCCGTGAACAGAGTGCAGGGTATGAAGTGCACAAGGGCTCCTGAGGGAAACATTCAGAGGGAAACATATGCACACCCTGTACCCATATAATTATATTAACCACTCCAGATTCCTGCAGCACTGCAGTGTTGCAGCAGCCATTTTCCCAGTGATTTGTGGGAAAATGCACAGTAGAAATGTCCTCGGGAACATGGCATCTATTACACAATATAATAGCTGGTCTTCCACTTCTGCTCCCTTGTAAATGAATGTTAGTGTATAGTGCACCAGGTAGCAAGCCGTGGGGCTCTGACTGATGTAGGAGAGGGCTCTGCACTTTTACTAGGCTCTAGGACAGATTTAAAATGTTAAAAGGACACACAAACCTTGAATGACACATGTATGGAAATGGAAAGAACTGCCCATGGTGGCAACTAAATTTCAACTTAATCAATTACATGTATACACCAATCCATAACAATTGAGAAAACATTTTATTGCTAGCACCAAGGCTGTATGAAATTCCAATTCTTCTGAGCAAAAGATGAGATTTACACCAGTGTTGCTTATTATCTTGCCTAACAAAAAAAAAAATCTCTAGAACAAATAAATCAAATATGCCTCCAGCATGCCCAAATAAATAAATTACAGACATGTACACTGGCAGCAATGATATTTTAAAAAGCTTGTGCAAGCTTGTTGTGCATTGGCGATAGTACACACTCAGCTTTTAACTACAGCATCAGACAAAATTAAGAAACCTTTTCATAGTTACAGATCTTTAAAATAACCTATGGCTGGAGCACATTCTTTACTAATTAGGTGCTTCTGCCCTATTCAACAGTGGTCGTACGAGCCAGACATTGTATATATTATAATGAGGGAGACAATTTTATTATTAGCTATGATTTCACTTGGGATTAGGTTAATGCAGGATTTCTTTTGTTCTTAGCTGTTAGAAAACGCACATTATATATCTTTCCTCAATCCAATGAGATCAAGGATACAAATAGGAAAAAGAGGCAAGACAATTTATGTTAACATCCTATTCACAGTTGCCTTTAGTAAAGTTTGTGGTTTTTGCAGACAAATATTCTAGCTAGAACTAAAAGGGTAAGAAAACACTTTTAAGATATAAATAACAGTGAAAGTATTTATATGAAGACAGCTATATTTTCCTACATGAAATAATGTAAAAAAGTATTTCTTACCGTTAATAATTTTTTTATTTATTTAATACCTTTTTTTACAGAATCTAATCAAGTCAAATAAGAATAATATCAATATATTGTTCAAGTTAGCAAATTACTTACATACTCATCCCTATAACTAAGCTACAGTATACACAAAAAAAATCCTGCAGTTCGTTTATTAATTGCCTGGAGTCCACCTGTATACAATTAACTTTGCTCAATGGTTTAGTATATTTCTAAACAGCAGATGCGTTACAAATATCAAAGAATATATATATATAGATAGATAGTGTTTTTTTGTTGTTGTTTTTTTTAAACCTGCAGGTTTATAATTTTTCAATACACAAAGAAAAAGGACACAAGTATGTGTGGGGGCATAGGTCATACCACTGGCAGACAGACCAAACCACCAAAAGAGCTTCTTGAAAATATGAAAGGGCAAGTGTAACACAAAAATAGACAACAGTAGACTGAATAAGATCAACTCTCCCATAGGCATAAATTATGAAATCCAAAATATTTTTATTGTAACGCACCAACTAGCAAAATGTTATTCAAATATTAAAAATCTTTAGTAGCGCTGTCAAGTCTAAAAACACAAAAAAAAAACTGAGAATGTTGTACTTTACGGCAACGTGGCAAAATGGAAACCACTGCTGAAGAAAATGGAACTACAGTTTATCAGAAAAAAAAACATACATAATGTGGAAGGAAACCAAGTAGTCTTGCCAAAATATACATCTTAGTTACAGATCGAAGCAACAAGACTGCACCAGGAGACTCTGCTGATTAATCTGATATGTGACAAATACATAACTGTGTTCGGCTTAGTCTCAGAATCTGTTTATGAAACAATGATGTATGATCATGGTAGGCAGAACCTCACCTGTTATACCCCACTACAATCCAAAACAGAGGTAACCAAACTGGGTGCCGTGGGGTACTTGCAGGGATGCCCTGGGGAGTTGGGTACAATATCCAAGCTGTTAAAATACCAGCAGTAGAATACAATGGACAAATTTATGACAAAGGATGGTGAGTATTCTAACCCTAGCCTACTGCTATTGCAGTCTAAGACTAGCCTCCCTCCTAGTGCCTATTACTAACCAAAATACTTGGTATTCATTTTTATTTTGACCATCGGGATTCCACAGCCAATACTGTGACTGTAAGGATCGTGATTACATCCCATCCCCTGGGTTGGTGGTCCAGGTCCAATTCAAATAAAAAAAACAGTGCTTGTAGTTTCCAAACATAGAATATGTGGACTAGCAGATGTATATCCTGTCCCTTAACACATAACTGAATGTAGGGTATATAAACCAATACATGATACCATGGACATCACCTTGACAAAGCTGCAAAGCGAAATGCATTGGTGACTGCCTATCTGGACACCCACCCATTTGAATTATAATACTTTGCTATACAGTGACCGGACCAGCCTTCCCTCCTCCTCACAGCCATATCTATAACAGGATTTGAATAAACCAGCCTTCTGACAGATGGGATACCTGAACCAGGCATCCCCGTGGCTGGAGTAAGCAGTTTCCTCTCCCTAACTATATCCTTCTTGGCTCATAATCGCCGGAAGTACAAAAGAAGGCACCCTAGGAACGGACATTGAACTTACCATCCAAACGGGACTATTGGGTGACTATATACGCACATTTATTCACGGTATCACTGATTTTACAGTAACTACTTTTTAAATATGTCTCAATAAATTCCCTATACTTTTAGCTACACCTGTTGCATGTGTTATTAGATATAGCGCAGTTATACCCTTTTCTGTACCAGTTTTTCTTTTAGGGTTTGACAACCCCTGATATTTAACTGCAGCTCTGCGATACCACTCCTCCCTAGGTGCCTTCACGGGACACCTGGTGCCCCACCCTCTCTACCACTGTCCACATTGTCCCTGTCAACATTCTGGCAATGTCAACATTAAGTCCAGGCCAACATTCTGATCGTCAACCCTAGACCTTGCCAATATTCAGATCATGTTAACATTCTGAATTTTAATATAACAACAACATTCCTAAAGTCCTTCACAATATTCATCAAGAGGGTATACGCCTACAGTGTGTAACACATATTGCAAAGGTACATGTACCACCACAACACTTTTTTAGTAATCAATATCCCACAATAGTGTTAACAAAAGTAAATACATTAATAACCTGATTTATTCTTTGAATAAAGCATTTTTTATGTACAAAATACGTTAAATAATGATATTTATTTTAAATACACTTAGCTATACTTTCAAATATCTACTTTTTATTAGTGGCACAGAATCAAGTAGCAGGCCAAAATCCCTAAAATGGCAGCAGCAGCAATTTTCCATAGACTTCATTTTATCTTATTTTAACTTCATGAAAAAACTAAATGTTCAGCTATCCTTTATTCTATTGACTTAATACATTTTGAATTCTTCATATTTAGTCAAGGACCAAATAGTTCTTCTTTCATTGACCCTCAGTCAAGCTATGGGCCAATGAAGTCACTATGAAGTTACTTCCTTTTTATGGTATGTACAGGTTACCCGGGAAATGGCCTCCGAACATTTTACACATCCCTCATCTTTGACGGAGGGGCTACAGAAATGAGAAACATTTTTTACTCACAATCATTAGGCATGAGAGATATGTGTTCCGTTCTGGGGAGTGTTCACTGGAGAATCCCCTGGGATTGAGTCATGTCAGTCACTGCATTTGAATCTTGAAGCCCTGCCTCACGCTCTACTGCGCTGGCCTATATAATTGACAACTGACGTCACATTGTGACATTGATCAGTAACACTAACAAGCCACACAAGCATATGATATCACACACACACACACACATATATCTATCTATCTATAAATACATATGTATTACATAAAAATTAAACAATAGTGTTATAGTGTTGAAGCTGACAAAATCATAGTAGATATAAATTAAGGGCCAAAGTGTATGGCTTTTGATTCTAAGTTAAAATAGTAAAAAAATAAAAAAATAAAGAATAATATTTGTAGATATATAAAAGAAAGCGTTTGTCACTATGGTTCCAGTCCATAAAAAAAAAAAAAAAAAGCCTTTAAAAAAAAATAAAGGCAAATTTGGGGTAAACATACACATTTCAATTTTCAGACATTTCACTGCCCATGCTCAGTGGCCAAATATATATGAAACAATTAAATGCAGATTTATTAAGGTGGCTGGTACTTTATCACCGGGCAATCCACACCTAACTGTCAAGTTACAGGCTGTTTAAAAAAAAAAAAAGGCAGTTAGGAGCTGACTGGCCAGGGATAAAGTACGAGCTGCTTTATCACTTCACCAAGCTTAATAAATGTGCTCCCAAATCTCTTACCTATTCTCACATCTGTGGATTGTTACAATTGACCCCTAAACCGATATACTGCTTGCAAAAGATCAGATCCATTCTGTTTAAATGGTAACCAATCATGGGAAAACCGTATCTCTGTATTATACTGAGGGTATCTAACAGATGCATCTCCATCTGATGTACCCGTTTGTTCTGTTTACTGGTAGTGCAACAGTAATCACTTTTACACATACCTCATAATAAGGCAACATTGTTAGATGGAAATGCTATACTAATTATTATGAAGAAATAACTTTTTTCAAGTCCGTGGGGTGCCGCATCCTTTCTTTAACAGGAGCCACAGAGTTCCCATAGAGGACTGCTCTCTTTCTCTATCTATCTATCTATCTATCTATCTATCTATCTATCTATCTACACACACTTATATTAATTATTTTATTATTTATTAACAGTTTCTTATATACAGTAGTGCACACACATTCCACAGTGCTTTACAGAGAATATGTCAACATTCACATCAGTCACTGTCCCAGTGGCGCGTACAATCTATATTCCCTACTACATGTACACGCACCCATTCTAGGGTTAATTTGTTGGGAGCCAATTAACCTACAAGTATATTTTTGGATTGTGGGAGGAAACAGAGTACCCGGAGGAAACCCACGCAAGTACGGGGAGAATATTCAAACTCCGCACAGTTAGGGCCATGGTGGGTATTGAACCCATGACCTCAGTGCTGTGAGGCAGTAATGCTAACCATTACACCATCCGTACTGCCCCGAATGTCTGTTCGCTGACAATAGAACTGCTTTCAGCTATTTAGCTTCACCTGCCTGAAGCAGGTGAAACAATATTCCCGATAAGCTGCGACAAGCACTGGCTAATCGGGGATCATTGGAAAGGCCCTAATCGAAGAAATCCATGATTGTGGGTAATTGGATACCACTCTTAAAATGCATTTGAAATATATCTAGATTATTGTAACCACAATTAAACAGTTCTGTTTTCTCATACTAGAAGTGTTCCAGATTTCATTTATCTGTAGATGACACAATTAACCCTTTTTAAAAGACAGAGCACATTTCTCCGATGAAAAAGACGCATTAATGGTTACTTTGATAATCATTTCCAAACAGACCCGAAAAGCACTACTTCCCTTTTAAAACCAGAATAGCAAAAATGTAATGAAACCTTTAAAATAAGCAGTATCAATTAAGGACAGAACACAACATAATCAAATTGGCTACTAGATACCAGTTCCCCAGGAGCGAACAGATTTTTCTTAACATTAAAAAAGCATGTAAATTAAGGTGACTGAAACATGCTTTCAGCTAGCAAAGTAATATGGTAGCTATTCATCACCTCAAGTCATAAAACACTAGGTCTTGTCCTTAGCATATTCTAATGAAGCCTATCATGCAAATGAGAGTGACCTTTTCTGTGCATTCTGCAAGTTCACATTTATGAGGAGTATATATAGTTTGCCAATACAAACTAGCCAAAGACTGCGTAATTACTATAATCAATTAGTAGTTAGTGTCGCTCTGCTCATTTGCAGCTAATGTCATCCAAGCAGTTTTTGAGAAAGCCACCTTTGACAAGCTTATTTTTTTGTCGGTGTTTTGTAATGAGAGGACTGAAAAAAAAAATGCCCAGTCAGACCTTCGTAAATGGATGAGAAGCTCACAGATCTTTTTCCTATACAGCTCGCAGATCGACAGAAAAGTTTGGTATACGAAATAAACTTGCATATCCTTAAAATGATATTGAACTTTTCGGCTTGGAAAACAGAGCATTAATATTTAAATATTTAAATGAAGGACGGTCTCCCATAAGGCAGTTCAGGACATGTAAAGACGAGTTGGTGGAACCCAGGCTTTATTTTTCAACGGATGAGTAAACAGGCCATACCCTCTGCTCACCGACAGTCTATTTTGTAGACAGTTATGGATAGGAAACATTACCGGAGCTGGTAATTAAAGTAAAAACTAATACTGTCTCAGAGATGGGGAATTTTGTACAGAAAGATCATTTATCACATTGTACACTTCCAAGGAATAGAAACGAATTATCTTCTTAGTTAACAAGTATCTTTCTTAAGCTGCTAAAGGCAGTAAACCTAAAATCGGAACCAATTATCAATGCTGTGGTTATTTATTCAAAAGACAGAAAGCATTGCAGATTCTGTGCAGATTCTATTGCCATAGATTATTGAATGTTTTTTATCAAATATTATTATCTTATCAATTCTGTGCATTTTTTTCATATATATATATATATATATATATATATATATATATTTATATTTACAATTTCATACATATATTGTGATAGAACAAACTGGGTAACAACAAAAAGACATGGAGGTAGAAGGTATATATACTGTACACACATACAGGTTTTAAAAGGTAAGACCACCACCAATCATGTCCGATATAAAACACCTAGGAAACAGTTGACAAAAAGCAACCAAATAAAGAAAAGGCATTCATCCACCACACCCCCCACTCCTATATCTGGGGTGCATGTGGATTGTGACAATACATATCTTTTTTACACTGAGGACATTCTTCAATGATGGATGCAGTGAGCATAATATATTCTAATTTAGCAGGAGGTGTCTCCTGCATTCAGCACTGATCTGATGAGCGCTGTATCCAAAGCAGCAGCACCAGATCACCATCACGGTATATCTATTGGCAATTTGAAGCTCTTTTTGCAATTTGCAGGGCCTGACAAAGACACAGCTCTTGGCTTCAGCATGCCAACAAAACGGGTGCGACACCCCTGTTCTGTACAATGGCCACTGTCACCACCCCCGGCTAGGGTGGGACTGTAAGCCATCACACAGGACTCTTTCTACTCATGCACAGAAGAGGATCTGCGAATAAGCACACCAACAACCACTTAATAAGTACTTAAACCATCAGGCTTACTGTATGTACATCTCTGAATCAGGCACTGAATCCTTCTCCACATGCTTCTAATATATATATATATATATATATATATATATATATATATATATATATATATATTACAAATCTGATAATGTGGCATTCAGGTCACTGAGGCAATGTCTTGACATTTCTGGGTAGAAGCTTTTAACTTTCAACATCCAATTTGGATTGCACCACCTGCAGCTCATTTCCAATTCCAACCACGATGTAAGCATGCAGTGCACCGCCATGCATGATGTGATGTTTTCCAAATGCAGATTTGGCTTTATCCACTGGTACCAGGAGGGTGTTCCAGCTTGAAATGCAAATCTATTTTGAGATAGAAAAAAGGCACAAGGGTTATGTGATGATACGAGGCTGGATAGAAAAGTAATGCCTCCATGGCTATAAGGTTTTGACCACTTTTTTTGTTTTTTTTACATGATAACTCAGTTGATTCTCTATGTAATGCATTATTCACTTTTCAATCTAGTCCCCATCAATTTCCACGCATGTGCGCCAATGCTGGATGAGTCGGGCAAACCCGTTGGAGAAGAAAGTTGGTGTTGTTGTCAACACCAGGACCGAACACCAGCTTTCACCTCGCCATCAGCGTTGAAGTGTTGACTCTTAAGGTGCTCTTTCATCTTTGGGAAGAGGGTTGCAGCGCCTGTAGTTCAAGGAGGTTCTGCCGCACCCGTCGTACAGCCCTGACCTTGCGCCCTGCGACTTTGATGTCAGTAACCAGTATCCACATTTTTGAAACAAAAGCTTTCTCCTCGACCATGAGAGGAAGGAGGTTCGACAGTCATCGGTGACAGTAACGGTTTCATGAGTTCTGATAAATAGTCCATATTCATTTCATTTTCTTTCACTATATCTCATCATTCCAACACTTCCAATGTCTTGAACCAAATGACTGTTGCTAATGGCTGCCTTAATATTATTAGCCATACACACTTTCTCCAAGGAAAAGCAACACTTCAAGAAAATTTTGCAGAATGTACCGTATAGAATGGTGGATTTATATACCATTTTGGGGAGACCCAAGGACTCACAGAAAAGTAGGTAACCCTTCCCCATCCTGCCACTTCTTAGTGAAATGGGCAAGATTGGGAAACAATGCATCTATTCTCAGTCATTAGCAAGAACTATTGATAATATTTGCAGTGCCCCCACAATGATCACAATAAAGGATTTAACGTTGGCAAATATGATTTCAATTACCGCAAAGTTTGCTTTGGCTGCATCTAATACAATAAGTTAATACTCTATAAAGCTTTAGAATGTATTAACAGAGCTGATATGGAATGTCAGGATTACACAATGAACAATAACTTTTAACTCCTTGCTTCAGATTTGAAGACATTGACATTGTAAAGCTGGCCACACACTAAGCTATATGTTGTCTGATCCGAGAGATAGGACAGACGAATCCTTCACATCAGTGCATATAAGTCAGTGTCTATGTCCAATATGTGAGCTCCCGCCATTGTTAGCGTTGTTGTTTGGTCAGCACTTTTACAGGGCCAACAAAGAACATTCTAGTGATGTCATGCTGTGAAATGCCCCAAACTGTGTTGTCCCTCTGCATCATTAAGTGTGTGTGCCCTTGCCGATGCATGGTCCCATTGCCCTTCTAATAGGCTGGTACACACATGCTCTAGTATACACCTGGGTCTAGAGCTTAATAACTTATCAAGCCCCAGTCCCCTCCATCTCAGGTACTGTATGCTGGTAAAGAACCCAAGCCCTAGACCATGGGTCTTCAACCTGTGGCCCTCCAGATGTTGTGAAACTACATGTTCCAACATGCATTGCCACATTTTTTTCTATAAGAGCATGCCAAAAAACCTCAGGGCATGCTGGGATATGTAGTTCCGCAACATCTGGAGGGCCACAGGTTGAAGACCTGTGCCCTAGACAAAGCAGCACTACTGTTTGGTACACACAAGAGTATTTGAAGATATTTAAGGGGAAATTCAATTGACGAAGAAAAATTGGTCTCCCAAGGCCATGCAATTAGCCCCAAAGGCAGGATTTATCTGGGATTTTTTTTAGGGACCCCAAATAATTACCCTGTTTATGCATCATGGCCGTGAACACATATACTGTAGGTCCAAGAAATTTTCACGTAGCTTATTTTAATCTCATTTTCATATACTTATTTTTTTTTTCATATTTACATTTGTTTAATTTTTGATAACATATGACCCAGGGAATTACAGTAACCACTATTCCATCAACGTATTCATTATTAATCTTAAAACCCACATCAGGAGTCTGTATATACTACTGTTCCATTTTGAACAAGTATATGTGATAAGGACTTAATCTTTTATTTGGTTGTCTGTTTGGTTGTTCAAGACTGTGTACATTCACAAACAGGCACTACTACATGAGTCAACGCTAGAGACAATCTAAACTGATAGTTTACAAACAAAAACAAGAAGTTCATACTGAGCCCAATCAGAAACAGTTGGGATCTCAAGCTTGCACTTTCAACATGCACTTCACCAAACTCAAGCAATTTCCAGATGAAGGCCCAAAAAGGGCGAGCAGGTCAGACTCGAGCGCCGAGGTGGTTAACAAAATGGCTACCAGGAAGCCCACAACTATGGAGCTATCAACGGCATAGATTCCACTTGCGCAAGAGCACTGCTGTTCATGTGTCTCATTACGCTACACTTTTTTAAACACAGAATTAGGTTATAGTATGAATGACATACAGATGTAGCCCCTGTCATCCTTGGCCGGGGCTCACCAGACCCTCCCCTCTGGTGACACCGGCGGACAGGGGCTACACTGAACTGCATCTCGCGCACACGCGCATCCCAGTCTCTCGACGGCGGTGCTGCAGGTCCCTGCCCGTCTCTGCTTCAGGGAGACGGGCAGGGTTGGGGGGGGGGTGGATCGGGGTGGTGAGGGGGACAGGCAGTGACGGCAGGGGAGGCGGCATGGACCCGGGCAAGCTCCGTTGACACGGGGCGCACGAGTGTCTCGTGCGTACGAGCCCCCTGGCGGGAGCCGACGGCTGGTGGGGGCTGTCGAAAGTATCGACAGCCCCTGCAATGAAGAGGCCGGCTCCACTCTGTACAGCATGAGCAGGCCAGACTCGTGCACCGAGAGGGTTAACAAAATGACTACCAAGCCTGAACCAGTGCTTTGTGGAAGCCCGCATCTATGGAGTGAGCACTGGCATAGGTTTTACATGTGTAAGGGGAATACTGCTGGTGCGTCTCATTACACTATTTTAACACCATGGGGCTGCTGACAAAGGCATAGAAGCTGCAATGATCAGCTTGCAGGTCCGGACCCCTACTTGCACCGCTGTCCAGGTTTGGGCGCACCTGCTGTGCAACAGAGAGCTGAGCAACTGGCAGGAGCTGACCCACTAGAGCGCAGGATCGCTCACTGTCACCTCCCCGGGGGCCATCAAGGGCTGCCTGGCTGCAGAGGACATAAACCCTTGCAAGCTGGGCATACAATTGGAGGGGTTTCCATCTGCATCCCTTCCCGGTGTCACAAACTAGTAGTCAGTCTGCCCTAGAGCCAAGAGTCTCCTATTTCATTTGGTACCAGTTTCGAATCTCTAGGACACCTATAACCAAACATTTTAGGGTGCAAAATGGACATGGGTTTTTCCCATATTTTGTCCCGAATGTTGACATGGACACGGTGTATCGCATCCCCTCATATCGCAAGCTGCGCTCGCCACGCTTCGGACGCTAATATATTTTCCATCCACGCCCTAGTGGATGGTAGGACATGTAATACCACCTGCCGGCACATGTCGGCTCAAATAAAAACCTGTGAAAAACCACTGTCAAACTTTTGACTGTTCACAATGTTGACATTATGCTTGTGTTGGCATTTGTTTGTGTCAACCTTATGCATGTCAACATTTTGTCTGTATTGATCTAAGGCCTGTTGACCTTCAGTGGTCGATCCAATGTTTGATGACCTTATCAGCTAGCAATGACTGCAGCTAATCACTAGAATATGTGGCATATATTTTATACAAGTATATATACTGTATGTATATATTTAAATGTAAACATTTTGCTAATCTTTTTTCATTTGTAAAATCCACATCAATTTATATTAGACCATTCATGAATCTGCCCTCATATATAAAAACTAGAACATTCTAAAAAAAAAAAAAAAAAAAAAAGAATACAAGAAAAAAAATCCAATAACAACATTTAACAAACATTTGTTTCCATGGCGATATAATTGTGTGTGGTGAGGTAAAAAGAGCAATCAAGTAAGTATAAGAGCAGTGACACTTAAGATTTATTGGTTTACTTGTAACCAGTCACCTCATGCAGTGTCAAACACATACCCGTTGTCGATACTGACATAGAGCCAAAACAGTAGGACGATGGCTCTTTCTTACTTGTCATCTATGCTCTGATCCATCTGTGACAGTTACTGAGAGAACACAACACATAAAAAATAAGTAAGCGAGGATACCATGAAGAACAAGTGCACTCAAAATGCCTGGGGCCCCTCACGGATAACTGAAAAAGAAACACTGGACAAGCCCTTATGGAGAATGCGCCTGACTCACATAAAAAGGCTAACATGAAATGCTTCAGAAAACAGAAGACTAACTGATCAGTGCAGCTCTGATTCAGACTGATGCCTTTATGATAAACATTCACGACAACTTGTGACCAAAGAGCTGTTACAACACTAATTGTCCATGAAAGCTGACCTGCAGCAAACCAGCAGAGTTCAGTTTCGATAGGCCTGGCTCAAGAATACAAACGTGATTACACATGACACAAGACATCCACGCATCAAAAATCTTTGAAAATGTCTGACATGACTTTGCACATGAGGAAAAGAAATAAATAACTCCCCCTTCCCCCCACCCAATAGAATTTTCTTTTTAGTAAGCAAAGATGGCTTGCATAGAAACGGACATAAAATAAAATCCTTAATATGACTACAATTTATAAGACTAAATTACAGTATGATATATTTTTATGGTACGTGACTAAAATTGATATATATAAAAAGTCA
Source organism: Crinia signifera (assembly GCF_055691185.1). Taxonomy (NCBI): domain Eukaryota; kingdom Metazoa; phylum Chordata; class Amphibia; order Anura; family Myobatrachidae; genus Crinia; species Crinia signifera. Next base: position 99,606,758 of record NC_139221.1, on the reverse strand, counting down.
ATTTTCTCTTTTTTAAATTGTTTTTATTGTTTTCAAAGTTAACATACATTAATAACATTCGTACCCAATACCTTACACTCAAAAAAAAAGTTGCGCACAGGTACTAACCCCGGATATGTTTTACATTACCCATTGGCAGGAAACGGTCTCAATATTGTGGAGACAGCCATGCCCCGCCTCTTCTGTCCAACTTCGAGGTGCCTTATATTATCTCCTTGTTTTGTCGTGACCTTAAGTGCCTATAGTGCTTCGTGTGACTGAGGGAATCAAGCTCTAATACTTTGCTCAATTCAGCTAAAGAAATAGACCCCTTAACTGGTCTAATTACTGTGTATCGTGTTTATTATGTGTATAATAATAATTATACTGCGTGTAGTGATGTGTGAAATAAGAAGAAAAAAAAAAAAAAAAAAAAAAAAAAAAAAATTGTAAATACATGTGTAATCTGTGTGATTATGTGAAAATTTGATGTGTGTATGTATATGTTCCGTGTATCAGTGACTGTATAAGACCTTAAATAAAATTATCTTATTATATTCACCTCCGTATCTGAATTATTCTTACCCCGCTTACGCGGTTGCATAGTAGACTCCCACCATTCTTGAAGCCGTTTCTGCCTTACAAATGTACCAAAAGTAATAAAAAAAAAAAAAAAAAAAAAAAAAGATACATACATTAATTGCCCGAATATGCCTCTCCTTTTACCCCAGTTTTATAGTTCTCACCCGCTGCCTCCAACCTCCACATCTACCAGTACCATATCTATTCTTATTTAAATTTATTATCCTAACCTACTAAGGTTTTTTCCTTTATATAGCCTATGTACAGTCAGGTAATTGACCATGCTCACTGCCGCCCATTATATACCTAGGAAATACACAGAAGGGGGGAAAGAACAGTCCACAATGCCCAGAGAGTAGAAGGGGTCCCTGAAGACCAGTGCATACCATCTTCTCTTGTCTCTTACTATTCATCCAGCCAGCGACCCCAAACTTTATAAAATTTGCTCATTGTCCCCCTACACATATGAATGTACTTTTCATGTTTTATAGTGTAATCCATCAGTGCTCTCCACTCCTCATATATCGGACCGGCCTCCGCCAACCATGTCCTGGCGATTATCACTTTGGCCAGAGCGCACGCATTATTAATAAAGGCCTTGTCCTCAATGGGAGTGTGACCATTGCTATACACATTTAGCAGGCAGACTCTATTTGTCAAATACCCCTTATTCACCCCCACGCCTACTAGTGTTTGTATCACCTTCTCCCAGAAGCTTTGTACAATTCGGCACTCCCACACTAGGTGATAGAATGAGCCTGGGAAGGATTTACATTTTGGGCAGGTTTCCGATGTTCTACCCCCGAATTTCATTAATCTAATCGTTGTCATGTATGCCCGATGCAATATAAACAACTGGACCTGCTGAACTCTTACTGCATTTGTTGCTTTGGGCACTGACGACATCGCCTTGCTCCATTCATCCATTTCCAGCAGGCCTATGTCACCCTCCCATTTCGTTCGGAGATCGTCTAGATCATCTCCTTCCCCCTGCAATAACCGATTGTAGATTGTGGATATTCGCTTGTTTTTCTTATCTGATCTAAGTATTTTCTTGAATGGGGATGTCCCAAACCTAGGTGATTTATTAACAAAGTGGGCCCCCAGAGCATCCCTTAGCTGTAAATATCTAAAAAAAAAATTTGTGGGAATTGCATATTCCTCCTGTAGTTGCTTGAAGGATTTAAATATATTATTGTGGTACAGCTGGCTTACAGCATTGACCCCTTTGGAGCCCCATACTACATCAACCTGAAGGGATTTCAGTTCTTTTATACCCTGAGGATCATTAAGGGGATAATCTTCCTCTATTTCAGTAAACCCCACCATCTTATTCATAGCTCTCCAGATCTTTACTGCTTGGATTACTATAGGGGGATCATTTTTATAAGTCTGACCCTTCAGTAGTTTCTGCAGGGGTGTTATCCCCTTCTCATGCTGCCTAACCGCCATTACCACCGCCACGTTCCTAAATGTAGGCCCTACCCAATCCTCTAGTAGTGCACATTGGCTAGCCATGTAATACCATTTAAGATTGGGCAGGGCTAAGCCCCCTTTGTCTCTTTTTCTGGTCAAATTTTGCATTCTAATTTTCGAGCGAGCATTATTCCATATAAACGAGACTAGTATACTGTTAATTTTCCTGAAGAGGGAATCCGAAACGTATTCTGGCGACTGTTGTAAAATATAGAGAAATTTCGGGAGCACCACCATTTTTATCAAATTGACCCTACCCGAAGTTGTCAGGGGGAGTTTATTCCAAACTTTTATTTTTTTCGAAAGGTAACCCACCAGAGGATCTAAATTTAATTTTCTATATTCCCCGGGGACACGGGATATCCATACCCCCAGATATTTGAAAGATTCCACCCACCTGAGGGGAGTACTAATTGTAGGAGAGTGTGAGTCACTTGTGTTAATTGAAAAAATACTGGACTTATTCCAATTCACACTAAAACCAGAAAAGCCACCAAATTCTGTGATGACACTCATAACCAACGATGCTGCCCTCGCACCATCGGCTAAGAATATTAAAAGATCGTCGGCGTAGAGTGCCACCACATCCTCCGTATCCCCAATCTTGAATCCCTCTATTTCGGGGTGTTGTCTCATAATGCACGCCAGTGGCTCTATTGCCAAGGCAAATAGAACCGGCGAGAGCGGGCATCCTTGCCTTGTGCCTCTATACAGGGAAAAGGGTTCTGAAATATGTCCATTTATCGCCATTCTGGCCCTTGGGTCTGTATATAGTAATTTTACCCACTTTATAAATCCTGGCCCGATTCCCATTGCCCCCATCACCTCCCAGAGGTAGGGCCACTCGACCGCGTCAAAAGCCTTGACCGCGTCGAGCGACATCACCACCGGGAGGGGATGGTCCGCATGTGGGGCCTGCAAATGTAGATACAACTTACGTAGGTTGACCGACGTCGACTTCCCCGGCATAAAGCCGGTTTGGTCTGTGTGGATCAACCTATCCGTGCATCTGTATAGTCTAGTTGCCAATACTTTCGCCAGGATTTTTGCCTCCGTAGCTATTAAGGAGATTGGTCTGTAAGACTCTAACAATAAAGAACTTTTTTCTGCTTTCAGTAAGACCACTATTTTTGCATCAAGCATGGATTTAGGGAGATGATTGTTTTCATATCCTGCATTAAAGGTCTCCAACAGCCAGGGAGCCAACGTTTCTGAGTACTTTTTATATATTTCAGCCGGAATGCCATCGAGCCCCGGGGATTTACCCCCTGGCAGAGCCCCAATGGCCTCCCTCACTTCTGTTATATTAATAGGGGCCTCAAGCTGCATCATGTCTTCATATACCAGTTTTGGCAGCGAGATGTTTTTCACATACTCCCTTATTTCTGACTGTTTACGGTTTATTCTGGATTCATAGATTACCCTAAAGTACTCACAAAAGGTGTTACTAATTTCATTACTCTCGCATAGTACTCTCCCGGTTGGGTCTGTTATTTTCGTAATTATATTAGATGGACTATCGGTATGTGCGATATGGGCCAAAAACCTCCCCGATCTGTCTGCTGTTGCATATTTAATCTGAGAGCTATGCAGCATCATTCTAGCATTTTCCTCCTTCAGACAATTGACCCATCGCTCCTTTGCTTCAAGCCACTTTTTTTTCAACTCCGCATTATTTCCCTCTATATAACCCTTTTCCCGGACATCGCACTCAACCTCTAGCTTATGTATTTTAGCCCGGCTTTCTCTTTTTAATTCACTAATGCTTTTTTTTAGACTCCCCCTCATATATGCTTTAAAACAATCCCATACATTATCAGCTGAGGCTGTGCCTCTATTTAACTCCCAATATTCCTTCCATTCCTCCTGAAAGTTCATCCTCCCCTCGAGTTTATCCATCCACCTTGCATCAAATCTCCAGAAGGGATTCCTTCTGCCATCGCCATCGATCAATTCTAGGGATATCGGGGAGTGATCCGAGATCCCCCTGGTTTTGTATTCCACCTTTAGTACTTTTGGCATTATTTTTACGGATATGAGCATCAAATCGATCCGGGAGAAAGACTGGAAGGTGGATGAAAAACACGAGTATTGAGCTGTCTCCGGGTTCCTTTCCCTCCACGGGTCCACCCACCCCAGGTTTTTAACAAATGTATCGAACCCTCTATTGTTCCTGATGCCAGCTGTGGGCGACGCACTCCACCTATCTCGCTGGGTATCCAGGATATTATTAAAATCCCCAGTACATATTACTGGGAGATCTGGTGCATCAGCTATAAACTCAGCGGCCTTTTTTAATACTTCAAATGAAAATGGAGGTGGGATGTATATCGCCAACAGAAGCATCTGAGTGGAGTGAATAGTGCAGTCCAAAAAGATATATCGCCCGTTAGGATCGATCCTTTTGCGATTGCATATGAATGGGAGGGATTTTTTTATCAGGATAGATACCCCCCTAGAGGAAGTAGAAAAGGGGGCATGAAACGTCGCCCCCACCCATGGTTTTTTAAGACATAGTAGTTTATTCCCTATTAAATGCGTTTCGACTAAACATGTTATATCTGCATTATACTGTTTAACCTGCTTCAACACAAGGGATCTCTTGATTTTATTGTTCATACCCCTGACATTCCAGGAGATAATCACCACCATCTTATCTCACACTGCTTAATTCTGATCCAGCATCTTAAACTAACCACTTTCCAATTAATTATTATACTGTCTCCATCAAATAACCCATCATACTCATTTAAATCACCACCGTTTTGGAGAGTAGAAAACACAATATCCAGTGATCTTAGTGACTTATACCCTAGCGATAATATCCTGCTATTACCACAAATTTGGCCTCCTCGCACGTATTTGATCACCGCCATTTTAAATAATGCAAAGCAAATAACAACAAAATAAACTCTTGGCAACTCATGCCGTGGTGAATCAACTGAAACCAGAATACATATGCAGAATACCATATAAGGTTCTTTGCCCCCACATAATTAGGTTATAGAGGCACAGTGAGATATCACATCGGGCAGACCATTTATACATAATACATAGACCCTCCCCCCTCCTCCCCCCACCCTGCATACCATACCCCCTTTGGCATACTTTTACCCTATAACACAATACGAAACAAAAGAATACAGAAAAAAGTAACCCTAAAAAGGAAAGACACCAACCACATAGTAAAAAAGTTAGAAAGGGAAAAAAAAAAAGATTACCGCACCACATCTGAGGGGCTGTACTCTTTTAAGGCACACCAAAAGGCGGTGAGCCCCCTGGACAATATTAAACATTGCTGCATCCGAATTTCTTTTTATATTCTTATTAATTTGTTGCTAATTGTTGGGGCCCAGGGGCCCATTTGTCAATCCAGACCGCAGCCTCATTTACTGTCTGGAAAAAGATTGTTTCGTTCCCCGCAACGACTCTCAGCTTTGCTGGGAAAGTCATAGAATATTTAAGCCCCTTTTCACGAAGCCTGCGCTTAATCTCAAAAAACTTAGCCCGATCTTTCTGGACTTCGATTGCAAAGTCTGGGAATAGCGAAAGTTTTGCCCCATTATACTCCAGCGAACCCTTTTGTCTGGCTAAACGAAGCACAGTGTCCCGGTCTTGAAAATTCATGAACTTCATGATAATGGTCCGTGGCGGTGCTCCGGGGGGAGGGGGTCTAAAGGGGACCCGATGAGCTCTTTCAATAGCAAAAAATTTTGAAAAAAGGTCGGCTCCCAGGTTAGCACTTAACCACTTTTCCAAAAAAGGGATAATCTCTCCCCCTTCCGCCCGCTCCGGCAGACCCACTAGTCGGGCGTTATTTCTGCGGAGTCTTCCCTCCATATCCGCCATTTTACCTTTAACCTCCCGCATTTGTTCTGACAGTTTATTCACTCTAGACAGAAGTGTATTATTACTGTCCTCCAAGTTCGAGACCCGGCCTTCAGCCTCCTTTATTTGCTCTTTAACCTCTTTCATATCTTGTTTTACTGAGCTTATATCGGTTTGAATTGCACCCATTTTTTCTAACACCCGTTGCTCACTACCATTTATTGCTTCCAGCAATTGTTGCATCGTAATTTCACTTTCATCAGATGCCTGAGGGTTCATGGCTTTAACAGGTGTGTTCAAGGGGGTTGAGACTGGGGTTTGCGATTTACTGTTTGCCTGTGATCGTGCAAACTTTTCCAGGCGGGCAGCCGCCGTTGCATTGCCTTTCGGCATTGTGCAATTGTTCACCCAGTATCCGGTATCTCTTAAGGATGTATAATAGAGTGTCCTATTGTTCTCAAAATGCAGGCTACACGTAACTCCCTTTGATTAGGGTAATTTGCTACAGGGGCTCACCTTCTAAACACCGTCACTGTTAATACATCTTAGCCCACTAATATGCAACAGTCTGTATATCGAAATTGGCTCACTCAATATTTATCGTTTAATCTCACCATCCAGATGCTTTGCTTCTTAGACGATCCAAGGCTCCAACAGGGTTCTTTTGTTCAGGGTTTATTATCCAAACCCACCGCCGGCAGCTTACTTCAAACGGCACTGACACCCACCAACACCTTGCCAGTGCACCTGTTGCCTGTCGGTCTGCCACTCCGACGGGTATTGCTTTGCGGCGTACAGCACGCTCTCACCGGCTGCCACTTCGTCACGCCAGCCGGGGGATGGACACGCTGGTATAATATAGCCCCCTTTAGCTTGTCCTGTGACCGGGCTGTTTATCGCGGCTTATTACATGCAGGGCTGACTTCCACCAATGCCTTGGCGTCACTCCTGCCACCCGATGGACTGCCACTCCAAACGGGTGTCGCTGTGCGGCGAGCGGCCCGCTCTCACCGGCTTCCGCCCTGCCGCCTCCGTCAGAGAGAGGGCGCGTCGCTGTGGTGTGACGTCCTGTGTCTCAACGTGTATCCGGCTTGTCTGCCGCGTCTGCTGCTTCTGCTGTTGCAGAGTTTTCCGGACCTTGCGTACTGCGATGGATGAAAAGGGAGTCCTCCTCAGCCACGCTGCAGTAGGAGATATACAGCAACCGCCAAAGCCGGGTAGGTACAGTTTCTTACGGAGCTTCAAAGTCGGGGAACCATAATCATTTCTCCCCTCCTATTACATCACGGATGGCTGTCCAGGGAGCTCATTCAGCTACACTCCTCACTCCCGCCTTGCCGTGGCCACGCCCCCCCAAGTCAATTTTCTCTTAAAATAAAATGACAAAACATGGCTGGGTTTACTTGGCATGGATTGTTTACATTTCTCTTTTTTTTTCCTATATAATACCAATGGCCCACACTATTCCTTGCGCTATATAGAGTTATGCTTAATTTGACACTTGATCCTAATTACTTTGTGACAAAAGAACCAATCTAGTGTGTCTGGTACATTGTAAGCGACTTTGCCATGTGGTAAGGATGTCAAGAAGATGCAAAATTAATTAAACATTGCAAATCGCTACTGGTTGAGTAGCATCTAAGTCACACCAATCACCTTGAGCCACAAAAGGCTAGATAAATGTAGCCAGAAATGTAAGTGTACAGGTTGAGTATCCCTTATCCAAAATGCTCGGGACCAGAAGAATTTTGGATAATGGATTATTCCGTATTTTGGATTACTTTTATATTTGAATGAGGTATCTTGAGGTATCTTGCATTTATGTTATATAAGCACGTCAAACACATGAAATACACACAAATATATTTTATTTGTGTATGAAACAAGGTTTTAAAACATGAAACAAAGTTTGTGTACAATATCAGACACTGAATTTGAATGGCAAGCAATCATGTCCTTGTACATATATAATGCCAATTACACATCATGTCCCCAGTAGTGCCAGTTACATGTTATTACCCCAGTAGTGCCAGTTACAGATGTACCCAGTAGGTTTTTAGCAAAAAATAAAAAATAAAAGCACATTTTGGAGAATATGGTTTTTGGAATAATTTATGGGATAAGGGATACTCAACCTGTATTGTTAAACTATTGTTTGCTCAAAATTGCTCTCATAGGGTCTTTAGGCTTTCTTCACAGTGCATATTATTGAACCCCTCTTCTAAATGATCTCTTCGAGGACACAAACATATAATGCCAAATTATAACTGAAAATCAAATACTCTGCAAATTAATAGCCTTCCCCTCCCCCTGTAACATGTGGCGTACATGGTGAAGATTTCCTGCTGATTTTCCATCAGATGTGACCATGTCAGAGAAAGCCCACCCTCCAGCCTGGTGTGGTCACGTTATGACTGGCAAACAGTTAAACTACTTCAGAATTAACTCTTCTTATTTATAATGATCCACTGATTTGTTGGCCTTCCAGGTACTAGGCCTAGTAATAAATGTGCCAAATGGCTTATCTGTTTTACCTTCTTTTTTTTTTTAAAGAGTAATCCTTTGTTACCTTTGAATTGTTGAGGAGGTTTCTCCGTAACTGCTTGATAGATATTACTTGGCTATTCTTCTGGATGGTGAGGGAGAATCCCAATTCTTTAAACTGAAGCAGGTAGGATGGGGGAGATAATACCAGGAATCACAGGTCCAAAATGAAGGCAGGATTACAATGATTTTTAGTGTGTTTTGACCCCTCCCCATAGACCTGCCAACTGTGACATTTTGCCACAGTAGGGGAGGGTTCTAAATACATGACAGCCAAACACCCACACAGAAACCAACTGTATCTCTTCTCCAGGCTCTTCCCAGAGAGCAACTACAAAAAGTGAGAAACTATTCCAGTGATTGCTAAGGGCTACAATCCTAAGTATTAAAAGACTATAGATGAAGCACTGAGTGAAAGAAGAGGTGAGATATACCATTACCTACAAAATAACCAGGCTCTTCAGCAGCAGGATTCAAAAGAGAGCTCAAAATAGTGCACAGCGAGGTGCTGAGAATGAGGCCTATTGGTAAGCTGCCAGAACAAGCAGTAGTGCCTCCATGAGGAGACATAATGACACTTGTCCTGGAGAGAGACTGTTGATAGTGACTACCTGCTTCTTGTCACCAATCCAGCCTACCTGCTCACTGGCTAGAAAGAGAACAGGAAGCACTGCATGAAGGGTCTAAGCTTATTATTGTCTGATTCCTTTATGCTAACAAAGAATTTTTACATTTTAAAGTTTCACTTCACAGAGAACACTGAGTGAAAGGCTGCTAAGGTAATTCCCCATTAGACAGAACTACCCATTGTGAGGCAGACATACCTATTTTGAGGCAATTTCCCATTAAACAACAAATCAGTAGGTAGTTATCTAATGGTGTTATATTTCCGGGACAAAAATAAATAGAGACATCTCTATCTTGAACAGATTGAGCTGGCAAAAGCCATTCTATTGGAAAGCTGATCAACTATGCAATACACAGGCAAAGCAGGTTGGATAATTTGACTATTTCAAGTACCTACTAGATTTTAGAGCAGGGCCCTCTTCCCTCCTGTTTTTCAAAGACCTCTTCTCCTCAGATTTCACTCACAGCTCTCCCATACTTAAGCACTCAGTGACCATCTTCATCCACGTACTTATCTCCATCTTTGGTCACCAGCATCTAGTAATATGTTGATCAAGTCCTCACTACTTACATTTAAGCTGTAATGTGTATTGAACTGTGGCACTCTTTTTACCTGTACTCTATTTTTTTTATTTCCTTTAAAGTTTTGTCTCCCTGTACTGTTCCTTTGTACAGCACTGCAAAACACTTGTGGAGCCTTATAAATAAAATAATAATAATAATAATATCAATAAATCTATCAAATGGCTTAATTAGTGTTCTAAACAAAATGAGCCAAAGGCCAAATACACAATAACTTCCACAGATACAGGCCTCTACCTATGACTGCAAAAATCATTCAGCAATGGAAGGGAAAACATCTGGCACATGCATTAGCCAGAAAAGCTATAAAAGAGAATTCCACATCAGTATTCCAAATTATTCTGAGCATCATATAACACACACCTTTTTATTGTTATTACATATAGTCATCAGTATTCCACAGAGATGGAAATAAGAAGACATTCCACAAAGGACCCACCACACCAACCTCAGTGCATATCCATTTTCTCTCTCACACTTGCCTGAAGGGACCACCAGAGTTGTGACTATACCTTCTCAGCTAGAACTGCTAGTAAGAAGGTGATTTCTGTGATATGCCGATGTACATAATTCTATATGACTGGCTCTCTCTGCTCCTCTGGCCTGCTGACTAACTTTTCCTGCAGTTATAGAAATAGAAAGGAGTGATTTATAAAGTGGGATAATGTACAGACAATACACATTGGACCTCACGTAGAAAGATGTAGAAATATAACACACCTGACCTATCAAAATGTAACATTTTATGGGCATCACTATTGTGTAAGCACTGTTAGATGTATTACATAATGCAACCAAAGTCAACTACACAAATAATATGAATATATTATTTATTGAAGGAATGAAAAAAAATATATACATAGCCAAGACAAATAAAAAAACTGCACAAAAAAGGGGGAGAGAGACCCAAGTTATCCTGATTTCTACTGTGAGGGGGGATTAATCACTTTATTAATACACTATCCTTTCCTTAGACTTAGAGTATCAGTATCAAAATCCTAGTAAAGTACTTTAATTGAAGGTGAGATTCTTTACTTTTATTTAAAACTAACGCAACTCTGCGTCATTATATCTGCAAAAGTAGTAAAAATTCCAGTCTTGCTTATGTTAGATTAGAACTAGCATGAAGTAGTCCGGTCTCCTCACTGGCGTATTTATAATAGGTATAGTGTGTGCAGTGCACAGGGACCCCAGGGTCCACACAGGGCTGGTGCAAGTTACTGGAGTGCCCAAGGCACTCACCCGCTCCACGGGAGGGGGGGGATTGAAGCGCCGCTTCGCTCCATGGCGTCGGGGGGTTTCCAGATGCGGTTGGGGGGAGAGAAAGAGCTGGAGCAGCTCGGGGGGGGGGGGGGGTGCTGGCGGTGGCGGGAGATGCGTAGCTTCACGGGGGAAGGAAGAGAGGGAGCAGCGTCTTGCTCCGGGAGGGGGGTGTTTAAGATGCGGCGATGGCCGCATAGTCGCTCCACGTGGGGTGCGGGGCTGGGGCTGGGAAGAGAGGAACCGCTCACCTGATCCGGGAAGGTGCTCCCAGTGGCTGCCCTCCAGTTGCCGGCGCCCCAGGCAAATGCCTAGTGCTGCCTAGTGGTGGCCCTGGGTCCACACCACACATCCTTCATCCCATTTACTTTAATTTTTACCCTCCGGAGTCCCTTTGTAGCCATTTTCCCAGTGTTTCTTGCTTGTGCAGTAAGAACATTTCTGGGACAATGGCCGCTGTGTCATTTTCACAGAGGCCTGCTCATACACAGTAAACTCAGGGACAGCATTGGGGACCCTTAGTGACCCTAATGCTCAGAGTCTACATTGCTGCCAGCTAGAGAGGGCCCAGACCTCATTCTGTCTAGAAGTGTCTCTCGGTTTCCACAAAGACTACAGTTTCACAGCAATAAGAATAATTGATATGTTTATAAACAAGCATTAGTAGGTACACAGCTATACAGAAGCAAATAACAATAACATTGTTATAGAGTTATATAAATGTACACAAACAATGCAATAAATGATAAAAGTACTGTAATTTCACCGGACCAAAGGTGATCTTTTCTTTTTCTTTCCTGTGACTAGCATAGAAAGATGTAGACAATCCCAATGCAACCATCCGGATAACTTGCCATTTTATCCAATAATTTAGTGATGTGCGGTGAGCTCCCAATTGGATGCATGTGTTGAGTAATACTAGGTGCAGCACATCTACAGGGAAAGATTAGCTTAGTGCCCTTGGTGAGTGTGGGGCAGATTTATTAAGCTTGGAGAAGAGATAAACTGGAGATAAAGCGGAGAAAAGGTAAAAGGAGATAAAGCACCAGCCAATCAACTCCCAACTGTCTTTTTCAAACACAGCTGGTGCTTTATCTCCTTTTAACCCCCCTTTTACCTTTTCTCCGCTTTATCTCCAGTTTATCTCTTCTCCAAGCTTAATAAATCTGCCCCTGAGTGTCCAAGTGAGGGACAGTGGCTCTCCGTCAATGGCCTGGTGTAATTGTAGGACACACCCTGCTGAGAGGTGTGTGCCTTAATGTGGGCTCTAATTATTTGCAAGTTTTACCTTAGAAATCGTTCTAATATCTATAGTCAAAACTGTGTTATAAGTATCTTCTTAATGTTATTGTAATTTAGAATAATAAAAAGTAGATATAATACAGAGAAGTGGAGTATAATAGGTGAGGGTATTTTGCCCCCTGCTGCACGTCAGTGCAATACTTTCCCCTTGGTGAGCATTCAGATCGGCAGAGTAGATGCTAATGTGTGCCTAAATGTATCATATATGCCTATGAGTAAAAAGTATAAAAATAATAACTTTACTAGAAAAATACAGAGCTAAACTGTCAGGCATCTGTAAGCAAAAATAACCGAACAGAATGGCCAAACTTCCAAGGGACTCAACAATAGTTATAAAAAGTGATTTGACCCTATAGACAGCTAGGTCTGAAAAGTAATAAGCACAATAAGCACTAACAATAAGATAGGAAAATATTTAAATTTAACAAAATGATTAAACACATGGTTTACCCGTTGAGTGCCAAAATCTGTGAGATGTGTCAAATATCCATTCAATATGCCAGCCTAGCTCACGCTGTTATATAAATTCAAATAAAACAAAGAATATATTTCCTATATAAGGTAAACATTACAGGTCATTATAATTAATAAAAATGTTTGATTGATACTCTGGACTGGATAATTATGATTATAGGTCCTTTGATCAATCCTTTCAAGAAACCACTTTGGATGCATTACTACATACACCAGTTTCCTCTTTCCTGGGATCTTTGAAAACTAACCCCCTAACTTATTCACGGTATTTAGCTTGGCAGACCACCCATAAAAGGCTATGTCTTCCAACTACTATATCTATGTTTCTACCATTGATTCACAATACTGACTTTCAGGGGGGAACCCAGATACTATATTTTCTAGTTGCTACCTTCAGGGACTCCGCTCGGTTCACCAATTTTAGGAGACAGATTATTCTACGGTTCTTGTCCTGTCCTTACTATGCACCAAAACTTTGCTATGTAATTGGTATCTCCGACAAAGCTAATTGTTTCAAATGCTCTTTCCCAGAGGCTGACATGTATCATTGTCTATGGTCTTGTAATATAGTACAATCATTTTGGTTGGAAATACAACATTATATTAACCACACGTTATGAATACCATTCACTGTGACAGCCTCTTGGGCATTTTGAAACATTTACCCCCCTAATGCCTCTACAACACAGCCCCAAACTGCTCGGCATCTTCTTCAAAGGGTTGCCTCAGTGGACAAAAAAAAACATACTTTCAAGATAGATTCATAATGATAAATTGACCTTACAGCCTATGCTGTAAGTTTTTCACGATGCCATGTATTGTTTGCCTTAATAATTAGTAACAAGAAATGCCATTTTATTGTTCCTGGCTGATTCTGTAACCATAATACCTTACGATGCATGTACCTACTTTGTGACCACTCATTTCTATCTATGTACCTTTTTTTTTTTAGCAGCATCCCCGGTCCCAAAGATGCAATGCGTGCGTGCGCAGTTGATGTCACCGGCCCAGCTGCGCATCGCATCCTTGGGACCGGGGATGCCGCTGCAGAGGAATCCACGGACTATTCAGCACAGTCTTTCAGTGATGAATCAAGACTACTAATTGATGATCAATGGAACCAAAATCACAAAGAGATTTTTTTACAGAACTTTATATTTACTGTTATAATGGACATTTGCAGTTACTAATTACCTTTACAAAAGGATGGACTGGGGCTGCTTTCTGGGCCTGGCACTTTGTGTGTATGCACCCCAAAGGCACAGACGCTGCTCACAGGGGTGTATCACAAGTCGTGTGCCTGGCTTCGTGGCACATCAATATCTTTCTTTAATACATGTACGTCAGGCTGAGTTATTGGATAGAGTGCTGGAAGGCTGCACCAAACCATCATAGTTCTTTCTGTGCCAGGACCTGCCCATCTGGCCATTGGTCCTCTATGGCATTTGCCAGAAGTGCAGGATGACCAGTGCAGCCCCGCCTTCACTTGCTGTAAATGCTACACCACTTATTTTCATCACAGGTTATATATAACATGCTTAACAAGCCATCAAACCAATGTAGTAATGAATGCAAAGGTGAAGATTGGTTATACACTTACATCATTCACTGCAATTTTCTCTCTAGTAAAGACAAATAAATTATTGAGATCCTAACGGTCTTTCAAGATGCACAATGCACAGACCAAGGATCCCAGTTAAACTTTATAATGTATAATGAACATTAGTAAGGCCACAAATATGTAAGGAAAACATCATAAGCTACAGAAAACACGCTTTTCGCAAAAGCCCTCATGATAGGTATAAGAAACAAGACGCCAATTCCTGCTTAACAACCAACCCGACTCTTAGGACTGCACGCAACAAATAATAACCTGTCTTCATCTATGGATGAAACATAACAGATTTTGAATAAAAGTGACAGAAATTTGCAGGAGAGAACCATTTGTCATTGTACCAGTTTACAGAAAGGATGGTGTTTCAGACATTCTCATATTGATTTGTAAGGTGATGCTATCTTTGCTTTGTGCAACTTTCAGACTATTGGAGCCATTAGAAACAGAGAACAGTGAAATCATTACAAAAAAATTACTCTCATAGCTTCCTAAAATGAGAAATGTCAATGGTATAATTGAAGATGTTACCAGGAAAAATATCAGTTTACACTTCAACAATATGTATCAAGAGTTGAGTGTTGAGAAATGTATACATTATGGACTTGTTCTCTGCAGACATTCAGACTCTTAATATTTGGCCCAATACACCTGGCAAGGATAAAAACACTAAGAGGTCACAAACTATGAAATAAGGGAGAAAAATAAATAGATAAAAAATGTATACATATATGATAAGCAATATTGTTAATTAAAACTATACATTATTCGAGAAGGGGCCGGAAATCAGTGAGCTACGGCCGGGAGTTCGACAATTCCCGTCCATTCTTGGCAGAACGTGCCCTACTGCTTGTGAAGTCGGTCATGTTCTGCCGAGATCCCCTGTTCAATGCTGTCGGGGAAGACAAAGCTGTTTAACATCTGTGGGCTACATGCAAAAGCAGGCAGTATTTACCCTGCACAGAAACAATATAAATGTATTTTCATGACCTTGCATAGAAACAGGGTTTCTTTCAGACACAACATGACTTGCTTTTTGCTTTATTGAACCTGACTCATACTCTAGGTCACAAAACATTTAACAGGTACAAGTAGGATGAGTGTTTTAGTGCGGCTACATAGCCAAGTCTGTGGAACTTTAAATGGGGCTAATTGGTGTGACCTGAGGCAAAGGTGTACATGGACACATCTATATGGGCGAAAATGGGACTTCACCAATGCCAAACTCTTACTATCTCTGTTCTATAAGCTTACTAAACCATTGCACACAGATGTGTTTATATATATATATATATAAGACTGACCTGACAGCAATAAAGAGAGCAGTAAACAGGAAAAGCGGTTTCTATATAACTATGTGACTGTGCCAAGAACACATTTGAGGGCAAAGAAAGTGAGAGAATTTGTCAGTTTCCCAGTTTTTAAAGCAGCAATCATCACCGCAGAACCAGGTTGATTTTGCCATGTAATTGATCGCCGCTTTAACAAAAATTTTAAAACTCTCCCAAAATCTCTCACTTTCTGAAATGCTCACCCTATTACAGTATTTGGCCCTTGGATTCATAATAAAGCAGAAAAGAAGAAATCTCTTACAGTGTCACACATTTTTTATATATATTTGTAAATGACAAAAAAATTATATTTCCTATTCGAAAAACTTTATGCAAGGCTTTCAGTGCCAAATATTATTTATGGTGTGAAATATATATCAAGTTATAATTGGAAGTGACTGAATCCCATACGCTATGCAAAGTTTGAACTTACAAAACGGCATGTACAAATGTCACCTTTAAAGTTCTGGAGCTTAGACAGCCCTGACTTTCTATAGGTATGATTTTTGCATGATTTCACACTGCAGAGCCTAAGAAGCTGAAGGGCTGCCTAAGTCTATGTTATCTAAATAAATAAAAAGTGACACAGCTTGCATAACCAATAGCAGGATCCAATCTTTTTTAACGTGGCGTCATATTTCTGACATTTAAAAAAAAAAAAAATTGGTCCAGTAAAGGAAAACCATGATAAAAAAAAAAAAAGTATTCTATATATGACATAAAGTGTCCTAGGGGGTAGATAAATTTAAATCCAGTTAAGTCGAAAGCCAGCAGCAGAGACAATACAGTGAAGAGAAGCAAACTTTGTTTAGGAAAAAAAAAGCACAAGCATAATAATATACAATATTAAATATTTGCAAAATTACTTTGGCTGAAGTGTGCTTCTAACTAGACAGTGATGTGCCAGTAATGTTTTTCTCCAGTAAATTTAATATAAATATTTGAAAATAAAGAAAAATGTGTATCTATTGTGCAGTCTACGAGCACCAAGTATATTAGATACATCACTACTGAAATGATGTATAGCTGTCATTCTGTGTCAAAATGTGGGATGCCAACATCAATCAGGGCCTAGAGTTGCAGGAAAGTAACAGGTTGATATTAATATTAGTTTACAGTTTCTTGTGTCAATATATGCCTTGACCATTAAAATAACCCCCCCCCCCCCCCCCAAAAACAAGAAAACTATTATATTACAGACTCCTTTAATACATTTGTTTTATACTAGGTGTAGAAGGTAGGCCAGAGAGCTCGGTTGAGAAAGTGGGGGTATTCAATTCCATGCCAGATTTTTTGACAGTCGAAAGATCAGCACTTTTTGGCATTTTTAGGTGGATTTTACATTCGACCTATTCAATTAAAGTGAATACATTTTATTTTGCGGCCGTCAAAAAATCCAGCATGGTGAAAAAAATAGGTGGATCAGCAAATTACTTGTGAAACCCACATGTTTTTATCTAAACCGTGGCCATTTTTGACTATGTTTTAGTCATGTTTCACCAAATCAGTGAAACTGTATCCGTGAAACATGTCTAAAAATCACTTTTGAAAATGACCGCAAATTAAATGGTAACATCCATTTTTTGGGGGGCATAGCTAAATAAAATGGACTTAATTGAATACTACTCAGTATAGTGAGGTAGTGAAAAGACAAAGTAAAACTGCATATCTGGACCTGGCTTTTGTTTTAATTATCATTATTGCTGTACATAAACATTATCTAGAGGATTCTCTAACGAGATGTAGTTAGGATCCTAGATGTTAGAATCCTGACAGTCACAATGCCGACGGATCCCCCAAATGTATAAGGGTTAGTCCTGAAGACAGGAACTGGGGGGGGGGGGGACTAGGCTGCAGGTAAGGGTAGGTTGCGAGAGGGGACAGTTCAGGCTAGGGTAAAAATACTCAACAGGATCCGTCAGCATTGTTGATGTTGGGATTCTGATTCCTGGCATTGCGTACCTAGGCCCTTCTAACATCCAACTCTCGTCTGGCCACTAATGCAGTACCACAACTGTAGAGGTCTTCACACTTGCACGGTGACTGTGGTAGCATATTGGTATAAATATATTTCTATGTTATGTATTTTAAGCATAAATAATATTTAAAAGGCCCATCTACTTTTAGAATAGAAGTATAATAACATATTTGTATCCAAAAATGTAAACAACCGCAAGTAAAAATGTGCCTGACTCTGTACACAGTGGCAAAATAAGCTAATGGCTCAGCCACCACTTTGCTGTAAGTGACAGGGCTATCCTATTCGCCCTGATGCTGGTGTCCTTATCCCTGGCTCAAACTTGAGATTATAATGAGGCTCTTGATGCATAACCCCCGATAAGCAGCCATCGGATCAGCGAAAACAAATGGCACTGGGAACTTATATTTGATCTTTTTTTGTGCGATAGCAGGTGCAATAAAAATTGCCTCTAATTGGATACTGCCTTAATCATGATATCAAGTAATTTTTATTGGCTGACTATGCATCAATACTAATTGGACTATGCCTGCGCCCCCCTCCCCCCAAGACTTTTCAAAATATTATACCGCAGCAAGGCTCAGATTCCTTTTGTTGGCGATTCCTATTTCCCTATGATGGTATTGCTTTAATACTATCTAATTCATACAGCTGACTAAACAGAAATCCTTGTTTAATCTTAAAAGAAAATAAAAAATTCCCTGCGGTTTAACCCTGGCATACATATAAACTATAGGGATCCCTAGCAGGGCATCTAGCAAACTGCACAGTAAGAATACACAGAAAATATTAATTTTCACACAAAATGCTGATGAGAATTCTTCCCCATTTAGATGTTTGTTAAATGCCTAAGAAAAAAAAAAAAACTATATTCCAATTTTTATAAAAGGAATACTTTGATAACCTGTGATATTGCACAGCAGAAACCCTTTATGACAAACGGAGTTAAAATGTTGCAGAATGATAAAAGAGCGATCACTCACTAGAAAAATAGAACTGCAAAAGTCAAAGTATGCAAAGAGCAAATAAGGAGAGAACAAAATGACAGTTATCTGCTAAATTCATAAATGTGTCTTTTGTAGAACCCTAATGATCATATTTTATACTGTCACTTTACATTTAATTGCTCACTCTGAAGCGTTTCTTCACAGAAGCCATCAGTACCCCACAGAGCCAGATGCTGAATCTCAAAAATATAAGAAAATAGTGTGACCATGGACTTTTAGTAATATTACACTACTGAGCTGTGGTGTATGACAAGTTAATTTTTACAATTACTCTTTTTTGAAGGAATAACTAAAACGGCAGGTCATCGCTGTTCCATATCATTAAAAGGCTAGAAAAATAATATATATCATGGAATACTTAAAATTACCTCATTTCAAACCTTGACAAAGGAACACCATAAACGTCAAGGTGACTGAATAAAACCCTAGACAAGCTAGAAATAAGGACAGAAAAGAAACAACTTAGCAGCTTATGAATAAGGGTGGCGGCAGTCGTCGGGTTATTAGCACTCAGACTTTAATCCTTCCTCATTACCGATGCAATTGTTAAGATTATTCAGACTTCAAAATTAATTAAAATTGAAGTTGATCTATTAATATTTTGGGTTCTCCTTTGTGAACATCTTGCAATGTGCATGTGTTCCTGCAAGGTGAATACATGCAATCCACATTGATCCGCACTACTGGTATGATGTACAGTAAGAAAGGTTTGTGTGCAATTTGTGATATTACACATGGGAGACCACAAAAATGTTCTAAAAGCCACAATGTGGTTATCCATATGGAGAGACATTGCTGAAGTAGCTACAATGTGGACAGTCTGTATCTGCCTGTGCAAAGAGGTTTCCTTGCAGCCAAGTTAGTTAGATACCAAGGGAAGATTGCTGCTGATAATTCCTAATCAGAAGATCTGAGCTACTACGGTCACACAAACGGCAGGACTGTCCAACCTTTAGCCAAATTGTATTATTAATGTAGACCAGTGTTTGTGCCAAGTGTCAGGACTGCTAGTTTGTGTTGAGTTCCAGTGTATGACTACACAAAAGATGTCCTTTTTTTTTGGTACCACTATACATTTACATGCTATTCCTAAATGATAACCCTGTAAAATACCATTACACCTATGGGGCTTGTACTGTATGCTAATGCCCATATCACACTCACCTGACCCTGGTGGAGTGGTGGAGTTCATGGGGATTTCTAGAGGGAGGTAATGGAGATAAAATAAGGGAAAGGAGAAAAAGAAGATAATGCAGTGAAGGGAGAGCAAAAAGAAATAAGACAAGTAAGGGAATGTAGCAATAAAAGTGGGGGAAGAAAGGCAGGGAAAGATGGTTTGGGGATGGCCTAAATTTTTATGGTTGCTATGCATGCCTCTGGATAATCACATCCCCTGTAATGCACCATAGACATGCTCTTATTAAGGTTGAAAGGTGTAGCCAATCAGCAACCTTTTACTAATGGATATAACACTGCAGCTGACTCAGATCCATAGACATTTCTATAATGTGTGCAAGGTGTCCAAGGGTCCCACACCGCACACCTGGCCCTCAAATTATACTTACCTTCCATAATCCTGCGACTGCGTCCCAACAGTGCAGATAGAAATCACTTGGAAAATGGCTGCTGCGCTGTTCCTGAGTGATTTGCGCATGTGCAATGGAAATGTCTCTGGGAACAAGGAGGCAGGGCATAATGCCAGAGTCTACTGCTGCCAGAAAATAGGGGGCCCACAATGAAGGCTGTAAGTGGGCCATCTCCAAAAAAGCCCGGTATGACTGCCCGACAATCGGGTCCCGACAGTCAGTATATACATCAGAATTTTGACTGCCAGTGCCCCAACAGGGGATGAGTGCAAAGAAGCCCCTTGCAGGCTCGGTGGCTTGCTTCGATTGTTACAGGTTCTGTTCTCCCTCTATGGGGATGTGGACCCCCACAAGGGAGAATAGGCCCTGTCATTTGGGATCCCCCCCATCCCGGTATACTGACTGTCGGGATCCCGATTGTCGGGCAGTCATCTGGCATCCCCGGATTATACCCGGGAATAACCTGGGTCACTGATCTGATACAGTTCTGGAATACACAACCCAGACTGATCAATTCACACAGAGTAGAGGTCCCTGTAGTGGCGACTTGCCCGGCAATAGCTCAGTGTACATCTTTGGGCCATCTTTGTTTTTATTATATCTCATCACCCATGTGAAACAGCAAGAATGGATTTGAAAGCCAGGAAAGAATGATATGATACTGAGGGAGACTGGAATGAAATGATGTGAGTCAGGGATCTGTTGATTAAGGGGTTATAATTATTACATTTTGTTTATAAGGCACCACAAGTGGTTCGCAGGACCGTACATATGGTATACATTACAATAATATAGAGTACACAGAACTAAACATAACAGTAATTGAAAAACTAAAACAGAGCATAGGTAACAATTAGCACCACATTCCTTAGTACACAATACAGCGAAGATGTAGAGAAGCAAAGGAGTTGTCTGCATGCTACCAGGGGCAGGTTGTCGTTGGTAGAGATGAATGAACATGCGGGTATAGATGGTAGCGGAGTAAGAGAGAGCTGAGGTGTGATAGAAGAGGGCTGTGAGAACAGGAGGGAAGAAGGCCCTGCTCCAAGAAGCTTACAGTCTAGAGCAGTGATGGAGAACCTTTGGTACACCAGCTGTTATTGAACTAAACATCCCAGCATGCCCTGCTACAGTTTTGATAGTCGGCCATGCTAAAACTGTTGTAGGGCATGCCGGGATGTCTAGTTCAACAACAGCTAGAGTGCCAAGGTTCTCCATCTAGAGGGAGAGGGGAAGACAGACAGGCGACATGAAGGCAGGAAGTGAGCATGGCAGGGACGGCCAGGACATGAGGTGGCAGGTAGAGAGTGCAGCCTCGGTACTAGGTTATGCATAAGGGGTTAAATATAGTGGTGTATTTCTAGATTAATGTATAAGTGAAACTGCTGAGGAAACAGATTTTTCAAAATAAAAATAAAAACAGAGAGACATTCTATTATACCTACACAAAACGACAAACTTAAACCAATTCATTTATAAAACTGATGGACAATTTGTATTTGGAAAGCCACTAGCCAAAAGTCATAAAATGTAATTTTAAGCATTAAGTTCCAGTTCAAGAGAGCTAAATGGCTTTAGAAGATTGCCTTTTTATATTATGTTAATGCAATTTATGCAAATAGAAATGGAACATAGTATTTATAATTTGAACTTAAGAAGTGATGAAAAGGGAGAAAAAAAAGTTTTGTACAGTCAATTAATTTAATTCCTTTCCTGGACATTTATCTGTTCACAAAGGGCGCATAGACAATTTAAACTTTTTTTATACCTGCAATCCCTAAACAGTGAATTGTTATTTTCTGCATGTTTAAAGGGGATCTGTGTCTAGCGGCAATTTTCTATGTGGACAATCACCCTTCACAACCACAGAAATCCCCTCACAAATGCAATACAGATTTTAAATTTACTGTACAGAAGAAAAATAGTGATAATGACTAATTCAATTAAAATTATATTGGACTAACAGTATTAACAAGGAAATCTCTATTTCAAATACTTCTCATCCTTTTAAATCATTATTTCCTCTGACTTTAATAGGTCATTTTATATAAATACCTCCACATTCCTCTAAGGGCCGAAGGAACACATTTTTGTGCCCCGGTGTTAGCACTTTAATGACTGATTTGTAGCTCGGGAAAGACACCAAAGCTTTGTTAATAGAGATGTTAGAGTAGGTTCACAGAAAAGTATTTTTTTATTCAACTTTACATAATTAAGCCACAGTTATTTACAATTTCAACAGCATGATCCACATAGAATCTGGGCAGCAAAAAATAATTAACTTAACCTTACAACTTTACTGTGTTGGATCATTCAAGTGAGGCACAAAATGAAAACCTAGAATGAATGCTGAAATGTGAGCCATGCATGATTAAAAGAGAGAATAATGCTAGTTATAAGTGGACATATACTGTTTCTGCTTAGCACGGTTGGATTAATGTGCAGGACTACAGCTCTGCAATGGCAGTTTAACCATTTAATCAATGCACATTAATACATTATCAATATTACAAACATGCAAGTACATAATTAATTGCCAATCTAAGTAATCGGAAATTACGGATTACCGACAGACTGCCAAACTGAACTACAATCTATTAGAAACACTTGTGTAGTGTAGTTTGTTTTACGAAGGTAAGTTTGACACTGCTAAAAGAAGATCTAACAGAACAGCTGACATATTTTTGGGGCTAGAATATTTAAAGTGTTTCGGCAGCAAAACACAATAACTCTGCAGGCGACCATCTTTGTGGCAGACGCTGTCTGGTGTCTTTTCCTTGCACAGCGATGTTTTGTGAGTTGTTTAAAAATACAACACTATACTCCTTTGCCAAAACAGCATTTCTGAGGCCTTTGACTTTTGCCAAGACAGACACTAAATCATAAAGGACAATTATCAGCAAATTCACTGCGACAGGCCCTAAGCCTGCTGAGGTAATGTAGCTGACAAAGTTTGATGCACCATGCCCGTACACATTATGTTCACATTGTGTGTACATCTGGGCACCCTTTATGGCGATGCAGCAAGCAGCCAATCATTTATTCCACTCTAATTAGCACACATGTAAATCCTCACCAATCAAGTCACACTGCTTGCTACTGTTATGGCATCCATATCGTAGGCTGGCACGACAAGTCAGCAAAGTATAAAAGGCAACTACATGGTTTGATTTGAACCTGCCGTTACACAATGGCAGGTCCCCTTTAGCCCTGACTGTAACCAGCTCTCCCCTTCAAGTCTTATCAATGAACTGTAGAAGAAAAAGGTCATCAGGCAGTTAGCTGATTGGCTAGGGTGCTTTGATTCTTTACAAGCTTTAGAAGTACACCTGAAGCGACATTATCCATACAATGATGCATGCTGGCTGTCGTAAGTCAAGCACAGCTTCAAAACACATAAATGGAAAGTATGTTAAGGAACCACTGTCCACCCCATTTAGGAAGCCTAGTTATATTTCTGGCAAATTCTCAGCTACATGACTTTTTTTTTTTTCAAGTTAAAGCACTTTATAGAAAACTCCACTGCACATAAAGTGTTATTCATTAAACTTAACAATGATGAAATAAAAAAGGGAAACAGAACAGAGTTTACACTTTCTTTGCATTTAAATAAATTAATAAATAGGGTGATTCTAATTTAACCATATACAGTAAAACATGTATTTTGTCTGCCAAATGCTTATTCAGTTCATTCATGGCCTCATCAACAAATCAACATCAGAAATACAAAAGAAATACAAGAAAGTAAAAGGAAAAAAGTTGCTCCAATAGTAAAAGCTTTATACGCAGATGGTAACAAAGTTATAAGAGACACCACTTGTTTAATATGCAGCATCACCTATAGGCTACACTGTAATTATTACGGTAATCACAACCTATTCCGTAGTTTTCATCACAACTAGTAATCTATTAGATTAGTGCTATGTTATAAAATTACATTGCTTTATTGCTAGGCTCAACATGATTTGTTTTTAAAAATGTACTTTTAATTTTGGAATCAAGAGTACATTAAAATATATGCATCAAATTATAAAAGTATATACTGAAGATGAATAATTCCAATAACCAAATCAAAATGTAATTGAAAATAAATGTAATTACACAGAGATTCTCAACTTGTCTGATATGTTCCCCCAGGATTACCTGGTACAAACAAAAAGGTGCCTCAACATGCAGAACATAACTGAAAATACTCTATAACTGCTAATTATTAATAATAAAAATAATAAGAACAAAAATATGAAATCTACACAGTATATACAATATGTAGAGATAGGCCACTTTTTATTCTGCCGGGTGCTTACTCTAAAAGGGGGCTAATACCTGGGGCGATTGCAGGGCATTTTCTAAGCGATCCTACTAGATTGCTTAGAAAATGCCCCTACATCGTTCCGTGTATAGGGGCTATAGCGTTGCGCAGCCCCGCACGTCACCATCGTTCGGCGATTGATATCCAGCATGCTGGGTAAATCTAGTTAATTGTCAGTGTTCTCACCAAAGACACTGGCCCTGATAGAACTCTCAGCACACAACGCTGACACATTGCTTTGTGCTGAGCGATCTGCATTGCTCAGCAGTGTCGCCCCGTGTGCAGGCCCCTTAAGATAACCAGAATCAGTTATCACATAAATCCCTGGGAAACAGTCAGTAAATCTGTTGTCAGGGATTTACGAGTCAATATATTAATTTTGTGCTCCTGATCCGGAATATACCAGGCTTATGGCTCTAATTTTTGCGATCTGGAGAAGTTCAGGAATATTGTTGCAATTGCACAAGATTGTTATCTTGGCTAAAGAACATCAGTATGGCTTGCTCGCTATTTTGATGCAACATTATACAAATGGTTTATTGACAGTGCAATTTTTTTAACCATTTTATGACCGTGCATTTCTTGAAGTCTGGATGCTAAAAGCTCAGCTTGCTTTTTTGATAAATTCAAGTCACAAATGATATCGTTTAGTTCCTTTAATGTACATTTTCAAGCTACTGTAGATAGGCCAAGTGGTTCTTATCGGTCATAAAATACTATGTTTAAGACCATTCTTTTACGTGGTTAATTCAATGTCGGTGGTACAGTATGATTAAAAAAATAAACCTGTCGGCAATACATGCAGAGTTTCAGGAGATCATTTCACTGAACAGACTGAAAAATTTGATCCTCTTCCAGGATGATATTCAGAGTTTAACTTTTAACTATACAGACATGCATGTAAACTATATTTGTGCATAAATCCCAGTCACGCCGTGCATTCACACTGACTTTGGCCTTTATTCAGATCTGATCACAGTACAAATTTGTTTGGAAAATGGGCAAAAACATGTGCACTGCAGGTGGGGCAGATGTAACATGTGCAGAGACTTAGATTTGCTATTGCTATTGTTTGTTATTTTGTTTTTGTGCAGGGTAAATACTGGCTGCATTATTTTTACACTGCAATTTAGATTTCAGTTTCAACACACCCCACCCAAATTTAACTCTCTCTGCACAAGTTACATCTGCCCCACCTGCAGTGCACATGGTTTTGCCCATTTTCCAAAAAAATTGTACTGCAATCAGATCAGAATAAGGGCCTTTGTTCGTAGTCGCAAATGAAATTTCGAGACGGTAATATAAATTTAATGAGAGTCCCTGGACAGTGACGGGATGGTAACAGGAGGGCAGGCCAGAAAGAGATGCTGGGTCTTATGGGAATTTTTTTTTTTAGAGGTTAGAGGGAACAACAGTATTGAGTAATCAGAAAGAACAAACTATTTTAAATATGCATAATTGGCAACTCAAAACGATTATTTGGGAGACTTACAATTTTCTGCACAATTATGACCTCGCAAGGGAAAACAGATCTCCTATACATCTAGCCTCAATACACCATGCACCGCTAGATGCCCTAGAACTCTACTAACACTGGGGTTAAATTTTTTGCTAATAATGCGTCTAATTCGCATCATTAATGTACAATAATGTGTGCATCTGCAGCTGTATCCGATTCTGCATATGAAATGCTACATTCCAGGAAAGCACAGGTATGGCTCATTGGATAGACAACAACTAGGTCGACAAGCATTATGTCAACACCAGTAGGTCGACATTCATGAAGGTTGACATGACTAAATGTCGACATGGGATTACGTGGACACAAGCATTAGGGGAAGGTCTACAGTCAAAAATATCGACATGGGGTTTTTCACTTTTTTTGCCCCAATGTCGACACAGTGCACAAGAACACTAAAATAGTGCACCACATCCCCTTGCATGGCTCGCTACGCTCAGCACACTATTTTATTCTCCCACCATGCCCTAGTGGATGGGGGTGTGGTACATGGGTCTTACAGTTGGGATCCCGACAGTCATTAGTCCGACGTCGGGATCCCGACTGGCCGGACCCAGACAGCATGGTGAGCGGGCTTGCTGCGCTCGACACGCTGCGGGAACTGACGCTTGCAGCCTATTGTATTCTCCCTCTATGGGGATCGTGGACCCCCATGAGGGAAAATAACTGACGGCAGTCGGGAACCCGGATGTCGGTGTTTTAACAGTTGGGATCCCGACATCGGGTAAATGCCTGTCGGGATCCCGACTGTCGGAACCCCGTCCGGCAACCGTGGATGGTAGGGCATGACATACTACCTGTCTGCACGTCAGCTCAAACAAAGTAGAAAAACCCCATGTCGACCTTTTGACTGTCGATCTAATGCTTGTGTTGACCTAATGACCCTGTCGACCTAACCCTATGTCGACCGAATGCTTGTAGACCTAGTGACCTTACCCCGACAGCACAGAAACACTGCAATCACCAGAATGTGGTGAAACTCATAATTTGGAACTGTTGACTATGAACTTGCCAATATCTTAATATTGCTATCTGTACTGCATAGAGATTAAATGTCCATGTGAGAATCTCCGCAGTAGGGAATATATCCTGACTGCTCATTATCTGTTCTTTTATTCCTACATACCGCATCTGGCCAACTACTGGATGTGCTTTTCTAACAACACAGTGTATTATGTTCTTCTATATTTGCTCTATATAATGTATACCCTCTATTATAACGACTCCTATTCGATCGATGGTACTGCTTCTAAATAATAGTTTGATTTACTGTAGTAACTATATTTTAGTATAAGTATTTTGTATCAAGTTAAAAAGCAGGAATATTAGAAAGTTGTAGCTCTCTTATGTAGCAAGCCAACAATAAAATAAACGAATGTCAGATTTAAACACATTAACCTTTTAACAATAGGATTTTTAGCTAACCATGGTCATACCAATCACTTCTGTGATATCCTGATTTTACCACAACTGGGTTTTACAAACAAATTGTCATCTTGTTTTCAGAGCAGATAACTAGGACTTTATATGAATGACAATGTTATTCCATTAGGCTTGTCATATTATAGTAGAACCAAAGGGAACGATATTGGGTAGTGTATGGCAATATCAAACATGTTTGATTTCTTCCAACTAGTTGGACTAATCTTGTTTCAGTGTAGGGGAAAGTTGGGATGTTTTCCCCCTATTCAACAATTTTACCACATATACAGTAGGTAGACACTGTCCATCTACTTCTGTCAAAGGAAAGTTAGCTCTTTGTCCCCGCTACATGGGTAAGCTGAGTACACACTGGATGACACTGCAAATTATACAATGTGTCTCATGATTTCCCTTGAACTTCTGGACAGACAAAATAGTGTGTGCACACTGAGAAATTTTACACATGATAGAGTTTATGGCCACATCCATCTGTCATTGACGATATCCTCAGATTAAGCTGCATATACAGATGACAAAGAACATTTGTAACGACCCGTGGGAGCACACATTGCTAATAATATAGGGCCTTATTCAGATCTGAGCTCAGTACAAATTTGTTCGGAAAATGGGCAAAACCATGTGCACTGCAGGTGGGGCAAATGGAACAGGTATAGAAAGAGATAGATTTGTTTCAGTTATTTTGTTTCTGTGCAGGGTAAATACTGGCAGCATTATTTTTACACTGCAACTTAAATTTCAGTTTCAGCACACCCCACCCAAATTTAACTCTCTTTGCACAGGTTACATCTGCCCCACCTGCAGTGCACATGGTTTTGCAATAGTTCTTCCCATATTGTGTAATTAATGTATTCACTTACATATGCCGTTTATATATGTATATTGTATATACACACACACATTTGTTAATCTGCCATTTTGTTTTGTCATTTTATTTCCAGTATCCAAGATGCCTCCTGTAGTTTCAAGCTAATTCACATACTGATTCCAAGTAATTAACATCTATTTAGACTGTTATTACATATTATTACTAACTGCTTTGTACTGTCACTCAAACAGCAATTTATCCAGTCACTGTGGTTAATGTACATTTTATTTTACTGCTATTGCTTCACTGCCCCATGCACCATTTTTATTTCTTGCTTGACCATGCTGCCCATCTCTATGACCACGTCCTTACTTTCCCCCTCCCTACCACCTCTGTCATCTACCCACTTGCTCCTCCATTCTTATCTCTATTCATAACTACTGTTTTCTCAACCCTCCACTGCTCCCATCCTGGTGTCCTTACTTCCTCCCATGACCCCCACCCTCTCTTCCCTCCATAGTTATTACACTGTACCCCCATATTCAAACATCATCCACTTTCACCCACCATGAACCTATTCCTGCTTTCCTCCTAATCCCCATGTTCCTTATATGATTCACTGCCACATACTGGCAGCCATACTTATCTCTATCATAACCTACACTTCCTTCTCCACTCTTGATGGCACAGGTGAGGGAGCTGAGGGTGGATGATGGAAAAGTAAAATAGATGGGTACTACCAGTGATAAAAAAGGTGTATGCCTACTTCTGTTATATCACAATTTGGGAATAGTTGGCAGGTCAACCGAAAAAGCTTAAAGATGAATTTGAGTATTGTTTTAGCTGAATCAAAATTGTGTAGTGCACAGCCAGCTTTAGTTACTTTCATGTGAGTATTAAGAACCAAAACAGCTACACACTATACCTATCGGGAATTTTATATTACCTGTTATGTTTTTAGATGTAAAGCTTTATTCATGTCCAATGATAGGAGTGTGGTTGAATAAGTAAGGTAACAACATCTTTTGTGTGTAAAATGTTCTCTATTTCAGTCTAATTTCATGCCAGGCTATGCAGGTAGACCAATGTCAGTTGTAAGATGGCATTGGCTGGTAGAAACATGGTCAAACTTGATAGTATTATATGATCAGATTTCTACATCTAAGGGGCAAATCAGCAGCTGGAATTAAATGCCAACTTGTTGAGGTGTATGGTGACAATAAAAAACAGGTGTGGGTTTGGTGTAATGTCTTTGATACAACAAGTGACATTCAAGATAAGAAGTGATCTAGCCGGCCAAACATGTCCATTATAGATCCCAATTTTTACTTTGAAAGGTCTAGTCCAGGAGGACAGGTGCATTCATCTTGAACGTCTGTTCAGCCTAATGACTTAGTTACATTATAGGCTCGTAACTGCATGTCTTATGGTGTGTACAATTTAGACCAGTGGTCTCCAACCTGTAGCTCGCGAGCTACCAGTAGCTCACGTCATAGTTTGGGCAGCTCGCCTAGCTACTGTACTGCTGTCAGCTGGGATTAAGTGCCTGAAATCAGGACCTGAATCCGGGAGACACCACAAGCCAGCTGAAGAGAGATCCGGTGTCATTGTCCAATAGCAGACTGGAGGCTGCTCCTGGAACCCACGAAGATGCACACTACTGGTAGCCACTGGTGGGAGACAGCAGCTGACACTCCCACAGATATAAGTGGGCAGGTAGTTGGGAGTCACTGCGAGATGGAGAGGGTATACGTTGGAAGTTGGCTAGGCAAGTACGGGGACCACATGAGAAATTAGCAGATTTTTCTAAAAACATTTTTAGTAGCTCTTCAAGCGATTTTTTTTTCTCGAGTAGCTCACACCCCAAATAAGGTTGGCGACCACTGATTTAGACTATCTGCATACAATATATACAATTTAGACTATCTGCATACAATTTAGACTATATAGTGCAGATCTGTACTATATAGTCTATGCAGCCAAGACTTTCTGGCTGTGATACGGGAGCGCGCATCGAGATCGCAAGGGTTAAAACCTGTGCGATCTGCATGCGATCCAGATGAGATTTGGACTATATAGTCAAAATCTCATGCACATTGTACAAGTGTGTACACACCATTAGTGTAGACCAAACCAAACTAAAAAAAATCCTTTGCCACAACTATGTATCGTATTTCATATTGTTGTTGGGTGTCTACATATCACCTTTTATTGTCTGTATGACTTTTTATGATGTTTTAAAGTAAAAATTATTCTTACAAAAATACATTTGCCATGCAAAATACCATATCTAAGGCTGGCAGAGGCGTGAAATCACATGGGGCGCCTGCAACCAGCGTCTCTGCAGCATTATTACATACCATCTGGTCATCTCTGTGGAATACTGGTAACAATTTCTCTCACAAAATGGTCACTGACTCAAAGAAGACAGTTGTGGTAGATGCCAGAGGACCAGTAGTAGCTCTAGTAACAGGGAAAGGCACATGTGCAAACAGTTATACCTGCAAGTGCTGGTACCACTAACCCCATGGGTTAGGTGCTGCAGTTAGACCCGATTGACTACCAGCATCAAGCAGGGGGTGGGATGAAACTCCTGACCATGAGCAGGAAGTTTAAAAGTTGGCGTAGCCTTACTGTGTGGAATAATTAGTAAGAGGCATTACTGTTAGGGGCATTATATAGTAGAAGGGGCAAAATGTGTGGATCATAACATGGTGAAAGGAGCATTACTGTGTTGGGCATAATATGGTGCAAGCAGCATTACTGTGTGGGGCATAATATGGTACAAGGAGCATTACTGTGTGGGGCATAATAAGTTTTAAGGGGCAGTTAATGTTGAAAGAGGCATCACGATGTGTGACATAATTTTGAAAGGGGCATTTTGGTGAGAAGTATAATGGTAAGGGTCATTACGGAGTGGTGCAAAATGTGTAAAGGGCATTGTTATAAAGAAGGAAAAATGACAAATAATGTAAGGGGCATTTTCCTGTGGTGGCTAATGTCTGCGTGTGCAGTCTTTCTATGCGAGGTAAGTCCCCTTACATTTTTACTTTTTACACGGAGCATTTTGCCTAGAAAAAGCCCTGGTAGCAAACTAATGCTGGCCACACATCAGACCAACTTTCCTCCAACCATCCAACTAGTTGGTTGGTTGGGCTGAAAATATGGTACTGCATGGGGGCAAATGCCAATAAGCAATTTGCTCACAAACTCAGGAGAATGGACAAAAACATTCAGTGAAATTGTTGAAATCAAATAGGTCCAACTACAGTACATTGTCTGAGTGACAGTTGTCGATTTTCCGGTTTGGGAAACAAATGAATTAATTACAAATTACATTTGCTCCTATCCATTACCAGGTTTTAATTCCATCCAACCAACATAAGAAAGTGAAAAAAAAAAGGAACGGTTTTACCCAATGGCTATTGCATACAAAAGTATGTAAATATTACAGTTGCATCTCCTAAAATGAAGACATTCTCCTATTTACAAACCACTTTATTGTAGCTCAAAATCACGCTATTGGTAAGGTGTACTGCAGAGATCATCAAAATAAGACCTTAAGATTGCTAATCCTGCACGTTTTCCAGGTCTTCTAACAAATCATAAGTTATATAAAACCATCTGTGAAGCTTTTAAATGTCTTCATTAGCAAAATTAATACACACGTAATTTCAGCTAAATGATATGGAGAACATGCTTTGTTAGCAGTCCTGAATGAAGAGAAACACTGCTTTAATTTACAAAACAATATAACAGGGACCCAAGCTGTTTTCAGGGCCTGCACCTCCCTTTGCACCCAATGAATGTTCCCCAAAGCTCGCTCATCCCACTTCTCTCTTACCCACCAGAGAGAGCAGCCTTTGCCAAACCACTATTCCCCCCCCCCCCAACAGGCAGCAGCAAATGTACAGTATGTAGTGATGCCCCCAATCATCTGCCAACCCACTGAGGCAGGGTGTTCCCCATCCTGTCCAGTTCCCATCAGTGCTGCAATTTGCAGGTATTTAGGGAGCAGGGCCTAAAGCAAAGACCTGTGGCTGTGCTCAGAGTGAAAAGAGATTGTGAACGTGGCACCTAGAAGCGTGTACTGCTACATTTGAGAGGGAACTTCAAAAGTGACTTATAACCAAATGTAGATGAGCCCAAAGCATTTAGTAAGAGCTACTATACTTGGTAAAGTGCTGGGAAACGGTGCAGATGATTCAATGAATATGTACCTGTCTCTCATTCCTTTTTTCCCAAAAATTTTTTAACCGTGTAATGTGGGTTAGGTGAGATGAGGGAGATTGCTAGACTAATGAGGGAGAGAGGGAGATTGCTGTTATTTCAGGGAGTCTCCTGCAGAATACAGGTGGGTAGGCAACTATCGGTATACTACAAATTATGCTTAAGAGTAACTGATGCTAGGAGTCTCGTTCATTTACGATCAATTGTATTTTTATTTAGGCTCTAAAATATGAGAGATATAGCATGGCTTTTTAGAACTCAAATACTATCATTTAAACCAAAATAATTATAAATAAAGAAAAAACACAGAGAGATCAGAACAAATGAGACTGTTACGTAGAGTCCGTTTTTTTAGGCATACTATAAAAGGGTGCATACCTGTCAGGAGCTACGACAATATTATGCTCTTGCTGCACACAAAATGATTTCCTATTGTACCATGGGCCCTGATTTGTGAGTGATCTTGAAACCTCTGGAAAAAGAATTCCCCAATTTCTAAGATCTGAAGCCCAATTACAAGTAATTACAGCTTTTCATTTTCAACATGATGAAATAATTTGATTCTTTTTTTTTCCAGAGGTCTGGTTTAGCTCAAAATAGACTAGTGCTTCTGCATAGAGTTAGTATACAAAGACAATAAAGATCAATCGCAAAAGAAAAGCAAAAAATATATGTTGGCCATAAATCATAAATGCATTCAGGGCAGAAATAGCTATTATGTTCTATGCATGTCATTCATGCCATCATCCATGAGTGAGAAATAACAAACATCCCAATGATGGCTGGGTCTTTGAAATAAAAACACTTTGAAATTATTGAGTAAAATCAAGAGCATAATTATAGGTTAAGAACAAGCTTCCAAGTAAGTAATCTAGGGAAAGACGTACAATAGCTTATCCGAGGACTGTCACGAACAAGCGAGTACCTCTGAACACACAGACTTAAAACAGTTATTGTTGGTATTGATTTGAACACACTGACTTTTGATGGAAGACAATTCAGAAAACAAAACTCTATTCATTTTAGCATTTATTTGGATTGGATTTTTATTTTGCTTGTCTTTTTTTTTTTTTTTACATAGCAATGAAAACACAAACAACTGCACAAAACAAATTCACATCCCAAATGTCTGGAGGACCTGTTTAGTACTTGGAGCACAGTTCATACGCTCCTACTTGAAACTCCAACACCGAAAGACCCTTGGATCTTTCTCCTAGGCTACCCCCCTCCTGGTCTCTGAAAATAATGAATGAAACTGCAGACCTATGTCCCCAATGCTTGCATGATATGTGGCATGCCTATATTCTTTGGGCAGTATTCAATGCTCCCGATTCACTGGTTTTTTTTTCCGGCGAATCAGGCTGTTTTGACTCCTTGCAGTGAATCTTTTTCACTGAAAGTCTGATTCATTCACTGTTCGAAAGTGAACAGTGAATGACGGCCAGTTCTCCGTTTCATGCTCGATCCAATTCACTTGTGTATCTCAATGGGGTTTTCACTGTGATTCAATGCTAAGATGGAGAACTGCTTTCAGCATGATATTCGCCATGATTCACCATTTTGCATTTAACATCTTTTCAAGGTGAACTGTAAAGTGATATTTTAAAATAAAAGGTTTTTTGGTGCCAAAAAATCAGATTTTCTTTTTTTGTGAAGGGCCATGCTATTTTTATTCATGTGCTTGAAGAGGGGGGGGGGGGGGGGGGCAGCCTTCCTTCTCCGCCACACATTCTGGGGCAGGCAGGGAGGCTTCCATCTCCCTGCCGGCCGCCTTTCGCCGCAGGGGTTAAAATTCGCCGTCTGGGGCAGTGAGTACCTGCGGCATTGAATAGGGTGACAGGGAGGGCTGGCAGAGAATACTCCAGCCCTCCGGAACCCTGCGAATGTGCAGCGAATCCTAAACAGGATTCGCTGCACATCGTGTAATTTATCATTGAATACCTGCCATTTGTGTAATGGCTTTTGTATCTGCATATGAAATGCTATATTTACAGAGTTGGTATGCGAAACACTATAACCTATCATTTCATATGTAAATATAACTGCGGTCGAACATAAAAATAGTCATGGCGCATATCTTTTTGATCAGCAGATTCTGCTTGTTTGTCCTATTTGCACCGTTAAAAAAAGAAATTGAACAAAAAGATGCCCGGTGCTACTATGTGACACATTGGGCCTTATTCAGATCTGAGCTCAGTACAAATTTGTTTGTAAAATGGGCAAAACCATGTGCACTGCAGGTGGGGCAGATGTAACATGTATAGAGAGAGTTAGATTTGTGTGAGTTATGTTGTTTCTGTGCAGGGTAAATACTGGCTGCATTATTTTTACACTGCAATTTAGATTTTAGTTTCAGCACACCCCACCCAAATGTAACTCTGTCTGCAGATGTTACATCTGCCCCACCTGCAGTACACATGGTTTTGCCCATTTTCCAAACAAATTTGTACTGAGCTCAGATCTGAATAAGGGCCATTGTGTGTAAAGCGATTTATCAAGCTCAGAGGATAGATGTATGTGGACATATCTGTATATGCATGAAATGATTACTTACGGGCACTGAAACAAAACTGATGGAAGAAGACATTGTGTTATAGTCTGCGGGTAAAGGTGGCCAAACACTGCTGCAATGTCTGGCAGCAGCGTATGTCCATCCGATCCCCCTTGAGCCGCCCGGGACCGATCTATTGGATGTGACCCCGTTCCCTGCTGCCAGGAGTTCCCCCAATCCGGAGATCACATGTGCAGCACATATGATGTCAGGATCCGATGCGCATGGGGCCGTGCATCGGATTGGATGTTAAACAGTACGGATGGTGTAATGGTTAGCATTACTGCCACACAGCACTGAGGTCATGGGTTCGATCCCCACCATGGCCCTAACTGTGCGGAGTTTGTATATTCTCCCCGTACTTGCGTGAGTTTCCTCCCACAATCCAAAAATATACCGGTAGGTTATTTGGCTCCTAACAAAATTAACCCTAGAATGAATGTGTGTGCGTGTACATGTGGTAGGGAATAAAGATTGTAAGCTCCACTGGGGCAGGGACTGATGTGAATGTTCAAATATTCTCTGTAAAGCGCTGCGGAATATGTATGCGCTATATAAGAAACTGTTAATAAATAAATAATAAACACATCAGATTTGGCCAGTTTTTCCTTGATCCGTCGGAATCGTATAAAAACAGGCCAAATCGGACCTATGTATTGTGGCCTTATAGTATTGTGGCCTTAAGTGTCCTGGACTGTCTTGCGTACAATAGAAATCGATACAATAAAGTAAACATTGACACATTCAAATAAAAGTAAAGTGCACAGAGTAATACAGTATTTTTGTACATTTGCAGAGCTGTACACATCTCGAAGGGCATATGTACCTGGTTCTCTGCTAGTCATCATCATCAGTGTACTGTAAATAATAATAATTGAGTAAAACAAGTAATACCAAGTACACAGGTATCTATAGTTTTGTACTATGGCACAAAGTATGGACCTACAGTACTATTTAACCACATACACTGCTCTCAGTCAATGGAAAAGTGGTTACATTGGCCCTTATTCTGATCGGTGCGGATATTCCCGCATTCTTACGGTGCGGTCCGCACGCCACGGTGTTTTGCCGCGTGCGGCCATCGTCCGTAGAAACGCCCACGTGTCCTCCGCATTCGGACGGACTCACTCTTTAAGAACAGGGCGTGTTTACGGACGACATACAAAGCATGCGTGTGCGGGAGAAACACTCCGATTCGGCACGGTATTACAGAGTATTACAGAGTATGCTCGGGAATACCGCATTCGAACGGGAGCCAAGCGGTGCTACCGCACGTAAGCGGAGTATTTACGCCAAACAACCCACTATGAAGTATCTTCTGCTATACATCACATGACCCACTTATTCAATTACCTATCCTCATAAAAAACTTCTTATTTTGAATTGGAATCAATTAGATGCCAATATATCCTTACAAGCATGCCTAACACATGCATTGCACACATTAACCCTTACAGCAATTGAAGTGCAATGGTTTCAATTAAAGCACTGACAAGCGTCCTATTAGTGAGTAATGAGTAAAGGAGTAGATTCTATTGGGTTCAGGTGTTAATGGTTGTAGTCATTAGGCGTACGTTCGCCTAGCGCATGAACGAGTGGTGTCCGCAAAGCAATAGTACACTTGTGGACACCGCACATTTCTGCCCTTTTTGATCGCGTGCATTCGGAGTGGTTTCCGAATGTACGCCCCCCAACATAAGTGTACTCCCCCGTGTCCGCCCATGTTTCCGCCCCGTTTTGCCCACTTTGAAACTACGCCCATGTGTCATTCCGCATGACGCCCATAATACGCCCATATTTCACGAATGATAGCGGTGAACAGTTCTGGCCGGGATCTGGCCGAACTGGTACCGAGTCAAGGCGTGGCACATGCGCGTTGCGTTCTCCACGCATGCGCAGACGCCGTAAACACGCGATCCGAAAGTATGCGGTAAAGTCCGCGTCAATCAGAATAAGGGCCATAGACTCAGAGAGCATAAGAATTGCAGTTATTTATACAGCAATTACACTAATTTCTGTGCTTAAACATTCAAAGTCCTCTCTGTGTTTCTGCATATTTTTCAAATGATGTTCCAATACTTTACAATAATTCTGAGTAGCTCATACTACTAATCTAATATTTGTATTACATTTCCTCACACCACATTTTAAACATGTGTTACCAAGTGCAGCTTCCAAATGCTTCAATTGGCAAATAATAGGTCAGTCAGAATCTGTTTGCAATTTGCAGAACTGTTTACTATTTATTTTACAACATCCACGTTAATGGGCAGACTTCAGCGTTGACCTCCTCTTCCATTGTAGATGTAAGCCAGAGTCTCTTTGGTGAGTCTTATTTCAACCAGTATCTTTGCACTGGATATCCCTTTATTGCTTCCAATTAAGAATTTCCTAATAATATCCACCCTTTAACTAATTTCACCAATAATGGGTGAACACTCAGGGCCGGCGCCACCACTAGGCAGGTTTAGGCATTTGCCTAGGCCACTGGACGGCAGTAGTGAGCTGTAGTCGACCAGCAGCAGCAGGAGGAAACTACCACAGAGGAGAGCCGGAGGAACTTGCAACTGGAAGCTGCAGCGATTCACTCACAGCACAGGCAGCTATTCGGTGAGCATGAGTGATTTTTTGGATTTCCTGGACTGATCAGAGAAAGCACGCACCGAATTTAAAAAAAAGGTAATTACAAAATTTCCTTAATACAAATTTGTGATGTCATACACCAGGGATGGCAAAAAGGTTGATCGCGATCTACCCGTTGATCGTGGAACTCCGGCAGGTAGATCGCAGTCAAGTGCCCATGTAAATAGCTGCTGAAGCCTCTGAGGCTCTCAGAGGCTTCAGCGCTCCCAAGGATGCAGTGTGCAGATGCAGCGGGACGTGATGACGTCACCTGCGCTGTGCATCACGAGTGAGGAGCCACTGCGCCGGCCACAGGGGTGTCACTGGTGTGGAACAGGCACCTGCTCCCCACACTGAACAGCCTGCATCCTCCACACCCCGATCCCTCACAGCTCTGCTATAGCATCGGACTGACCGCCCGACTGCGGAAATTCTCTTCTCGTCTCTGCCACTAGAATACTGCCTGGTGTTTTGCCTGCTACTTGCCTGAGACCACTGCCCGCTTGCACAAACATTTGGATGGAACGGTCTTTGGCGCCTGTATGCCACATGCTGCCTCCATCATGCTGCTTCTGAGATACAGAACGCACCGCTAAGAGACCTGCGGCACTGTGAGTAACTGACCCTGGGAGGGAAGTGACAGGATGCTTTTCTCTCAGCAGTGGCGCTGCCACTCTTTACATATGATTCTGGGACTTGTGATGCCATAAACCTGTAACTGCTTCATGTATTGGCTGTCACTTGAACCTTGTGCACCTCACCCTGTCTGCCTGGCCTGTTTATATTATCCTGTGTGTCTACCTCTACCTCCAAGTAAAATAGCACCCCCTCCCTACCCACAGCACTCCCTGCCCTTACTCCTATTTACCCTCAATTATACAAACGTCTCCCTGCCTACACACCAACTGTTGCTTCCCTTTATCCTCCACTACCCTAACTGCTACCTGCCCCAGCACTGTCCCTGCTGCTGTGTGCCCTCATCTCCATAGAATATAGTATGTGAGGATACCCACAAACAGTGGTGTAGGACTAACCCCAATTTTTATTGTTTTCATGCAATGCGATCACTAAGGGGGGGGTAGGCTTCTCCACAGTCCACAGGTTTTTTTTTTATATGCAGTGGAAGAGACCCCCTTCAGAAGTATAATTTTATCCCAGTTGCTGCCTGTGATGGAGTTTTGTGCCCCCCTTAAAATATAAACCGTATATATATATATATATATATATATATATATATATATATATATATATATATATTTTAAAGGGGGCACAAAACTCCATCACAGGCAGCAACTTGGATGAAATTATACTTGTGAAGAGACCCCCTCCCACCGCAGAACAGAATTTTGCATCATTCCGTGTTGCATATGTGA
The DNA here is from genome assembly GCF_055691185.1 of Crinia signifera. Lineage (NCBI taxonomy): Eukaryota > Metazoa > Chordata > Amphibia > Anura > Myobatrachidae > Crinia > Crinia signifera. The sequence goes on along the minus strand of NC_139221.1, from coordinate 99,567,738 downwards.
TGTTTTGGCTCATTCGGTGTGGCATAATGTGAGGTTTTGGATAATTCTGTGTGGCATAATGTGACATTTTGGCTCATTCCTTGTGGCATAATGTGTAAAGTGCGTATTGCACTGGGAGGGGTATATTTTGGACAGGGCAGATGCCGGTAGATCACCGGTAAGTAAAAGTAAAAAGTACATCCCGGGTTAGAAAAGTTCGGCCACCCCTGTCATACACCAATGCATTTAATATATTAACATCTTATATACAGTAGTGCACACAGTCTATCGCTTTTACAAAGAATATTTCAGTCATTCACATCAGCCCCTGGCCGGGGTGCATATGACAATCTATATGGCAAATGTACAGTATTAGGCTTGGTAAAGAGATAAAGTGGTGATAAAGTGGAAAGTGATAACGCACCAGCCAATCAACTCCTACTTGTAATTTTTCCACACTCATCTAATTGGTTGGTGTGTTATCACCTTCCACTTTATCACTTTACCAGGCTTAATAGATCTGCCCCAAAGTTCCCTATCACATGTATCCACATACACATTAAGATTACCGTTTTTTTTTTTTTTTTTTTCAAAAGTCAATGAACCTAACGGCATATTTTTGGACTGTGGAAGAAACAGAAGCACCCCAATGAACTCCATGCAAAAATGAGAATATTCAAGTCCCATGCAAATAGGAATTTTTGTTATCTAGTTAGCACAGATAGGTGGAAAATCTAACTCTCATTTAATTCAATAGCCTTGTTGTTCTACCATATACTTCCTACACACTGTAAATCTTTAAATCAAAACTGAGAAAAGGAAGGGAGCAAAACATTACTAAGGTGCACTTTTACTAGGAAAATGCTGCTTTATTGTGCACAGAATTCTGCATTTTTGCAATTGCAACATTTGTGACATTTATTTAAAAAAAAATAATCATTTGCTTTTGGTTACTTTATTGAAATTCCAATTAGAATTATAGGGAGTAAAAAACAAAAATGAGTTCAGCACCAGCGCTGGCAAACACTCAGCAGCAATGGGGCATGCTTACCAACTTTCTGGCTGCACCATGCAAGAGGGTGCAGCAAGGTGGATATAATAGGGGGCATGGCCATAACATGGGTAGCCAGGCCAGGGGCATGGATATGTGATCGTGCCAGTGTAGACCCACCCCGCTATTCAATACCTAGATTACTGGAGCTACGATTGTATGAATTGCATCATCAACCTCCCCAGATCTCCCATTTAAGGACGGCTGAGAGGAGGACGACGGGAGTGAAGGCGGGTGTTGCAATTTGACACTGGCTCTGGGAGACTTGCCTTGGGGGACTGAAAGCACCAACCAATTTTGTGGTGGTGATAAAGCCCAATGGTTGATACATTTCTAAGGAGAGCATCCAATAAATTGTTATACAAATCAGAACGGATGGGTTTCCCTGCACATTAAACCCTAAAGGATGCCTTTTATCACAGACTTATCGTGAGGCAAAGTCCGTCTTTGTGGCATAACGCGTGGAACAATCGCAGCTAAATGATCCATCCAATGCTTTACATTAGCTGCAGGGTAAACCCTGTGGCTAATTGGATTCCCCTGTAAGCATTTCTTCTGTGCTGCACTCATTTTCATCTGAGAATTGCAGTAGTATAAAGCGAAACCAGTGTTTGCCTTTACATAATTAGTATTGTTCTTTTATTTTCAATTGTCAGTCAATATAGTATTTTATGAACAAAGAAATACCTTGCTAAGCTCAGTAAGGAAAACAACTTAAACATCAGGAAGTTTTCCCTCTAAACGAAATCAACACAAATGGATACACATTGTTTTTCCTGTAATATGGTTTTACCCCTTCACCACAAACAGAGTTTCTCCTGCTCATAGGACATGCACACAAAACACTGTGGGAAGTAGACGCTGCTGTACTCCAGCTCCAATTCACCTGGCAGCTTGATGCAGCGTGCTTGCACATGACAACACATTGATTTTATTTCTACCTCCACATCGACGTCTGTGTAAAGAAATCCATTAGGTAGACAGTTCTCATCTCAATTGACTGACAGAGTGACAATTGAATACTTTTCACCTTCTTAACTGACTGACAGCTAGACACTTAAACAAGCCTTCATGCTGCTATAATAGTTTGAAACACTTTCAATTACCCGAATCAAACAAATCCATGATACCACCAGTTGAATTCATTCTCTGACGGCTGCTATACTTGACTGGGTTTATATTTTTTGTATAATCTGTTTTTATTGAGACTGGGTTTATATTATTTGCAGAGTAATGTGTGTTTTTTTTGCACAGGAAAAGAAATTGAGGCTTATAAATAAACATGCACTACGTAACAAAAAAAAAAGTGTAATAAAATGAAATGCTCAGTAAGTTCTGATTGAACGTTATGGAGGTACAATTATTTATTTGCTTATATTATCAAAGCGCACTACTGCAACAGGGTCAGTACTGGTTTTTGCCATGTGTGATATTGTGGAATATTGAGACCTGATTGCAGAGCAAATGTGTTCTCAAAATGGGCAAAACCCTGTGCCAGCAGGTGGGGCAGATGTAACATTTGCAGAGAGAGTTAGATTTAGGCGATTTATTTTGTTTCTGCGCAGGTTTGAAGCCCTCTCCCCCCCACACACACACAATCTAACTCTCTATGCAATCTACACATGGTTTTTCCCATTTTGAGAACAAATTTGGGTACTTGTTTAGTTTCACGGCGGCAGCTCTATGCTACGTTAGAATCCAGGCAGCCGTACGCCCAACGGCTGGCTTACTTTTTTAAGCTACGTTATCAGCGTAGCTCATAGGCAGCGTATTGACTCCGCGGCAGCCCAGCGCTGACAGGTCATTGTGGCACTTATAGTTCACAGAGAAACAGACAGCCCGGCACACCGCTAAGAAAAGGGGCGTCTAAACTAGACACCCCAGCTAACCGCTGACAAAGGGTACTGTGTACCGTACACTTTGTGGGCTATCCCCACTCCCCTTTCCCCATTGAAATGTAAAAATTTTGATCTGTCTAGTTAAAAAATTTACAAATAGCAAGCAGTCCTTGAACTGTCAGCCCGCCGGCTGTGAGGGGCATCAGAGCGTACTCGAGCGTATCACTGCTACCTCCCATCCTGTATATTGTGAGACGGCGTGTCATTACAGAGCGCCCGGTACTCCAGGGTATTCGGGAACCGGTGATACCTTCTAAACGCACTTGTGGTGTTTCAGCTTCCAGTGCCTAGCATCAAATATTTGAATGCAGTATTATAACCTGACTATATATATGACTATATATATCATAGGTTTAAGCCCGGTGCTAGCAACCTATTGGCGATAGCCATTGAGCTTTATATTTACGCTGCTGACACACTACGATTTCCATTCAAGTGCGTTACACCCACGTTTGAGCAATTGTTAGAAGCGCACCACGTATCCCTGTGATTGACCTGGCCTGAAGGCAGGGATCAGGGTTGACCTGTTAAAGGTCATAAAAACTTTACAAGTTCACTATACCGCCGCATACTCTATTATCAGATATAATCTGAATTATTGACCAGACAGTGCATATATATCACGATTATAGTGAATATTTGGTATTTAAGGGGTGTGGGGTCCAATGTTGCAAGGATATTTATATCCTTTTTTAAAAAAAAATATTTGTGTATGTCTTCATGTTTTGTGTCTTTTATTTCGCTACATTTTTAACCATACATTAATAAAGGTTACATTTTAATAAAATCTCTCCAGGTGCACCATAAAGTGACATTTCTTCCTGTCCATAAGTTCTACTATGATAAATCGATGTCCCGTGGTAGCACGGAAGCAGTATGAAATCCCGGCGGTCGGGATCCCGGCGTTCAAAATCCCGACGCCGGAATCCCGACCGCCGAAATCCCGACAAGGGGGGGACGTGGATCGCCTCCCCTTGCGGGCTCGCTGCGCTCGCCATGCAGCGGGCCCGGTGCCTCGCTACGCTCGGCACACTAATTTATTCTCCCTCCAGGGTTGTCGTGGACACCCCAGGAGGGAGAAAGTGTCGGGATTTCGGCGGTCGGGATTCCGGCGTCGAGATTTTGAACGCCAGGATTTTAACTGCATCCCGGTAGCACACTAAACAATACCAGTAAATAGTATATGAGGGGCCACCTCCTAATTTGATTCACATCTCCTGTGCGATTAAGTTTCTCTTTTTCAAATCTACCAAAATGGTTAAACAACCAGTGATTGGCTGGTTGTTTATCACTCTCCACTTTTATCACTTTTTAAAGCTCAACACATCTGGCCCTGAGTCTGTATATGGAGTACAACGCAATTGTATTGAAAAAAACTGCAGCTGCTACATTGTAGCACTTTATACACAGACCCATGTGGGGTACACGCTAGGAAAACAAAGATTTCATTTTGAATAGACATTTTGGTGTCTTGTGCTAGAAAGGAAATTGGTGTCCCCCCATACTTAAAACAACATAAAAAATAGGGGTATGACTTCATGGGGAAGCAGGGCCGGCAACAGAAATCTTGGGGCCCCATACACTGCTATTTCTGTGGGCCCCCCCAGAAGCACTAGTAGTTCTGTGAAGCGGGGAGGGATGGTGGGCGTATTGGTGGAAAGAAGTCACAAATAATGGCTGCCCCCAGTGCTCTCTCACTTCTGAACTGACAGTTAGTACACGTTATGCCACAAACCGTAATGCCTACTACACATTATACCACAGACCATAATGCCCATTAGACTTTATACCACATGCCGTAATGCCCATTACACATGCCACACACTCTAATGCCCATTACATATACCACACACAATTATGCCCATTACATATTATGCCACACGCCATAATGCCCATTACACATCAGGCCACTCGCCATAATGCCCATTACATATTATACCACATGCCATAATGCCAATTACATATTATACCACACATCATAATGCCCATTACATATTATGCCACATACCGTAATGCCCATTACACATTAGACCACACGCCATAATGCCCATTACATATTATGCCACACGCCGTAATGCCCATTACATATTATGCCAGATGCCCTAATGCCCATTACACATTATGCCACACACTATAATGCCCATTACACATTAGGCTAAATGCCATAATTCCCATTACATATTATACCACATGCCATAATGCCCATTACATATTATTCCGCAGCAGCACCGGCTTATGTCAGTGTGTGTAAGCGGCGTCCGGGAGCTGCGGTTCCGACAGCTTCCACCACTGCAGTTGGTGGCCTCCTCTCTTCTCCCCTCCCGAGTAGGGGGGATTAAGTGCCAGCCACCCACAGCAATCGATCACCGGGCGGCCGAGTGCAAGGATGAGTTGCTGAATTTGAGGCCCCTATCAGCTGTCCCATTTCTTCCTCCCTGTCGCCGGGCCTGTGGGGAAGGGGCATGGTCACTACCCTGCAGTGTTTGTTATTCACATTACATCACACAGTGCCACTTTGCGGCATGTAGAGTTCCTTAGGCACTTTGTGCCAAATAAAGCCCCTTAGACACACTGCCTTCCCTCAACCTTCGGCCTGTGTTCTATCACACTGACATACTCCCTAACCCTGCCCCCTATCACACTGATGCATTTTCTCACAATGCACCTGCGCTCTATAACAATGATGCGCTCCCTCACCCTGCGCTCTGTCACACTGACATGCTCCCTCATCTTGTAGCTGTGTTCTATCAGACTGCCCATACAGAGGTGATAGAGGCTATGACAGTAGAACAATTTAATCATGCATGGGATAGACAGAAGGACACCCTTACAAATAAATAAGGATCAAATAGGGTAACAATATGGCTAAAGAGGGACAAACCAGATGGGCTGAATGGTTCTGATCTACCGTCATGCTCCCTTATCACGCAGCCTGGGCTTGTCACACAAATGTGCTCCTTCACCTCTCAGCCTGTGCTCTTTTACACTGACGCGCTCACTCACCCTGCGTTCTATCACATGGACATGATCCTTCACCCAGTAGCCCCTTACCATGCGGCCTGCGCTCTATCACACTGACGCACCCCTCACCATAGGGTGTTTGCTGGGCGTATGCAACCAAGTGTGCGGGAGTGGGGCGTGGGATGACGGTGCACGAGTGCACCGGTGACGTCACCGGTGTGCCTGCAAACTCGCGCAATGCACCCCTGGGACAACTGAAGAGGATCCTGAAGGCTGCCAGACACCGTGGATGCCGGGGGACCATCGGGGCACTACCAGGGGACCAGGTAAGTATGTAAAAAAAAAAAGTATTCCAAAAACTGCAAAAATCCCTTATCCTAAATGCTCGTGGTCCCCTGTAACTGTATGTAAGAAAGGAATACAATTTTTTTTTTGTATATTTACGAATATTTATAGGTTTTTCAAATATATTTTAGAACAATGACTACAAATACAAAATATCTGTACATCACGGAAACACATAAAAAAACATATTGAAACTTAAAGACTAGAATTCTATCTAGCTTGTGTGTCTATGTGCTTCATATCTTCGAGAACTACAGCCCCCTAATAAGCTAACGGTAGCAGCAGAGAACCTCTGTGCTCTCATGGAATAAATCACTGTAAATCGCAATATTTCAGTAAAATGTTGATAACCTGGAATTAGTGAATAATGTATATTTACCCACTGGTTTTTGTGACAAGTAACCCCTTATGATCATCCCCTGCAATTATACGTCCAGCTTGGAAACATATATTAGAATCAGAATAATTTGTACTTGTTTCATATGGTAAATTGTATTTAGCAGATATGCAAATTCGACCAAACAGCTAAAAGCAGCAGAGCCAGATAAAGAAAATTAAATGCAGACCCTTCAACAGCAGGATAAATATAGGGTCACGCCATACTGTGTGCAGCTTTAGAACACTTACGCATTTGCCACTGGTGTGGGGCTCAGTTACTGTGTGTTACCATACACTTTCCCAATATATTCTGAAACTAGTCTACCAGTGTATGCAATTCGATATAGAAGATATAGACATATATATAATAAGCTACACAGAGAGACCATTTTGCAGATATCAATTTGTGCGGCAGAAACAACTTCAGTTTTCCACAGTGAAATATCTAAATGAACATGCTTATGATTTCAACATATATAGTACATAACAGGCAAACGAGTAAGATGAGGGTGCGCTGTAATGTGCTGTAATTGGGTTGACAGAAATAAAAGGAAAAGTCAGAGTCCATCAAGAACTGTTTTGTAAAAAACACACAAAAAGCAAAAGATTGTCTCTGCAATTGAACAGTTGCATCAAAAATGGTCAAAGCATTTTAAAAGGACATCATTTTCAGATAGGAGAAAACTAGATCTGAATATAAACAGTGTCCCATAGATCAGCCAAATGCATGCAGAGCCATTTAATGCCTTAGGAGGTTATGAAGCATGGTGACATCTCCCCCTCGGCCCGCAATTACATAGGGTCTGTTTTTGGAGAATCAGACAGGTAATGGGTTATCAGAGCAAATATCTGGTCTTTGTTTTAGAAGATCACTCGTGCAAGAAATGATTTGATGATGTGCTATGCTTATCGTGTTCTAAGAGCATTCCTATGTAGAAGCAGCACAGCAGCATAGGAAAAGGGGCACAAATACATGATAAATACTATGCATTACACATACAGTATATTGTACAAACAAGTCCATGTATACATGTAAACAAATGCCAGCTGAACTCTTACAGTATTTAATCAATTGAATTCTAATTGCCATAAGAGCAGGTAAGATTAGCATGCCATCAGTACATTCTAAGACACGTGAGTGTATTGTGTTTTCAGGAATCAGAAGAATCAGTAACACATTCCGTCCTCAATCTTAGTCATTGGAGAGTTAATGTGGAAAAAAAAAGCTGACAATTCCCCAGGCTGCTACTTCATCATGAAGCAAGGATGATAACATGACCTGTGTATATACATATCCAATGTGTTCAGGATTTGGGATATTTTTCTAAAACGTCTCGGACATAATGAGCAATAGAAGATCCTATAATTCCTCGCAAGACACACACTTTGTGAGGAATCGAGTTTCCTGGCTTGACGCCCCTCCGCTGGTCAATAAGTTGGAGGCGCCAATACAGAGTTTTCTTTGAGCCCAAAGTAAAATGACACTCCGTAAAAGGAGCTTGCGCAACCACACTGTACAACAAATTGATTTTCTGGGAAGCAATACAGCCTGTATTTAACCTAACAGTCTAACCCTGTTGTACTACACAAAAAGGATCATGCATATTGATTTCTTTATTACAATTCCTTGTGCGATCAGTAAACGTTCACAAAACACCAGCTCCTGGAGCAAGGGAATTTTAATTTTTCATTCAAACATGGCAAGCTTGCATGCCTGGATGTTGTCCTTATTTGCCACAGCAGTGTCTTTTTCCCATAAGATTTAAAGTGGTGATCTATTTAGCATATTCCTCATTGACTTTTTTTTTTGAACTGCAAATGGTTTATTTGTAAATAATAATAGCATTTAGTGAAAATCAACATGTTTATTTTCATGGGGTTTTGCATGTAATTGTAGCATTTAAGAGAATAGAATATATTCATTTCCTTAGGAATAACACTTTGCTAAAGTAAACATCTCGTCCCTTAAATACAACTGCTACAAAACTGATACTCTAACATTAAATCATTCGTTTTTAAACAATGCCCTATGCCAGAGAAGTAGACATAATATTAGTGCAACTAGAACCGTACCATTCACAACAAATATCACCTCAAACATGGCTGATTTAGTACCTCATTGTTGACTACATTAAAGGGGAAACAAGTTTGATATATCTCTGTTCAGTGCTAACAACTGGCACTATAAGCAGGCAAATAGCCAATCATTCAAGTACAAAAACAAAAGGCAGTATAACTGACAGCAGTGACTACTTTCCATTGCTTGTACATATAATAAAAACAGTATAAAAACACATTTTATTCTCAAAGAAAGGCTAAAAGAAAAATAATAATGGGAAATGAATTTTATATTGCCTTTCTTTTTTAACCACAATTAAACTTTTGATTCGTTAATGTGAAGTTTCTGGAATCGATGTAAGCGATTAAAGAATTGCAAGCAGAATGCTTTGTGAGGCGTAATTACTATAAGGTCACTAGATATTATTTGGAGTCAGTTTGGTTTATCATATTACAACATGACAGGATGTGAGGCAAAAATTATAAATTCTTTCCCCAAATCTGTCCTTTTCTGATTTAGATGGATAGAGAATAATTAACTCTTAATTATTCAGATGACTTCAAGGCAACTTAAGGATTCAGAAAAGAATGCAGTCATTTTCACCAAGGAAAGCAGTCTCCTATCATTTATCAAATCTTACAACTTGACCAAGGATGAATAAAATAAAAAAATTCTCTTGTTTACCCAAAGCCCTAACTGCTACCTTAGAGGTTGTTAAGCAATAACATTTCCTTTAAATTCTACCATATGCAAATGAACAACAGCAATTTGCATTTTAAAGTATTTAACTCTACATATTTATTAGATTTTGAGGCCATGCTGATCATTGATTTATGTGCTTCTGGCAATCATATTTCCATATTTGTATGATTCTGATGACAGTAATAATTCAAATATGCAGAAAGTTGTTCTTTGAACAATATCTTTAATTACGTCCTCAAAGCGTTATTGTTTTTCTTGCTGCCCTGGCAGGAAAGGTTTGAGTACGGAGATGGTACTGTGATCCAAAAAGCCGAGATCACATTTGTCCTTTACTGTCTTGCACACAAAATGCAGAAATGACTTCTCTTGTAAACCAATTCAAAGCCCCTCAATGCGCTGCACAGAACCTTGCACGTGAAGCACTTATTAATTCTGACACACTTTCACGACAAATTCAATCACAGCTCAGAAGGTTTATGTTTAACCCCTTCCTGACAGAGCCTGTTTTTGCCTTCCTGACAGAGCCCTTTTTTTCAATTCTGACATGTCTCACTTAAGTGGGGATAACTTTTTTTTGCTTTTACTTATCCCAGTGATTTTGAGATTGTTTTTTCGTGACACATTGTACTTCAAGTTAGTGGTAAATTTTCGTCGATACAGTCTGTGTTTTTTTGTGAAAAATACCAAAATATCGTGAAAAAATGGAAAATTTAGCGATTTGCAAAATGTTAAATTTTCTGCTTGTGAGACAAATAATCTTACCACTCAAAATAGTGAATAACTAACATAGACCATATGTCTACTTTATGTTGACATCATTATTTCAACTTCCTTTTAATTTTTTGGGACACTAGGAGGCTTACAATATGAATAGCAAATTCTCAAATTTTCAAGAAAATTTCAAACACTGATTTTTTTAGGGACCAGTTCAGTTCTGATGTGACTTTGAGGGACTTGTATGTGAGACACCCCCATAAATGATGCCATTTCAAAAACTGCACCCCTCACAGTATTCAAAACAGCATTTTGGAAGTTTGTTAACCCTTTAGGTGTTTCACAGGAATTAAAACAAAGTGTAGGTGAAATTTCAAAATTTCTTTTTTTTTGCAGATTTGCAATTTTAATACATTTTTCTAAGGAACACAGTACATTTTACTAGAGAAATGTGACTAAAAATTGATTCCCCCAATTCTTTTGTTTTCATAAATATCCTATATGTGGCCCTAGTGTGCACGGTGACCAAACCACAGGCTTCATAATAGAAGGAGCACCTACTTGATTTTGGAGCCTCCTTTTTATGAGATTATTTTTTAGGCACCATGTAGGTTTCTAGGCACCATAACATGCTAAAAGTTAGGAACCCCCCCACAAGTGACCCCATTTTGCAAACTACACCCCTCAGGGAATTCAGCTAGGGGTATAGTGTACATTTCAAACCCGCAGGGGTTTCACCAATTGTGGTACAACTGGGCAGTGAAAATGAAAAATTATTTTTTTTACACAAAAATGCAGTTCTGGCTCCAAATTTGTCATTTTCAGAAGGTATGAAGGAGAAAAAGCACCCCAAAATCTGTGCCCCAATTTCTCCCGAGTACAGCAATGCCTCACATGTGACCAAAAAATACCAGTTGGGTGCATGGCAGGACTCAAAAGGGAAGGAGTGATTTTTGGATTTTGCAGCTCAGATTCTGGTGGAATTTTGGTGGGTGCTATGTCGCATTAGCAAGACCCCCCAAGCACCAATACAGTGGAACCCCCCCACAAGTCACCCCATTTTGCAAACTACACCCCTCAGGGAATTCATCTAGGGGTATAGTGTACATTTCAAACCCCCAGGGGTTTCACCAATTTTGATACAAGTGGGCAGTGAAAATGAAAAATTACATTTTTTTACACAAAAATGCAGTTCTGGCTCAAAATTTTTCATTTTCAGAAGGTATGAAGGAGAAAAAGCACCCCAAAATCTGTGCCCCAATTTCTCCCGAGTACGGCAATGCCTCACATGTGACCAAAAAATACCAGTTGGGTGCATGGCAGGACTCAGAAGGGAAGGAGTGATTTTTGGATTTTGCAGCTCAGATTCTGGTGGAATGAATGGTGGGTGCTATGTTGCACCAATACAGTGGAACCCCCCCACAAGTCACCCCATTTTGCAAAGTACACCCCTCAGGGAATTCATCTAGGGGTATAGTGTACATTTCAAACCCCCAGGGGTTTCACCAATTTTGATACAAGTGGGCAGTGAAAATGAAAAATTACATTTTTTTACACAAAAATGCAGTTCTGGCTCACAATTTTTCATTTTCAGAAGGTATGAAGGAGAAAAAGCACCCCAAAATATGTGCCCCAATTTCTTCCGAGTACGGCAATGCCTCACATGTGACCAAAAAATACCAGTTGGGTGCATGGCAGGACTCAGAACGGAAGGAGTGATTTTTGGATTTTGCGGCTCAGATTCTGGTGGAATTTTGGTGGGTGCTATGTCGCATTAGCAAGACCCCCCAAGCACCAATACAGTGGAACCCCCCCACAAGTCACCCCATTTTGAAAACTACACCCCTCAGGGAATTCATCTAGGGGTATAGTGTACATTTAAAACCCCCAGGGGTTTCACCAATTTTGATACAAGTGGGCAGTGAAAAAGAAAAATTACATTTTTTACACAAAAATGCAGTTCTGGCTCAAAATTTTTCATTTTCAGAAGGTATGAAGGAGAAAAAGCACCCCAAAATCTGTGCCCCAATTTCTCCCGAGTACGGCAATGCCTCACATGTGACCAAAAAATACCAGTTGGGTGCATGGCAGGACTCAGAAGGGAAGGAGTGATTTTTGGATTTTGCAGCTCAGATTCTGGTGGAATTTTGGTGGGTGCTATGTCGCATTAGCAAGACCCCCCAAGCACCAATACAGTGGAACCCCCCCACAAGTCACCCCATTTTGAAAACTACACCCCTCAGGGAATTCATCTAGGGGTATAGTGTACATTTCAAACCCCCAGGGGTTTCACCAATTTTGATACAAGTGGGCAGTGAAAATGAAAAATTACATTTTTTTACACAAAAATGCAGTTCTGGCTCAAAATTTTTCATTTTCAGAAGGTATGAAGGAGAAAAAGCACCCCAAAATCTGTGCCCCAATATCTCCCGAGTACGGCAATGCCTCACATGTGACCAAAAAATACCAGTTGGGTGCATGGCAGGACTCAGAACGGAAGGAGTGATTTTTGGATTTTGCAGCACACATTCTGGTGGAATGAATGGTGGGTGCTATGTTGCACCAATACAGTGGAACCCCCCCACAAGTCACCCCATTTTGCAAAGTACACCCCTCAGGGAATTCATCTAGGGGTATAGTGTACATTTCAAACCCCCAGGGGTTTCACCAATTTTGATACAAGTGGGCAGTGAAAATGAAAAATTACATTTTTTTACACAAAAATGCAGTTCTGGCTCACAATTTTTCATTTTCAGAAGGTATGAAGGAGAAAAAGCACCCCAAAATATGTGCCCCAATTTCTTCCGAGTACGGCAATGCCTCACATGTGACCAAAAAATACCAGTTGGGTGCATGGCAGGACTCAGAACGGAAGGAGTGATTTTTGGATTTTGTGGCTCAGATTCTGGTGGAATTTTGGTGGGTGCTATGTCGCATTAGCAAGACCCCCCAAGCACCAATACAGTGGAACCCCCCCACAAGTCACCCCATTTTGCAAACTACACCCCTCAGGGAATTCATCTAGGGGTATAGTGTACATTTCAAACCCCCAGGGGTTTCACCAATTTTGATACAAGTGGGCAGTGAACATGAAAAATTACATTTTTTACACAAAAATGCAGTTCTGGCTCAAAATTTTTCATTTTCAGAAGATATGAAGGAGAAAAAGCACCCCAAAATCTGTGCCCCAATTTCTCCCGAGTACGGCAATGCCTCACATGTGACCAAAAAATACCAGTTGGGTGCATGGCAGGACTCAAAAGGGAAGGAGTGATTTTTGGATTTTGCAGCTCAGATTCTGGTGGAATTTTGGTGGGTGCTATGTCGCATTAGCAAGACCCCCCAAGCACCAATACAGTAGAACCCCCCCACAAGTGACCCCATTTTGCAAACTACACCCCTCAGGGAATTCATCTAGGGGTATAGTGTACATTTAAAACCCCAGGGGTTTCACCAATTTTGATACAAGTGGGCAGTGAAAAAGAAAAATTACATTTTTTACACAAAAATGCAGTTCTGGCTCAAAATTTTTCATTTTCAGAAGGTATGAAGGAGAAAAAGCACCCCAAAATCTGTGCCCCAATTTCTCCCGAGTACGGCAATGCCTCACATGTGACCAAAAAATACCAGTTGGGTGCATGGCAGGACTCAGAAGGGAAGGAGTGATTTTTGGATTTTGCAGCACAGATTCTGGTGGAATGAATGGTGGGTGCTATGTTGCACCAATACAGTGGAACCCCCCCACAAGTCACCCCATTTTGCAAACTACACCCCTCAGGGAATTCATCTAGGGGTATAGTGTACATTTCAAACCCCCAGGGGTTTCACCAATTTTGATACAAGTGGGCAGTGAAAATGAAAAATTACATTTTTTTACACAAAAATGCAGTTCTGGCTCAAAATATTTCATTTTCACAAGGAATGAAGGAGACAAAGCACCCCAAAATCTGTGCCCCAATTTCTCCCGAGTACGGCAATGCCTCATGTGTGACCAAAAAGTGGCAGGACTCAGAAGGGAAGGAGTGATATTTGGAGTTTGCAGCACAAATTCTGGTGGAATTTTGGTGGGTGCTATGTCGCATTAGCAAGACCCCCCAAGCACCAATACAGTGGAACCCCCCCACAAGTCACCCCATTTTGAAAACTACACCCCTCAGGGAATTCATCTAGGGGTATAGTGTACATTTAAAACCCCCAGGGGTTTCACCAATTTTGATACAAGTGGGCAGTGAAAAAGAAAAATTACATTTTTTACACAAAAATGCAGTTCTGGCTCAAAATTTTTCATTTTCAGAAGGTATGAAGGAGAAAAAGCACCCCAAAATCTGTGCCCCAATATCTCCCGAGTACGGCAATGCCTCACATGTGACCAAAAAATACCAGTTGGGTGCATGGCAGGACTCAGAAGGGAAGGAGTGATTTTTGGATTTTGCGGCTCAGATTCTGGTGGAATGAATGGTGGGTGCTATGTGGCATTAGCAAGACCCCCGAAGCACGGTGAAATTATGAACCTAATATTCCATAGATGTGTGGTATAATTTAAAACACTCCTTTATACATAGGCCGGGTTTGTCGGGGCAAGTGTCACACTGGAAAATAGTTTGCTTTCTTATTCCCTTTTTATAGCAAACTTTGCACCTTTTTTGTGTCCTGCCCTTTTTTCCAGTGGAGGGGATTTCATCAGGAAAATGCTGCCCTGGTACAATACGGGGGCCAGTACTAGAAGTACTGGGGCCCTCTGCCTGCTGGTTCCCAAATATTAGGCCCTTTATGACTTCCTCTTGAAAGTGCATAAATGTCCCCCTCTGGCCGGTAGAACGGAATAGCACGTAAGCGTTATACAGTGCCATCTGGATGATATACACGGCCACCTTCTTGTACCAGATTTTTGTTTTCCGCAGGGCACTGTACGGCTTCAGTACCTGATCTGAAAGATCCACTCCGCCCATGTACCTATTGTAATCCAGGATACAATTAGGTTTTGAGGTGTGGGTACTGGTACCTCGTACAGGGACGGAGGTGGTACTGTCTCCGTGAATTGTTGTCAGTATAAGGACATCCCTCTTGTCCTTATATTTGACCAACAACATATTTTCGGTGCATATTCCCCTGCTTTCACCCCTTCTCATTACTTGGGCAATGTGCGTTTTTGGGAGGCCTCTTTGGTTCTTGCGCACAGTACCGCAAGCTGCTGTACCTCTTGAACCAAGGGCCTTAAACAGGGGGATGCTAGTGTAAAAGTTATCCACATAGAGGTGATAACCTTTATCCAGGAAGGGGTGCACTAAATCCCAGACAATTTTCCCACTAACACCTACGAGGGAGGGGGGGCATTCTGGCGGTTGAATTCTTGAATCCTTCCCTTCATAAACCCTAAACCTGTGGGTGTACCCTGAGGTGCTTTCACACAGCTTATACATTTTTATGCCATACCTTGCCCTCTTACTGGGAAGGTACTGGCGGAATTTAACCCTTCCTTTAAAATGTATAAGGGACTCGTCGATACAAATAAATTTTTCAGGGATGTACACCTCTTCAAATTTGGCACTGAAATGATCAATGACCGGCCTGACTTTGAATAGCCGGTCAAAGGTGGGATCATCTCTGGGTGGGCACTGTGCATTATCGGTGTAATGTATGAATTTAAGAATTGTCTCAAATCGAGTCCGGGGCATGGCCATACGGTAAAATGGAGTACTGTACAGAACATCTGTACTCCAATATTGCCTAATTTCTGGCTTTTTTACTATGCCCATATGAAACACCAGACCCCAAAACGTCATCATCTCTACTGCATCTACAGGGGTCCACCTAGCAAATGATGACGTGGGGTTTTGAGCAATAAACTGCTGGGCATATAAATTAGTTTGGTCCACCATTAAATTTATAAAATCATCAGAGAAAAATAATTTGAAAAAGTCAATTTCTCTGAGACCTGTGGAATCAAATTGGATTCCTGGCATGCCCAAAAACTCAGGAACCTGGGGCTCAAAATTGTCTGGTGGTGGGGTCCATACTAGATCAATTATTGGGGGGGGAATCTCAGCTGATCTACGGGGGCGTCTTTGAGGGGGTCCCTCATCAGCAGAGGAGGAAGAGGAGCTTAAGGCAAATCCTTCAAATTCCCCGCTTGCATCACTGCCTGTGTCAGAGTCAGAAGCAAGCATGGCATATGCCTCCTCCACTGAATACATTCTCCTGGATGATTGGGAGGACATTTGGGAGGACATTTGGGAGGACATTTGGGATGCCATTTTTATTTTTGTGTTACCGGTAGTGAAATGTTTCAACACGTGTATAGTGTAGGGGGGGGCACAAACTTTATTTCAATCCGGGGGGTATGTAGTGTGTAGTGTGTATGTGGTGCAGAAAAAAAAAAAAATGCTTTATACCAATAAAAAAAAAAAAAATGAAGGGGTTAAAAAAAAAAAAAAATGAAGGGGTTAAAAAAAAAAAAAGGAAGGGGTTAAAAAAAAAAAAGGTCCTGCGCCAAAAATTGAGCACAGATGTTGGTCAGTAACGTCTGTCACTGAACAGCGCTCAAAGGCAACAGGAATTTGATCAAAAAAAAAAAAAAAATAGATCAACCCTGTGCCGAAAGAGATGATCAGTGATGTACGTCACTGATCAGCGCACAGCGGCCACAGGACACCCACAAAATCACAGTGTGTGTAAAAAAAAAAATTAAAAAAATACCCCACAGCACACACACAAAAAAAAAAGGTGATCAGTGATGCGACACTGATTACCAGTGAGGTGCAGCAGGTGCACAACCTTTGGTGCAACTGACAGGTATATATAAAAAAAAAAACCTCTGTACCCCCAAAAAAGTTGCTGATCACCTCAGATATAGTGATCAGCACAAAAGGCGGGGACAGCAGACACAAAATTTAGCACTCTCTATCACTATCTCTCTCTATCTCTCTATCTCTCACTATCTAACACTATCTAACACTCTATGACACTGCAGCAGCAGCACTCACAGGTATATCTATATATAAAAAAAAACCTGCGCCCCCAAAAAGTTACTGATCAGTTAATTTATACTGATCAGCACAAAAGGAGGGGGCAGCAGTCAGTTATATAAAAAATAGTAGCACAATCTGTCACTATCTCTCTCTATCTCTCTCTATCTCTCTCTCTCTATCTCTCTCTATCTCTCTATAACTATCACACTGCAGCAGCACAAAATATAGCACTCTGTCAGTAGGCCTCTCTCTCTATCTCTCTCTCTATCTCTCTCTCTCTATCTATAACTATATCACACTGCAGCAGCACAAAATATAGCACTCTCTGACACTATCTCTCTCTCTATCTCTCTCTATCTCTCTCTATCTCTCTCTATCTCTCTCTCTCTATCTCTCTCTATCTCTCTCTATCTATCTCTATCTATCTCTCTCTATCTATCTCTATCTATCTCTCTATCTATCTAGCTAATACTAATACAGTGCAGCAGCACAATATCACAGTATGGCACAATTATTGCACAGGATCCAGGAAGCAATCAGCAGCGATCAGGTAAGTATTGCAGCAAGTATTTCTGGTCAGTATGGCGGCAGGGGGGTACGGTGACCGCACTGCACGCTTTCCAGACCGGAATGGCGTCTGCAGTGCAGTCACCGTTAGTTTAAATCTCCCTCCTTGGCTGTGATTGGTCCGTCGGTCCGACGGACCAATCACGGCCTTTGGGGGCGGGCGGGGTGAGGTGGGGTGACACCAGTGTCACCCTTACACCCCGCGGTGATTGGTGCTGTACTTTACAGCACCAATCACCTCTGATCCCGTGTCACCGGCGAACGTTATTCGCCGGTGACACAGGAAAACGCTGTGAATGGCTGTTCACACTGAACAGCCAATCACAGCGATCGCCGACGGGGGGGCGGCATCGCAGCCCCCCCGGGGCATGCACGGACATGTCTGCTGTCAGGGACAGCAGACATGTTGAAACTGTCACCGCGTCTATAGACGCGGTGACAGTTTAAATCCATGACGTACATTTACGCCATGTGTCGGGAAGTGCTTCCCGACCATGACGTAAATGTACGTCAAATGTCGGGAAGGGGTTAAAATGCAAAACCTGCCCCATTTACTTTGCCGCTAACTCAGAAACTTTTTCGCCATGTCGGTCTTGTCACATATTACGCACACTTATATGAAAGCCATCAAGAGCTGTAATCATTAAAATAAGCCACAAACAATGTTATCTCTTGTTTTACATTTCTTAGCTGCAAATCGGTAAAATGCCTTGGACTACAGTATATCCCAACAGACAGTCGATGTTTACATAAGAGATGAAGTGGGGATTTTTTATATGCTTTCAACCTTATTTGCAATTGATAGGCTTTATGTGTGTATGAATACACACACACACACACACACACACACACACATACATACATACATACATACATACATACATACATATATATATATATATATATATATATATATATATATCATGTTCAGATGTCTATTTCAAGAAACTAAATTAAATATTTTCATTGTTTTCTTTTTAGTTACGGAATACAAGTTTGTGCCTTCGGGTGCATCTAACCCTACAAAATGTGTAACTTCTACACTGCCAAGCTACATAATATACATGTAGAGCCAATAAACTTAAGTGTTTAAACTTGAATAAACTGTATTAAGTAATACTGGAGTTGGGAGATCAAGCAAACATAGCAAACTGTAATTTACCTCATTTTTAAAGACAAATCACCATGTCTCTCATTCTTCACATTTCTAATACTTCCAAATAATAATAATAATAATAATAATAATTATGGAGCAGAAGTGTCTAATTTGGGGTGATTTGCAAAATTATTCCCTACAAAAAAATGTCTCATTGTTTTGAGATCGTTGAGCCTCAAAAAACCAGTTGGATGATCGTGACTTCCAGTTCAAATGGTAAAGGAAAATGCTCTGTTCTGGAAATAAGAGTCAAAAATGATCCACTCCCCAGTTATTCTTAAACTTCTGTTGGTTGCACTGTTTTGTCAACCTTTTCCGCACTAGGCCGCTGTCTCCCCAGTCACTGCTTTGCAGATTTAAATGTTTTATGCACGTTCATTTGTGACTGGAGAAAGAAAAAATGGCTTCCCTACTTGTTATTTGCACCAAAGAGCAGCGTCTGGTGTCAATATTTATCAAAGATTTTGTGCACAGTATAGAAAAAGTGTTTGGTCTTGAAGTGTGCATGAATGGATAGAGAAGTTTAAAAGAACATCGGCACAAGTCTCAGCCATGAAGAAGGAGCCAGTTGCCTGTCCATGACTTATATAAACACTGAGCATGCACGTGAACTTCATTCTGGTCATTCATGGCTACAGCTCAGCCTAAAACTTTAAAAATGAAGAAATATAAAAGCTTCCTGACAGATATACAAAGAGTATTATAAAGCAGGGAGATTAATGTAAAAAGTAATGTATGTGTCTTTTCTTAAGTTGATTAAAATAAAACTTACAGCCAGATTGTTTAAAAAATCATGACATTCACGGACTGCTTGGACATGTTGATGCTTGAAGAGCTACAAGCACCAACATGGAGTGAGTCCAGATATGCTGGAACAGCTCCACACTAGTGCTTACTTCCTTTGCCAACAGTCCCATTGTTTTCAGTGGAGCTTGAAATCTGTACTTATTCACCCAATCACAAGCGGCCAGCACGTAACCATCTACCTACATGGAAATGCACTGACTTATTAAGTTTTCGCTTAGGAGTGTAAAATATGTACAAAAATGTGTTTCCAAGGGATATTTGCATTTATTTAACAAGGTTGCTGTATTAAAATCATTCAAAAAAATTTTTTAAACTGGCTATAGTGCTTGAGATAATAACTTAATAAAGAAATTAGCAATAACACGTGAATATGGGAATCTACCAGAACATTCTAGGTGAGAAGTGAATATACCAAGTGGTCACTCGGCACCTTCTTATATAAGTGATCTGCAACTGTCAGTAGAAAGTTGTCAACTGACAGTTCATCAGTTTGTGTTGTCAATGAGAGCTAATCTAGCAGAACCAATATTATATTTGGAATCAGAACCAAAGATACCCCACAATTGTTCTAATATGACTGGTAATAAAATTAGTGTAAACAGAGTTATTTATGGTGATTTAAAGCAAAATGATTCAATTATAGATCTCCATGTTTTCTGGTAAAACATTGATTTAAAAAATACATACATTATTATAAGCACTCATGAGAGTATCAAGAGCATATATGACAGTGTCACATTATTAAGCTTAATAATAAGTTGCTAAATCACTAAAATATTACTACTTGCTGCATTATTTACTTTGGCGCGATCTTGAATATATGCAAGTAGATATCAAACTATATTAAACTGAGCGTTAGTTATTATAAATCAAGAATCAATGTAGAGATGTGTCCACATACATCTAGACTCCTTACATGTTAAATTATAGCACTTAGCATCTTTTCAAGCAACTTTATCTATAAAAAATGTGTCTTATACACAAAGTGAAGCAAATAGTATGCACGGGCAGCTTTGGCAAATAGCCAAGCTCTACATAATGCTGTTTATTTAAAATGGAAAACATGCCATCCACAGAAGTGTTTTATTGGTACTCTAGTGTTCTAGTCCTCGACAATGGTTCCTGAACGCCCAGGCAAACAATACTGAGTGTACACACTGAACGATCTTGGTAAATGATATCGTTTAGGGACGTCACCGAGACCTACTGAATATGTGGGTCATTGTCAATACAGCCAGTGTCAACCTGCATGTAGACAGGGGGTTGTTAATGATGTGTGGAAGAGCTCTCCTGAATATCTTTAATTACGTGACTAGAGTGGGATTACGGCTATAAGGGCTGAGCACTATGACATAAGGATCCAGGAAACCACACAGCTATCAGTAGCCCCGGTGAAGCCCTCAGCATGGGCAGATACGCAAGCAAAGACTAGCAGCATTTACAAGCACATGCAATTCCGATGCACTCAGGTCACATGACGCAGGTCACTTCTCAGCACTGTGTACCTGCTACACCAATCCGGGCCTCATCTGCCATCATGTGCTCTCCTGGCCAATCAGTGCACACTAAAGGGGATATAAAGGGTGAGCTCACCTGTAGCCAGCCCATTGAACAAGTGTCTACTTCCTGAGTATTCTCCCAGAGGTTGCGTACAAGGCTCCAGGCTTCTCTGGATACCAGCTATCTGGATTTTGCTGCTTCCCCAGTCACTTACCTGCTGCCAGATCCGCTGTGGCTGTTTTCCACCATCAGCTACCATCTGAAGTATCTGCTATCCAATCCAGGATTCTATAGCACAGACTATCCGGCATAATCAGTTACCAGACTGACCATCGGTAACCAGTCCGAAATCCAGCAACATTGGTTTCCAGACCAACCATCAGCGACCAATCTGATATCTAGCATTATCGGTTCCCAGTATCCTCCTACCCATCGTTCCACCAGCTCTTCCAGAGACCTAAGTACCATTAGCCCTCCAACCAGTCTGAGTAAGGGAGACTCTAGTAGATGGCTGCGACCTGCCCATCAAGTGCAGCAAAATCCAAAGCTACTTGCGGGGTTCCCTGGTGAAGACCACTGGCATGTTTAGACTCTGCGCCTCTGTCAAGAGTATTCACCAACACCCTATTCAGCTGTTCCCTCTGTGTATATGTTATCTTTACCAGTTTATGTGCCATCGTTACATCAAGCTGTCCCAAGATCCATTATCCAGCCATTTCTATTGATCCACTACTGCGGTCCTCACCGGGAACACAGTTCTGACAACTAGATAGGTCAGCACTAGATCACAAGGAATGGCGTGTCAACATTTCAACCATGTCAGCATTTTATCAGTATTAACATTATGAATGCCATAATATTCATCTTCCAGAAAGCTCTTAATAAGTAGAATACGATTGGTCACTAGGGGCAACATCCAATCTTCAATAGAACTCCCATCTTCGTAAATTTAACCCTATGAATGTCAACAAAATATCCCACATACGTTTTGGGACCTAGTGAATTACACTTATAGTAAGTTGCAAATGCATGAGACTGTACTGTATAAAATAGGCAAAAGCAGATGGAGCCACCCTCATTTTTTCCGTCCCTGGCGCGCCAATCACCACGGTGCACCAGGGACTCTGAAAGCAGGATGTGGTGCATTCCACCTGTATGGAGAGCCGATATCTGTAATCAAGCTATCATCGATATCTGTCTATCCCCACTTTGAGGGATAGACATCGGAAATTATGTATGTGATCGATTTAAAACTAGTGCCCGGAAGCAGAAAAGTGTGCAATAAGTCTATTTTACTAGCCAGCAGGCCTTGATAAAAATGCCGTAAGCGCATTGAAACATTGGCTATTTCTAACTGCTGCTGTATGAAGCCATGAATTAAAACTTCTTTGTTAAAAAGACCCTTAGAGAGTGATGCAGCTTTCTTCCACACATATATATCTATCTACCTATCTATCTAGATAATATATATAGATTAGACAGCACTCTGAATCAATGTACTGAGAGGGCACTTGGAGCCGTTACTAACAATTAGGGCGAGTGCCAGGCTGATCAGAAAATATATTTATTGCTCAAAGTGGGCCGCCACATTGAGCGCTGACTGAAAACCCCACTCCTGATTGGCTACCGGTCCGCAGTAGCATTGAAATAACTGCGCCTATAGGAAGACTGTACATCCACATCCCTGCCTCACACTTGCAGTGTGAGTGGCCTCTGCATTAAATCCCCCCCCCCCCTGCCTACCCGGCGCCTGTGGAGCTCTGCAAACCCTCTCCCTGCCTTGAGACAGCAGAGTGAGATGCTTCTGCACAAACACCTCCCACCCCCTTCTCATTGGGCACCCACAGAGTGATTGGCCGTCTGCTTCCCGCTCAGCACCTGCACAGCTACGCAAACTAGTACTTATATCATACAGAAATTGGGTACTTGTGTATTATCACGGCGCCCATCGCATCGCATATCAAAAGGCATGCGATGGTATGCGATGGTATGCGATATCGCACGATGTTGTACAATGTCATACAATTTTAAAATTGTATGACATTGTATATGGCATACAATGCGATGCGATTAAAAATTGTATAAGCACCCTAATGGGAGCTTACAATGTTAAATGCACCCCCACGCCACCCCCCAGTATAAACGTGAACCCGAAGCGTGGTGAGCGTAGCGAGCCCGCGAGGGGCGGCGGTACGCGTCCTATGACCTTTTCATACCCCTACTATCCACGTCGGCGTGGAGTTGATTTTATAAAGTGCCATCTGGTGCATGGCATGCGATGCGATGAAAACATTGCACGATCAATATTGGGGGCGCTGTGATAATACACAAGTACCAGAAATTGCAATGTAAATACTTTATACAGTCTGTGGACTGCTGCCATAGGGAGGTGCATTACCATTGACACATTTATCATATGCAAGAAATACGCTATTGATGATCAGTGCAGGATATTGGACAGACCAGTTAATACTTAACTACAAAGACCATTTAATAGTTAACCGATTTTTACTTTTTAAAAGTGCAGGTGGTCAGTGAGAAGCTGAGCCATGTACTTAAACTTATGATTCATGCAGGAAATTATACAATTTTTTTGTTGTTGCAGGAATTGACAAATTCAGCCCTAGAATCTACCTAAAATGACCTCACTCAAATAGACATTCAGGGTGAAATGTAATAGGATGAGATATTCAGAAAGTGAGAGATTTGGTAAAAAATCTCCAGTTTGTTTTTTTTAAGTGGCAATCATTTACACTGCAAAACCAGTTTGATTTTGCACTCTCACTTTCTGAATCTCTCATCCTATTACATTTCACCCTTAGTTGTATTTTCTTTTCTGTTTAACAATTGGCTATATAAACATAGAATTTCATGGCAGATAAGAACCACTTGGCCTATCTAGTCTACACTCAAGTACCATTATAAATGTATTGCAGCTAATCCAGGTGTGATCACATGAAGAATGATGGGGGGAAGGGAGTGTAGAGTTAATTTGGTATTATTTATCTATCTTGTTATACTGTATGTGACTGGTTTGGGAGGTTGCTGTTAGGTGTATCACGCCTTAAAATGAAAACTGATAAATTGGCTATAAAAAAAAATTATATATTTGCCAATTCAGAAATTCCCAGTCCCTTCATGAAGAAACCTAAAAAGAAAAACCCACACATTCTACGTAGAAATCTAAATGGTAGAATTATAGAATGTATGAAACATTTTCTGCCAAATCGTAAATAAGAAGGAATAATGTGATGTTCTTTCTAGACTAACCGAGATAAAGCCTAAACAAAATGGTTTTCTCCAATGAAACGTGCACTCACTCGCTTTCTTCTTTAAAAGAAAAGGGTAAACACTGAAAAACGTAAAACAAAGCTAAAACATTTCAACCAAGCGCAACTGTCATGTTCAGTGAACAGAGTCTGTTAACTTCCTAATTTCCCTTTCTACCCATTCTCTGGTTCATTAAGGTGCTACTGGGACTTATTATCTTATATGCTGTGCCTTGTCCTAAATTACCCCCAAGGCACCACCTTTGTCACAGCTGAGGTGTTGTCAGGTAATCCCTAAGGTGATTCACAACTGCTCTGCTGCATAGGAAACAAGTCACTGTAACCCTTTTAGGGCTAGCAACCCACTAAATAGCAGTCAATTACCAGGAGATTAGTGCTGACCTTTAAAGCCTCACATTTTTTCCAACCTACAAACAATTATATATTTTTATGCTTATGTGTTTTTAAAGTTTTTTCTTTTTTTTAAATGATTTAATACAGTATGTCGGTCTACAGTCTGTGTATTTCAGGAGGGTTAAGTAAAAAAAAAAAAAAAGAATAGAAAAAAAAATGTAACCAATTCTTCTAAAATTGAACATTTTCCACTAAGCCTACCAAAGGGGGTGGGGTGTTCTCAAAGCATCAGTGCTGATCCTGTTTACATTGTAATAATATGTGTTCTCATGTCCTTTTGTAAATTTACAGTCTGAGCTCTCATGGTGGGGTCAAATGGGTTTGTTCCTTAAAGGCAAATCATTTGTTCTGCTATTTCAACACAACAAATATTAAAGGGCAGAGATCCCTGGGTACTTCAAGCAGTAACTTATACTGCCTACACTGACTAGCTAAACACACACATCCAGCATCTCAGAGTTCCTGCGAAAAGACAGAGAGAGAGTGTGAGAGCCCAGGATGCACAGCACTTGATGGCAAATGATACACAACTATTGAAGAACGCTTATCGTGCATAAGGAATAAAACACAGTGACATTTGCAAAATTATCTAAATAGACATTTTATATATATATATATATATATATATACATACACACACACACACATACACGCACACACATATATATATTTATAGATAGATACACATACACTACTTTTATTGCAATGTAGACAAAGCTTGAGCACTACAATGACCCTGTGACCATCATGTGAGTTGTACATGATCATTAAAAAGAGTCTGGCAGGAATAGGAATAGGTGCATGGAGGTGCAGACGCAGCTTACACAGGCAAGGGGTTTAGCTGGAGCTAAGCATACACAAGGGTAGAACCTTATATGTCCTTGTCAAAAGGACAAAGGTGGAATTGGTTAGGGACATGTAAAGTGTATGGCTGATGTATACCCTAAGGACTCCCAAGAGGAGAATATGAACTTTACAGCAGAATGCAGTATAAAATTAGCTGATTCACTGCCAAACAAAAATAACAGAAAAATAAATTGATGTAGTACTGTATCCACTGTTCTATAAAATTCACAAGAAGGACAAATCTAATAGTGTAAAGACAAAGAGAAAAAGCTAAATGTACAAACACTTAACAGGAAATGATACTATCTTGTTCTCCATTGCATTACAAACTAGGTTCTCACCTTATGAAACTCAGGCCCCCAAGGGATATCTCGGGCTGTTTCAAGTGGTACTTGGTTTGTGAACAAAACATGTACAACATTTCATTTTTAAAATACTTTCAAACCTTCCATAATTAAAACACAATGTGGAAAATGAGAAATGTTTTCCTTTAATAATTTTTATTGTCATTTGTACAATTTTGTCTTCCAGCAAATTAAACCAAAATAAAAACTGCTGTTATTTTTAAATGAACATTTTAAAAAATAACTGTAAATATTTCCATCTGCTGACAAAACTTTGAAGAGTGAACTTATCCCTATACCCAAGTCAGCATTTAATATAATCCCTTTCTGGACAGCAATCTGATGCAAAACAGCAAAGGAAAATTGCTTTCTTCTTCATGAAATATAAGAATAGACCAGATATGTGAGGTAGAGTGCAGTAGGGAAAATCCACCTTACTGTACATACATATGAATAATGCTGTCACAGGTGCAACTGCCATTATATATATATATATATATATATATATATATATATATATATATATATATATATACACATATATATATATACATACATACATAATCAGGGTGTGTGCACGTGTGTCTGTATGTGTGTATATATAGATATATCAAAAATCAAATACGTTATACCATTTGTTACTCAATAAATAAACTTCTTTATGTTCAGATAACCGCTTATATATTTATTTGTTTTATTACAAGAAAAACAATCCCCCATGTAATGGGAAAACATAAAATATGTCAAGTTCAGTGTTGCTTACTTTTTAGTAAATGGACAATTTTTTGAGTACACCTAAAGGAATATTCTAATGCTTTTAAATTATAGTATAAAGTGAGGATACATTTTTTTTACATTCAAATTAAAATTACGGACATTTTCAGGTTTAAAAAAAAAAAAAACATGTAATCACCCTGACCAACACAGACACACACACAAATAAACAAATGATAAAAAAAAGATTATTAAAAAGCAGATACTTTACTAAACCTAACAATATTCCACAAATCAGACCAATTAAGAGACTGAAAATGATGAAGAAATTGAGAAAGGCGAATCAGTAAAAACCATGAATTAAGAAAATGTCTAGGTCAACTTACAGTAACTCAACCTTCACGTGCTGATTTACTCACTAAAAAAAAAAAACTATATATATAATATGTATAAATGTAGCAGTGAACTGTGGCCATCTCCTGGAAGAAGTGAATATTGCTCATCTTTGAATATTAAACTGAAGCTGCAATATGAACATACTGAAACTATGACAATAAAGGATGATTAATAAATAGCTGCCATAGCCTACAATGTGGTAACAATGTTAAGTTTCCATTACACGTTACACAAATTAAAGGCTGACAAATATATAAGCGCGCGCGCACACAC
The DNA here is from genome assembly GCF_055691185.1 of Crinia signifera. Taxonomy (NCBI): domain Eukaryota; kingdom Metazoa; phylum Chordata; class Amphibia; order Anura; family Myobatrachidae; genus Crinia; species Crinia signifera. Next base: position 99,540,397 of record NC_139221.1, on the reverse strand, counting down.
ACACACACACACACACGCGCGCGCACACACACACACACACACCATACTGCATGAGCATATTGTATATATCTTGGCCACACAAATGAAAAGCTATACACCCAGGATGGAGAACCTTGCCACTCCAGCTGTTGAACCACACAGCTCAGCATGCCCTGCAACAGTTTTAGCATGCCCAACTAGAAAAACGGTTGAAGGGCATGCTGGGATGTGTAGTTCAATAACAGCTGGAGTGCCATGGTTCTCCATCACGGCTATATACTTTACTGTAGGTCGGTTCCACAAAGAGGGAACGGTAGCCATTTTCTCTAATCCTGTTCCTGATCTTCCTTTGTCAGATTAAGCGTGATTGATTGTTGGGGAAAACATGGCGCAATGCTTGACTATGGTTGTAAAAAACTACTAAAATATCAGATGGCATCTGCCAGCAATAAATTGTAAGCGCTTGATAGAGATCTTAATATTTTTATCTTTTCAGATCCAACATACTGTAGTTCCATAGTGTTGAACAATGTAGAGACAGGAATACAAACTGAATTACAGCATCAATCATTCAATCAACTGCTGTCATATTACAGGTTGTGTTTGAAAACGTGCAGGTGCTGGTTGGCTGGTACTTTATCTTCATCCACTTTATCTCTCTACAAGGCTTAGTACATAGACCCTTGAGCCATGTTTTAGTAGGCGCTAACTCAGCAAAAACCATTTTCCCATTCGTACACGTTACATCTGCAACTTGTTCTGCTCAGGTGCACAGTTTTAGTTTTCAGGCCACATATTTGCATATTTGCCTCCACTGACTTGTATATGTGTGTCTGAATCCACATTGGCATTGTCTGTTCTGTGAGTGTCTGTTTCACCTTACCCACTATTTTCACATCTATCTAATCTATCTATCACTTTCTTCTATTATTGCCTTTTTGCAATCCTCGTCTCTCATGCAGTTTGCTGTCAGCCACACATGTTGATTGGTGGAAGGTGCAGACTATGGTCTCTGGTCAATAGGTCAACATTATAAGATGACATTTTGGTACTCTTTACCTAGAAGGGCGGCCATCGCGGCCATCGCATGCACTAAAAAAATCGCATGCGATGCGACCAACGCGATTTCCCATAGGGAACAATGTTAAATGTCCCAATTGACCCGATTTTCCTGTTCAATGTCTCAATTGACCCGATTTTTCCATAGGAAACAATGTTAAATGGCCCACAGAGGCCAAATAGGCACCCTGAAGTGTGAAATGGCCCCCACAATTGTTAACACCACCCCACGATCAACGTCAACCCGAAGCGTGGCGAGCCCGCGAGGGGCGGCGGTACGCGTCCTACGACCTTTTCATACCCCCACTATCCATGTCGGCGTGGAATTGAGAATAGAAAATGTGGCAAGCGCAGCGAGCCCGAAGCGTGGCGAGCGCAGCGAGCCCCGCGAGGGGACGCGGACACCTTCACAGGTATACGCGTCCCCTCGCGGGCTTCACAGCTGTCCGCGTCCCCTCGCGGGGCTCGCCACACTTTCTATTCTCCACGCCGACGTGGATAGTGGGGGTATGAAAAGGTCGTAGGACGCGTACTGCTGCGCTCGCCACGCTTCGGGTTCACGTTGATTGTGGGGTGGCGTTAACATATGTGGGGGCCATTTCACACTTCAGGGTGCCTATTTGGCCTCTGTGGCCCATTTAACATTGTTTCCTATGGAAAATCGGGTCAATTGAGACATTGAACAGGAAAATCGGGTCAATTGGGACATTTAACATTGTTCCCTATGGGAAATCGCGGGCATCGCGTCGGTCGCATCGCATGCGATTTTTTGGTCGCAAGCGATGCGACCGACGCAATTTTTTTTTACAAACGATGCCCACGATCAAAATCGTGGGCGCCCTTCTAGGTAAAGAGTACCGACATTTTTTCTATGTTTCTATGTTGGCACGCACAAGGTCGGCAGAAATTTCTTTAACACAATGAAAAGCTTGACATGGCAATGGTCAACACATGAAAAGGTATACAAGAGTTTTAAAAAAAATTTTTTTACATTTTGTACTTCTTTATACTTTACTATGTACTAATTGGTAACGGTAAAGTTGTGTGAAGAATGGCGGGTGCAGAAAGCCATTTGAGGGGATGCAGCACACTAATTGGCATCCTAATGATGAAATCTATAAATTAACACAAAAAACATGAAATACTAATGTCAACATTCTTCATGGTTGATCAGGTGCATATCGACCTAGACACTATCGATTTTTTATACAATAAGTGCTGGTCATCCACCAATCGCAGTCATGTGAGATCTTCAAACAGTAACAGAGGTTCAAGGTGTGTGTGTGTGTATATATATATATATATATATATATATATATATATATATATATATATATATTATATGTGCTATGAAGTTTGCATAGAATTTAGTGATAAAATTATACTTAATAGATAAAACCATCCCATTTTAGTATATTTTTTTTATATTAGAGATGTGCAGGTTTGGACTTACTCAGTTCTTATCGCCAAATTATCGCAAGTTCAGATTTTTTTGATTGGCTATCGGCTGTCACGTGTTTTCGATAGCCAATAAGGTTCCACTGTGAGAACTGAGTAAATCCGGGTAAAATCACACCTGCACATATATAAAAGGTATCTTTTTTTTTACAGTATTTCAGCCATCGATGGTACATCCATATACTGGTCTCAGTATATACAGTGTGGCAGGAACTATCCATCAATTAGAGAGAGTGCAGGAAGCTGCAATGCACTGAGCTACACCGAGGGGGCCATATGAACGGTAATTAAATTGAGTTACCAACACTTGAGGACCAATTTTAAGAGATCTTTTAAGCGGGTCACAAAGGGTTAATATCTGGAGTATGATTTTAACATAGAGAGAAAGGGTAGTTGTCAGATCTGGAATATTTTAAATGAGGGGGGTGTCAACTCTGGGATTTGATTTTTAATAATATAACGATGCATGAAAAATGGGGTGTGACGAGAAAGTCGGCTCCTGATTGGCCGCTAGGCGGCCAATAGAAATCATTCTGAGTAGAGGCGGGGAAATATGAAGCGAGCGGAGCGGGTGCCAGCAGCCGGGAGTAGGGTGGCCAATCCCGGGATCGGGATCGGCGGGATCCCGGGATTTGGCCTCAAAAAGTGCGGGATTTCAATCCCGGGATTGGAATATCCAATCCCGGGATTTCGGGATTAGACTGCGCATGCGCAGTCTAATGCCGGGCAGCGTCTGAGCACTCGCTCAGACGCTGCCCGGCTCCCGAATCCTGACCTCTGCATGCAGCCAGCGTAGCGTGACAGTAGAGGTCACGCTGCGCAGCCTTCTCCTGTGCCCGCCCCCTCTCGTCTCCTCAGCACGCGCGCCATCCGCCTCCTTTCCGGCCTGCGCTGCCTCTTCGTTCTGGCCTGCCCTGCCTGCTAAGAAGTAGGTGCACGAGCCTGGAGGCACCGTGCACCTCCGAACCCACTCCCGGCCGGCCGCCCGCTAATGTAAGTAAATGTGCGGGTCGGCCGGTGTGGGGGTGGGTATCCACAAATATGCAGCACAGCGTAGGGATGCCAATCCCGGGATCCCGGGAATCCCGGGATTGAGCATTTTTCAATCCCGGATCCCGGGATTGAAAAAATGCCCCGGGATTGGCATCCATAGCCGGGAGCAGCGCGACTTGAACAGAAGATGCCGGGATGGTCGCCAAAGGAGCAGGTGAGTAGGATTTCCTTCCCCAGGTAGCCCCCGGACTCTTCAGCCCTGGAGCCCCGGAACCAAGCCACCGGACCCTGGGACCTACCTACGGGATCAAGATAGGTAAGTATCGGTATGTGTGTAATGTATGTATTAAACGTTTATTTTTCATATGTGTCAGTGTGTATTTATTTAACTATTTTTTTTACAGTGGAACAACAAGACCCAGCGGGCCCTTTAATGCCCCGCAGGCTGGGACTTGTGGTTCTCCAAGTCCCAGCTTGCGGGGGAGGCTTGCTGGGACTCATAGTTCCACAGTTTTAAACAATAGTTTTTTCATCAATTTTTTTACACCAGTATCAGCTCGATGCCCACCGCCCAGGGGCATCGAGAACAGCACCAGGCTTCAGCCTGGTCAGGTAAGTCCTGGGGGGGGGGACCCCTTTATTGGGGGGGGTCCCCACTCCCCCAGGACCCATGGCCAGGCTGACCGGTCTGGGGGTTAATGCTTTGGCCGCGGGACCTTATATAATAAGTGTCCCCTGGCTGTGGCATTACCCTGCTGGCTGGTTGTGCCTGGGGCTGGTTCTTAAAATACGGGGGACCCCTACTCATTTTGTCCCCGTATTTTGGGAACCAGCCCTGGACCTGGAGCTTGTTGTTAAAAATCGGGGAACCCCTATTTGTCGGGTTCCCTGCTTTTTAATTACCGTCCCCAGCTCTGTCAGCCTGGTGCTGGTTATGGCTGTGGGGGGAACCCCACGCCGTTGTTTTTATTTATTTTTTACACTCTGCAGCCTGCACGGATCTGACTGATCCGTGCAGACTGCCTGTAGGAATTCGTATTAGCGGCCGTATATACGGCCAGCTAATACGAATTAATACGACATCGGAGGGTTACAAAGCAGTCGTATATGACTGCTTTGTAAATCCCCCTTCCGGAACATGACTTGGATACGAGGTATGCAGTCGTATTCATTTGTAGCAAGAATACGAATACAATTATTTGTATTCGTATTCTTAGTAAATTTCCCCCTTTGAGTGCTATAAGTGCCAGCGGGCAGTGTCGCTGCCTCAGAGGAATGGGAAAATGTGTGTGTTCACTGTAGGCATGGATTCACCAGAAGATGTGTGACTACGCATACACAGTGGGTCTTTTTATGGGAGAATAGCAGCTGTATCATATTGCCAATTTAACTGGTGATCTCAACCTGAGCGGTGCAGTCTAATGGAGAACACAGACCAATTAAGCGATGGGTTACCCTGCAGGACTTCCAAAACCAGTCCCGAAAAAACACCAACTCAACGCATTCATAAACACACAATCTTTGTGTTGATAGATTTCATCAGTCGAATTGAAGCTGTTGGCTGTTATGCTCAATAAACACTTGTGTTTCACTTTGTTTGGGAAGTGTCATTCTTTAAATGATACAGTATATAGTTCACTAGTTAAATGGCTTTCAGTTCAAGCACTGTTATGTGTATAATAAGGACTGATGGTCTCAGCCTTTACAGCTACAAATAGAAGAATTGGTACACTTGGATGACCCTTCAATATGTTATAGCTTTAATAATCCTTGTGCCCCCCTTTTACCAAAGTTTGGCATTGTACTTCCAATCGGGCAGATTTAATAGTCTTCGTACAAAGCCATTATATCCTACGGGTTCAGTATGATTTACCGACAATCAGTAGGTTGACACTGTTATACCTACAGGGTGTAAATACCGATGGTCAATATCATAACAGGTACATAATATGGACATTTGAAATGCCGCCACGCAAAATACTTAGTGTTCATTCTAGCACCCGCCATTTTTGAAAACCCATGCAGTTCTTGTTCCCTGCCTGGTGTGTCGCTGTCTGCTATGGTGTTTCTAGCACAGGTCTGGTTTGCATATCAGTGCTAATATACAGACCACACTGTGCTAGAAGCACTACAGCAGACAGCGACACCCCAGGCAGGGAAGAGGAACTGCATGGGTTTTTAAAGATGGCGAGTGCTAGAATGAGCACGGACATGATCATAATACGGAACAGGTTAAAATGCCATCACATTTATAATGTCGACATGGACACTGTGTTAGTGTTACGTGTACCCTTGCCATGCTTCGGGCACTATTATATTCTCACTATATGCCCACTGGGATAGTAAAGTATGAACAGGTGTTTTTTATGTGAAGAAAATCATGAAAAACTATATTCAGTATTAGTTGTGTAATTTATTTGGCTGTCGGCATTGTGGTTTGTCTGTGTTTTGTACCCGTGGATGTTTTGATTTTTAGTATTTTGATTGTCGGTGTTTTGTACCTGTCCGTTTTGTCCACCGGCATTTAGTTTTTAGTCATTCTGTCAATTGGTATTTAGTCCGTTGGCAAATTAACTATATACCACTCCAACATGTACAGCACCCCACGTATAGGAAGATAGACTTAGTGAACTAGTAGACATTTTATTTTATTGTTCTACTCTTGTTTCTTCAGTTCTAAGTCCTTTGATAGAATGATCACTATTGGAGATGTGGATAGTTGTGTATACAGTAAGTCTTGTTGTCCCCAGCCAGGTATTGAAGATGTTCTGAATAGGAGTTGATCAATGGTGTATGATAAATTAGGTAGTGGGGTTATTAGCCACATGGCAGGATTTGTGAACATGATAACAAAAAAACATTCCACTCTATTGGCAGTAGGGAAATCTTCTCTATGATCATTTCAGACTGCTCCCTATCAAGGAGGGGAAGGGTGGGAGGGGTTAAACACACTGGATTAAGCTTAAAGCCCCAAATTCTACAATTAAACACCTGTGGACATAGTGCTTCCTGTATTGTATTTGTCTTTATCACTGTATTGTTAATCCATCTAAAGAATGCCAACTTTATTACGCATAATTGACAAGAATAATCCCTGTATTTTACACAAGGTTGTATAATGTTCTGTGTTTTGTATGTTGATCACTATAATGCTCTCTGAATTGTATACTAGTCAATAGAATTTCCCCACTTTTTTAAATAGGTCCCATAAATGTTCTATGTAAATCTTAGTCACTAGAATACTCACTGTATCATATAGAGCTCCATGGAATACATTGCTTTGCTAGAAGGGGATGGTAGATGTTGTATTTGATTATAGGTCTGTGCCATATTAATATAATTATTATTGCCAGTTATTTATATAGTGCACACATATTCAGCAGCGCCTTACAGACAATATTTGCCCATTCACAGCAGTTACTGGTCCAGTGGAGCTTACAATCCATATTACCTACGACATGTACACTCATACACATTCATGCTAGGGTTTATTTTGCTGTTGGGAGCCACTTAACATACCAGTATATTTTTGGATTGTGCGAAGAAACCAGAGACCTGAAAAACACGCAAGTACAGGGAGAATATATAAACTCCACACAACCCCCCCACCTCTACCCCACCCCACAAGAGTAGCAGCGCTAATGGAAATGTCACTTATAGGATGATCGTTACAATAATACACTTTTAAATAATGGTTCGCTTCAATTATTAGATAAAGTGAATGACATAAAATCATATAAACAACATGAAACAAACACTTGGAAAATATGCGCTCTAGCAACCAATACAGTATATTGAGTCTGTTCCTACAAATAAGTCCTCTAGATAAAAGTGAATAGTCAGAAGTAATTAATGGCAGCAATTGTTACCAATCCGCCATTGTAGGTACCATGCCTGACTGTGACAAGTGCCACAACTGATATGGGCATTGTGGGAATATCAGTGCTGTGAGACGGTAACCATTATACATCCATGCTAGCCGTTCTTTAACCACACCCCACATTAGAAAAACCACATGTACAGGTTTAATTTGACATGTTTATTTTTCTTTTGTCATTATATATACTCTGAACACATTAGTACCAGCAGGTCTAAATGAAGGGATTGATAGAGGGGGTATTAAATCCCGGGTCATGACTGTCGGTCCGTTCCGACAGCCGTGACCCTGATAGACCGGATTTAATGTCCCACCTGCCGATAAGTGAAAAGGGCGCGTGGATGCGTAAAAGGCCGCGGATTGTCGAGATTCGGCCGTGATCGAGATAATCCACGGCTGTTCTCTGCAAAATGGGCCGACAGCTTTTAAAGTCGTTCCTGTTCTGTTGGATCTGCCTCCTCAATGTTGTCAGGCAAGACAGCATTGAAAAGGCGCCTGACGCTATTTTCCCTGTCGGAAATAGCGGCGGGAGTTGAATATACCCCAAAGTGTCATTTCTGTAATTTATTAGTTATTGGCCCTCCAGCTGTTGGTGAACTACACAATCCAGCATGCCCTGTTACAGTTTTGCTATTTGGCCATGCTAAAACTGTTGCAGGGCATGCTGGGATGTGTAGTTCAACAACCGCTGGAGGGCCAAAGGTTCCCCATCCCTGCCATAGACTGTTCCCATTCACTCTCCAGATAGAGATCGAAGCAGTCCTGATGGAAGAGCACAAGCTGAGACCAATATAATAGTATAATATGTTTGTTATCACTTAAAATATATTTTTTAGATAAATATATAAAGATTTATTTTTATGTTTATTTGTCTGCACTCTCTCCCAATTAGGTTATTTAACAAGCTGCACCACTGAAAGTATCTATTTGAATCTATTTGAATTGGAAAACCATTCCAATTGACACTATGAAGTAAGTTGAATTAATTATCACTTAATATGGAAACACTGATAGATCACAAACAAATACTAATTAAATAATTGTAAATTATCAGGAGTTAAAACTGCTTCCATTATGCAAATTCAGAATTTAGACACGAAAAACACCAATTAAAGAAGTTAAAATAAAACTTGTAATCCTATATTTGATCAGCTTTATGAACAATTTGTATTTATTGTAAGAAATCACGCCTGCCTATATTGTACCAGATCTGTAACCATTAATTCTAAACCTATGATGCATAATTATGAATTTTTATTGCATTGTACTAGATATGCACTCATTGATTATTGAATCTATAATGTTTGATGGAAAAAAATAGAAAGGAGGTAAATTGCCTTTTATATACACTGTTCTTCTACAATACTGTAATCGGTAATTATCTTCATTTATATATTGTATATTACTTAATTTAATAATTTTTTATGTTAAAAAAAAATGATGTCATGTAATATGATTGAGATAGCGTTTTTTTATGTTTAATAGACACCCCTAATGGAGTCCATTTGGAAGAAACGCATCTGGTGAACTACTTTCTGGAAGATCCGGGTGCATAGTGAATTATGTCAAATTCCACACCCTGACATAAATAGTGTCTTATGCATTTGCAATTGTATACTGTTACCTCTTTTTTTTTTTTTTGAGTGACTTAATGTCCTTTCCCAGTGTTTCTATGATTATAATGTTGGGACTATTTTGATCCCTAAAAGACGCTGCCTGAACTTTATATCCAATTCTCAGCACTCACTGGTTTAAATCCCAATGGCTCCGGGTGCCCATCAATAACAAGATAGCTGGCGTCGGTGGTGGTGGCACTCACAGAAGTAATCGCAGACGCTTCTGTGATTATTTCTATGAGTGCCTCCACCACCACTGCCAGCTATACACACACACATAGAAGGTTAATGCTGCTCCTCATCTCACTGAGGCACTGCCAGGGCAATGGAGGGCACCTTATGGAGATCGGTTCAAGAGAAAACACACACTACACTATATACTGCCCCATACACACTGCACACCCATATTCTTTAATATTAAACACCTCCTATATATAATGCCCCTATATACACACAATGCACACCCATACCTCTCCATATAGTGCACCTTATATACAAGGCACTCCCCTCCTCCATATACTAGTCCTGCCGTTAATGCCATACACCATACTCTGCACCCTTTTCTCCATATATTACGGTACAAACCAAGGTTATTTGCCATCCTGGGACTTGTCAACAAGTAGCAGCAGTAACCAGGAAACAGATGCACGAACCACCAGACGATCCCACTGTGCTTAGAGTGGAGGCACTGGGGACACATATGGCCAATTACCATCAGAAGCACATTGGTCAATCATTGACCTTTTGAGTAAAACCATTGGCATGCAGCATGACTTTCAGAGGTAAGACAAAGTTAGGTACTCTTTACCTAGAAGGGCGCCCATCGCGGGCATCGCATGTACCAACCCGCGCTTCGGGTTGACGTTGATCGTGGGGTGGCGTTAACAATTGGGGGGGCCATTTCACACTTTAGGGTGCCTATTTGGCCTCTGTGGGCCATTTAACATTGTTCCCTATGGAAAATCGGGTCAATTGGGACATTTAACATTGTTCCCTATGGGAAATCGCGGTAATCGCGTCGGTCGCATCGCATGCGATTTTTTGGTCGCATACGATGCGACCGACGCGATTTTTTACCTTACGATGCCCAAGATCAAAATCGTGGGCGCCCTTCTAGTTAAAGAGTACCCAAAGTTATTTTTATTGCTGACAGATCGTAGTCGCAAGCTGTGATACGCCCCTAAACCACCTGCATTTTAGTACCCACCTATTACCACCCAAATGTTCCTGGTCAATCAATTTGCAAATAAATCCTCACCGCAAGACCATCATCGAACATGCGACATGCTGATGCATGAGCAGCACCAAACATTGTTCCATTGATTCCGACATCAAGATTGCCTTCAACTTATGACTAGTGTTTTCTGCAGTTAACTGCTAGTCCGTGGTGATTTGAGGAAAGGAACCATGTATACAGTAAATGGAGTATACTTTCAATAGTTGTCTTTTATAATAACAGGGTACACTTCTAGGGAAAAAAAAAAAACTATTTACAGTATCAAATCCACCATTAAATGAAGATAGTCCTGATGCCCCTTTGTATGGCCTTGACTTATTGTGGATATAGATGAGGCTGCAACTAACTGGTAATGGAAACCATCCACTTGCATTAGATAGTTAAATATTGTGGATCCCTTTAATAGTCTGAACCTCTATTGTCACTGCAAGAGGACATTGATACTCTAAAGCTGGGGTAGCCAACCCTAGTCCTCGAGAGCTACCAACATAGTGCATGTTTTGTAGGTCTCCTCACAGAATCACAAGTGAGCTAATTAGCTCCATCTGTGTATCTTTTAAAATGTGTCAGTGATTAATGAGTGCAGCTGTGCAGCAGCTAGGTTGTCTGGAAAATGTGAACTCGAGGGCTAGGGTTGGCTACCACTGCTCTAAAGTGTAAAGGTGCATACACACTGTACAATTTTTGTGACCAATTTGGTTGAAAGACATTTCCATTGAACCCAGTGTCCTGGACGAAAGATGTTGACAAAAGATGTTGACAAAAGATATTGTCAACAAACAAACGATGAATGATGATGCGCATACCCGCCAGTTGTTCATCAAGATTGTTCGTCAACTGTGCATGTAGCTCAATTTGAATATCTTTCAAAAAGAGCCTATAAACTGTAGCTAGATCTTTCTTCTTTCGTCTGTCGTCAATATTTTTCATCAACATCTTTAGTCCAGGACACTGGGTTCAATGGAAATGTCTTTCAACCAAATTGGTCAAAAAAATTGTACAGTGTGTATGCACCATAAAACAACACCTGTCTATATGCAACATGGGAGTATATTCAGACCTGATTGCTGCTCTGCTAAATATCAGAGCCCTGTGGTCAGGAATCCGCAGCTCCCACAGTGTAATCTCGTACACATGCCCAGTCCGGCCTACGAATTCACAGCCGTGCGATCAGGTCTGGTGTGAGTAACCCCTATGGTTCTGTTGCTGCATTTAATTATACTTCTGCTCATTCACTTACATTTGCCAATGCCCGCTCCACTGCCTGGCCACACATTGCATAGTTTGAACCCAGCATTAGTCACCAGTTAATGACTGTGTTCTACTCATTCCAAAAATAAATTTTGATTAACTGTTTGCTCATAACATAGGAGATGACATCATCTACAAACACAGGGACCGCTGATCACCACGCCAGGGACCCGGACCGCCGTGCAGCACCAAGGTAAGCTGCTGGGCTGCCCCCAGCCTCTGTGCACTAAGCCCCGTCCACGATGTGAATGGATGCCGCACACAGGCATCCGTTCATCTTCTCCCTGCCTCCGCTGCTGTCTACACAGTACAGAAGCGAAGGCTGTGTGTACCCCCCCCCCCCTCCGCCTAACCTCCATGCTGATCATAGGATGCTGCAGTCCGGAGGTTGGACTTCCCCATTGCAGTAAACGGGAGCCGGGTTGGAAGACCCGGCATACCCTTTTACACTGCCCACTACCCAGTTCCTGCCCATGTTCCACCCTTGTCAGGACCTGGTTAGAAGGCCCGTGTAAATGGACACGGGTTGACCCCTTTTACACCGCCGCTGACCGGGGTCCATGAGGGAAGTTTTTGCGGCGCTGTAAAAGGGGTATGAGTTAGCACAGTTGCAGTGTTATCATTTCCCCCTCTTCCTTTTATTTATTTTTTTGTAACATTTTCAGACTAATATGTTTTTTCATTGATTCTTTAGCTATAAATAGAATAGGACAATTATAGATCCATGAAAATGTAACATGTAGCAGTTCTGTTTGACCAAACTACTGTACAATATGTTGTCCCCTAAATAAAACATTTACAGCCATCATGTATAGATGGAATAACTTCTGTATTTGTGGTTCTGAGCAAACTGAGTAAGTGGTAAACAAAGGCAGACTATATTCCTGTGAGTACTTATCTTCTAATATTGGTGCAGTGGAAAGTGACTTATGAGATTTCAGAATCTATTGTAACTTCCTCTGCGCATCACACTGCCAGCACAATAAAAAGTATTAAAAATATCCAGATTACCACAGGACAACATCGTTAGAATTCTGTCCTATGAAAAAAATACATTAAAAACAGACATATCCAATTTTGCTGTAGATAATCAAGACAGGTTAAAATACAATTGCTGCCAGTACAGAGCTATCTCTTTTCCACCAAAATGTTTGAGCAATGATCAACCGCTTCACATTGAAGAAGGTTTCTTGTGCAAACATATTTCAAGCATATCTTTTACCACAGAGGCTTAACAAGTAGAGGAAGTGCTTTCACATAGAGCTATGCAAGCTGGATGACCTGTCAAATCATTTATTGATTCTACAACCAGATAGCTGAGAAAATGTCTTTTTACAGAAAAAAATAGAGATAGTAATTTGAAAAAAAAAATAAAAAGTGAACAATGTCTATGTAGTCTGGTACTTTAATATTTGAAGAGAAGTGAAATGATCCAAAATGTGCAGGATTATGTATTTTGTCATAAGTCACTCACTTTGTGAGAGTTTCTTTTACATGTCTGTGATTCTTGATGATATTTCCGTGCATTACAGTGTAGTATAAACTGAGCTGGTCATCGCTTGTTTATTTCCCTTTTGCTAGTATGATGTCACTTAGCAGTTTCACAACCTTTTTTTTCTAGTCTTTATAATAAAGAAGCTATTACAACAAGGTTGTAGTCAAAATGTAGACAGTCATAACTTAAGGTGATTACACACCTAGTGATCCCCGCAGCCACTGGCCGGGTGCCTTGCCGCTGACGGCAAGTGGGATATTGAGGGCCATACTGCATTCTGCATAGCCCTCTTAAACAATCCACTACGCATGCACATACGACCCACGGGAGCGCACATAAGGTGACGTGTGCACACTGGGCAATTAAAAGTGCTAAAATTTGCGATATAATCATTTTATCTGCCAGTGTGTACAGGGTTTTAGTCAATCAAAATGTCAACTAACAGAATATCGATATGGTCAAAAGATTGACAAGGTCATATACTAGACAGATAAGCTTAGATACAGTAAAAATCTTGACAGTTGTAATAAAATGACACCGGCACATCGGATGGCTGGCACCTCGGAAACATACTTCCCTACTAAAATCGGACGCTACTGTTCACGCGGAAAAGTGGGCAAGTCTATTAGATTCAGCCACAATTTTCCACCCAACCACCTACTTCCCGAGTGAAATGGGCATTCTGGGCACCTGATTTCACGTTCTCTGTTAAATTGCATAGTCTTAGGTAAACCCCATTAGTACAATGCTTGTCGTGGCATTGTGTAGCAGGGGCATGGCTGCGATGATGTGCCTGTCCCCTATATAATGTCACAGCCGCCCACACCGCTCCCTGCTGTGCACTCAGCTGACTGCCCTCTACCTGAGGGGGCAGCTAGAATGTTGGCAACCCTGCTCTTGAGATATGGCAATTCAGGAGAAGTTACATACGGGAAAAAAATGGGCTCCCCTAATCAATACAAAGCCCTGGACCTCACATCTGGGCTGGTATTGTAAAATATGGAAAAAACCTGCATCCTCATATTTTCCAATAGCAAACTGGGGGCAGGGGGAATGGTGGTAAATGCTATAGGAGGGAGACACACACAGGGTCCGGTCCCCCTGCTATTATGTAAACTAGTCCTAAATATCCAACCAGGCCTGGAATCCTTCATGAAGGTGACACTCTGCTCCCCACTTTGCCAGGATGAAGTTAAATAATTTTTTTCTTCACAGGTGGCATGCTTCATCCCAAAATGCTTGCCCTGGGTCCATAATAGACCTTAATGTGTCATACCTAATTTAATTCCGGGGAGGAGACACTGCAGTACACATCAGGGGGTGAGGATTAATGATTTTTTTTGTCATTGGGACACAACCCTATAGAAGATAAATGATGAGATCCAGTCATGTAGTCCCCCTCTTCCCACAGCTCCTGCAATTGCTGGTGAGTAACATACAACCCTGCCTGCTTCACTAGGAAGTGGACAGGATGCGAGAATGCCACCTACTCTTCCGGTGCTGTTTGGCACTACCCTGAAAATTGTGAGCCTCCCACACCTTCCAGGATTGTCACAGAAGTGTCACATTAATGTAAAGTATATATATAAAAAAAAAAAGAGAAAACACACACCAAAATTTGCATTGTTTTATGGAAAAAAAAAAAACTAAAAACACACAAATTTTAAACCAAAACTACAAAAGAAAAATGTAGGCACTTGACATGGACTAAGGAATAATGTTCTGGTTGGCCTGAAAAATAACATGGCACCATGTAATGAAGAACATACAGCATCAGATACACACGCTGCCTGCCACTATGAAATGATGTTTTCTGATTACATCTGGTTACCTATTTACCAGGAAGTGCTGATATTGTGGTATCTATTTCTCTGTCCTGTTCCCCCTTGTGCTGTATTTGCAGTTCTTCCATCTCTGCTGTGGAAGGAGAGGCCGACGTCTGCAAGCAGTGCTAGCTATTTAAAAATATAAATTCTCTAATTGTATCTTAAAAGAAGGTGATCAGTGAAAGATGGCTATAGTTCCTTTCTGACTGAGCTTTGCTTGTAGATGTTTATTAAAAAAAAAAAAAGTGATTAATTCTATACTATATATACACTTGCCGATGCAGGTAGTGATGGAGCGAGGGCTATGCTGCTTTCCACAGCACGGCCCTTGCTTGGATGTACTCCGTCATACTGCATGCACAGACAACATGTCGCGGTGATGATGCACAAAATCGTTAATTTTATCATCTAGGGTGTACCCAGCTTTACAGTTCTCTAGCAAATCTGGCATGATGATAAACCCAACAAATAGTATATTCTGCGTCTATCTGGGTTCTTGAACTGAAAGTGCCAGGGCTCAAGAGACTTGGTTAAAAGAAGCAAAACATTAATAGCCAAGTATTCATTGACCTATGGCCACGGGTCTGTAACGTGATCTGAGGTGACAACTGGCAAGTACACTGCAAGTGACATTTTCTTTCATTTCCTTTTAGAATGTGGATACACGGGAATGGCAACACACTATGCAGCAGAGGTAGAACTACCATTGGTGCAGCACACCAGGGCCCCTGTGGACTAACGGGCCTACTGATCTGCCTCCCCCTGTCAGCTACCGCTGTATTGCATATTGTGAACTTGGGCTGAGGTGGAGGAGGGGGGCCCAAATTATATTTTTGCACCTGGGCCAACCACTCACAAGCACTGCCACTGCTACGCAGTCAATAGAGGTGATGTGATCTTGACTTTGCAACCACAGAAAAACATTCTCATGACAGAGGTTAAATAAGTAGTACGTTATCATTAATGCTCTCAGGAAAATGTATTCATTATCCTCAATAACATGAATACTGGAGACTGCAGACTTAATGATACAGTATCATATCCTAAGCTCTTGCCAGTGACCATATTAAGACTTTAAATATCTCGTAAGAGGAAGAGAAAAAAAATTGGAAAGAGGGCGACAGATAACCAACATTCAGAATATTAATTCAAATAACAGGCACTCAACACCGTTCCCTTTTTTTAATAGACTAATGTTTTATACATTACTAATTTTTCCCTAATATAAACTCCCCATGTGTGAAAAACCATGTGAACCGCCCTAGCAAAGTGGATTAAGGATAACAGACAAGTTGGAGAGACAGGCCTGACATGCAGGCAATACGCTACCAATAATGTAACAATAAATATTTAACCATCTGGTTACTAACCACTCCACAAGAGTTTTCAAAATAACGTGATGCCCCTATTTCTTAAAACAGTTTCACTGTAGCATCAATTATGGACTGTCATCCTGATTGCTCTCTTTGTTGAGGGACAGCACATTTCCATCGGAGGATCAACGCGACTTTCTATCCCGGCAAGACAATTCATAATTCTAAGCAGCGGAATGAATGCACAAATTACATTCTTCAACCTTTTACTCCCACTAAATCTTTCCTTTTTTCCACTTTGCTGAGCCTGAATATTTTATTCCTCCATCAAATATGCATCCCATTAATTAAGTTAAATTACTTCTGACTGCCAAATATTCTCTGTCGATGACTGTCAACAGAAAATACATGGCTGTGAACTTCTAATGACACAGTCTCGCTTAAACATGAGTTACAACCTTCACGCAAGCATCTACAGGCAAATTATCAGCCTCTTCTTCAAAACGGGGCTGAAATTAAATGCTGGTTTCTTTTTCTTCAGCTTTTAACATGTACACAATAGATGACACACGTTCTTGACAAAGCAAGTACTGCAATTTTAATTATATACCTTTTCCTCATCTTTTAATTGCTGTTGTTAATCAGTCATTAACTTCTTCCCAAAGTGCAAGATTCTTAAGTCTCCTTCAAAACATTTCGGCTCAATAAATTCCATCGCTCTTCATAACTAACATGTAATTTTGTCTATTTTTAAAACTGTCATTTTCCAAGACTTTTTTTAAATGGAAGCTTTAGGGATGACAGTAACAGGAATTTAATCAGAACTTGCATAAAATTAGCACTTTCTTACATGTTGGGGGCTCAAACAATCCAGAAAGAAATAAATGGCTTGTTTAAGTATTATTCCATAACAAATCTTTTTGTTACCCTTCCAGTGTGTGCTTCCATTTTTTTTTGTATAGCTTAGAATACATGTACTGTATGCAAAGTTCTGTATATCGGCCCTTATTCAGATCTGATCCCAGTATATATTTGTTCTTAAAATGGGCAAAACCATGTGCACTGCAGATGGGGCAGATGTAACGTGCAGAAAGCGTTAGATTTGTGTGAGTTTTTTTGTTTCTGTGCAGGGTAAATACTGGCTTCCTCATTTTTACACTGCAATTTAGATCTCAGTTTCAACATACCTCACCTAAATGCAACTCTCTCTGCACATGTTACATCGGCCCCACCTGCAGTGCACATGGTTTTGCCCATTTTGAGAACAAATTTGTGCTGCGATCAGATCTGATTAAGGGCCATCATCTCTCACATATACAGAGGCAGATATGTATGTAGGACAGAATCATATACTTGACACTGAACGTCTAATCTGCTGCTCATTAATATACAATAAGTTTCATCACTGGGTAGTCACAAACTTCCTTAATTAAACAAACAGTAACCGGTTTACCTTTTAGCAATAATTCTTAAATATTTATCGAGTTTTTGCTTGTAACGTACTCCAGGTACAGAAAAACAAATATAACAGGCAACAGCTCAACATATATTGGGAGCCAAGTAGCCATAATCTCTAATAATTACAAGTCTGGCCTCTAACTTTAGCAGTAATTTAAGTACATGCTCATTGACTGTCTGTTTTGTTTTTTTAAATGGTCAAGCCATCAGTTGTAGAATAAATAATATGGATGGGTCCACCCCCAGAAATTTACAAGATGTAATTTTACTATTGGCATCACCGAATTTACAATTTGCTGCAGGTGGCTTTATATCTTTGCTACCAATCCCTTGTCTGCAAAGATTGGTACACTGGGCCGGAACCCAATTGGCAGATACATCTCTCTTTTAGAGCTCACATTACATGATTGGCAGAGAATAAGGTGTAAGGGGTAACATTACTCTCATATAGCACTGAGACTTTGGGTTAGATTTGCACCACGGCCCTACCTGTGTGGAGTTTGTATATTCGCCCAGTGCTTGTGCGGTTTTCTTCTAGGTTCCCCGCAAAGCAAAAATATACTGGCTCCCAACAAGAAAAAAACTACACCAGAGTGTGTGTATGTAGTAGGTAAAGGAGGTGATAAGTTTCACAGGGGCAGGGACTGTTGTGAATGGCCAAAATAATTCTCTGTAAAGCGCTGCAGAATGTGTGTGCGCTACGGTACATAAATAACTAATACCAGAAAATGTATATATGAAAACATACACTTAGTTATTATATGGCTATCTGGTCCAGAACGCATTCAATGTGATTCAGAAATGTAATAAGGCTTTATTCTATATTCCGTAAGCAGTAACAGTTAATCAGCTGTATCATGCATGTAGATCATTTAGTCCATTGGATTGTAGCTGAAAAGGAACAAGGGGTGGGGCGGCAAGGGGGAGGAATACAATTATACTGCAAACTGGCATTAGGCAAACAGGATACGAGATGACAGCCAAACATATTTTTGGAGGATTACTTGTTCCTGCTGCAAGACAAATTGAAAGCTGTTGTTGACAAGCCTGCTTAGTTTATATGTACTTCACGTTGCCTGCATTAAAACATTTTTCACTGGTAAAATAGGAGTAAACAGTTGTGATCTAAACAGATGACAGCCTATTTTGAGGCTTGATCTGAAGGGTGTTATGATTACTAAATAGGGCAACAAAAAGTCATTTGTAAAGCAGAGGATTTTAGGGAAGACACTATCGAGATTTATCTTGTTTCATTAATAAAAGCCCTACATACACATTTTTACAGGCATTAGTTACATTCCATTGTACATGTACAGTTGCATGAAAAATGTGTGTTATAAAGCATCATTAATAATCATTTTACTCCCAATACATTTGACATGCATCACACAAGACACAGCAGTCCACTACAGACTGAATCTTACAAAGTGTGAGCAAGTGTCCTGTAAGTTAGTGTAAGTTCATGGCATACAGTACAGATGGCTCAGCACACAGCGCTGCACCAGTGATGTGTGCCGAGCGATCTGTCACTGCCCGTGTTCTCAACGTGCAGGCCACGCATCGATATGGGGTATACACCATAGCCCTGCCCCAAATATACAATGCCTGTATTCTTGGCATAGCATAGAGGGAAGGTGGAGCCACAGTGACTCAAATGTGGCTAAACGGCCCCCAACTGCCTGAACAGCCCATCTTCTTCTGGAGGATGGGGCAGCAAAGTAGGTGAGTATGATCTGAACCAATAGCGTTCTATTAGAAAGTGTTACCAACAGCATTATACTAAACAAAGATGCAGCAGCGTTGCCTGGAGTGTTTTAGTCATATTGCAACAAGACACATATTTGGCAAAAAAAAAAAAGAACCTCAAACTCAAGTAGAGTTATACAGACCAGTGGCGACCAGTATCTCGCACTGCGTGGCATATTGTAGGAGGACACATCTACTTATGTATATATCTGTACACACATCTAAATCAAAATATTAAACCAGTATATTTAAACAGAATTTTCAGTAAAAAAAAGAAAATCCAGAGTAAATGTGTGAAAACTTCAAGAATGGTAAGTATGGTAGGTTATCTGCTTAGAGGAAGGAGGATACACGTTCACTTACCTTTTCATTGGTCTTTCTAACTCTCTAAGGGCCAGATGTATCAAGCTTCAAAAGTGATAAAATAGAGCGTGATAAACAGCCAGCCAATCAGCTCCTACCTGCCATGTCACAGGCTGGGTTTGAAAAATAACAGGTAAGAGCTGATTGGCTGCTTGTATATCACTCTCCACTTTATCACTTTTTGAAGCTTGATACATCTGGCCTTAAATGGTCAGAAAAGGTACAAGTTGCAGGGTACAGGCTGGCCAGCACATGGCCCTAGGGCAGGGGTGGCCAACCGGTCAGAGGTAAAGAGCCGAAAAATATCGGTAGTCAAGCTAAAGAACAGACATCATGCGCGCCGAAGGTGCATGCGCAAAAAAAGGGGCATAGTCTATTTTGACCCCTTGGGTGAATGTGATACATATGCCCCCAATAGTGCCAGATACACATATGCCCCCCACGGTGCCAGGTATGCACCACACGGTGCCGGGTATGCCCCTACGGTGCCAGAAAGCCACAAATTTCCCAGCAGCAGCACTCACCGTTGTTGCTGCTGCTGCCGGGCAGGGAGAGGACAGTCTGGTGTCCCCCTGCAGTCCTCCTGTCATGTCACCGATGGGAGGAGAGCACAGCACACCGAACATCTCCTTCCCCCTCACTTCCCTGTGACTGGGCCATCCACCAATTAAAGCTCGCTGGCCGGCTCCTGATTGGCTGCTGGCCCAGTCACAAGGATGCACAGTAAGGGGTAGGAGAGATGCGCGATGCGCACTCTCCTCCCCTCAGAAGGAGAAGGGATTCAGGGAACCGGCAGCAGGGGGGGCTGGGACGGGCGGCGGGCAGCAGTGGGAGCAGGAGCCGCACTTTACAAGGGGGAGAGCCGCATGAGGCTCAAGAGCCACGGGTTGGCCACCACTGCCCTAGGGCATACTGCTCAGACAACATTATTTTGTGTCGACAACTAGTCTCATTAACCAGTGTATGGGAGGTGGAGTCTGGGATAGGAGGCAGGATCTATGGACAGCCAATCAGTGTGCATAACTCCTGAGTCAGTCATTGTGGTGGATGCCCAGCAAATCTTTTAACTACAGCAGTGACCGGGTCAACATTGATATCTGGGGTGGTAGCTGTGCCTGGGTATCACACCCTGAGAAATAGCCAATGACTATGGCCCCTTTCCTGAGCTACAGTATTTAGCTGCAGCCAAATTCTTATGTAATCATATATATATATATATATATATATATATATATTGTTTCCAGAAGGCGATTTTTCGTGACGCTCTCTTTTTCTCCCTTCGCCCTTAATCAAAATCCATAAATGTACCATTTTAAAGATTAAGTTCTCCGCTTCTGACGCATTGATAATTTACAATTGCAAATTGTATTGTTGTTGGTTTAAAAATCCAGGTTAAAAATTTACTTTTGGCCCTAGAGATCTTTCCCTAGATGCGTCGATCCGGATTTGCTTGGCTACTCGAAATAGCTACAAATGAATCGGTTTCTCTTTCATCATAATACAAAACCCACCAACCTCACCATAAAATTTATCTTTTTTATTCACATGCAAATTTTTCGCACACAGGCCACCTCGTACATGCATAATATGGTAATCATGCATAATATGGTATCTCTGCTTCTTACTTGCATATGTGCACCAGTAAATGGGTGTTTCATGGCTTGACTGAGGCAGCCATATTACAGTGCTCCATAGCAGGCATCCAATCAGAACACTTTTCACAATGAAAAGGTGCCCCATCCAGCCTGCTTATTTAAACGAAAAGAAAATGGGTCATGGTTTGCTGACTTACATATAATACCTGCATGGTACAAAGAGAATAACATTCCTGGTACTTTTTAATTTGGAAGATGTGTGTATCTGTCTCCTTAATGTGGAAAGTCATAGCAAAATATTACTGCAATGCCAAAAAAATAAAACAGGAACAAATAACCCGGAGAAAGAAAAGACTGGTCTTCTCACTGTGCAGGATAATCACCCAATTTATGTCTTCATAACAATAAAGGGACTTAAAACCATAAACAGCACAAGTTAAAACACAACATTGAGAGTTAAGTAATAAACCTGTTTAAGGCCTGAATGGAGTTTTTAGAGCACAGCCTAATTCTACCAGCTTCCAACAGCTGATCCAAAAGCTTTATTCTCACAGGTGCCATTACTGTATATGAGGATTGTACTTCAGCATATAAGGCATAAGCAAGATGAAAAATTGTCATAATTAAGTAACGTCATATGGGATGTGCCAGATATAGCTTCATATTACAACAAACCTAAGGAAAGAATATATTTTTTACTAAAAACAGTTAAAGAAAAGCTAAAATGCCCAAGTAAGGTAGCACACAAATAAATACATCTACAGTACAAATGCTGTCGAAAGGAATTCTTTCAAAACTACAACCATGAACAAATTAAAACCGTACCAGCAGAACGGAGAATTAAATACATAAGTAAGTGGTGCTTAAGTAGATAAGCTAAGAATTGTAAGTGCCATCTGATCAGGTAAAGTACAGTATAATGAGATGTTCTGAACTACAAATTTTACCAGTGGGAACTAGTTCAATTCCAAGAGTCACATTTCTTGGGAGGTGAGGGGCACTTTAAAGTTTGCTTATGCAAAGAGGGCAATGGGGGCAAGTGAGAAAGTGATGCCAATTCACCTGCTGGGCTTCTTACAATGACATTTCGCAGGAAGACGAAGTGTCTGCTTCAGCCACTTCTCATGAAGGAAGGGTCTTTAAGGCTGCACTATCTAATAACCAGGACAGCGGACCAGGAATATTTCACATTTTTTTGCATTTCCCAAATCAGCTGCTTTCAGGCTGACCGTAAAACATTTTTCTCTTTGCCTCACACATAATAAAATAACTATTGAGAGATATCCTACAAATCAAGGTGCACAAGATACGTTTGTTCCTAGTATCCTGAGCTAGGTATGATTTATACTGGAACCTGCAGAAAATGAAAGTTTATACTTGTGAAAGCATGACAACAGGTACTGTCAAGTAAAGAGGTCAGATTTCTGTTTATACAGAATGCAATTTATAAAAAGAGCAACAAAATGAAAGGACAAATAATATAAATTGTGAAAGTTGTCCACTTTTTATATGGTCATATCATATTGCATAATTTTTCAGCTGTTTTAATCAAGCATGATTTTAGCCGGTGACACCCCGCTAAGGCCCCGCACCTCATCAACACCAAATACATGTTTTTACGGGTATGGGTCATAGGGTTGGTGGTCAACATAAACATTAGGTCAACAGTGAAAAGGTCAACATGAGTTTTTCACGTTTCCTTGTCCTGAATTTCAACGTAAGTCAACATGAACACCATATCGATTTACGGCGTGTGCTTGCCATGCTTCGGATACGGTGCAGTGAATTATCGCCTGTTTTACAATTTAAAAACAAACAAACCTCATGTTGATCTTTTGACGGACGACCTTCCCATTGTTGCCCTTCAGACCCTGTCCACCTTAGCCATGTCAATCTATTCCACGGGTTGACCTGCAGACCTTCATAGTGTTGACCTAGCGACCATATCCCACTTTTACAAGGGCTTTGTAATGCATGGAAGTGGAAGTGGGTACAGACCGGTGTCCCGTACCAGATACCCACCACCATTTGCCCTTTTGGCATGAATCGCGTGTTATAGCACCAATTATGACTGCCTCAGTTACTTACTGGTGAATACACTTGACACCCTTACTCCTTGCTGCTGAAACCCGCCCTCATACACACACACAAGCAAGTATATATTATCGCAGGGTGGCAATCCTAACGCCATCGGGTAACCAGTCTGATTATGATAAACATACATTGGACCTTATTCAGGTCCGTTCCCACATCGCCAATGCTTTCACTTTGCACATGTGCTGGCTGCGTGCAGCCATGATGAACTGTTCGCTGGGTGCACGCACCCATCCTTGCGAATGGAGGGCGGGGGGGGCCCATTAGCAACACTGGACGGTTTCATGTTAATGATCCATTGACACGGGTGCGGGGGGCAGACAGCTGACCGTATGTCAGCTGCCCGCCCATTTCCCTCTGAATATGCACACAGATCTAAGGTTGCGCTTAGATCTGCTTTACAAGAAAAGGATGGTAGACTGCGCTCATTGATGACAGAGTGAGGAATTAACTACATTCGGGAGAAAGCTACAATTGAGTACAGCTGCGGCCAGGCTCCGATACATTCATCTGTTTCATCGGTTATCCATTGGACTGTGGACTGCTATTAAGGTGATATCTCATTTACAGTGGATGCAGCAATTTTTTAATCCCCCAGCCCTCCCCCCTCCCCTTCCTTTTTTACATTGTGTACATTGTATTTTATGTGTTTAATACAGCATGCTAATTGTATAATTAAAATACTATTTTAATTCCTCACTCTGTCATCAATGAGCGCAGTCTACCATCCTTTTCTTGTATTTTCTATAGGGATTGACACCCCCTTTTTTTGACAGCCGCTAGCGGAGGCCACTCATACAGGCGAACCTACAGTTACCTTGGTAACTGACCCCCCATTTCTTTCTTAGATCTGCTTTAAGCAACCTTAGATCTGCGTGCACAATCCACATCATTTGATGGCAGGCAACCATTGAATGATGTGGGTGTTACCCCGCAGGCTGCGAATGGATGTTTATGCAAAACATCCATCCGCAGCCAGTGCAGACGTATGCGCCGTGCGAACTGTGGGCCGCTGTACCATTCACAAGACGGGATCTGGTTGACTCGCAAGGATGCAAATTTGCATCCGAGCGAATAACCAAGAATAACCCCCATTGCACGATTGATTTCGGACTGCCATAGTTAATCAGGAGATGTATTATTATATATAAAATTAGATGTTCTACCACATACACAGATATATGCTTTATAGGTTGAATACTGGCTGTCGGTATATAGAAAATGTATGCTGAAAATATCATAGTATAAAACACAACTAAAACAAACTTTTTGCTAAATATCAATCGGTAACAACAGTTTTACAGTTGCCTGGTTTGTTAACAGGCTGAATTCCACAACAGTAACTATAGTAAAAGCAGCTACAATATATAATATATGAGTGTTCTAAGTACCCGCCATAATATCCGAATAAATCATTACTTAAAGGGGTTTCGCTTGATGGTTACAAACCATAAAAGGAAACAACACACAGATACTGTTGTTAGGATAAAATAGGAGGCTGTGCAAAAACCTTTTATTAATTAAAAGAAACCTACTTATACAAGTTACAAATCATGCAAAATGTGTTGTAAAAAGCATTTCCTTAGATAAGCCAGGAATGAGAGTTTATAGGTTTTCACAATATGCAGCTCAACAGCATCAAATAAAACAGCTTTGCCATCTAGTCCAATTTGTAACTAGCCTGTGTGTTATGAATTGTTAAATACTCTGTACAGTGCCTTTGATGATTTAAGCACACAACAGCTTGAGTCCATCCAGCCAGCCGAAATTTTCATTTATTCCCGCTGTCTACAATTACCCGCAACCATGTATTTTTAAATATTTCCAGCCTATAAAAATTACTAATTTTTGCCACTTGTGTTTATCTGCATTTTGACTTTGATTTGGATAAATTAAGCTCTCAAGTGTTTCTTGCTTTATGAAACTCTGCATGTTGTACACTTCAACACAAATAAATGACTTCTACCATTAGAGGTTTAAATAATGTAATGTATTTCATGCTCAGCCTGAAGCTGGATTCCAATGAAGTTGCTAATGCACGTAATGATTAAGTGTAACTCAAATACTAACTGTGTTGTTGAAAACATGACAGGCAATAATTTGGTCTATTATATTCTGCCATTTAATTGCCTAGTACAGACATTCTCTGACACGTTATGAAGCAATGATTTACAATTATTCAAGCTGCAAAGGTCAGAAAGTGACATTATAATCATCCACACACAGATCCCTTCTAATGCACAAAAACTGGGAGGTGCCACAAAAATGTTTTGCTGGATATATTAAGTTTTGTATTTGGTTATTTTTCTTTAATGTAAAGTTAACATGAACTGAAGATAGCATGGGAGGAAACAGGGCACGTGTTGTCAGTGCTTCTTATATGGAGAAAGTTGGAATTATTAGCACATTTTCTTTCTGTAGCACAAAAGAGGAGTCACCGTATCTTCCGGAAAATAATAAATTACATGCTCAGGTAGTTTATGCTTACTGCAGGGTTGATGGATGTTCATCTGCTGGCTGTCATCTGCTGGCTGTATTTAGGCTGATCGGATTCGTTTATTACTCTATTTTATCCAAATTAGCTATGCACAGTTTGGATATTACAAAGTGACTTTTGATATAGTTACTGTGCCCCATCACCCTGGCCCTGTCCTGTAGTCACTGTGCCTCATCACCCTGCCACTGTCCTGTAGTCACTGTGCCCCATCACCCTGCCCATTTCCTGTAGTCACTGTCACTGTGCCTCATCACCCTGCCACTGTCATGTAGTCACTGTGCCCCATCACCCTGCCCCTGTCCTGTAGTCACTGTGCCCCATCACCCTGCCCCGGTCCTGTAGTCACTGTGCCACATCACCCTGCCCCTGTCCTGTAGTCACTGTGCCCCATCACCCTGCCCATGTCCTGTAGTCACTGTCACATCACCCTGCCCCGGTCTTGTAGTCACTGTGTCACATCACCCTGCCCCGGTCCTGTAGTCACTGTGCCCCATCACCCTGCCCCTGTCCTGTAGTCACTGTGTGATGTGACACAGTGACTACAGGACCAGGGCAGGGTGATGGGACACAGTGACTACAAGACCGGGGCAGGGTGATGTGACACAGTGACTACAGGACCGGGGCAGGGTGATGCGACACAGTGACTACAGGACCGGGGCAGGGTGATGCGACAGTGACTACAGGACCAGGGCAGGGTGATGGGGCACAGTAACTACAGGACCGGGGCAGGGTGATGTGACACAGTGACTACAGGACCAGGGCAGGGTGATGTGACACAGTGACTACAGAACCGGGGCAGGGTGATGTGACACAGTGACTACAGGACCGGGGCAGGGTGATGTGACACAGTGACTACAGGACTAGGGCAGGGTGATGGGACACAGTGACTACAGGACTAGGGCAGGGTGATGGGACACAGTGACTACAGGACTAGGGCAGGGTGATGGGACACAGTGACTACAGGACTGGGGCAGGGTGATGGGACACAGTGACTACAGGACTGGGGCAGGGTGATGGGACGGGAAGCGGTCATCTATTAGAATGAACTTAGGTCTACAGTCATTAGGTCGACCCCACTAGGTCGACTGGCAGGAAGGTCGACCTGACTTAAGCTCGACATGGGCCAAGGTCGACATGGCTTAAGGTCGAATTTGCATAAAGGTCGACATGAGGAAGGTCGACTGGTCATACGGTCGACATGGGGTTTTTCACTTTTTATTGCCCTACCATCCACTAGGGCGCGGAGGAGGTTATTAAAGCTGTGGCGAGCGAAGCGAGCCACCGTGCCCGAAGCATTGCGAGCGAAGCGAGCGATGCGAGGGTCCGATTCTCATTGCCAACTGTGTCCATGTCGACTGTGTCGACATTCGGATAAAAAAAAAAACAGTGAAAAACCCATGTCGACCGTATGACCAGTCGACCTTCCTCATGTCGACCTTTATGCAAATTCGACCTTGGCCCATGTCGACCTTAAATTAGGTAGACCTTCCTGCCAGTCGACCTAGTGGGGTCGACCTAATGACTGTAGACCTAAGTTCATTCTGATAGATGTACCGATTCCAATGGGACACAGTGACTACAGGACTGGGGCAGGGTGATGGGACACAGTGACTACAGGACTGGGGCAGGGTGATGGGACACAGTGACTACAGGACTGGGGCAGGGTGATGGAATACAGTCAGTGGCGTCGCTGTATCTGCATACAAAATGACCACACACTGAATATAGACACTAAACCTTCACTAAACTCACCCTTTTCGGTAACGTTATCTGCCGCCCCCTAGTATCCACTAGCTACTGGTAGATTCAAGGATTAGGGCTACTTTGAAATTAATTGGAGGCAAGCCACAATTGGACCTAAAATAATATTGTACAGGTCGAGTATCCCGTATCCGAATATTCGTTATCCGAATTATTCCGAAAACCATACTTTCCAGAAAGTGAAGAAAATTTTTTTTTTTGATAAAAACTCACTGGGGACATATGTAACAGCACTACTGAGGACAGGATATGTAACTGGCACTATATATGTGCAAGAAAATGATTGCTTGGCATTCAAATTCAGTATCTGAGATAGTACACAAATTTTCTTTCATGTTTTGAAACCTTGTTTTTTGAACAAATAAAATATATTTGTGTGTATTTTATGTGGTAATAAAATATATATGTGTGTATTTTATGTGTTTATACAGCATAAATGCAAGATACTTCAAAAAACATCATTGAAATATTAAAATATTCCGAAATACGGAATAATCCGTTATCCAAAATTCTCCTGGTCCCGAGCATTTTGGATATGGGATACTCAACCTGTATTGTAAAACGTATACCGAATTATTTATGTTAGAAGTATATAAAGAAGCAGTAATAATGCCTGAAAGTATTTAGCTGTCCTCTTGCCCACTATGCAATAGGCCTTTTATGATAGGGACGTAATGCCGATCTTACACTGAGAATAGATGCATTGTGTCAGCAATAGAAATACCAGTGATCCTCTCTATTTTGTTTCATATCCGGCACTCATAAAATGTTTTACGTTACCCTCAGATTAACAAAAACATAGTGCAGAACCTTCTGTTTGTGACAAAATTACAGAATTAATGTTGCTGAAAAATCGCTTCACCTTATAAAGCAGGAATTTTAAAAAGGTAAAATTTATAGCAATTAAAACTAATGAAGAACTGCAGAATGAGCTGCTCATGCTCAGGAACTAATAGGTCCACTGAGCATTTTTAAGATTATTTAGCCATCAATGATAATGAATTGACATTGTCAGTAGTGTTAATGTAGCGACACTATCTACTTGGTCTAATCCAGCAGCCATTCCTAACATTTCTTCCATTTGTGGGAACTGATACTAGTTTCCCCACACCCTTCACTTTATAATGAATCTCTTATCTGTCCATGATGTGACCGGAGCACTTTCATGTCCTGGTGGTAACTTTCCACATTTCTCTCTCAATCTCCATTGAATACATTTCTATACCTATATAATGATTAGAGCTATAACCGGGGGGTCTGTCAGATGAGTCCTCACACAGCTTTCTGGGTCCTGGGGATGGCACCATGGTTGCCCCACAATGCATGCATTGTGGGGCAACCATGGTGCCATCCCCAGGACCCAGAAAGCTGCCCAGCCAGTAGAACTACTACAGAGCCGCTAGGAGTGTTAAAGGGATGCACCTGTGCAGGCCCCCTGCAGCCTATGTAGGGGATATGGTCACCAGGTCGATGCTATGAAGGTCGACCTAAATTAGGTCGACAACTAAATGTGGCTTAGGTCGGCACATGAAATAGATTAACATGGCTAAAGTCCACAGGATCAACACAAGCAGTAGGTCGTAAGTCAAAAAGGGCGACATGAGTTCTCACATACTTTTCATACCCTACCCCACTGGGGCATGGAGGGAGAATATAACAGTGTGCTGAGCCATGTGAGGGGATGCGGTACACTGATACTGTGCCCATTTCGAAGTCGGGCCAAAAAAAACTCCATGAAAAACTAAGTGTCAACCTAATGCTTGTGTCGACCTTCCAACCCTGTCTACCTAATGTATGTCGACCTTCATAGTGTAGACACTATGACTCATACCCCTGTGAAGCTGCATGGAGAGCCATTACCCCCATTTCCAAAGCCATTACCCCCATTGTGATGTCAAAAGTTTAGGGGGCAGGGCAAACACAGGACACACTCATACCTCCCAACAGTCCCGAAAACCTTGGGAATGTCCCGGTTTTCGGGGACATTCCCTCGTCCCTCCTGCGGCCAGCAGTGTCCCGTGGCAATGGGGGGGGGGGGGGGGCTGTTGGGAGTCCCCCTGCCAGCTGCTGAGCAGCGATGAATAAACGCTGTGCGCACACACACAGCATCTATTCCTGCAGCCAGGGGGCTGGGGGCATGGCTAGAGGCTCACACAGCCTCTGGGTAATGCCCCCATAGCGTCAAAATGGGGGCGTGGCCTCATGGGGGGAGCCACGAGTATAGACCACGCCCCTGACATTTTTTGGCGCGCATCCCTCTGTCCCGCCTCCATCTCCCTGAAAGTCGGGAGGTATGCACAGTGCTGCACTGTTACAGCACTGATACGTATTTACATTAATGCTTTGAGAAGTACAAACACTAATCACCTAAAAACAGCTCTAATAATTTTTTTATAAATAACAATGATGTCTGAGTAATATAGAAATCAGAGTGTCCTTTTTATAAAGCTGGTACTGGCGCTCCCACAAATCTATAGATGTTAATTAAAAGGAAAAAGAAAAACATACTGCAGAAACTAGTTTGTAAGTATTTTAGCTACTGGGCTCCTGGCATTTGTTCGACCCTTTCTTACATGTAAGCATGTGCTGCGTTCCCATTGCAGACACTCATCTGGAGATTTTCAAAAATAAAGCAGAAAAAAAATGGTTTTAATCAATCTAAAGACAAACCGATAGTGCTGGCAACATGCTATTTAATTATCCACAAGGTTTAAGCCATTGACAGAAGAGGAACAGAGGAAAGAGAAGAGAAACATCTGCTCAGTCTGTGAACATGAACCTGCTGTTTAGATATCACTACAGGTAACTATTAGTCCAAAGCAAGATCTTGTGTATGCTGGATCAAAGGCAGGTTAAAGGAAGGTCAGCTTTGTAGGAGTGGAGAGGTTCTGGTATATATCAGAGTGTTACTAGTGATGTGGAACTGGCTGACAACCTTTCACATGACAGAAACTAAACACCTGGATTAGCAAATGACTAAACACTAATTATCAGGACTGCTCAATTCTTCAGTCAGAAGCTGTTCTATTACAGGGTACTGTGTGCCCATGAAAACCAACTGGGATTGGACTTGGCATTAGCAAAGCTGATGGCCTACACTACGAGAGAGAATGGAGACAATACACGAGTTGGCTCCCTTGTTTAATAATATTG
This sequence comes from Crinia signifera, assembly GCF_055691185.1. Lineage (NCBI taxonomy): Eukaryota > Metazoa > Chordata > Amphibia > Anura > Myobatrachidae > Crinia > Crinia signifera. The sequence goes on along the minus strand of NC_139221.1, from coordinate 99,509,626 downwards.
ACCACATTAGGAACACAAGTATATAGTGCTCCACTTATATATATAAATAAATAAATATTGAGTACATCCAATATATAAATAATAATGTCCTGTTCTACAAATAATCATGGTTCCATTACAAAAACAATAATGGCCATCATAATCTTATAATCAGTTGTGATTACTCACCAATCCACGTGTTTTTTTGTTATGGTCGGAAATGGAAGCTAATTCAAAAAGTTTAGGGTCTGTTTCTGACAATTCTGCTTAGACCAGGGGTTCCCAATCTTTTTTGATTCACGGCACCCTAGAGAATCAGAATTTTTTTCACGGCACCCCTAGGTCCCAAAAAAATTAAGTAGATTGGGTTTATATGCGATTCTTAGCAGCAGTTATGTGGTAAAGGGCAGGATTTGCTTCTGTTTGTACACATTCTATGATTGGCAGCCACCAGCACTGGTTTTGCTCATAAATAATTAACCATTCATAATTTGAGTTGGTCCTGGACCACCAACCCGCGGCACCCCTACATGTGTCCCGAGGCACCCCAGGGAGCCACGGCACACAGTTTGGGAACCACTGGCTTAGACTATAAAAATGGTGGATCTGGGGGGTGGTGGGCATCTCGCCACGGAGCGTGTCAGCAGCAGCTGCAGTATCAGTGCTGATACTGTAGCTGTGGCCACTGCTGCAGAGTGCTGACGGGGAGAAAGCAGGGGGAGAGTGCTGACAGTCCTGCATGGAGCCAGGGCAGATCTGTCAGGGGTTTGGGTCATAGGGTCGACACAGCTAAGGTCGACATGCACTGGGTCTTTTTCTGGCTCACAAAGATGAGGTGTCAAAAGGAAAGAATAGGAGAGGGTTGGGAATTGCTTAAAGCATTATGTCTCGGCTATGTCTTGTGGAAGACACAAGATTGAAGAATCTTGGTGATGTTTTTGTACACTATTACACCTTTGACAGTGCTTGCAATTTTCCTGCATGTCTCAGCTTTCCCATCAATTCCCAACAGCTCCCTCACCTCCTCATTTTTCCAATTGGCCATGGCAATTTACTCTGACACTGCTGAACTACTAAAATGCTGCTCTCTTGATGACTGCAGGGTGATGCCTGTATGTGTAGGGCTCCAGCTGCGGACATCATCAAGGGAGACACAGGAACAGTCAATCAGAACCTTTTGCTGATTGCGAGGTTGAATAACTCAGGTTAGACCCTTTCACACTGCATATGGACCTGGGTCCCAACCAGGGTGTAACCTGCTTTAATCCCGGTTTGAAATGCCAGGTTGCTGAACCCAAATGATTTCACTTTTACATCGCAAACTCAGGTCCAACTAGGGATTTTGATCCTAGGTCTGACCCTTTCACACTAAACCCAGTTTGCCCCTTATACAAGGGATGACCCGGGTTTAACTCTTTTTATACCTTGGTTCGAATTGACAATTAGGTTGACCCGATTTATTCAGTGTGGTGCAACAACCTGGGATTTAGTTGTCGCTGTGAAAGGGGTATTTCATGCTTTCACACTGCAACTTGACCCTGCAATAACCCAGGTGATTTTGGCGATGTGAAAGTGTTATATTATATCTATACACATGGCGCTATAAAACACTTCCTTGAAATTAGTTTGTTACAAACTTTTCAGAGCCTTCTATAAAATGCAACATTTTGAAAGGACAATTAAACACTGAAAATTAAACTTTGAATGGAAAATAAAACTGCGGTATGCTACAATCAAACAAAGGTGGAATAAAACCAGAATATAAAACTAATCTTGCAGACACAATCTGCACTCTTTACATTATATGGTTAAGTCACCAAACTACCTAAGGAAAATAATCATTTGAATAAAACAACAGCACCTCAAATAAAAACATCCGCCTTACAAGTTTTATAGTTTTGATGCCTGTACATGGAATTTATAGTCCTCTGGCAACTGGAATGAACATCCTATAATTTAGGCAATTTACAGATTACAGGTTCACATTGACCTTGTAGACCCATCTACAATGCTGGATTAGGAGTGGGAGAGAAATGTCATAACTGTATTTAAGAAATTTACCATTACAATGAAAGCAGAGTATGCATGCATAATGTTAGCCATTGTGAGCGCTGACTAGGATTATAAAGCAATGAGCATTTTCTGGCTTTTGTGTTCCAGAGTGATCTATAGTAACAGTACAAGTCATTCACTCACCCACAAACATGACACTTGTATTCTCTCATCCCAAGGTGTCTTTTTACATGGTTTCTGGCATCTCCAAGTTGTGCCGCAGCAAAGTAACATATCTTGCACTTAAATGGCTTTGATCCTATAGAGAGGGTTAAAACACAATTAAATTAAAAAAACAATGCAAGTATAGCATCTACATTGAATACCTTATGCACTATGCAATGTCTTTTATTTGTCTTGGCATTGTTCTAAATATCATATGAATCATTTGAAGAATATATGGCAAGCATGTGCCGCAATGGGTGACACGGTAGTTGCCAACGGCAACAATACAGTAACTACACTGCACTATAAAGACTAAATGGGTAGAAAGAACTACAACAAATACACTGCACTATAAAGACTAAATGGGTAGAAAGAACTACAACAAATCCCATATACTCAATAAAATCTGTTGAACTAGCATGCAGGAGAGACCCTTCACAGACATTGGTTTATCGGATAGAATGGGATATCTACTGCAGGGGAAACAAGTAGAATATTTGGGACTTTAAAAGGGGTGTAGACATTTCCCCTTATCATCCTTACACAAGTGGGAAAGGGAAATGCCAACCATCAAATAATTTTTGCCGGCTCGCAGATAAAATTCAGTGTGATCCGACTTGCATCTGGGCCAGAGGTGGCTGAAAGGGGGGCATACACTTATGTCATTTGACGTCAGCCGATCACCCTGTGCGTTTGCATGGGGAAGCCCATCGTTTCTCTGGGTGCATCCACCAGTTTTGTATGCATGCCCAATAAACCCTGGGTGTCCCTGTGTGATAGCCTCCTGACTGGGATAATTGCTAAAGGTGTTCGCACATCCGGTCTGCACTTATGCGTATATTCACGATACGCATGCGCAGACCTGCACCATTGGTCCCGCAGCGAATTCGCTGCAGACCGAGCGGGTCTGAATTAGGGCCAATGCTTCATTCCTCCACAGATGTGATTAAATTGAAACAAACTGTGATAAGAGATAAACTATTGCTCATTTACCAAAGGGATACGGTCATTGGGTCTACAGCAAGTTGGTCGGCAAGCGTTGGGTCTACACCGTTAGGTGAACATGGTTCTAGGTTGACCTAATGCTTGTGTCGACCTATTGACATGTCGACCAACTTGCTGTAGACGCAACGATCCCAACCCTTTCCAAAGGTATCCAAAATCGCCTGAACAGATTTGTTGGAACCCTTTAACACTCTGAACGATTTTTCCCGGCTAACCGATGATAGGGAGAGTAACTGGGCAGATTGGCAATTTTCCCGGGGGGGGGGGGGGGGATGGTTTTACATGGAAAACCATCGGACGGAATGGTTGGATGGAAAGCCGTCCACTCTGTCGCTCATCTGCTGGTAATACCATAAGATGAGCAGCCGGGCCAGCGATGATGCGGGAACGGCCGCCTACACACTCAAATGAGTAAATGGAGCAGCTTTTAGCTCAGAGTTGCCCAGTGTGTATGGGCCTTTACAAAAGATAATAAAACATTAAATTAGGAATGTGCTAAGGAAGAGTAGACAAACTTCCTGTTGACTGGTGCAGAAGTCTCATTGAGAGTTCCAGAAATTGCTTGATTGCAGTGATATTAGGGTAATGATCCAGTCATTTTTGACCAGCGCATTTTAATTTTATTATTATAAATATTCTGTTAAATGAAAAATTAAATGCAGTGTGTCTCAATGACTTTTATCAGTTTAAAGTTACTTCAGAGAAAAGCAAGGGCCCCTTTTATTTCTTAGAACGTGTGTCCATATCTGTAGAGGTTTTCAGAGGTGTAGGGCAATAGTAGGCAAGAGGTCAGAAACAAGTAGAATCTGTAGAATTGGACTTGTTGCTATGGTCAACATCTCCCCTTGTAAAACTCTGCATTTTAGTAAATATACTCCTAGAAGTAAAATATCTTCCATAGGTAGAAAGGACATGAGCTTTTGTAAGTGGGGGAGAGGTTCATGGAATAGCTAATATGCAAAGTCTAGATCAACAGGTCGGCCTGGACACTGTTGACCCAAGGACCAGATACCATAGAAGAAGGTGGAAAGAGAGCAAGTGGATGCACCAAGCAGTAATACATAACCGTGTAGTACAGGAAGCACTGGAATACGCATGAACTAGCCAGTGCAGGGCATTTCTTGACAAGTTGCTAAATAATCTTCACATCACTGTTCTGAATAAATGTACTGTGTGTGATTATAAATATTACGTTTCTAAAACTACGGAGCAGTCAGTCCATAATGTGACTAACAATGAGTTATACAGGGAAGCTGACGTTCCTAACAATTGCTTTAAGACAGATAAAAACTAGGTTTGGGTTGGGAGGTGCAGACATAGGGGCCAATTCATACGGGTCCGTATTTGTGCCTATATGCGCATGTTCAGACCCCTGTGAAAATGCCTTTGGCGAGTATCACACTCACTGAGGGAGGTAGAGGGGCGGCATCAGGGGAACGCTCAGCATTTTATGGGCATCCAAATGAAAATGCTAGGCGTTCAGGATGACTTGTTACCGAAGGCCGCATCTGAGGGGATGCCCGTAGCACAGGCAGCAGGGGAGGTGGGCTCTCGGAGGGGTGGTGCTGCCGAGTATACGCAGCCTAGCAAACAGTTCTGAATCAGGCCCATAATGCACAGCCTGCTGACTGCTCGCTCTGCATAGTGTGCCAGTTGGTCAGTTGGGATCCTAGTGGGTAGTGGCCCTGAAAGTAATACAGGGTTATGCCTTAAAATAACTGCGGCATCAAATCTAGTGGGAACAGCTTTGACATTTGAGTCCTCTGGTTTATGGTACAGGGAAAATAAGTAAGAACACCATACATTTCCCTATACAGTACCGCATGCATTAACCTCTCTCCAGCATATTACAGTATAACGGTGTGAATCATGTCATTATATTTGATACCCATTGCAGTTGGAACATTTTTAATTATGGTGAGTAGTATTATTATACATGTGGTCAGTATATGGTATTATGTGTTTTTGATATTATATTAATTTATTTGAGAATGCCTTGAGCCATATTTTGGCTAGCTGTACTGCTAGCCAAAATATGTACCCAGTGTCTCCCCTGTTGTGTTCTCTATCTCTACTGTTTTTTACTTGTCTTTCTATCTGGCTATCTGGCGCCGATGAATGGCTGCCTGGGTGCTGTACAGCTCAGTAAATATATGTTCCCCATGTCCGTGTCCCTCATCAGGATACATTTAGTGAATATATGTACATGTTATCTATGTACTGTCACTGTATTACTTGTTCCTACCCTGACTGTTCCAAATCTAACTCTAGTATAGACAAGTATAGCTGGCCAATAAAGCGGATTCTGAAAATAAAAAAATACATAAGCATGGTCACATTCATTTAATTTTTCTTTCATTCACTAATGTATATTTTGGAGAAAACAACAATGTTCAATTGTTTTGTTTAAAAAGAGTATGCCACTGATTAGAGAGCTGCATTCCTTGGTGATTACTAGTTATAGGCCTACTGGGGATTTCATTTGTGGCGATACGCTGGTCCGGCTGCAAAACAATGCTGGGAATTTGTAGTGCTATTAGCAAAAAAAGCTATTAAACCAGAGAATGCACTGCAATGTTTAGGCACACAGGGGCAAATGTATTAAGCCTAGTGAAGTGATAAAGTGACTGGTGATAGCACACCAGCCAATCAGATCCTAATTGTCATGTTACAGGCTGGGTGAGAGAAAAAATAACAGTTAGGAGCTGATTTGCTGGCGCGTTATCATCTGTCACTTAATCACTTCACCAGGATAAATAAATCTGTCCCATAGTGACATGATTCCTTAAGGTCCATACACACTGGGCGACTATGCCCAACGTGTATGGACATCGATGATCGCCTTTATCGCTGGGGGGAAAGCCGCTCAGAACATACACACTGAGTGGATTTCCCCCTGCCCGGCGCCAACAGTGGGGAGACGACGGCTTTGCATAGTGCAGCGCTATGCAAAGCCATCCTCAAAGTCTGGTATGACCAGCAGATGAATGGCTTTCCCGGCGATTATGCGGGAGTGCACAGCAGCGCTCACTGCTCATCGCTGGGGCATACACACTGGGTGGCTTTGAGCTGAAAGCCGCTCAAACCTGCTGTTTTGAGCGACTTTCAGCTCAAAGTCGCCCAGTGTGTATGGGCCTTTAGCTGTTTGTCTTAAAGAAGCCAATGGAGATGACTGGCCTCAACCACCCCCTGCTTGGAGTTACATGTAAAGAAAGAGAAGAAAAATAAACATATTACATTTATTCCACGGGAGTTGGCATGTAAAGTTAAACCTATTCCAATTGGGGGGGGGGGGGGGGGAAGGAGTTGCAGAAAATGGTGGGCTGGTGACTTGCTAGAAAAGTGGGTGAAAGAGCTAGATAATGACCAGGTGGTTTGGAATTTGGTGGGTTTGGAGTTATTCTCAACTTTGCACCTTTCTAGGGGTACATCCCAGCAGGTATCCCTGATTTTGTACTCTGACTATCACTACGACTGGTATTACACCAGCAACTGGACTGTGATTGCAAATATATATACATATATACATATACACACAGATATACTGTAGAAGTATGCAGTCTTGCGGCTGCATTGTATCTCAACTAGTTTAACCTCCTTCACTGCCAGCTGAGCCTGAGATACACACACAAACAAACACTGTAACGAACATACCTACAAAATAATTAAGCTATTAAAACAACAAATGCAGGACAGTAATGTCAACTTTAGAACATTTCTGGATGACTGTGCTTCTAAAGCACTGTTCCAATATTCCACATCGGCTTGGTTATTTCAGATTTCTCCTGTCACCCAGCAAGGGTGATTCATCACTCTGCTATTGTAATGACATGCAATGTGTGAATATACTGTGGATAAAATATTACGCCTTTACGACTGTTTTATAGCCCAAAATTTATGATTATTCTGGAAACTAGAAGTATTGACATTTTGGCTATTATTTATTTCAAGCACAAACTTTATTATTGGATGCCTAGCATGGAGCAGATATATGAAACAAGATGGAAGTGGTGTGATTAACCGGTTATTTTACAGCAGAGTGGAGGTAAAAAGGGCAATGGATCAACACCCTGTACAAGTTTGATAGGTCAAAGTTCCTGTGGTTTGCAAAATGTGATTAGATTTGCTGATCGTTACAGAGCACTTCAAGAACAGTAATGGGGAAAAAAGCACAAGTGAAATGTATTCACATTTTGTATAGCAATCCATTCCCAGAACAATATGCCAAGCTGTTAAATATTACTTTGATATAGTTATGTATGCTCCATATTATGTTTAGCTTATGCTTAGTGAAGTGCTCCATTCACTTCATGAAATCCACGTTTGAAATATAGAACCTCTAATAAGTATACATCAAGGGCTTTGATAACACCGAATTTACCCTCTATCAGGCTTGATCAATGGCGCTCTGTGCGGTGTCCTTGGAAATAAGACTATCCTCCAAGAATGGTTTGTTGAAATTCTCAGTAAAATTTGAGAGTCTTAAATTTCAATGTAATTCCCAAACGCAGACGAAAAAATGAAGCATTTAATTTTAATCTTCTAAAAGAAATAAAAAAGTCAACAGTACCAAGCACGAGCAGGCAAGGTTGAATATTTCACAGTTCAATGACAATGAGGCAAGATCTCTTAATACTTCCATTTCTAGCAGCAGAAGTAGATGTAAAATATATTTAGCACCTGAATGGTTATATCTAGTCAGCTTTATATGTTTAAATGTCAAAAGCAGGTTGAGACTGCAGCTAACAGCAATCACATCCCATCAATCACATAGAGAAACCTCAGTTTATTTAAATGATGCAGATAAAACTAAATTAATCATTAATTTAGTGACATTCTAAATTGTCATTGCGCTGCGTAAAAAGGGATAATGCAAATCATGAATATAGACAAGGAATATCTGGGTAGACATACAAGGAGACTGACAAAACTGCAGTTTGGCTTCAATACTTATTACGATTATTAAACAAACACATCATCTAACATAACGATAGATACGGAGTATCCGGCCGACAGATTTATTCATGTGATGTTTATGATTTTACCTGGAAGTGTAATATGACATTAATTTCTGAGCTGAATAAACATGTGCAGAAATGGGAACAGCATATGCAAGAAATCCTCTTGGTGACTGTTGCCGTTTCTTTTAAGGACAACATAGCAAGCACTAGAACTACTGCATGCATTTACACTGTGAGGCAGGGATGTGGTTTGCCGCTCCAATCTATCAATAGACATCCTGATCCCGTCCATTGCAGGAGCAAGACAATAATTCTCCCTGCACAAGTTACATCTACCCCACCTGCAGAGCACATGGTTTTGTCCATTTGAGAAGGAATTTGCCTTTGTGTGTGAACCAGAATAAGGGCCTTAAGGTGCATCAATCTCTACCATGGTCGGCAATGAGTTTTGTGCCCAAAATTCAATAATTTATGGAAACTGCTCTAGATACTTGGTGACCCATGCTGCTTACCATGTACAGGAAAGAAACCACTCTTAAAGTGGATACACACCTATACAATTGTTAGCCTGTTGTCTCGATATTGGGAGAATGGGCCCGGCATTGTATAGTTGTATACACTGCGCCAATAAATGTCTTGTATTGCTCCTGCAATGGACAGGATCAGGATGTCTATTGATAGATAGGAGCTGCTAACCACATCCCTGCCTCACAGGAGGTCACAGCTGTACCCTATCAGCTTTCCCAAAGGGGGTGCTATGGATTCCAGAGATTGAACTTACAATCATCAATCAGTAATTAAAACGTGAATACAGCACTTGCATATAAAGAATTGCAATTGTTAACTTATCCTGTCAATAGAAACTGCAAAAGCCACGATGATGCAGTTTAAAAACTCAGCAAACAATTATGAAGGGAAACCTGAATTGTAAAGAGTAGGTTTGTAAAACGTTCCTCTCTTTAGGTAACCTCATTCCATGCTCTGACCTCAGTACTTTAATAATATCACCATCCCCCTCCTAGGCCCTTATTCAGATCTGATCATAAAATTTGTTCTCAAAATGGGCAAAACCATGTGCACTGCAGGTGGGGCAGATGTAAAATGTGCAGAGAGAGTTAGATTTGTGTGTTATTTTGTTTCTGTGCAGGGTAAATACTGGCTGCATTATTTTTACACTGCAATTTAGATTTCAGTTTCAACACACCCCACCCAAATTTAACTCTCTCTCTGCACAGGTTACATCTGCCCCACCTGCAGTGCACATGGTTTTGCCCATTTTGAGAACACATTTGTACTGATCTTATGTATGATCAGTATATTATGTATGATCAGCAGCTTGGAGGGTATACGGATCCTTTTAGTACCATATTTGAGGATCCTGAGGCACCTCTAGATTAGCACTCAATTTTGAAATATATGAATTTATGACCCAAAGTGCAGTTATCATAATGAAGTGCAGAGACGCCTTGACATGGCTGGTGGCTTACCATGTATTTGCAAATGAATGCAAGGGAGTCCTCTGTATTATATTATTATGTATTATGTAAGTCTAATTTTTGGAGCTATTGGAGTGTGCTGTAGGAATTTATTTTGTTTTATTCTTGTTTATATTAACCCCTTTAAAATCCACACACCTGTGATGGGCCACTAAATTAATAGAGCAACTTCCATTCTGGGAAACAAGGTATGGATTACAAAGTGGCACCTGATTGGCTAAATACAGTTACACAAAACAAAAAAATCATGTATTTATTCTGGCCCCTGACCTGACTGATATGTATTGGTTATTGTGTGTTAAGTAATCTAAGCAGTATGTCTCAGAATAGACATAACCATTAATCATATCACAATCCTTTATTACACAATTACACATTCCCGAGTCTGTCAGTTACAGGCACATTGGTAATTCACAATTCTCTTCACATCCAAATGAGCTTGGAAAGCAATTAGTGGGAAACAAGTGCTAGTCTCAATCAGGATGAACATTTTTCATTGACTGACCATACACCTAAAGATTTATTGTCTAATCAGGCTGGTTGGGTAAAATTCTGGTCAAATATGGGTGCGAATGACAATTGATAATTTGCTCCCAATGACTGAAAAAAACCCCCACAATAGATCAAATTTGATGTTGAGAAATTTATCTGAATGTTGTCAGTTTTGTGGCATTTCAGCACAAATGGTCATCATTTGGTCACACATTGCCAGATTTATTTATTTTTTGCAACAAGCTACTTTGGACAATAAGGTGGAAATCCTCCGACGAGGGAAATAGCGGCGGGCTGTCTTTCCCGAAAGCATTGAAGAGGCAAAATCAACAGGACAGGTCCGACTTTAAAAGCTGCCGGGCCTGTTTTTGACGAGAACGCCCGTGAATTGTCACAATCACAGACAAATCTCTGCAATCCTCAGTCATTACGTGGACAGGCCCCCTTTTGACGATCAGCAGGCGGGAATCCCGCCTGGCGATTTGCGGTCAAGCAAAATTAAAACAGGCCAGGGCCACTGCTGTCGTGACCCAGGATTGGATACCCCCTAAATCTTTTGGTGTATGGCCAGCTTTGAGTATGTAACCCCAGCAGAGGCGGAACTACCATTGGTGCACCAGGTGTTTTGCACCAAGGCCCAATGGGGAATAAGGGGCCCACTAATGCCATCCACTGCTATGTGGAATATTGTGAATTTGGATTGGAGCCCAAATTATAATTTTGCACCTAGGCCAAACACTCACAAGTTCCACCACTGATCCCCAGAATAACTTTTAAATAGCAACTCCTTTTATAAAGTAAAATATGCCAAGATAAGATAATTTAAAACATTGTTTTTTTTAATTAGGTAAATGTGTACTGCATGTAGGTTATAAAAATTTATAGACTAAAAAATGCCAAAAATGTTATATCCATAGCCAATATGTACTGTACTGTAACATAATTTGAAATTCAGCAATGTTTTAGAAGTTTATTATTACAATTCTCTTTTAATTATCGACATGGGGTTTTTCACTGTTTTTTGAGTCATGTGCCGACAGGCGGTATTTCATGCCCTAGCATCCACTAGGGCGTGGTGTGAGAATAAAATAGCGTGCCAAGCGGTGCGATGCACCGTGTCTGAAACATGGTGAGCGCAGTGAGCGATGCAAGGGGATGCGGTGCACTTCAAACTGTGTCCATGTCGACTCTGTCGACAATCGGGTAAAAAAAATAGTGAAAAACCCCATGTCAACCTTTTGACTGTCGACATAGACAGACAAGCATTAGGTCGACCTAGACACTGTTGACCTAATGCTTGTGTCAACCTTTTTTTCAGGTCGACCTTTCCGCATGTCGACCTTGCTTGACAAACTAATGGTGTTGACCTAATGGTTGTCTATCTTTTTGCTGTAGATCCCTTGTCCCAGTTCCGAAGATTTGAGTGTCATCAGCTTATAGATGATGCAAATTTCAAGGAGGGATATGTAATGAGAGAAAAGAAGGGGACAAGGAACATACTTGGAGACACCTACAGGTAGAGAAAGCGGCACCTACAGGTAGAGAAAGCGACACCTACAGGTAGAGGAAGTTAGCTGGAGACAGAGGCTAATACTGGCAATGAGCGATTAGTAATTTACATACTCCAGAATATATGCTATGCTAACAATTCAGAAAAGGAAAACTGGAAGTGTTGATAACAACAAATTAGATTCTAGCTATCATTTCTAATATGAACTAGATACATGTCAGCTAAAATCTGATTAGTGCTATGGATAACACCTTCACAGGGTTTATTAATAGTATTATAATGTAATGAAGGAATGACATTGTATGGCTTTTCATAAAGGTAAAAAAATGATTTCAGCATATGGGCATCCTGTGTAGAGAGACATGTTAATGATACAGTACATATGGAGATTTCCCTCAGCGGACGTGCTATGACAACACTGTATGGAAACCTTTCCTTTCTTCCTATAGCAGCCTTTCATAGTCACTAAATTAGACCACCCAACTCCCAGAGCAGTCTCAATGGGAGTTTTTATCGGATTGCCTAGTGACTAGCTGCTTTGTAGCTGATTGAATGAGTCCCTAAGAGAAAGAACTTTCAATAAACTGATGATTTAGGTCACATTTAATTCCAATAGTCAAGATCATAAACCGTTCACTGTAGGGAAGTAGTGAACTGCCTCCAAAATGGGAAAGTTTGTGCCTATTAGCACAGCATGCAGAAATCTCGGAATAGAAGTGCTTTAGTCAACTAGCCCGCTGTGTTCACTGTATTTATTTCTAGGAGTTAATTTGAAAGTAAATGAAACACTAATGCTGATGTTTATATTCACTGGCAACATGGTGGTCATTTACCAATCTGCAGTCATTAAAAATAATATTAATAACAATAATAATCAGTAGAGAGTAAAAAGACAACAAAAAAACCCTTTCCACTGAGATGTATAAAATATTTCACTAAATGACAGAAAATCCTCTTTCCTTAAATACCCTGCTCAGTATTAAATATGTAAATTTACAGTAAAATTGCTTCTACCAGAAACATATATCATTAATTGGAGTTTATAATCTCTCTCCCACAGCCACATTTCCTCTCCAGGCTAGCCGTGTCAATAACTCAATGTTGTATTTCAATGGTCTCTCCTATTGCAGATTTAAAACCCTAGGATTGCAGGTCAGCCTCCAGTATTCCGCTCACTTTCTAGTGAAATGGGTGGAATGGGAATTGGGGGCCCGATTCCGACCTGCGTGTATTCGCTGCTTAGCAAGAAGGTAAAAATAGCCTGCCGCCCCGCTGAAAGCCCCACCCCCCCTCGAATACCCTCACTAGCATGCGAGCGGATGCATTCGCATACACAGCCACTCGCATGCTGCAGAATGGGAAAAAAAGCAATCGATGGTCGCTTACCCTTCCCTTGCCCGCACATCCTGGAGTGAATGCCTGGCGATTGCTCATGCTCAAACCACAAACATCGGATGGGGTAGCGAATTCAGGCTGAAACAAGCGGGTCTGAATCACCCCCAGGGTAAGAATTACTGCCCAACCATACAGCCATATGCTGCTATTCATAGTATTACACCATAAGGAGGATTCCCTACTCCATGCACTGGCCACCTTTCTCCACTACCAGATGACCTGCACCCCCCTGGTGATGCCACTGCAAATGTACTTATTACTATAACTGGTATTATACTATTGAACACAAACTAGAAAGCGTCATTTATGATGCAGTTTTTTTTTTTTTTTATTTAAAATGTTTCAACTGACTCATTTCCTGAAGAGAGGTTGGGCGCTGACGTCCTGCGATGTCAGCCACCCATCCATGGCAGGCATCATGAATGGCCAGTGTTTTCATGGGGACACCCACAAAACACTGTGCGCCCCCACAGTCCAGCCCCCGCACACCCCCTTCCGAAGGCATCGGCGACTTTGATAGTCGCCAAAGGCATTCACACAGCGGCCCTGCACATGGTCAAATACGCAGAGCAGTGCAAACAGTCCCTGGAGCAAATACTCCGGGGACCGGCTGAACCGGAATCAGGCTTTTTTAGAATGTCTTCTTGCTAATGGTAAAATTAGTATGGTTTAAGTATAGAAACCGCTGATAAGTAAGCAGCTACTATATGATACCACTAGCTCTTGAGAATCTGGCAAGTAAATGAAGTCTTAGACCTTACTTACAGTTACCTGGGCTCACACTGAAACCAATCCCGGATGGATAAGAATTGAGGGGGCGTGGCCACTGGATGGGGTATGTTGTGGCCACACCCCTAAAGAAAATAAATAAATAATTTGTGCGGCATGCGGGCCGGTATCCTCATCTCACACACAGAGGGAGAGAGATGACAGGCTGCTGCAGCGGGCTCTCTCTCCAGCTCAGCACACGGCATGTGCTGAGCTGGGGAGAGAGGCTGTCATCGCCCGACTCCCTGCAACAAGGGAGGGAGGAGCGAGACCCAGGCCATCCCAGCATACCCGCGCCCGGGTAAAAAGTACCCTTTCTCTCCCCCCCCCCCCCCCCCCCCCCCACTGGCTATAGGCAACATCACTAATTTTCATTTTTAGAAGCCTTAGTAAATTTACCCTGTATATCTATTATACCAAATCAAATAGAACTACATACTGAAGCACATAACTGACCTCTATACCCATTGAAAACAATCAGTAAAATCTTGCTAAACCTATTTACATATCAAATTCTCCTGGTTCAAAAAAAAAAGAAAAAAAAAGTGGTGTGGTTTAACTTACACATAACCTTATTAACAAAAGGAATGCCTTAGTGTTTAATATATAGGAATTTGCAGAAAACCTGCCAGCTCTCGCTTGATGTGCCATTTCAAAAAGCAATTAAAGCAAATTTGACGGAACGCTACAAATTATGTAGAAAGTATGCTAACTTTTACTAAATGTTACAATCAATGATGTAACTTATAGAAGTAAGGTTGCTCTGTCATATATTGATAGTTACCTCACTTTCACATACACATTAACTTGATTTTAAATGCAATTAATACATATAGTCAAGGAAGAATAATGGACTACATTCTGCACTTAACCTGGTGGACATTTTCAAATGGCACAAGTGACCAGTGCAAACCTATTTTGCATTGTAAACGACTAAATAAATCTTAATGGATTAAGAATGATCAGCTATCAACACACAAGGGAAATTAAGTGCTGAAATGCCTACATTGATTATTTTAAATTATTAGCCTTACTCTGTTCTTGAATTTGTATGCTTTTAGTGAGCTTTAACACATTTACAAGACTTATTGACTATAATTACAAGAGAATTCAAGTAATGGACACATCAATTATAAGCAACATGTCTTGACCAGACATTGGCATAAAGAATTCTAAAGAGAACTCCATTAGCATCTCCGCTCTCATTTTATTCACTTTTATCTGGCTTATGAGGGCTTATATAGGTCCTCAAACCAGGTCCCAAATATTAACATTTGAAATCACTGTATGATATCTACAAGTAATGGAAATTATAACTTATACATATCTATATGTTTTTGATGAGCAAAGGAAATATTTTATTTTATAGTAGATCTGCTGTTTTTCTAAATATCTGAAATAATGTGGTAATACTGTACATCTAGCCTCTGCACAACACACGGTATCATCATATTTACACTTAATTCATACAACCGGCATCAGCCATATTCCGTCAAAAAACTAATACGTGAATAGGGCAAATTTACTAATCTTCCCTATTCACCCAATTTGTATTTTCCGATGTTGTAGCCATTTGTATCCATTCGCATTCGTATTTGGTGACCCCAACTTGTTTGCCGGTACTTGTGTATTTTGGCGGCGCCCATCGCATACCATAAGGCATACGATGGTATGCGATGCGACGCGATATCGCGCGATATTGTACAATGCCATACAATTTTAAAATTGTATGACATTGTATATGGCATACAATGCGATGCGATGCGATTAAACATTGTATAAGCACCCTAATGGGTGCTTACAATGTTAAATGCACCCCCCCCCCCCACTATAAACGTGAACCCGAAGCGTGGCGAGCGCAGCGAGCCCGCGAGGGGCGGCGGTACGCGTCCTCCGACCTTTTCATACCCCCACTATCCACGTCGGCGTGAAGTTGAGAATAGAAAGTGTGGGGAGCCACCGAGCCCGAAGCGTGGCGAGCGCAGCGAGCCCCGCGAGGGGAAGCAGATACCTGTGAAGGCCGCGAGGGGACTCCGATACCTGTGAAGGTATCCGCGTCCCCTCACGGGGCTCGCTGCGCTCGCCACGCTTCGGGCTCGGTGGCTCCCCACACTTTTTATTCTCAACTCCACGCCGACGTGGATAGTGGGGTATGAAAAGGTCAGAGGACGCGTACCGCCGGCCCTCGCGGGCTCGCTGCGCTCGCCACGCTTCGGGTTCACGTTTATAGTGGGGGGGTGGTGTGGGGGTGCATTTAACATTGTAAGCACCCATTACGGTGCTTAAAAGCACCCTTTAGGGTGCTTATACAATCTTTCATCATATAGGGGGCAAAAATCGCGTCGCATCGCATGCCATCGGGTGCATGGCATGCAATGCGATGCGATGCGATTAAAACATTGCGCGATGGAAATAGGGGGCGCCGCTATAATACACAAGTACCTGTTTGCCCCCTGTATTCCTACAAACCAGGATCGGCTCTATTATTTATTATTAATTTATTCTTTATTTTTTTCACAGAGAAGAGTATTTTTGGGTCAAATAACGGCAGTATTTTAAATACGGCCTGGTAGTAAATTTGGAATCACCATTCCAATGAATGGTGAATTCCATTCATAGTCTTCAATGGCGTATGCATTTGTATTCCCGAATTCGCCTACAAAACAAACAAAAAAAAAAAGAATACGAATCGCCGTACGAAATACGAATTTACAAAGGCCGTATACGGCTACAAATACGGCCATTCGTGTTTTTCCACATAGTGTTCATTCTAGCACCCAACACCTGCCAAAAACAATGCAGTCCCTCTCTTCTGCCTGGGGTGTTGCTCTCTGTTGTGGTGCTTTTAGGAGACTTTGGTCTGTATCACAGTGTATAGATACAGACCATAGGGTGCTCATAGCACCAAAGTAGACCACGACATCCAAGACAGGAAAGAGGAACTGCAAAGGTTTTGAAAGTTGCAGGGTGCTAGAATGAACACACACATGTACGTACGTACATGTTGTTATACACATTTTTTTATTATAATCATATATGGACAGACATTTTTAGATGTAAATATAAAATGTAGAAATCCCAATAAAATAACTAAATTTGTTCTAAAAAGGTGCAGATGTAAGATAAAATAAGAGGGAATATACACTGAGTGGCCAAATTATTATGACTACCTCCTCAATACAATGTTGGACCACCTTTTGCCCTTAATACTGCATGGATTCTTCTTGCCATGGACTCTATGAGATGTTGTTAGGTGGTATGAGGAATTTGAGACCATATCCGATGAACTGCACTTTCCAATTCCTTAAGATTTGATGGTACTGGATCCAGTTGCCCGATGGCCCGTTCGAGCTCATCCCACAGATTCTCAATTGGATTGAGATCTCGTGATTGTGCATGCCAACTAAGCAAGGTAAAGTCTCAGTCATGCTCTTCGAACCATCTGCGGACAATGCCAGCTTTATGACAGGGAGCATTGTCCAGCTGGAAGTATCCAACCCTGGCAGGGTACACCATTAACATAACAGGATGTACTTCAT
The DNA here is from genome assembly GCF_055691185.1 of Crinia signifera. Taxonomy (NCBI): domain Eukaryota; kingdom Metazoa; phylum Chordata; class Amphibia; order Anura; family Myobatrachidae; genus Crinia; species Crinia signifera. The sequence continues at coordinate 99,492,264 of NC_139221.1, read as the reverse complement.
TTGCGATAACACTCAAATACCCTTGGCCATTCAGACGTTGTTCCACAGGAATCAAAGGACCCATACAATGCCAAGAAAACATCCCCCAAACCATAATATTGCCTCCACCAGCTTGAAGTGTTGTGGCAATGCAGTTGGGGTACATGCTTTCGAGCTGTTTTCTCCATAGTCACACCCTGCCATCTGCATGGTGTAATTGAAAATGCGAATAATCTGACCACATGACCCTTTTCCAGTCATCTACTGGCCAATCCTTGTGCTCCTTTGCGAACTGGAGACGTCTGCTCTTGTTCAAGGCAGACAGTAGAGGCTTTTCGAACAGGTTGTCGGCTTCTATAGCCTATATGGTGTAATGTACGGTGAACAGTTCGTTCAGAGACCTTCGCAGTTGCTCCTTGATTAAGATGCCCCGCAATTTGATGTACTGGTGCTCTTCTGTTGGACTGGACAACTCTGACAAGTCTCCTTTCAGATCAAGCATTCAGTAGCCTGTGATGACCACAAGCCTGATGTTGACACAGTTTTCTGCTTGGTAGTCCACTCTCTGTAATCATTAATAACTGCTGCTCTTGAATACTTCACAAGTGCAGCCATTTTGCTGATATGGTTCTGACGGTTCGAGCGCCTACAATCATCCCATGTTCAAACTCAGTTAAATCATGATTTTTTTTACCATTTCTTCGCAAGCAACACAGTGCAATTGATGCTTCACTTGCCCTGCATTCCCTTTTTATAGTTATCTCACCCTCTACCGGCAACAACATGAAGTTATGGCCGATCTGCGTATAAGTGTCAAGTGGTCATAATAATTTAGCCACTCAGTGATATATATAAAAGACCAGGAGGTAGCTAAACTTAGTAGGTGAAGGTCAAAGGCTGCACAAACGTGTTTCAATTCATATCTCTATTGAAAAAATGCATTGGCTGCCTCTGACCTTCTCCTACTAATTTTAGCTACCACCTGATCTTATTATTATGGAGCCCCTTTCAGCCAGCTCTGGGAATCGACAGATTCCCTTAATTGGCGTTCGCTGGCTGAGAGGCGCTCCATCTGATGGGATGCGTGAGCATCTCACACGCACGTGCATCCCCGACAACACGGCAGTGGGGAGCGATTACCCTGCCCATCTCTGCTTCATGGAGATGGGCAGGGATTGAGGGAAGCATCGGGAGAGCTGCAGAGGTCGGCTGAGTGCTCTGTCTGAATGGGGTACGCAAGCGTCTCGTTTGCACGCGCCCCCTTCCGGCGGATGGTGGTGGCTGGTGATTCTATCACCAGGAGCAGCTCCGACGGGAGCTGCGCCATCTATAGTTCACGCTGACTGGCTGAGTCGATCTACTTTTTTACCATCCTGATGCTCCTCACTGCAAGGGCTGTCTCACCTGGAAGGCCTGGATAACTGGCAGCAGGGAAGCAGGGGGATCAGAGCTGCTGTGGTCCTCAATACAGCCGGTTATTTATGCACAGTGCATAATCTGAGCTTGAGCTGCGGGAGAAAGCGAAAGGAGGCTTCCGTGCAGCATGCGTATGTAACACACTGAACATCTCCTCTGTACTGCAGAGCATTACATCTATTGTGTGGGATTGATTTGTACTTCTAGGTAACACACTGAACATCTCCTCTGTACTGCAGAGCATTACATCTATTGTGTGGGATTGATTTGTACTTCTAGGTAACACACTGAACATCTCCTCTGTACTGCAGAGCATTACATCTATTGTGTGGGATTGATTTGTACTTCTAGGTAACACACTGAACATCTCCTCTGTACTGCAGAGCATTACATCTATTGTGTGGGATTGATTTGTACTTCTAGGTAACACACTGAACATCTCCTCTGTACTGCAGAGCATTACATCTATTGTGTGGGATTGATTTGTACTTCTAGGTAACACACTGAACATCTCCTCTGTACTGCAGAGCATTACATCTATTGTGTGGGATTGATTTGTACTTCTAGGTAACACACTGAACATCTCCTCTGTGTACTTTACAACAGTACCTAGCATGTGTGTAGGGAGGAATTTCTTTTTATTCTAGGTGATATATAGAATCCTGGAATGCTAGTTTTGTTTTTCTAAGCCACTTTTATTGCTATGTGTTGTAGGGGGTGGGGACTAAACGAGTGGATTCCAATTATTGGGAATTGGGAACTCATGCATTGTTAGAGTACTTAAGTAGTCATTGCATACGGCTGTGGCCGGATAGGCTGTGGGCCGATTTTATCTGTGGGCCTAGATTGAAGTGGGCCGTTATTAAAGTGGGAAAACTGATTCATAACTACAGCGTTATACCAGAGTTAAACCAAAGTGAAACTGAAGGACAAAACAACAACGGAGAAACCAAAGTCTACTTTGAGTGAGTTAAATTCATTCACACTACTCCTGGCTGCTTAATCTGGCAATTCAACTATAACATCAGCATTTTACATTTGCAAACAACTTTAACTATCACTGTTAAAGCTTGTACTTGCACTGTCTGTTTGGAAAATGACCAGCTGTACCTCTAATGACCTCACCTCTCCTGCTCTTCCATTGATAGTAGGTGTCCTCTTTCTCTATACATCCTCTCTGGGTGAGCTTATGTGCTCACTCAACTTCCACTATCACATCTATGCTGATAACAGTGAAATCTACCTCTCCTCTCATGATCTCTCTCCCTCTATCCTCACTCATATCTCTAACTGTCTCTCTGCTGTCTACTCTTGGATGACCCAGCGCTTTTTTAGACTTAAAATATCAAAGACTAAGCTGTCATCTTCCCACCCTCCTGCATAAAACCTGACCATCGCTTATCCTTACCTACTGTTTAAGCTCACTTCTTTACCTTCTGTGTCACCCCTGTCTGTCTATCCCTCCCCTTTAGAATGTAAGCTCTCACGAGCAGGGCCCTCTCTCCTCATGTGTCTTTCTTAGAATATATAAACCTCTGCCACCCTGATGATTGCTTCAGTGTCCTGTCCCCTGATGCAACTATCCGTATTAACCATGTACTAAACTGTCTTGTACTGTAATTTGTTATGTGTTTTTGATTATAACTATGCTCTGTAAAGCGCTGCGGAATCTGTGTGCGCTATATAAGAAACTGTTAATAAATAAATAATAAATAAATAAATAATCCCCCATTACAATTATGTATCCAGCTATTCTTAGCAAACTCAGTCCCCACCCAGTTCGTCATTACACAATTACCCCACTGTGATCATGTACCTATTAACACCAAACACCTTATTGGCACTCCGCACAGAGCCCCACTACATAGGCCACCTCATCGATGTCGGTATTCCAGCACCAGCCTTCTAGTTAAGATTCCAGTGTTGTTTTTCTGACTGCCAGCATCCTATCTGCCCCGCAGCCTAACCCTAACCTCTCCCTTCTAATCGCCTAAACCAGGCATGTCCAATGTTGGCCCTCCAGATGTTGTGAAACTACACATCCCAGCATGCTTTGCCACAGTTTTGCTATTAGAGAATGCTAAAACTATTGCAAAGCATGCTGGGATGTGTAGTTTCACAACATCTGGAGGGCCAACGTTGGACATGCCTGGCCTAAACCAACCCCACTCCTCCCAGACTGGGCCAGATGTACTAAGCTTGAAAACTGATAAAAATGGAGAATGCTAAACTACAGCCAATCCGCTCATAACTGCCATGTTACAGGCTGAGTTTGAAAAATAACAGGTAGCTGATTGGTTGGTGGTTTATCACTCTCCATTTTATCACTTTTCAAGTTTAGTACATCTCGCCCCCTAACCCTAAATCTAGTGCCTAAACCTAATCCGCCCCTGCATACTTGCCAGTATCCTGATCGATGTTGAGATTCCAGCTCAGTTCTTCTGGCCACAAGTTAGGATGGTATTCTGACTGTCAGCATCCCACCCACCGGGATGTTAACTGCTTCCCATATTATATCTAAAGATGCAGAAGTAGGGAAACATTTTCCACCTAGTTATGTGACATCACAAGTTCGAAAGAAGTTGACTAATCTACTGAAAAAGTAGGCTGGCCAGCTGGTGTGAGGAAAAGTTGGTTACGTTGTAGGGCAACATTTTATTTGGACAGACAAGTTGGACAGTTGGATGTTTGGAGGGCAGTGGGTCTGACATAGGGCCCATATTACATTGAATCCAAGAAGATATCCTTATTCTAATTACATGTTGCAGTACCACTTTGCTATACAATTATTTATTTAGTTTAGAAATAAAATAGAACAGACCCATACACTGTGCAAATGTAAATCTCTACCTAGGTTGCTGTGCAAGATGCACTCTTTAGGCATACTGTACATCCAGCTTACTCTACTTTATTGTCAAAATGGATGTCAATGTAGTATTAAGTTATTTACTTTTGTGAAAATATGTAAAATAACTTAAAATATAATTTAAATTAGCAGTCATTATTTTATGCAAAAATTAAGAAAACGTACATGGATGTGTCCTCCTACATCCTTGCTGCATTAACAATAAACAGCCTTTCTTGTCACGCCATGCGGTTTCATAAAACTTTCCCAATAAAATGACCCTTATTCACATTTCTGTGTATAGGACGAACAAGCAGCTTTTGCTGATTAAAAGTATGTGTACATATATGCATAGTGATGTGAATAAAACATTTAATAAAAAAAAAAAAAAAAGGATGCCTGCCGTTCCCTGGATGCAGAGTTGCCAGGGAAGAGTCAGCTCACTCCTGCCAGGCATCTCGTGGAGCATGGCGTATTACGGCAAGATCTATGCACTCCTGATGCTAGGTGTATTATTTTCTTATTATTGTCCATACACAATATAAATAGTAGCATATTAGATGTACTGTACCTGTGTGAGTGCGAATATGAGCCAGGAATGCCATGGAATTGCTGCTTTTACATATCTTCCCACAAAACTTGCAGATGTTTCCCTGATTTTCTTCTCTCTCCCGGTTTATTTGCTCTGTGTCCTCCTCAATATATTTGTTCACTTCTCTAAGCAGTTCTTCATGCTGTTCCTTGATGTGAATAAATAAGCTTTGTTCAGAGTCAAAAGGCTCTGTGCATTTCACACATTTAAATGTTCCCCCTCCTTCAGGTAGTTCTTCAAAGCTGGCCAGTTCGTTCTTTTTGTGACCAATGCTAGCCAAGTGCTGATGGAGGTTACTTTCAGTAAAAAAAGATTTACCACATAGTAAGCAATGGAAGTGTTTTTCTTTCACTGGATGTTTCATGGAAATGTGAACATTTAACCCACTGAGCCCATCTGCCAGAAAACCACAGTCATCACAACGTATGCGGTTTGAATCACATTTATTGCCATTGGTTTTCTTCTTTTTTAGAAGCTGTGGTTCAAGTATTTTAGGTTCAGGGTCAACAATCTTACTTGCTCTGGTTGTATGGTTAGCTGAGGGTTCGTCGCACACAATTTTGAGTTTAACAATTGAAGAGTCAAAAAAATGTTCATTGGTTATACCAGTACTTGCGTTAACTGCACTACAGAAATCTCCAGCTCCTCCTTCAGTCACCAATGGTTGAGCGCCACCTGCTTCATGATTTCCATCAGACTTCTCTTTTTGTTCAGCCTCTGCACTTCCTTTAACAGTGCATGCCTGTGCCAGAAGGTCCACTGCAACATTAGCTTCCCTTCCCTCATTTACCAGTAAAGCAGGGTTTTTGTCTGAGGTCTGCTTTAGAACTTCACTACTTTCCACGAGCTCAGATTCAACTGACATTTTGGAAACAGCCACAATTGTATTGCTATTTTCCGTCAAAGAGTGGCAATTGCTCATATCTGACTGAGGGTTCTGATCACATTCTACTAACCCTTCCCTTAATTTTTCGTGAACTGATGCTTTAGAAACACTCTCTGGCAAACTCTGTATATCACAATCCACTGTGTCCACAAGCAAAGTACTGGATTGAGGAGACTGATGGTTGATTTTATGTTTCTCACTTGATGCATGTGTGATCATTTCAATGTGTGTTAAAGCATAGTAATCACATGCCTTACAGTAGTATTCAAATTCCTTTCCATGTGTATGTCTCATATGCATTGCTAGAGATGCAGAGTCACCAACAAAATCACAATAAACACATTTATTATTACCGACATTAACGCATCCCATCTGGCCAAGATTGTCTTTTACAACTTTGTGGATAGACTCACACAAAGAGGTTTCTATTTGTGGAGTAGCTGAATTACCAGTATTTAAAGCTTGTTCCTTCAGAGAGTGGGGGGAAAGGTTTGATATACCAACATAAACATGTTCATTAGTAATAGTAGCTACATTTCCTTTTTTCTTAATAGCAGCTTCAAACTTTGTGCCATCGGTGGTAACCACAATGTCTGTTTTCTGTTGGCTGATCTTCTGCTCTGCTACACGGTTTTTATGCTTCTTGGTTATACAATGGCGTTCCATATCACCTTTTGTTACAGTGTCATAATTACACACCTTGCATTTATAGTTGTATTGATGTGTATGCCTTCTCCTAATATGCACTTTAAGGTTTGTTACACTAGATGCCATAAGTCCACAGTGAGTGCATGAGATAGAGAGATTACCCTTTGGTCGGCCCCTTTTCGGTGTATTTGTAAGAATGGGGTCTGTTTGACTTGGGACGTGCTTAGAACACAATGATTCTCCAGTGGAAGATGTACTCGTCTCAACGCTTGTATGTGCAGCTTGGAAGTCCTCACACTGGGGATTAGCTTTTGGTAACATGGCAGGCTCTGTAACTCCATCAAATGAAACCTTTTCTATACATTCCTCAAAAAGAAGCCCAATGTTGTTTTTCTTGGCATTTTCAATATGTTTGCTTCTTTTTATGTGTCTTTCCATGCCTTCCTTATGCATTGTGTAAATATTGCAAGCCTTGCATAAAAAGTGATAATCATGTGCATGGTACAGCTTGACGTGTCTTGTCAAGACGCTTGATGATCTTGTCTTATAGAAACACTTTCTGCACTGAAACTGAGGCTTTTTAACTTGAACTGGTACATTATCCTCTATGGTTACTTCGACTGTACTATCAGGAGCACTACTTATATCTTCTGGAGGATGAGCATCGGGAAAATTGATCTTTACTTGGAATTTGCACTCAGCAGAGCGAACTCGGCTTTGACTGTGCTCCCAGATGTGCTCCTCTGCCGTTTCATGGTGCAAACGGTCATCATTTGATTTGAAGTAAACATTGCAAACACTGCAATGATAGTACATCTTGTGTTTGGCACGCATGTGAATTTTGAAGGTTGATTCATGTGAAGCATCTAGCCCACACAGGTAGCAATTTAATAACACACTTCCTTTCTTATGTTCCTCACTTTGGCAGTGCTTTTCAAAGTCCCCTCTTGTCACACATGAATATCCACATCCTTGACAGTAAAACTGCATTAGCTTTGCATGTGCCCTCCAAAAATGAAGAAACATGTTCTCTTTGGTGTTAACAAAGCTTTTACAGTATACACAACCATACTGCTCCATAGGTTGCACAGAATGTACTATTCTAAACGCAGAAGAAGGTAACGCACAAGTACTTTGTATGTCTTTAATCACAATCTGAGGAGTAGTATTTGACGTTTGTAATGATTCCACTGTTGCTGTTGAACATATAGGTAATGTTTCTATAGGTGGTTTTAAATATTCTTTTAAGTGTCCAATCTGATCTTTAATTCTGCCTTTTTTATTAACACTCATCATCTGCAAGTGCTTTTTCAAATGCTTAAAACCATATTGGCGTCTAAATAAACATGTTCCCTGGTGTTTTCTCCTGTTGTGCTTTCTTTTGGCTATTATTTTGCTAATAGTTTCTGACATTTTTACATATTTTTCTATGGCAGACTTTTCCCTGACATATTTTAAGGTTTTGCTATTCTTCTTCAACCTTCTCTTAAGCTTCTTCTCAGAACTGCCCAATGTGGAACCAGAGTTCAGCACTTTGTCTTCACCTATGCATGGTGAGGTCACTGGTGCTGAGAAACTCCTCATATTATCCTTGCTTGATGACAATTCAGTGTAAACAGCATTAGCAGGGGAAGGATTAGATCGCTTTATTACACCTTTACCGATTTTCAGTTTCGTTTTTTTGTCACTACTTCTTTTTCTTGTTTCCTTTTCTTTCAGAGAACCTTTACTTTCAGGATGAGCTGCATCGCTAACGTGAGCAAGCAGAAGCTCTTCATTCAAACATTGGAACTCACATTTATCACAATATAAGACCCTGCTTTGTGTTTTGATCTCAGCTGGAGGACCCTTCATAGTGTTTACTGAAGTAACACCAAGTTTTTGGTCATCAACATTCTTACTTAACCCATCACCAGTGCAAAGGGAATCTCCTGCATTTTTTATAGTCTCCTCAGCACCATTCTCAACAGCGCAATCAATACGTTTTTCAGATGGGTGCATCGCTCTGTGATCGCTGTGTTCTTCTTGGATATTTGCAGATTGTGCTTCTGAACAGGGTGGTGAATTGACTTTACTGGGGATCAAATCCCTTTCATTTTTCTCTGTTGTTTCAGTTGGATTTGTATGTGAACAAGGCAAATTTTCATTACAATTACTGATTAGAATAGACACTTCTGTCTCATGCTTTATTCGTTTTGCCGGCAAGGAGTTTTCAAATTCCTCACTTGTATTAGAGGACTGTGAAAGTGATCTTTTAGTGCTTTCACAATTTGACTCTCTGAGACTTTGAGTCAAGTGATCCTCCTTACTAATGTTAGTCTTCCTATCCTCCTCCTCCTCCTCCACAGTAACGGTTTCCTCTGCTACAGAAAGGCCTTCTTGACACTTTTCCTGCTCCATTTTTAAAGACTTATAAAATGTCCACGGATGATTAAGAACCTGACAAAATAAAGAAAACAGAGATTAAAGTACATATAAAAGTAAAGTAGCAGATAACAAAACAAAATAAATCATGTTTCAAAAACAATTTAAAAAAATGAATAAACCAAACATATTTATTTATTTGTTATCAGTTATTTATATAGCGCACAACTATTCTGCAGCGCTTTACAGAGAATATTTGGACCTTCATATGAGTCCCTGCCCCAGTGGAGCTTAGGGCCATGGTGCGAATCCAAATCTTCTTTTTACATACATGTAAAATATTTTAAATTTGACGGGTTTTTCAAAATAACATATTTAAGGTTGAAATGAATTATGTGCAAAGTTTGATTAATATCAAACATCTAATAAAAGAAAAAATAAATTTGAGTACTCTTCATTTTCTATCTAGTTTGTAGTAGAATACATGAACAAATGCTACAAAAATATGAAAAGTTACAAAAAAATGCTCAAAAGGAAATAACCATTTTCTTAGGAACTAAAGAACATACAATTAAAAAAGGTATCACAAATTTGCTAATCTGTTGGAAAAGGAATGCACTGCTATCCAATCACATCAAGATCTGCAAATGAATTCATCTTTAAAATATGAATTAGACTGCTCCATTGTGACATTCTCTGATCTACGCACATTAGTATGAAAATAATGTATTTTATTTAACATTATTATTAGCATCAAAAGTGGTATTTTAGGATTTAACCTCTCTTGAGTGACATATTAAATGTAAGTAAATATATACTTAATTTTTAAAAATACATAAATGAATTTAATATGCTGTAAGAAGAAATATGTAATAAAGAACATTTTCATCTAGGATGTGCTATGAATGAGATCTTCAGTTTACTAGTTTTTGAAAGATACATTAGTGTTGTGAGGACATCTGGTGGCCAAATTAGAAAACTGAAGAATAACTTCAACAATAATAAAATTAGATAGATAGATAGATAGATAGATAGATAGATAGATAGATAGATAGATAGATAGATAGATAGATAGATAGAACACAGTTTGGATGGTCTGAGTGTTGGTACACAGATGATGATGATGATGATGATGATAATAATACGGGTTGGACAACATAATGTAGCATTAGAGACTATTTTTTCACATTTAGGAACCAGTCAAAATCTTTAAAAGGTACTGGATACAGGATCTACCATCATCAATAGAAATAACTCCCCTAATTAGTCAAATGGAGTAACTGACTTCCTACAATACAACAGTAGTGTTTTTTATGGGTGTAGGGCAGGCATGTCCAATCTACGGCCCTTAAGCTGTTGTGAAACTACAAGTCCCATCATGCCTTGACACAGCATTGCTATTAGGAAATGCTAAAACTATGGCACGGCATGCTGGGACGTGTAGTTTCACAACAGCTGGAGGGTCATAGTTTGGACATGCCTGGTGTAGGGGAAAGACCTAAGGAGGAATAGGTAAGACTCATGTAGAATGTAGGAAAAAAGAGGAAGGATGAGATACAGTAGGTGCACACTATTGATACCTTTATTGGATTCCACTAATGAGGGAAATAGGTGTTATAAAAAGTAACTTTTATTAGAATCCTTTAAGAATGTCCCTTCTTTAAGGGATGCATGTTATGTAAAAAACTGTATGTAGAATATAGATATTCTGTGCAAAAAGATTAGAAAAAAGTGTGTTTAAAATAGGGTACAACTTTACCACACCCTACTGATACTATCAAGAGTGCCCCTTTCTACAAGAGAGTCGTGCCTATTCCTCTTTAGGCCTCCTTTTCATTTAAAATTACTCTTAGGGAGCCCCATAACCACTAATATCTAATACCCAAGCAGAATGGTGGAGATATTATTTGTTGTGGTACTGTAGGTAAACTTCTAATAAAATTCAATTCATGTTGATTATACCTTTGAGGTGCTGAAACAACTGTTCTACATTTTTATGGGTGTGTCTTAACTAGAGATGTGCACCGGCCACTTTTTGGGTTTTGGGTTCTGATTACCTTGAGGTTTTGGGTTCTAATGGGTTTTGGCAAAAGTGTTTTGTGTTTGGATTTTTTGGGTTCTGATTTTTTTGTTAAAAAAGCATAAAAACTGCTAAAAACGCAGAATTTGTATTTTTTTTGCTCCTACGCTATATTAACCTCAATAACTTTCATTGTCACTCATTTCCAGTCTATTCTGAACACCTCACACTATTGTTTTTAGGGCAAAAGTTTGCACCGAGGTAGCTGGATAACTATGCTAAGCCACACAAGTGTGCGGCACAAACACGTGGCTCACGTAAGAGTGGCACTGCAGCGGCAGACAGGATGGCAGTTTGATAAAATAGGCCCAAAAAAGATCCCTATCTGGCTAGATCATGCACGGTTTACCATGTGCAGCCAAGGAGCGGTGGGCATTTTGTGCAGCACAGAGTTTGTCTGCAAGTGTGTAACTGTTTTGATCACTTTAACATTTAACAAGACCCCTATCTGGCTTGATTGTGTGATTATGATTAATTAATGTAATCTGATTGTTTAATTTTGTGATTATTATTATTAATTTATTACCAGTTATCTCTTAAATCATTGCCTAATGGGTGTAGGGGAGGGGGCTAATCAATTTTAAGGTGGCAGATGGAAGATGGAATGTAATGTGTAAACCATCACTAGCATTGGTTGCAGCAGTGGCAGTAAATGATGGACCCGGCTGTGCAGATAAGGAATGCTGACAGCGATGATGTCACAGGGAGAGCCAGCGAACTGTTGCTCCATGCAGCGCTGGAAAACTTCGCTGCCCGTGGTGATGCCATAGGGCATGCGTTACCATCACTAGCATTGGTTGCAGCAGTGGCAGTAACTGATGGACCCGGCTGTGCAGATAAGGATGCTGACAGAGATTATGTCACAGGGAGAGCCAGCGAACTGTTGCTCCATGCAGCGCTGGAAAACTTCGCTGCCCGTGGTGATGCCATAGGGCATGCGTAACCATCACTAGCATTGGTTGCAGCAGTGGCAGTAACTGATGGACCCGGCTGTGCAGATAAGGAATGCTGACAGCGATGATGTCACAGGGAGAGCCAGCGAACTGTTGCTCCATGCAGCGCTGGAAAATTTCGCTGCCCGTGGTGATGCCATAGGGCATGCGTAACCATCACTAGCATTGGTTGCAGCAGTGGCAGTAACTGATGGACCCGGCTGTGCAGATAAGGAATGCTGACAGCGATGATATCACAGGGAGAGCCAGCGAACTGTTGCTCCATGCAGCGCTGGAAAACTTTGCTGCCCGTTGTGATGCCATAGGGCATGCGTAGGAAGACGTAGCACCCAATAGGGGTCATGAAGGAAGTAAGCAAGGAGGAGGCTCTGTCCAGAGGGATCTGCCAAAACCCACACTTGGCATTCAGGGTGCTAAAGACCATTGCACCTGGCATGTCAACGATCACCTGCTCGATGGTGCAGAGTGTGTATCTGTTTTGGTCAGTTTAATATTTCATAAGACCCCTATCTGTCTTGATTGTGATTATGATTATTTATAATTAATTAATTTCATCTGATATTTAATTTGGTGATTAGTAATTATTCATTTATTATTTATTATTACCATTCGTCTCGTCAATCATTGCCTAATGGGTGGAGGGGAGGGGGCTAATCAATGACTAGGTGGCAGCTGGAAGAGTTCTATCTGGCTGCGACTTCTGTAACTCTATTGATCGCTAGGGTGGATTCAGGTGATCTGGCTCGCTAGGCGGGTGTTCCCTTTGCTCACTGCTTCACATGCGTCCCTCGTGAAGCTGCGCCCTCTGTCGAGGAGGATGTCCTTTGCCGGTAGAGAAGTACTGATCTTCTCTCAAGGTGTTACGACTCGCAGCTGCACTCCCCTGCTACAACCTCAAAACAAGCACCAAGAACCCTATCTGTCTTGATTGTGCACTGTTTACACAGTGCAGCCGAGGAGCAGTGGGCGATGGTGCAGCAATCAGTGGAATGCAAACAGTTATATGCATTTCAAAGACAAGTCCCTCATACGAATGACTCTCAGCAGTGGGCATCAGACCAGACAGGTAAAAAAAAGTTTAGCCGCCCAAAAAGAAGTGTAATTGCAGCCGACCACAAAACAGTTTAGCCGCCCAAAAAGAAGTGTAATTGTAGCCTTCCTGCCCCAGCCCTGACTACCCCAGGTCAGGGAGATCACATTCTCACCCATGAAGGTGCAGCAATCAAGTGGAATGCAAACAGTTGTATGCATTTAAAAGACAAGTCCCTCATACGAATGACTCTCAGCTGTGGGCACCAGACCAGACAGGTAAAAAACAGTTTAGCCGCCCAAAATGAAGTGTAATTGCAGGCTCCCCCAAAGAAGTTTCATTGCAGCCGCCCACAAAAAAAAGTTTAGCCGCCCAAAAAGAAGTGTAATTGCAGCCGCCCAAAAAGAAGTGTAATTGCAGCCGCCCACAAAAAAGTTTAGCTGCCCAAAAAGAAGTGTAATTGCAGCCGCCCAAAAAGAAGTGTAATTGCAGCCGCCCAAAAAGAAGTGTAATTGCAGCAGCCCACAAAACAGTTTAGCCGCCCAAACAGAAGTGTAATTGCAGCCGCCCAAAAAGAAGTGTAATTGCAGCCGCCCACAAAAAAGTTTAGCCGCCCAAAAAGAAGTGTAATTGCAGCCTTCCTGCCCCAGCCCTGACTCCCCCAGGTCAGGGAGATCACATTCTCACCCATGAAGGTGCAGCAATCAAGTGGAAGGCAAACAGTTGTATGCATTGAAAAGACAAGTCCCACATATGAATGACTCTCAGCAGTAGGAATAATGAATGGTGATGCAAGATGGAATTGTCCTTGGGCCCTCCCACCCACCCTTATGTTGCGAAAATAGGACATGCACACTTTAACAAACCAAACATTTCAGCGACAGGGCCTACAAAACTGTGGCTAAAATTATTGGTTTGTTTGGGCCCCGACACCAAAAAAACTATTCATAATATCTCCCTGTATAAACTGGCTCTACAGCAACAAGATGTCATCGTCACTCATCATCCTCCTCCTCCTCCTCCTCTGATTCCTTGCCCCCTTCAGTGTGTACTTCCTCATTCTCAGAGAGAGTATCAATTCGTCCCCGCTGGACTCCACAATCACAGGTCCCGTTATAATCTCTGGAGGCAATTCCTGGTCTTCATTGAATAAGTGATAATTCATTTTTATAAACATCATTTTCTCAACATTTTTCGGAAGCAACCTCCTTCGCCGCTCACTGACCAGGTTCCCCGCTGCACTGAATACTCTTTCGGAGTACACACTGGAGGGGGGAAAACTCAGGTAAAATAGAGCCAGTTTGTACAGGGGTTTCCAAACTGCCTAACTTCGGGCTCGGTGGCTCGTTGCGCTCGCCACACTTTATATTCTCAACTCCACGCCGACGTGGATAGTAGGGGTATGAAAAGGTCAGAGGACGCGTACCGCCGCCCCTCGCTACGCTTTGGGTTGGCGTCAATCGTGGGGTGCCGTTCACAATGGGGGCATTTGAGCCATCAAGGGGGTTAAAATTGGAGTCTGGGGACAATTTTACATTGAATCCAATGTAAAATTGGGGTCTGGGGACAATTTTACATTGAATCCAATGTAAAATAGGGTCCCAGGGACCCTATTCACATTTGAATCAATGTAAAAATCGGGTCCATCGCGTCGGTCGCATCACATGCGATGCGATCGACGCGATTTTTCCGACCCGATCAAAATCGGTGTGGCCGTTCTAGGAAATAAGTACCAAATTAATTCAATTAAAAAAAAGCTTTTCTCCTGAATTATTCTCATAGCTGCCCTTATGTGCAATTATGTACTCCAGAAATGTCACCTCATTTTGTCAATCTGCACCAGCATGTGTGCCCTGAAACTGTGGTTGTGTTGAGAAAGATCCAAAAAAATAGAGGTGGCACTGAATCATTGTAGATGCATCGTTTTGCGAATCTTCGCAAATCCACAATAGTTTTTGCCACTGTGAGTATGTCTTAAGGCCCCCATACATTAGGCCGACTTGTCCTAAGTACAAGTCAGACCCAAATCTCCTTCGAGCCGCCTGGCAGCTCCCTGGGAGGCTCACATACAATTTGGCACTTGATGTGCCATTTTTTACATGTGATAAATCGCATGCGATTTATCACATGTAAAAAAAATGGGAAGCTGAAGGGCAGTGAGGAGTAGTGAGGCAGGCAGCAGCAGTGCCAGTGAGGAGGAGTGGGGCAGGCGGCGGCCCTGGTGCAGCGGCGGTGATCAACTGTCTGGCTTCTGATTGGCTGAGATAGCGCACTCAGCCAATAGCGGAAAGGTAGGCTGCTGATTGGCTGAGAGTGGCTGAGAGTGCGCTATCTCAGCCAATCAGAAGCCGGACAGTCGTGACACATTATTTTAAAATTCTAATAGCCGCTGCTGCCCACCCGCTGCACTGATGATCACTGCCACTGCACCTAGGCCGCCGCCGGCCCCACAGCTCTGATCACCGCCACACTGCTCCAAGCTCACCGGCACCCCCTTACTGCACCCGCCGGGGGACCACTCACATTACATTTCAATAGTCGCCACTGCCGAAGGTCGGACGTCATCATACATGATGAGGTCCGACCTCCTGATCCGGTCCGATGCACACGGGGCCGCGCATCGGATCGGATCAAATGCAGTGGTACCCGCTCCGCCTCCGCTGTACACTAGAGACGCAGAGATCCTTCTTCCTCAGCGTCTCTACTCAGAACGATTTCTGCCCAATCAGGAGCCGAGAAAGTTGGCTCCTGATTGGCCAGAAATCATTCTGAGTAGAGACGCCGAGGAAGAAGGATCTCTGCGTCTCTAGTGTACAGCGGAGGCGGAGCGGGTACCACTGCAGCCGGGAGCAGCGCGACTTGACCAGAAGATGCCGGGGTGGTCGCCACAGGAGCAGGTGAGTAGGATTTCCTTCCCCAGGTACCCCTTTGGATTACTACGGATCCAGGACCCCAGACTCTTCAGCCCTGGACCCCCGGACCAGCCCCGGAACCAAGGCCCCGGAGCCAAGCCTGGACCCCCGGACCAGCCCCGGAACCAAGCCACCGGACCGGACCCTGGGACCTACCTATGGGATCAAGATAGGTAAGTATCAGTGTGTTTGTAATGTATGTATTAAACTTTTATTTTTCTAATGTGTCAGTGTGTATTTATTTATCTATTTTTTTACTGTGGAACTACAAGACCCAGCGGGCCCTTTAATGGCCCGCAGGCTGGGACTTGTGGTTCTCCAAGTCCCAGCTTGTGGGGGAGGCTTGCTGAGACTCATAGTCCCACAGTTTAAAACAATAGGTTTTTCATCTATTTTTTTACACAATGATCAGCCCCGTGGCCACCGCACAGGGCCACCGGGGACAGCACCAGGCTTCAGCCTGGTCAGGTAAGTCCTGGAGGGGGGGGACCCCTTTATTGGGGGGTCCCCACTCCCCCAGGGCCCCTGGACAGGCTGACCGGTCACAGGGATGAATGCTTTGGCCGGGGGGACTTGTATAAAAAGTCTCCCCCCGGCTGTGGCATTACCCTGCTGGCTGGTTGTGCCTGGTTCTTAAAATACGGGGGACCCCTACTAATTTTGTCCCCCGTATTTTTGGAACCAGCCCCGGACCTGGAGCCTGGGGCTGGTTGTTAAAATTCGGGGAACCCCTAATTGTCGGGTTCCCTGATTTTTAATTACCGGCCCCGGCTCTTTCAGCCTGGTGCTGGTTACAGCTGTGGGGGGGGACCCCGCGCTGTTTTTTTTTTTATCCCCCCCTCATATTTTTTATGGGTTAAACGGGTTTTTAAACGGCAGTGTGAATGTGCCAAAAATGGCTTTTAAACGGTAATGACCCGTTTCAGCAGTGGGAAAGCAGCATAAAAGAAAATGCAAGGTAAAGAAAAAAATAATAAGTTCACATAAATACAAACATCTATTGTGTTTATAATGTGGACAGGATGCAGACATAACGCTTATCATCTATATATATGTCTAGTGTCTGATTGTGTGACTCCGAAACACTGCCATCTGTCGGCAGCGAATTAAACTACATATCTTTCTCTCTTACACATGAACAAACCCAGAGGCAATCACAAGGTAGAACTAGCTTTCGAAGCATTTGCTTCAAGCGGGCTTACTAGTACTGCATAAATTACTAATGGTGGTTATAAAGACACTCTCAGTTACAGTAGCAGCTAATTGTTATCATTAGCATGTATTATGGACCAGCAAGATATTCACCTCCTATACAAGACTGTATGCTTGTTGTGGTTTGCATGAGCTGCGTATTGGCATGCTCAGTATAAAACTTCACAGAAAAATGGTGTTCAAAATATTACTAGATTCTAAAATCACCAACGCTCCCAGTCTATACGGGATGTGTTTAGCAGGCAGATGATTGGTATGCTGTTGTCCAAAACATGTCACTGTGATCTGCAGATTATTAAAGGTGCTGGTGATCGCAAGTATGCTGGGTAAGGTTTTTAGGGTTGGTGGGGGTTAGGTATTCAAAGGGGGGTCCCTTTTGGGGTCCTTGGGACCAAGATTGAGAACCACTGCTCTACAGGTCAAAAAAAAGTACTGCTGCAAAGGTAATATAACTAGTCATCTGGTTGCCCTGCTTTCTAGGGTTTCTTTTGGTCCAATATTTTAGTATATCTGAGATACAGGGGGAGATGTACTACAGCGGTACGTAGTGTGCTCCTATAAGCTTTTCCTGCTTCGCTTATTTACAGAGGCAAAGTAGGAAGCAGTACCGACGAGATGTTTTATCATCTGTTCCTGCTGTGGTGTATGGGTAACAAGGCCTGCAGCTCTAGAAATGGATAGCTGCAGGTATTGGAACGGTCAGTGCTATGGACTACTCGTACATTGCCCAGCATATCTTCTAGATAGAAGCGCTGACATAGGGCCCCTGTCATTTAGCACACATCTCCGCCATCATACATGAGGCAAAAGCAGTATCAGAGCACATAACGTATGCTGATATCACTTCTCCCCCATAACGCCACATATTACATATACCCATCAATACCTTTAGTGCAAATAAAGAACACATTTGTTTTACAGGTTGCAAATGGTACATATTGTGCCTTTAGTTACAAAGAAAATGATTAAAAGGATCAGTCTCAGTAAAACAAAAGAAAAGAGGAACATTGGCGGATGACAGTAGGCTAGGAACACTGCAATTGATGAAACAGGTAAATTAGAGTAAAATATTTCAGATTTTACAATATTAAGCCTCGAGCACTTGGATTTCATCCAAGAGAGGAGGAAAAACGACGGTGAGATAAATTTGTGAACAACTGAAGTGAAAAGAAAATGATGAGTAGAGTTAAGCAGTATCTGCATACAAATGGCAACATGGTGTTTGATTAAAGATGTCTAGAACAAAATGTATAGAGTACAAATCAAGGTGGACTACTGTGGTAAAGGCAAATGCGGAAAGGAAGCAAGGAATAAATCCTGGTATTAAGATTTTGCCAAAGAATCCACAGACCGAACTCATTTATCTAGTGTTATACATCACACTAACATGGTGACTGAATTAGCTGCGGGGTGCAAGGAAAGGATATTCAACCAAATAGCCTTTTTGCCACGATGAACATTGGGACTCACGCGTGGAAATTCACTGATTCCGCATAAACTACAAAATGAATGGGCGTTTTCCCCGCATGCAACCTGATTATGAGGTTCCTTTTTGCGGACTTTATGGTTTAGTCCATTTTTGGGCACTCATGCACATGGTATTCAATGCTAACTGAATACCACAAACATTAGCTGTGGATTTGAATTGAATACCCCCCTTAAAAACGATTTAGCAAATTCACATATCTGGACAAAACCAAGCTCTGTGGGGTGGATGCATATCTGGACATATAGAACGGGAACCGTGAGCTGGAGCAGGGGGCAGCATGCAGCCAAGGGCACGTATAGCTGGTATCGCCCCCTGGATGTCTCATCCAGTGTGGCCGCACCACCCGCACACCCATCCTCACGGCCATGCATTTCAACAGGGATCCCAAATAAGTTCATATTTTAACAGGCAATTTTTTTTCCATATTCATAAATCTTTCATGCACTACTATATCATTCATCAGAGTTCTCCTCTGAAAAACAAGGGTTGTAGCAGCCAACCACTTTGAATATGACTTAAGGATTTGTTACTCAAGATTGGAGGCAATAAACCAATACATTTATTGTACAAACCTAAAATGCACCCAAGAGCTGTATATCTATATATCTTATAAAATGTATGGTAAAGTTTAATGTCAGGTCATGTGAGTTATGCAGTCATTTTTACATTTTTCTGTCGGAAATGTCTGTCAGTGAGGAAGAGATATGTTTCTTCTCTGTGAGTTTATAGTTATGGAGTGATACACCTGTGGCTCAGTGATTTTGGTTACAGTTAATGATACAGGGGGTGTATAGGTCAATGGATCAACCCAATTTAGGTTGGCATACATTGGGTCGACCACTGAAGGTCGACTAGCCTTAGGTCGACATAAACCTAAGGTTGACAGGGTTGGAGGGTCAACATAAGTCTTAGGTCGATAATGGTAAGGTCGATAGTCAAAAGGTCGATGTTAGTTTTTACTTTTTTGTCCTGAATGTTGGCATAGTGGACACCGTCAAAGTGTACCGCATCCCTTTGCACGGCTCACTGCGATCAACACACTATTCTGTTCTCATGGCACGTCCCAATGGATGGTAGGGCATGAAATACCGGCTGTCGGCACGCTGTCTACAAAAAAAAAAACGTGAAAAACTCACGTCTACCTTCTCATTGTCAACCTAATGCTTGTGTCGACCTTCCAAGTCTGTCGACCTTAGCCATGTTGACCTATATGAAGAAATGTTAAACGCGCCTATTGTATGCATGCCGACTTGGCTCTTGATGTGCCGATTTATCGCATGTAAGAAGCCAGATGCGATACATCGTGGGTTCTAAACATCACACGCAATGTGCCGCTGGATGCTCTATGTACAATTTATCTTATGTCTAGCATGTCCAGTCCTCGACTGCAGATCAGATCGGACTGGATGTCAAAAAATAGGATTTTAATACCTACCGGTAAATCCTTTTCTCGAAGTTCTTATGGGATACAGGGAGTCGTTCATAACGATGGGGAAAAGAGCTTATCCGAAGGAGACAGGCACATATAAAAATTTATACAGGGTGTACTGGCTCCTCCCCTCTGCTCCCCTCCCTCTAGCTTCAGTTAAGTGAACTGTGCCGAAGGAGAAGAACAATATGAGAGGAATATGTGTATATTTACCGTGGTGAGATTCATCCAGCACACCCAACATTCAACATAACAGACCACATTAGCAACCCCATAACCTGGGAAGTCTAAGGGCCTAAGAACATGTCAACATG
This sequence comes from Crinia signifera, assembly GCF_055691185.1. Taxonomy (NCBI): domain Eukaryota; kingdom Metazoa; phylum Chordata; class Amphibia; order Anura; family Myobatrachidae; genus Crinia; species Crinia signifera. The sequence continues at coordinate 99,472,115 of NC_139221.1, read as the reverse complement.
ACAACTGTTTTGAACTGTGTTCCAACTGGAACAATGCATAGAATTATCACCTAAGTGACAATTTACACTCGTGGACCTTTAAGGTACACTATGTAAGATTAAGTTACCTAGGTAACCTACACCCTATGTCCGCCAGGAACAAGAAGGGTAGCAGAAGGACCCAGAATTGGTCCATATCTCACAAAGTGAGCAAGGCAAACCTCCGCACAGAGGCGGGTGCCCTGTATCCCATAAGAACTTCGAGAAAAGGATTTACCGGTAGGTATTAAAATCCTATTTTCTCTATCATTCTTATGGGATACAGGGAGTCGTTCATAACGATGGGGATATACCAAAGATATCAGGACGGGCGGGATTGTGCGGAACCTATTGCCGCAGCACCGCTTGCCCAAACTGAGTATCCTCAGTGGCCAGAGCATCAAACTTATAAAATTTGACAAAAGTGTGTTGGCCAGACCATGTGGCTGCTCTACACAATTGTAAGGCCGAAACTCCTCGGGCAGCCGCCCAGGATGTCCCCACGGAACGAGTAGAGTGAGCTTTCACCCCAACAGGCATAGGCAGCTTTGCTACCGCATAAGCCTGTTTAATGGTTGCACATATCCATCGTGCAATAGACTGCTTGGAAGCAGGACGTCCAATCTTTTGGGCATCATAAAGGACGAAAAGTCCATCAGTTTTACGAATCCTTGCTGTTCTCCTGATGTAGACACGGAGAATCCTTACTACGTCCAAGGACGTCGGCACCTCAGAATGAGGCCCACCAGCAGGAACCACAATTGGCTGGTTCACATGGAACGCAGACACCACTTTGGGCAGAAAACGCGGGTTAGTGCGTAATTCTGCCCTGTCCTCAAAGAATATCAAATAAGGACTCTTGCAAGTCAATGCCCCTAGCTCCGAGACCCTCCTAGCCGAAGCTAGGGCCAGTAAGACCACTGTCTTCCAGGTTAAATATTTCAGGTCAATTTCCTCCAAGGGCTCAAACCAGGAGGATTTAAGGAACTTCAGCACAACATCCAAGTCCCACGGTGGAGTAGGGGCCACAAAAGGAGGTTGTATATGCAATACTCCTTGCAGAAATGTCTGCACTTCAGGAATATTAGCCAGTTTCCTCTGGAAGAAAACTGATAACGCAGATACCTGCACCTTCAAAGAGCCTAGGCGTAGGCCGAGATCCAGACCAGCTTGAAGAAAGCTAAGAAATCTTTCAAGTCTGAACTCTGATGGAGAAAACTTTCCCTGTTCGCACCAACCCACATATCTTTTCCAGATATGGTGGTAATGTGCAGCTGTTACCGGTTTCCTTGCACTTGTCATAGTTCTGATGACCGAAGTGTGAAACCCCTTCTGAGTCAGGATCTGCCGTTCAACTTCCAGGCCGTCAAACGCAGCTGTTCCAAGGCCTGGAAGACGCACGGTCCTTGCATGAGTAGATCTCTTTGCAGGGGTAGGCGCCACGAGTCCCTTTGCAGACTTAGAAGTTCCGGGTACCACGTTCTTCGTGGCCAGTCTGGGGCCACCAGAATCACCTCGGTTCCTTCTCTTCTTATCTTCCTTAGCACCCGAGCCACTAGGGGAATCGGTGGGAAGACATAGACCAGGCTGTTGAACGTCCACGGTATGGAGAGGGCGTCCACTCCTTCTGCCTGAGGGTCTCTTGCCCTCGAGAAGTACCTGGATACTTTCCAGTTGTTTCTTGATGCCATCAAGTCTACCAGTGGGGTCCCCCACCGAGCCACCAGAGAATTGAATACCTGGTGGTGTAGACTCCATTCCCCGGGGTGGAGCTCGTGGCGACTGAGGAAGTCTGCTTCCCAGTTGTCCACCCCGGGTATGAAAATGGCCGAGAGCGCTTGGCAATGACTCTCTGCCCAGGACAGGATCTTCGATGCTTCCCTCATACAGGGCCTGCTCTTGGTCCCGCCCTGTCTGTTCAGGAATGCCACAGTGGTGGCGTTGTCTGATTGTATACGGACCGCCTGACCGCTGAGGAGAGGGCCCGCCTTCAGAAGTGCGTAATACACAGCACGTAACTCCAGGCTGTTGATATGGAGGCGTGTTTCCCATAGGGTCCACTTGCCCTGAAAGGACTGACCCATGGTCACTGCCCCCCATCCCGTGAGGCTTGCATCCGTGGTGACTAAGACCCAATCCTGGATGCCAATCCGACGCCCTGCCAGCAGGTTGGGCGTGTGGAGCCACCACTGTAGTGACAGTCTGGTCCGAGATGACAACGCAATGCGCCGGTGCATCTGGTGGTGTGAACCGGACCACTTCCCTAGGAGATCGAGCTGGAAAATCCTGCTGTGAAACCTCCCGAATTGGAGAGCCTCGAAAGAGGCGACCATCTTTCCCAATAGGACAAAGCACTGGTGTACTGTCACCTGGGGGGTCCTTAGCAAGTCTGTGACCAGCCGCTGGATGTCCAACACCTTGTCCTGTGGCAGGGACACTCTCATGAGAGCTGTGTCCATCACCATGCCCAGGAACTGGAGTCTCTGTGAAGGGATCAGAGAAGACTTTGCCAGATTCAGGAGCCAACCATGGCCCGACAGGGTCTGTATGGTAACTTGTAGAGCTGTCTGTAGTTCCTGTGGCGACCGCGCCTTTACTAACAGGTCGTCCAAGTATGGTATCACACAGATACCCTTTCTTCTTAAAACCACCATCATCTCCGCCATCACCTTGGTGAATATGCGCGGGGCTGAGGACAAGCCGAATGGCAGTGCGCGAAACTGATAATGCTCGTTTAACAGCGCAAACCTCAGATATTTCTGATGAGGGGGCCATATTGGGATGTGAAGGTAGGCGTCCTTCACATCTAGGGACGCCAAGAACTCCCCCTCCTCCAGTGTCGCTATCACGGCCCGCAAGGACTCCATCTTGAATTTGGTTACTTTCAAGAAGGGATTCAGGGATTTTAAGTTCAGAATTGGGCGCACTGACCCGTCCGGTTTCGGAACTACAAATAGGTTCGAGTAATAACCCTGCCCCCTCTCTAGGGGAGGGACCCGGGTTATAACCTTGGCCTGCACCAGCTTTTGGATTGCTTGCTGCAACACCACTTGGTCCTCTGGGGACGCTGGGAGGCCTGATTTGAAGAACCTCTGAGGTGGCTGAACTGCAAACTCCAGCTTGTAGCCGTGCGTAATAAGAGCCTGTACCCAAGAATTGAGGCACGAGGCTTCCCAAACCTGGCCGAAGAACGCCAGTCTGGCTCCCACCTCTGCCGGAGCTAATGGTGGAGCCCCACCGTCATGCTGCGGGTTTCCCTGCAGCTGCCCCAGATGGCCGCTCTGCGGTGGCCGAAGCGGAAGGCTTCCTGAATTTACCACGGGAGCCTCTTGCAGCGTTTGAACCACCCCTTGCTTTAGGGCGGAATTTACTAGCCCGAAAGGACTGCTGCTGGGAGTGAGCCTGAAAAGGACGCTTCGGCGCCTGTGTAGTGGATGGCAGGAAAGTGGATTTTCCCGCCGTGGCTTTAGAGATTAATTCGTCTAAATCACTCCCAAATAACCTGCCACCTGTGAAGGGGAGGTTTTCTACACTCCTTTTGGAGTCAGCGTCAGCTGCCCACTGCCGGAGCCAGAGGGATCTGCGCCCTGACACTGCCATGGCTGAGTTACGGCCGTTAATGGCTCCTAACTCCTTCTGCGCTTCACACAGAACTTTAGCAGTGTCCTGAATATGGTGTAATTTTTCAGACACCTGTGCAACTGTCATGTCGCCCAGAAGACCTTCCTGTATCTGGGAGGCCCACGTGTATATGGACTTGGCCATATATCAACTAGATAATACAGGACGCTGACACGCGCCACTAGCAGTAAAAATGGACTTCAAAGTGTTTTCAACCTTTCTGTCCGTGGTGTCTTTAAGTGAAGACGACCCTGGTACTGGGAGTACCATCTTTTTGGCTAAGCGAGACACAGAAGAATCAACCTCTGGTGGCTCCTCCCACACCTTACGTCCCTCAGGATCGAAGGGAAACGTGGACTTAAACTTTTTTGCCACTTTAAACCTCATTTCTGGGTTATTCCACGCTGACTTGAATGTACTTTCCAGGTCAGCCTGCTCAGGGAAAACTACCTGTTGCCTTTTCTGAGTAGCAAAGAAGGTATCACCTGCTGTGGATTCAGCTAAGGGAAGGTCCAACACCTCCCTGATTGCCATAATCAATGGCTCTGTGCCCCGCAGTAGTGACTGTGAAGCATCAGGCTCGTCATCACCTGCGTCTGCATCATCCATATCATCACCATCATCCCCATCGTCAGCCCCGGAATCAGGGGTTTGAGAGGGGGTCTTTCTCTTACGAGTATCCCCAGGGGTGGGAGTAATTACATCCACTCTGGCAGAGAGGACAGCCAGCTCCCTTTGTACTCTCTGGGTCTGTGCTGCAGTAGCAGTTAACTGTGTAGTTACAGTTTCAAGCATGGTTTTTATACCTGTAGCCCAGGCTGGCTCCTGTGAGCTGTCCTGTGTGCTACTTTGCTGCCCAGTTAGTTGTGGGGGGACCCCAGTACTTTGAGGGGACATGCATGACTCACAAGTAACCTGTGATGAAGATGCTGGCACAAACTTATCACTGCACACCATACATGTAAGTTTCCTCACCATTGTGACAAACAAACAGTCTCCCCTCACACAGTGCGCACACACAGTGGATATGCAGTGTGAAATAACCAGATAAATACTATGTGTAGCCTTATCTGATCTGTACAGCTTAACAAGCCAGTGGGGTGGTGTACAGAGGATAATGGAGGAGACCAATACACCTGATAACCTTAGCTCTCCGATTAGAAGAGCTGGTAATACAGTACAGTAATCAATAACAGTACTTTACAGTGTAAGCAGGCAAGTGCACAAGTACACAAGCGCTGAAAACCTGAAGCTGTCTCTGCAAGCAGATTCCCTCTGATCCACACCGCTGAGGAGTGTCTGGAGCAGTATAATGGCGTTTCCAGCAGCCAGGGAAGAAGCAGGAAGCAGGTTTTGGCGCCCTCACAGAGCTGGTCTCACTCTGGGTAAGCTCCGCCCAGCGTAATGGCGCCGGAGCTTACCTGCGTTTTATACTGAGACTGACATTGGGGAATGTCCAAATCCTCTTTGGTAACTGCCCTGGACAAAACAGGAACTGTACCCTGTCTCAGTGTAGGCAGGGGGTTACGCGGTCCCTGTGCAGGGCACCGCCATACCGCCGCCATTTTGCCGCACAATAACCCGGGGACCCCACGGCGGGGGACCCCGGGGTAATACTCACCACTGACGTCTTCAGACTGGACTAGGGGTGTGCGGCGTGCCAGGGGTGTGCGCGCTGCAGCGCAATGCCCGCGGTAACATCACCCACTCAGGACGGTGGTCCTGTGGCAGGGACAGCTCGGTACCTTGAAGTGGCCAGCAGCTGAACCCTTCCCCTAGTCTCCCACGACGCAGGACTGCTGTTAAGTCCAAACAGCAGCCCCAAAATAATAAAGAAAATAAAACAGAAGAAAAACTCTCTGGAGCTCTTCCTGATGCGTGCTTCTCCTGAGGCACAGTTCTCAAACTGAAGCTAGAGGGAGGGGAGCAGAGGGGAGGAGCCAGTACACCCTGTATAAATTTTTATATGTGCCTGTCTCCTTCGGATAAGCTCTTTTCCCCATCGTTATGAACGACTCCCTGTATCCCATAAGAATGATAGAGAAACATTAAAATTTATCCTGACTTCCCTTGATTTCTCAGCCTAATCCGTTGGAATCGGGCCAAAGCGCACTAGTGTCTGGGGCCTTAAGAGCGGCCACAGTGTGAAGGACCTCAGGATCATTTGCATATTACATCGAAAGTGGTAGATTATCCTCCGTTCCCACTGTCTTTTTATTGTCCACATTGGTATTTACACTTGTCATGGCAATCAATAGATGCGGACATGTGTGAGAGATTAATACTAGTCCCCAAAGACAAAGACGGTCAGACAGAAACAGTTGGAATCCCAACATTTGGTTAGCATAATTCAAGGAGAATGTGATGATTAATTTGATATACAGTATGACACTTTTAGATCTGGGTGCAAGGTCTCTGAATCTGTACACAAAGTGCTATGTTGTAGCAGCCACAGCCTTTTTCCAATTACAGTTCTTTTCTGATCCATATACAGACTCATCCTAGCCATACATTAAGACAATGAGGGACATTTACTAAGATGGGAGTTCTATTTCACATGGGATGTTGCTATGGGCAACCAGATACTATCTATTATCTTCTAGAAGGTGCTAAATAAATAGTAATTAGATTCTGATTGGTTGCAGTACATTGAAAAAAAATACAGCCAAGTGAAAATTGCCCAGGTCATAATGACCCAACCTGATTGACGCCGGGTTAACAACATGCTACACAACTTAGAAACAGTTGCAAATGATGGCCTTTTTATAGATAAGGATGGTCAGGAAAAAAATGACTCTTAATATTAATAAACATTTTTTAGGAGAAAAGATTTGATACAACACAACAGATTTGTTTTGCTTTTCCAATGTCAATAGTCAGGGCTTCATAATAACCATTGGCTACACAATGTTTTATTTTATAATATCTAATTTGTCGTGATATACACATGATATGTGCTATTGTTCTAACTCAGCGGTGGGCAATCTCCGGCCGGCGGGCCGTATACGGCCCCTGGAGCCGGTCTATATGGGCCGCGCACCTGCCCGACGGCTGTACAGCGAGTCAAGAACTGGCGAAATCTCGCGAGAGCTACCGACCTCTCATGAGATTTCCCCTGTATGAGACTCCCTGCACAGCCGCCGGACCACTCAGACCGGCAACTCGTAACCTGTAAGGTTTTGGTTTTTTTTAAATGGCCCCCAAGGCATTATGCCTCAATGCAAATGGCCATCGGACCTCCAAAGATTCCCCACTCCTAACTCATCCATTAAAAAAAAAAAAAAAAAATCTAAAAAAATTTCCAAACTTGTTTGGTTTTACCCAACTAATCATTCAGGTGTGTCACTTAAGTGGTTTTATGTGGACCTAGTTGGACGTCTCAAGCACTGACTGGGTTAGAGTTTTGGAAATAGTAGTTTTGCAGGCTTGATATATTACTTGCGCATACAAGGCAGAAAACCAGTGAAAGATATTGGCTTGACCCACACAGGGGTGTGTATACTAGCACATCTGTGGTTTTCACCATCTGGAGAATTAAAGGTGCCCATACAAAATGCTTTTTTTTAGTGCAATACAATGCACGCTCCCGCACACAGCATATCGCACAGCAACAGAAAAGTCTGTACATCCTGTGCTTTTAGTACTAGATTGCATCGTATCTAGTACAAAAAGCATGCTGCTGTAGAACATTGTATGCTTTTTGTACTACATACAATGCAATATAGTATTAAAAGCACAGAGTTCATCACACCGTGTATGGGCACCTTAACAGCCTAACCGGACTGGTACTCAAGAATATGGATCAGGAGATTTACCAGGCTGAATGGACCATAGAAATAAAGACTGAAGAATATGGATTGGGAGATTTACCAGGCTGACTGGAAAGGAATTGAAGACTGAAGAATAAACTGACGAGCTGGACAGGGTTCTAAAGAATAAATCAGACGAGCTCAAGCAGGTTCTGAAAGACAAGGAGGAAGCTCAGGACAATCTCTACAACCAGCTAGGAAAGTATTGTACTGGCAATGTCTTGAGAGGAAATCAGTTATGCACCTCCCGAGGTCTCCTGGTTGGCTACCCGCTTCTTTTGAATGTAACGGAGCACTCTGGCCACCAGACAACATGGCGGCGTCCAGCAGGGAATCACCATTACTGAGTGCCTTGGCTCAGTGGGGAGACAAAGTGGCCACCGCTGAAAGCTCAGATGTCTACCCGATAGACAAAGGGGAATCCAAATGTCTGCACATGTCAGATCAACCAGTTGGGTTGGCATCTCACCCTTCCTCACCTCTCCCTCCCACAATCACGTGGTACATCCTCCAGCCATGCTCCCAACCGAGAGGTGTACCCCAGCTGTTTCCTCCTAATCACCTTGGTAGATCCTACCCCTCCCACACTTGCAATTAATGCCACCCTCCTACACCCAGAACCCATGGTTAACACACCCAAAAGGAACATTGTTATAATGTATGGCCAGCATCAGGAAAAGGCAATAATCAAGGGTCATACTGTATATCAAATGAATCAGCACAGCCGCATTGTGTTGAGACGGACATGCAATAAAAATTAAAAAAAAAGAAGACATCAACATTAAAGTTGTATGGGATTTGGTGGCTCACTCACTCCAGGGATCTCACGCTGCATTGGCACCATCAAAACTGCACAAAAACTAATTGTGCGACCAGTTGTTTTCCCTGGGAAGTTTAGATGGTTATTTAACTAATTTGTGAAATGATTTTGCGGAATTCTTTGTGGAAAAAATTATAAGATCAAACAATGAGAAAAGTGTCAGTCCAATGTACTGCTATGTACTTAAAAAAAGGTTCTCAGCCAACTCCTAAAAACCAGTAGCTTTGCACACTATTCGAATGACACAGTCCTGAGACAATTTGCAGGAATTTTTATTACATAAAACTTATGGGGTATTTAAATTTAGTTTTTTGGACACCCAAAGGAGCTATTAATCTGTTATGCCAATTGGGAGCAAATGCCTCAGCAGGGTGAAGAAATGCACATAAAGTCCTTCTTTTGGGTGCCCAAATGTATTTGCAGCAGTGTGCTCAGTAGTTTAGCTGATTTGGGCCCAACAAGCAGGAAAAGTATTGGACAACCAATACACTTGAATAGCTCCATCGTCCATTACTTAAGAGTGTGTAAAAAGCAACTAAATCCCCCCTTAAATGTATCTAGCAAACAAATATAGGATGGGTGCTGTGTTTGCAGATTTAACCCAAACCTTCCAGACTTAGTGGCTCCTGGACAGTGATGGGCAGGGGGAGTGCACACGGTGGTCACGCACTCTTGTCCTTTAGAGCCATGTTAAAGTAAACATTGTGAGTCCAGAATCACATAAGCTAACCACTTTGGATTAGTTAAATAGACTAGATTAATTTACAATACCTCCCCTAAAGCATTGTGTGTAGAAAGTCTCTAGCTTCAAGTGGTCAAACATAAACTCTTAAAGAGCAATAAAACATGACCACTACTGTTCCTACTACTACGTAGTTAGCATAGTAATCTGTTCTCCAGCTGTCTTGCATTGAGTCTATCCTTCTGCTCGCTACCCAGAACCAAGCAATCAGCCAGAGCAACAGCAACGAAGTGAGGAAGTAATTATACATACTACAAAGAAGCATAAGCATGACATTATCATCCATCATTCATTAACATTGTGCCAGTGTGTACGGTAAGTCCCCGATGGTAGAAATGTTTGAAGGAATGCCCATATCTCCACTGGGTACCCAGCCTAAGTCCATTCTGTTGGTTTGCCTGGACTAGATTTTTTTTTTAAAAGAAATAGGTTTGTCCTTGACATGAAGAAACAAAGAATGAAATGATACTTTTAATAAATAAAAAATGGAAAAAAGGAAATGATTGCGATTGGCTGGGGAACAATAAAACAACCAGTTAACTACCAATTTGGCTGATAAACAGCAGTTTAGAACAATATATAAATGCAGCCTACAAAGTGGTGGGTAATGTAAAATATATTAGAATGAACAAAAAAAACAACCATTAATTCAGAATGAGTTTTACATCATGTCATCAGATCTCCAACTACATCTATAAATAACTAATATATTGCAAATGCTGCAAAATGAGCTTTCCAATAGAATTCCTAAAATGGGAGATGAGGGAATTGTGATTAGAAAAGTAGTGATTTTGTGAACATCATCTACTCATGATCTCTTTATAGTGATAATATTTGTTTTGCTTCATTATCTAGAAGCTCAGAGGACACATTTTCTTAGATAGAGACAGATCAATATTACAAATTTGGTGATCGTGTTATATGGGACCTAATCTGTCATGGTTATGGCATTATATTTGTGATATAAAGACTAAATATACCTATAGATATATATTTTTGAAATATATATATATATAAAAAGATACATTAGATACAGTCATGTTAAAAAATAAAGTACTTGCAAATGTCATTTTCCATGACATCTAGTACAGGGCTTGCTAAGTCCTAATAAATAATAAATCAAATTTTACAAATACATATAAAGGACTGCAGTCATTATTTGTTCAACAAATAAATAATGCCAGCATGTCATATGTGAAATGTAAAGTACGCCATTACTGCTCAATAGCAGTAAAGGTGATTTTAGCCAGGCATAAATAATCATGCAGCCTTAAATATTATTCGGTCATAAGGAAGTGTTACATGCATATGTAAGTAGGTTTGCCAAAATATCCATTTTCAGGCTTGTGTTAACGCTTCTGAGGAAGGAACTGGCGTTCCGAAACGCGTTAAGCGTGGTACAGAGACATAAGGACATTGGTGACCGGACTTCAGCGTTAGCAGCTAAGGAGAACCCTGGACTGAGCCCCCCTTGGTACCGGACCAAGGGACCCAGAACAGAGAAGGACTCATCATACCAACCTGCATGCTGTATTGCCTGGGAACCATTGTTTTGTGCTCTTTTAACCGTCTACACTTTGTAAGTGCATCTTTTAGATTAAAAACCTTTTATACCTTACTGGTTCACTATGTCTTGTCCTATTATGTCTCCCCTGTATGCATATTAGGGGAGATCGTGTTGAATTCTACTGCAATACCGAGACCAACTTTAGTGTGAAAACGAAGTATATGGTTTTCTATCGGAGACCAACTCTAATGTGAAAACGGAGTTTATGGTTTTGTATCAATCCATTTGTATTGAAAGCTAATCACCTTTCATTGAACATAGCAATCACAGAGCGCTATTTTTCAGACACACTTCTTTCTCTGCTGTATGTCAGGCTTGTGTTAACACCAAGGAGAAGCAATTAGCAATGACTCTACCATCACTAGATGCCTGAACATATCCAAGAGCCCCTTGTTAGCATTGGATCTTCAAATACCTCTCCTTCATTGTCCTATGATCTTTTCCCTACAGTTTTTTAAATATGAATTCGTTCTATTGTGTGTTATAACATTTCCCTGCACTCCTTCAATTTTTTCTTGTAGGAAAAATCCTATAAAAACTATTGATAATAATATTGAAGGGAAAATGTACAGGTGTTGGACCGCAACAGACTTAACGCAGTCAGGGCAGCCGAGAGTAATGCACGACCAAGGGAAAATTGTGGGGTGTGGCCTAATCGCCAGAGGTGTGGCCACCTCCTGTGATTAGGCTACGCCCCAAACATTTTTAGAGGTGGGTGAAAAAAACCCAGAGGGGGAAGGAGGTGTTATTTACCTCCCCCCTCAGCAGCAGCACACACCTACGGTATGTGCTCTCACGCTGTGCGTGAGATGCTCATTCTGAGCCTGCTGTCTTTACAGCACATGCTGTAGGTGTGTGCTGCTGCCGCCCGGGAGGGACGGAGGGGGTCGGACCTGGGCCCCCGCCAGGCCCCTTCAGCAAGCCCGAGTAATTAGTACCAGCTCCCCCCCTCTCTCTGCAGCCCTGAATTAAGCATATTACCCAATAAGTGCTGGCATCGGGGAAAAGCACCCCGTATAAGGGCTAATAGGCTAGCCCCTGGCAAAGCTATTAGGAGCGGTAAGTTACCTATACTACAGTACAAGGATATACCCCTTAGGCTATGCAATGTAGGCCCAGTTCCTTTGCCCACTTTTAGGATGCTTATTGCAACATTCCTGTAGCCTAACAATACAAAAGGATTCTCAGATTATGGATACTGAGGAAACATCCATTCATTTCACACATGTGCCCTCCGATTTGGGCACATCTCCCAAAACATTCATGAAATTCAATGCCTTTTCTCCACAGAAAGAAAGTGGATCAAACATTAATAACAGACATACTTGAATTCCCATAAGATGCATTCGGTATGGTTCATTACTTAGCTACACGCTAGTTTTTCATAATGTATCTTACTATAAACTTAAGTGTACATAGAATTTCTCCACTATTGGTCTAGAACCTCGGCTGTTGAACCTTTTGCTCAACTTGGGTGGCAAAAGCTGCCCTAAATTCTGAGTACTCAGAGTGAATCACGAGTTACTGAGGAGCTTCAACTTTGTTTTATCACCATTTTTATTGTATTGCTTTTTAATTAAGTGTATACCTTAAAAACGAATACCCCTTTTTCCGCTATACAAGCGGGGTCACAACTGGGATTTTGTACCTGTGGGCAACCTGACTTGCAAACCCTTTCCCAATAGCGTTGAGACCGGGCATAATGCCTGGCGGGTGAAGCCATCGGGATGGCTGGGATGCGCTCATCTCCCAGCGGCAGCTTTTACACTGCAGTGAACGGGACCCGGATCACATCGATCCAGATTACCAGTTTCCACTGCTCCTGAACCCAGAAGCATCCCAGGTCCAACCCAGGTAATTATCTGGGTTGGATTGCCATACACTCGACCCGGGATGTTTCCTGTGGACGTGTTTCTACTAGCAAAAAACACGGGCCAATGTGCGTCCCCAAACAAAATGCTGGGATATTTTTGCTAGGGGAAAAGGGGTATTATGTCACATATAATACTATATGAATGAAGGCTGGAAATAAGAGAGTTTATTTCATCCTTAGGAATTAGATTTTTTTTTCCAAAGAGTTAATAGTGAAAAATAAATATAAGTGTGAAAAATAAATATAAGTATGAGAATTATAACGTATGATCATCACAATTTAAGAAGTGTATACATAAAGGCTTTTGCTCCTATTATGTAATTAATGATCAATACAGTACGGATGGTGTAATATTTAGCATTACTGCCTCAGGTCATGGGTTCTATTCCTACAACTGTGCAGCGTTTGTATATTCTCCCCGTGCTTGCGTGGGTTTCCTCCGGGTACTCCGGTTTCCTTCTACAACCCAAAAATATACTGGTAGCCTAATTGGCTGTCAACAAAATTAACCGTAGAAAGTCTGTGTGTGTGCATGTATATGTGGTAGGGAATATAGATTGTAAGGTCCACTTGGGCAGGGACTGATGTGAATGTACAAATTCTCTGTACAGCGCTGCAGAATATGTGTGCGCTATATAAGAAACTATTAATAGATAATCAATAAAAAAAAGCCAAATTTATATATACAGATGTAGCCACTCTCATTGCTACTGGATCACCCGCTCGGTCATGCTTGTCGTTTGCAGCTATAGCACAGAATTGCCACGCTGAATATCTCTGCTCAATATATTATATGTATACACACACTCCCACAACAAAAGTCCCACTGGTTAGGTAGTAATGATTCAAGACACATATGTTGAAAGGAAAATCTATCAATTTAATCTCTCTTATATACAATAAAAATAAAATATATGACCAAAAAAATGCACTTTTATTACAAACTCTCTATTTATATGTAAGGATTTCCACACAAAAAAAACAACAGGGTGATATAGAGTAGTGTTAACATTAGGCTTTTTTAGCAGGGTGCCATGCCGTGCTTGATTGTTAAAGGCCCTACTTAAACAGCCTGCTTTTCCGTCACTATGGGAATATATTAAGAGCACATGCGCACAGCATATATTCAGAATAAAGAGAGCACTTGGGGGAAACCCAGCACCTATGTAGGTGACGGCAGGCACACATGCAGGGGGGGGTTTCCGAGCACCTAGAAACACCCCCCTCCCCCTGGCCGCCGATGTATTGATAATGCCAGTTCCAATGTTTATTTTTCCCCGAGCATCGGCAAGTCAGCTGGTGAGCGCTCGCTGCTCTGGCTCCCTCCTCCCTGCTGCTGCGGCTGCTGTGTGAGGTGAAGATGCAGCTGCTGGCAGGCAGGGGGACCAGCTCCTCTCAGGCTGATGTACTGTAACTTACAGCCTGAGAGGTGAGAGACTGAGGAGCACATCATCAGGCTTTCTTAAGTGAGTCGGGGAAGGAGCGGCCAGCAGGTTTGTGTTCACCGTATTTATGGTGGGGGGATGCAGTCAGTTGCTTGCGATCAGCAGCATTTGGCACTCGGCAGCAGAGGTGGGGAAGGGCGTAAATTAGCTGCTGGAGGAGTTAGGCAGTATCTGCAAGGGAAAGACAGTGCTTGCATGTCTATCCTGATAAAATTGCAGGATTTTGCCTATAAATAAAGCCCTGTTTTGCACACATCGCTCAGCACACATCGCAGGTGCTGAGCAGCGATGTATGCTGAGCGATCCTCGCTTCAGCATGTCGCTCAGAAGGGGCTGCCATGTGTTCCCAGATTTATTGTTCTCACCCCTACTAGTGCCCAAACCTGACCCTAACCTGTGCAGCATACTAAGGCTCAGGATGATGGCTGTTGGTATATCAGCGTGGCCAATATGATCTTTTTTAAGTTCTGGGGCCGGTGTTTTGACAGTCGTTGGGATGCTGGCATCAGTATAGTGAACACCGGCATCTCGGCCGCATCCAATTTGGAAACCCCCCTTTTATAAATCCTGCTTTTGCCCCTGGACGGAGCCCAGCACCTCTACAGTGATGGCCGTCCTGCCGCACTTAAGTTGCATAGTATTCTGGCTCAAGGAAGAAGTGGGAAAGGACCCGCACAGCTGAAACAATTATTTGATTGATATTATTGTAACCAATTTATTGTGACCAACATAAAAAACCACTTAGTCTAAATGCCGGTGGTTATATGGTTGGTGGTGCGCCCAGCGTTCAGTAACAATAACTGAGGGTGGGTTTGTTTTGTATTCGCAAGAAGCAAAACAAAAGAAAGTAAACGCTTTTTGGGCGCACTCTTTGAAAATATGATGTATATTAATTAATATTTAAGACATAACTTTTAATGTGGACTTGTTAAGATATAATGGCATGACGCATGAGTACAATAAAAATTGTTCTGAGTCTCTTGTTTGTTTTTGTTGTGTGGTACTAGTGTATGAAAATTACTGATACAAATATCAATTTTTAAAGTTTACCACACGTATAATTTATCATTTGTTGCATGTGATCATCAAAGGTATAATAACCAGAGTGACCAAAGGTGGCAAAAATGAGTTAGTAGCCCCAAACTGTTACACAGGTTGGGGTGTCAGCAACCCCACGTTACGGGGTGGCTCTATAAGTGAGCTAAATAATAGGTACAATTAATGCCTGTATTGGCCAACAAAATTTATTATAATTGAAATCGAGCAGTAGGCGGCTCCTGTGCTGTTTGTCTGTTGACTGGAATACCTAGGGATAGTACCACACCTGGACTTCTCCAGGGGTCACCCACCTGGATACTGCCCTGGCCCTTCACTGCTTGGCTTCCAAGTTCGAGACGGGTTTGGGCACACCAGTGAGGTATGGTGGTATACTTATTGTGAATTGTGTCACGACCCAACAGCCCAGGTTAACTGCTGGATAACATCCAAAAAACAGGAAATAAACCCAAATAATTTGGGACAAAAAGGCAAAAGATTTAAGTATATGTCAACA
Organism: Crinia signifera; assembly: GCF_055691185.1. NCBI lineage: Eukaryota > Metazoa > Chordata > Amphibia > Anura > Myobatrachidae > Crinia > Crinia signifera. Next base: position 99,456,668 of record NC_139221.1, on the reverse strand, counting down.
ACTGTATCAGGTACCAAAAGCGTATAGTTTACAAATAAATCATTCGCAGCAAGTAGTAAGGAAAAAATAATAATAGTAAGCTGGATGACAGGTTTGCTATAGCTAGATTATTTAAGCGGCTTTAGTTCCAGTGTCTGTGTCTCACACTTTTGTTACCATATGCACATGATTTGGTTACAACTGCAAAAAAGATTAGTCATTGGTATTGATACAATTTGTTTGAAGGTCTGACATTAGGTCACAGTGTAACCATAAGAGCAATGTAAATGAGCTTTGATCCTCCAGAGGCACTGTGATTTGCTGGCAACCGATAGCTAAGTGCAGGTATTTGGACAATACAGCCTAATCACTCAAAAATTGAGCCTGGATATAGTGACTGATATAATAAGTGTCAGATACAGTCAATTTATGCAACTTAAAGAGCCTGGCGTTAAACAGACAAAAGAATACAGGTATAATACTGGCATTCGTTAGTGGAGTGTACCACAGCTGAAGATCCAGACTGTGGCAACTCCTGTACCTTATCCTCTAGCGTGCCGGCTGGGGGGAAGGATCCAGAGAGCCCGATATCTGAGGTGGTGAAAGCTGTCCGTGGCCGAGATGCGGCTGGAGAAGTGCGGCGATGCGTCCTAATAGCTGAGTGAACGCCGGCAGCGGCTTGTAGTCACTTCAGGTGCCGCCGTATCTCGCGGCGGGCGTCAGGATGCGTACTTGCGGTTTGGAAATCAGCTGTATGCAGGGGGATTGGGAAGGGAGAGCCAGGTCCGTCTTGCTCGAGTGGGGGTAACGTGGGGCGCCTGCTTGAACACGTGTTTCGCCTCCTTGGCTTCTTCATGCAGCGCCATCTTGTTTGAGGGCAACTGCCCTTTATTCTGATTCCGGACCAATGGTATTGGATAGTCTCTGATTGACAATTTTGACAGCCAATGGGCTGTTTGCTGGTGTCTGTGATTACAGATTTGAGAGTTTAAGCTGGTTTATCGCTTTTAAAGAATGTTTCTTTTGGTAGATTCCAGCGAGGAATTGCATGCTGTGTTTATACAGGGAAAGGAATATATAATGTAACAATTTGTGATTATGGTTTTTTATTCTATACTTATTATTTTTTTTTTTTTTTTTTTTTTTTTAATAATTTTTTATCGGTTTTTATTAATGGTTGTTTTGTGTTTTTAAGAGTTTATTATTATTTGATTAATTTTTTAATCTATTCCTCTTAGTATTAGTGACATACTAACAGTTGAGGAGAAAGGACAGACTGTTGTCCTTGAAGAGATATATTAAAATTTGGATTGGTCTAAGATGCCCTGGTTGAGATTGTGGAGGGAGGGGTATAATCTGTGGGGAAGATATACAGAGGTTGGCAGGATTATGATAGCAACATAGAGGGGCCTGATTCAGCAATAGGCATGAGGCATGGAGAGAGCATGATTGAGCCAAAACTGCTCTTGTGAAGTATAATAGAAGTTTAGCTGGGACATTAATTATGCTTCGGGCCTCCAATGGGGAACATGGCGTGAAGTGATTGGTAGCTTGATTATCGATTGGTGCACTGTGACTGGATTCGACATATTGAAAGGTGCACTGTGTATACTGGTGAGTTAGGGACTGTTTACATAGGAGAATATATATATATATATATATATATATATATATATATATATATATATATATATATATATATATATATATATATATATATATATATATATATATATAGATTGTTAGATGAATAGATAATTTGCACCCAAGTGATTGGGACAGTGATGTAGATTGTGGGGCGACCGATGTAACGGAGTTAGGTGGGATGTGATCCCAGATGTGCAATTGTTGCTGGATGAAATTGCATGATTACATGCATGTGAAAAAACGTGAAAAAACTCAAACTAAAAACATTCAAATTAGTGAAAGGGTGAGTGATGGTGGGGATGAAGTGATATCGCTATGATATGGGTGGGATGATACCCACCTAGAATAGATGAAGTGATTAGGAATTAAGTTGGGTGATCACTTGTAGCTGGTGTTGTAGATTGGTTGGATAATATGGGACTTTGATTAAGATGGCAAACCTTTGGGGTGGGTCAGAATGGTTACCATGACACTTTAGGTTGGTTTAAGAAAAGACCCATATTTAATGTCCTCATTTAGTCCATGTGGGGCTAATGATCCCAGGCGAAAAATCCATTTACTCTCTTTTTGGAGTAATGTCACATTAAGGTCTCCTCCTCTTTGGCCCAAATGGATCTGTTCTAGACCACAAATGGAGAATCCCTTTGGTTTCCCATTGTGGGCTCGGTAGAAATGCCGGGCCACGGTGGTAAGTTGTTTCATTTTTGAGATGTCCGTGGGGGCGTTTCGAATATTGCCCAAATGTTCCAATGCCCTTGACTTCAACATGCGCGAGGTCATTCCTACATAGCGCATGTTGCATTCACATGTGATGCAATATATCACATTTTTACTTTTGCAATTGAAATACTCTCTGATTGGAATAGTCTGACCGTGTTTGTCCAGTATCTCTTTGGTTTTATTGATGTACTGACAAACCTTGCAGTTCCCACATGGATAACTGCCTTTGGGTAAAGTTTCATTTGGTTCATTGATGTTTTTATGGACCTTGGGTAACATATAAAAGGCCGCGACCTTTTATATGTTACCCAAGGTCCATAAAAACATCAATGAACCACCCGGACGACCTATAGTGTCAGGCAATGGTGCCCTCATTGAACAAGCCTGTATTTTTCTCGACACACACTTAAGAAAACATGTACTCTCTTTACCATCATATACACAAGACACAGCAGATGTGTTAAGGAAACTCAATGAAATACACCTGGATGATGATGAGTACTTAGTGAGCATGGACGTGGAGTCACTTTATACAAGCATAAAACACGATCTAGGTATCGAAGCAGTCAAGTACTTCCTTGCAATGGAAGAAACTGATGACTTCCACAGTTTCCTATTGGAATTACTGGACTTTGTCCTCAAGAAAAATTATTTTATCTTCAACAGTCGGTACTACATCCAAGGGAGAGGTACTGCTATGGGCGCGGCCTGTGCCCCAACATACGCTAACCTCTTCCTTGGATGGTGGGAACGTGAACACGTGTTCAATGACAACTACCCCGTCTATGAAAGCAGTATCACCACATGGATGAGATACATAGACGATATCCTCCTGATCTGGAAGGGTTCTGAACAGTTGTTAACTCAGTTTGTGGATCATCTGAACAAGAACTCATTAAACCTAAAATTAACATATGAACACAACTACTCAAGTATCACATTCCTGGACTTGAGAATTTACAGAGGGGAAGGCAACAAAATTGAAACTGAGCTCTTCAGAAAAACCACGGCCACCAATACTCTACTACACCAATCCAGCGCTCACTTCCCACCGACAATAACCAACATTCCAAAGGGTGAATATCTAAGACTAAGACAAAACTGTTCAAGTGACGAAGTATTCAAGATTAAAAGCAAAGAACTTGCTGAGAGACTTAAGGTTAGAGGATACTCCAACTGGTCCATAAAAAAAGCACAACATAGTATCCAGACAACCGATCGCTCTAAAATCCTATTTCAGAAGGCACAAACTCCGCCAAAAGCCACAGATAAGACCATCAGATTTGTAGGGAATTTCTGCTCTGAATGGCGACAAATAAAAAGTATCATTCAAAAACATTGGCCTATAATCATGAGTGATGATGACCTTGCAGTCAATCTTAAACCCACCGTGGATATGAGCTGGAAGCGGGCCCCAAATCTGAAAGACCAACTGGTACGGAGTCATCTCACTCGAGAGAAATCAAGACCAACTTTACCCAAAGGCAGTTATCCATGTGGGAACTGCAAGGTTTGTCAGTACATCAATAAAACCAAAGAGATACTGGACAAACACGGTCAGACTATTCCAATCAGAGAGTATTTCAATTGCAAAAGTAAAAATGTGATATATTGCATCACATGTGAATGCAACATGCGCTATGTAGGAATGACCTCGCGCATGTTGAAGTCAAGGGCATTGGAACATTTGGGCAATATTCGAAACGCCCCCACGGACATCTCAAAAATGAAACAACTTACCACCGTGGCCCGGCATTTCTACCGAGCCCACAATGGGAAACCAAAGGGATTCTCCATTTGTGGTCTAGAACAGATCCATTTGGGCCAAAGAGGAGGAGACCTTAATGTGACATTACTCCAAAAAGAGAGTAAATGGATTTTTCGCCTGGGATCATTAGCCCCACATGGACTAAATGAGGACATTAAATATGGGTCTTTTCTTAAACCAACCTAAAGTGTCATGGTAACCATTCTGACCCACCCCAAAGGTTTGCCATCTTAATCAAAGTCCCATATTATCCAACCAATCTACAACACCAGCTACAAGTGATCACCCAACTTAATTCCTAATCACTTCATCTATTCTAGGTGGGTATCATCCCACCCATATCATAGCGATATCACTTCATCCCCACCATCACTCACCCTTTCACTAATTTGAATGTTTTTAGTTTGAGTTTTTTCACATGCATGTAATCATGCAATTTCATCCAGCAACAATTGCACATCTGGGATCACATCCCACCTAACTCCGTTACATCGGTCGCCCCACAATCTACATCACTGTCCCAATCACTTGGGTGCAAATTATCTATTCATCTAACAATCTATATATATATATATATATATTTCTCCTATGTAAACAGTCCCTAACTCACCAGTATACACAGTGCACCTTTCAATATGTCGAATCCAGTCACAGTGCACCAATCGATAATCAAGCTACCAATCACTTCACGCCATGTTCCCCATTGGAGGCCCGAAGCATAATTAATGTCTTAGCTAAACTTCTATTATACTTCACAAGAGCAGTTTTGGCTCAATCATGCTCTCTCCATGCCTCATGCCTATTGCTGAATCAGGCCCCTCTATGTTGCTATCATAATCCTGCCAACCTCTGTATATCTTCCCCACAGATTATACCCCTCCCTCCACAATCTCAACCAGGGCATCTTAGACCAATCCAAATTTTAATATATCTCTTCAAGGACAACAGTCTGTCCTTTCTCCTCAACTGTTAGTATGTCACTAATACTAAGAGGAATAGATTAAAAAATTAATCAAATAATAATAAACTCCAAAAAAACTTAAAAACACAAAACAACCATTAATAAAAACCGATAAAAAATTATTTAAAAATAAAAAAAAAAACAAAAATAATAAGTATAGAATAAAAAACCATAATCACAAATTGTTACATTATATATTCCTTTCCCTGTATAAACACAGCATGCAATTCCTCGCTGGAATCTACCAAAAGAAACATTCTTTAAAAGCGATAAACCAGCTTAAACTCTCAAATCTGTAATCACAGACACCAGCAAACAGCCCATTGGCTGTCAAAATTGTCAATCAGAGACTATCCAATACCATTGGTCCGGAATCAGAATAAAGGGCAGTTGCCCTCAAACAAGATGGCGCTGCATGAAGAAGCCAAGGAGGCGAAACACGTGTTCAAGCAGGCGCCCCACGTTACCCCCACTCGAGCAAGACGGACCTGGCTCTCCCTTCCCAATCCCCCTGCATACAGCTGATTTCCAAACCGCAAGTACGCATCCTGACGCCCGCCGCGAGATACGGCGGCACCTGAAGTGACTACAAGCCGCTGCCGGCGTTCACTCAGCTATTAGGACGCATCGCCGCTCTTCTCCAGCCGCATCTCGGCCACGGACAGCTTTCACCACCTCAGATATCGGGCTCTCTGGATCCTTCCCCCCAGCCGGCACGCTAGAGGATAAGGTACAGGAGTTGCCACAGTCTGGATCTTCAGCTGTGGTACACTCCACTAACGAATGCCAGTATTATACCTGTATTCTTTTGTCTGTTTAACGCCAGGCTCTTTAAGTTGCATAAATTGACTGTATCTGACACTTATTATATCAGTCACTATATCCAGGCTCAATTTTTGAGTGATTAGGCTGTATTGTCCAAATACCTGCACTTAGCTATCGGTTGCCAGCAAATCACAGTGCCTCTGGAGGATCAAAGCTCATTTACATTGCTCTTATGGTTACACTGTGACCTAATGTCAGACCTTCAAACAAATTGTATCAATACCAATGACTAATCTTTTTTGCAGTTGTAACCAAATCATGTGCATATGGTAACAAAAGTGTAAGACACAGACACTGGAACTAAAGCCGCTTAAATAATCTAGCTATAGCAAACCTGTCATCCAGCTTACTATTATTATTTTTTCCTTACTACTTGCTGCGAATGATTTATTTGTAAACTATACGCTTTTGGTACCTGATACAGTTGTTGACATATACTTAAATCTTTTGCCTTTTTGTCCCAAATTATTTGGGTTTATTTCCTGTTTTTTGGATGTTATCCAGCAGTTAACCTGGGCTGTTGGGTCGTGACACAATTCACAATAAGTATACCACCATACCTCACTGGTGTGCCCAAACCCGTCTCGAACTTGGAAGCCAAGCAGTGAAGGGCCAGGGCAGTATCCAGGTGGGTGACCCCTGGAGAAGTCCAGGTGTGGTACTATCCCTAGGTATTCCAGTCAACAGACAAACAGCACAGGAGCCGCCTACTGCTCGATTTCAATTATAATAAATTTTGTTGGCCAATACAGGCATTAATTGTACCTATTATTTAGCTCACTTATAGAGCCACCCCGTAACGTGGGGTTGCTGACACCCCAACCTGTGTAACAGTTTGGGGCTACTAACTCATTTTTGCCACCTTTGGTCACTCTGGTTATTATACCTTTGATGATCACATGCAACAAATGATAAATTATACGTGTGGTAAACTTTAAAAATTGATATTTGTATCAGTAATTTTCATACACTAGTACCACACAACAAAAACAAACAAGAGACTCAGAACAATTTTTATTGTACTCATGCGTCATGCCATTATATCTTAACAAGTCCACATTAAAAGTTATGTCTTAAATATTAATTAATATACATCATATTTTCAAAGAGTGCGCCCAAAAAGCGTTTACTTTCTTTTGTTTTGCTTCTTGCGAATACAAAACAAACCCACCCATAGTATTCTGGCTCCCTGCCCTGCTGTGATCCTAGTGGGATCACTAATAGAGCATGTACATTTATGTAAATAAATAGAACATTTCTGTCCCAATTTATGAAAGAAAAAAAAAATAGCCAGTCTAGTGTGTTAGGAGCAATAGAACGAAATGCTGAGTTTTGTATATTGGGAACACTGCACTATTACCAGAAGTCCCGTCTTAAATTATTCATATCCCATAACAACTAGTGACCACCTGGTTTAATATGATCTGCTCCGGACTCTGCGAGGTATTTCTCTCCTGGACATAAGAGGCTTAAACAATGCTGCCACTTGAGACTCTGGGAGGAGGCTTCAGATCCTCCCCATTACTGTATGATCAGGGTATGCAAAGACAGTGGCTCTGATCTCTAACATAAGCATGACAATGTAGCCAGACTGCAAATATAATCTGGCACGTTTCAATTGCTTTAGGTTGTGTCTAGATCAGTCATTCACAACCACGGTCCTCAAGTGGTTGAGGAGCGTGATGAAGTGATAAAGTGTCTGGTTTTTATCACCGGCCAATCAGCTCCTACCTGTTATTTTTCAAACCAAGCCTGTAACTTCACAGTTAGGAGCTGATTGGCCGGTGATAAAACCAGACACTTTATCAATTCACCGATCTGCCCCTCAGATACTAATGAAGTCACCTGTGCTGAAGCCTGGATATCACTAAAACCTGCACTGTTAGTGTCCCTTGAGGACGGTGGTTGGGAATGCCTGGTCTAGATCTACTTCTATACTTTGTTATGTGAGGGCAGAAGCTGTACATGCCCTCACAGTGCTTTTTTTTTTTTTTTTAATCTATAATTTGCATACGGTGATTTCATTTTATTGCAGCTGGGGCTCATGTCGCTATGATATTCCCCCTTCAGGTATGCGTTTACCCAGAGCATGATGGGAAATGTCAAAATACAGAAGTGGTTCTAGCCACAACCAATTGCTTTATCAAATAAAGGATGTTTGCCAGTGTCTAGTTCATGCATGTTCCTCTTCCTTTGTGCTAGGGGACCAGACTCTACAGACAATGCCTGCTTCTGCCCAGGTGGAAACATACTCCAGGTGGAAAGATGCTTCTACAGTGTGAAATAGAGCCTCATTTTACTGGAATACTAAGTGTACAGAATGGCCTTCAACAACTGATGATTCATGGAGGGTCTAAACCCCATGGGAAATACTGTGCTTTGGCATGTCAGAGTAGTAAACACACACACAGGGGGGAATTTACTAAGATGGGAGTACTGTTTCAGATGGCATGTTGCTATGGGCAACCAATCAAATTGACTTATTTATTTAGCACCTTCTAGAAGACACAATATAGTATCCGATTGGTTACCCACAGCTACATATCCTGTGAAATACAACTTCACAGTCCAGGAATAGAGCATTCTGTCCCTCCTGGAGAGGGTCATGTTGGGAGGTATTCAGGGTGGTGTTTGTACAATTCACCAAAACTTGAAATTGAAGATAGAAAATGCTAGGTTGGCCTTGTTAACAAATGGACAAATTAAAACAAAGACGACCTTGCAATAGTGATTTGCAAACAAACATCAATCAACTGCTACATAGGGAACTGTACCTCTTGTCCTGGGACTGCAGAAATCAAAACCTTTTGCAATGATGCAAATATCTATATTTGGGTTCCTCATTTTATATCAAACTTTCTGTGCGGATTCAACATGACTTTATGGCACGCAACACACAGCGTAGCTGAGTAAACGATATGCATACACTCCCACTATACACTGTCTGGATTGGGAGCTGGCGGGCTCTTGCATATGGAGTGGCATTCCGCGACTCCTATGCACCACAGTCCTGCTACAGAGTGCTACTATAGTAGCAGGACACATCTGTATCTGCAACATCCACAACAAAAATCTCTGTGAAGATGTAATCCCTCTCAAAGTATATTGAAACAGACTGTGACAACATCCCAAGAAAATATTCCACCTGCTGACATCGGAGGGTTTGTATAGGTGCCCATACACGCACGTTTTACATTCGATCGCAACTAATTCAAGACACATGCGATGTGCTAAAGCAACATGCGTTTTGCACTAGATGCACTGCAATCTAGCTCAAAAAGTACAGGCAGCATATACTTCATATGCTGTGTGATGGAGCACACATGGCCCCCGTACATCACACCGTGTATAGGCACCTTAACTGCTGTCTAGGACAAAAAACAGTGACTCACAATTATACTGGGAAAAGATGGATGCACAAATTAAGTGAAAGTGACGTTCCCCCAACCAGAGGGTCCATCACAATCTTTTACATTCCCAGAGGAAGCCGGATGCTTTATGGGTCCCTATGGTAGATGTTCTGTGTAAGGTGACTCCATTAACTCCAACAGGTTAGATGTACAGCCTTCGTGAAATGGAAATACTAAAAACAAATAAAGCCTCAGCCAGTAAAAAAAACAAAACATTAAGTTGCACCATCCAGCCATAGCATCAACAGCACCAAATGGTAATGATCTATAAGCTATAATTATCTGTGTGGAGTTTGTATATTCTCCCCGTACTTGCGTGGGTTTCCTTTGGGTACTCCAATTTCATCCCACAATCCAAAAATATACTGGTAGGTTATTTGGCTCCTAACAAAATGAACCCTAGAATGTCTGTGTGCATGTACATGTGGTAGGGAATATAGATTGTCAGCTTCACTGGGGCAGGGACGGATGTGAATGTTCAACTATACTCTGTAAAGCGCTGCGGAATATGTATGCGCTATAAAAGAAACTGTTAATAAATAATAATAATACAAGTTTTCTTAAAATATGAGACACAAGTGTTTAAAAATATTTTAAATACATAAGTTTTAACATACTGAATCATTGGATTGTTTAGGGCAGTGGTTCCCAAACTGTGCGCCTAGGCTCCCTGGCGTGCCTCAGGACACTTGCAGGGCTGCCACTAGTTGGTCGTCCAGGACCAATTAAAATGATTTATCATCAATTATTTCTGGACAAAACCAGTGCTGGTGGCTGCCAATCATAAAATTTGTACAATCAGAACCAAATCCTGCCCTTTACCACATAACTGAAGCTAAGAAGCGCATATAAACACAATCTACTTAATTTGATATATATTTTTTGGGGGAGGTGTGTAGCTCAGGAGAGGTTATGAGCCACTCACGAGCCACACAATCCTGGCGCTTAATATAATGAATGGATAGGCACCAATGGTGGTTAATAGAAATTAAAGCCAGCTGCTGCAAGCATCCAGTGAGTTCACCTGAGCTCACTAAAAAAGACAAGAAAACTAGAAACAAAATGTGATGCTTTGCGCTGCTGTAAAGTTATGTGGTCAATAGCTGCTAATTAAAAATGATGAAACTGGACACACTGTATAATATAACCTTTTATAAAAAATATCAAATATATAATGACAATTTACACCAAAAATACATAATACATAAAATAAATTATAGAGCTCTTAATAGCGCTTTAGATATATGAATAGCACTTAAAAGTATGGGGTCTCCAGTAGCAAGTTAAATGATCCAACGTATGGTAAGCTTTCTTTATAATAGCAGTGGAATAAGCTGTTGGGGTCTCTGTGTTATTCCAATTAGAGCCGGTATATATTTGTAGCCAGTTCTTTTAGCATGTATGGTGACACGCAAAAACCAGTTTTGATGGCCAGGAGATCAATCACCGGGTAAAGCAGATAGGGTAAGTAGATCCTTGTATACTCACAGAGTGTACCCCGCCATATGACAAATGGCTGGTGTGCTTTTGTGTGCACCCACTGGTGCCGGCATATATCTCACCCACTTAGTTGCTAGGAGCGGGGAGCCGGAGGAAGGCAGCCGGTCAGAGTGTAATCACTGCGGATGGAAGCGGGCGTCCGTACTGCTAGTCGGTATTTAGGCTGGTCTGGGTCAGCGCAGCTTTTCAGCGTGTTAGATGCCCGCCGGCTGGAAACAAACTGGAGACTCCACGGAAGAAACGAATGACGTCATTAATTTCTTCCGTGGAGTCTCCAGTTTGTTTCCAGGGTATCTATCTATATCAGATATATCTGCAGATCACTAGATCTGCAGATATATATATCGGGAATCAGCAGTGGTGTACAGCTAGGGGGTTGCCACCTTATTGTTAATGGATTCCTGGAGATTGACCCCTATAACTGTAATGCGCGCGCTCCAGGAAAAGAGGACGTGGCTTATATCAAAAGTGGGCGTGGTCTACATACATATACATACATACGTATACATACATATGTATACATATACATATGTATACATATAGGCCGTGCTATATATAGTGCGGCAAAAGTCCACTCACCAGTGGTGGTTACAAGCAGGCAGCCAGCAGCAGCGCGGTGTCCAGCACAGGCAGCAGCGGATAGTGGAGGGCGGAGGCAGGGCATGCTGGAAGGTCCACATTTCCCGGAGGCTAGCAGCAGCGGGCAGCGGACTACAGGTTAATACTCGCGAGATGATGACATCATCATCCCGCGAGTGCGTCTGTCAGGCTGCGGAGGCAGTCCTGGCAGGCGCTGCGGCGGGCTGGGCACGCGGAGAGGCGGTGAAAAGGGCAGGGAGGCTTTTTCAGACACCCGGATTCTGGGAGAATCCGGGAAAAAGAAAAAGCCTCCTGAAGGGTTGCCACCAAAATCGGGAGATTCCCTATGTACAGCCGATGCAATACATCTGTAAACGACGCTGTTCACAGATATATTGCTTGTACACACATATGGTGCATCATACTTGCCTACCTGACCCTCTCCATGAGGGAGAAAAGGCTCTGTTCCTGGACTTTCCTGGTAATGTATGATTGCCATCACCTGTGGTGAGCTAGATAATTGATAAGAAAGGTGTTTCACCACAGGTTTGGAAAAAAAGGAGGAATGTCACCAGCGCTGTGTTCCCTTCTAGTAGTTTTTTTCTGTGTCTGGTCGTTAATTTTATAATTTTTAACTGACCTTAGATTCATGCCCTATATTCACATAAGGGTATCTTTTACGGGGATGGTCCACTGTCCACATCCACCATTCTTACGTAGCAGAGTGACCTCAAGTGACCTTTTAGAGGTGCCCTACTGTATGTGCACGTAGCAGTTTCTTTATAATGTACAATATTCAGCGAAAACTTCAGGTAAAAAACCCCCTTAGGAGATGCAACTTACCAAAGGCACATGCCCTATGTGCTTTGAAAGGTATCTTTATCAAATGTTCAGTAATCCAATCCACCATATGAATGAAGATGAAGATAAATTTCCTCCAAAAAGGTATTTATTTCCATACAGTTTGACAATATACGATAAAACAGTCCAAAATAAAACATAAAAAGTACATGAAAATGGGGGGATTTTTACCTGAAGTTTTTGCTGAATATTGTACATTATAAAGAAACTGCTACGTGCACATAGGGCACCTCTAAAAGGTCACTTGAGGTCACTCTGCTACGTAAGAAATGTGTATGTGGACAGTGGACCATCCCCGTAAAAGATACCCTTATGTGAATATAGGGCATTAATCTAAGGTCAGTTAAAAATTATAAAATTAACGACCAGACACAGAAAAATACTACTAGAAGTGAACACAGCGCTGGTGACATTCCTTCTTTTTTCCAAATGATTTGTCAGAAGATTCGGTACATCTTCGGAACGGTCGACCAGCAGCAGTGTTGTTTGGGAGCAGTCATTGTCTTATGCATTTCCTTGTTTTGTTTCACCACAGGTGATGGCAATCATACATTACCAGGGAAGTCCAGGAACAGAGCATTTTCTCCCTCATGGAAAGGGTCAGTTTGGCAAGTATGTGGTGCATCGAGCTATCAGCCAGTGTGTAGGCACCTTCAGTGTTGATTTAATGTGAAATAACCCTATTGTATATTAGAAACATTAAATAGATAATAGTTGATGTGCCCAACTATTATCTATTAACTGGACAAAGGTTTCTGGACAGGACGTTTTACCCCTTAGGACAGGGGTTCCCAATCTTTTTTGAATCACGGCTCCCTAGAGTATCAGATTTTTTTCACGGCACCCCTAGACCAAATTAACATAATTAGATTGGGTTTATATGCGATTCTTAGGGTCAGTTATGTGGTAAAGGGCAGGATTTGCTTCTGTTTGTATACATTTTATGATTGGCAGCCACCAGCACTGGTTTTGCTCATAAATAATTAACCATTAATTATTTGAGTTGGTCCTGGACCACCAACCAAGGGCACCCCTGCATGTATCCTGAGGCACCCCTGGGAGCCACGGCACACAGTTTGGGAGCCACTGCCTTAGGAGTCAATTTTTTATTTTTTTTTAAATCCCTGCTTAGTGGGTGGCTGCAAAATAGTCACAATTTCTAGATCACAGAGCAGGTCACTTGATCTGGGTCACCCAGCAGGTGCTCAGGGAAAGTTAAAAACAAATCTAACTTTTTCCAGAACCTAATGGTAAAGCACTGAAAAGACATTTGACACATAACTCTGAAAAGAAGCAACCAATTACTACATCTTTAGACCTTGGTCTATGATATCATCGGACAACAATATTATACCAAGATGTTACTTATAAAAGTTGTCTGCTATAATATATATTTTATAGTTTTCATGCTGTATGTGATTGATTTGTTACTGCACTACCTGTGACACTTTTAGATTTTTCTGAACATATTCATTTCACTTATGCCGAATACACAAGGCCGGATGTGTTGAGCGATCTAGTTAATCACAGATTGCTCAGCACGCAGCAATGCACCAGCGATGTGATGGTTGCTGTAAATGAAGAAGAGTTACATAAATAAATAAAGCTACAATATGCAGTAAGACTGAGTTATGAGGATTTCCCTTCAGTTTGACTTAAGAAACCCTGAAATTAAACAACTAGAACCTGAGGAGTCAATCCTATTGTTTGCAGAGGGTGCTTCAATTGGCGGCAACAACACCCAAATTCACACTGTTCACGGGCGGAAATCAGAAAAAAGCTCAGCTTTCTATGGTGTAGTGAGCACTTTTATGTGACTTTGAGCCTCTGTACAGTAAAGGAGCATACACACAGGGTGATTTCAGCCCTTTTTCTAAGTGATCTGACTAGATCACTTAGAAAAGGAACACGGATCGCTCTGCGTGTATGCCCTACAGCAGGGATGGGGAACCTCAGGCCCGGGGGCCATATGCGGCCCCTGTAGCCGGTCTGAGTGGCCCTCCCACCTGCCTGGCAGCTTTGCCGGGAGTCAAGTACTGGGGAATTCTCGCAAGAGGTCGGTAGTTCTCGTGAGATTCCTCTTAATCAACAGCAACCAGAGACTGTCAGTCCTAGTCAGCGGCAGCCGCCGGAGCATGGGACGGCTGCAGCAGGACAATTTGTAAGAATTTTTTTTACATATGGCCCCTGAAGGATTTTTTCCCCTTACAAATGGCCCTTGGCACAAAAAAGGTTCCCCACCCCTGCCCTACAGCAATGGCGAAGCACCACGCTACTACCGCCTGCAGGGAAGACCAGTGCTTGCACTGGCTTTCCCTAGATCGCGGGACTTTGCCTATTAAAAATAGGCAAAGCCCCACTCAGCATTGGAGGTGCACAGCGATGTGTGCTGAAGCAAGTCCGGTCACCCCGTGTGTATGGGGCTTTAGAGTTGCATTGCAGATAACTGGATTGACCCCAGAGTTTGTTTATTAATGTACATGACTGTGCTCATCTAATTATCTGCAAAGAATTTACTAGTCGATCAGTGTATTGGGGTACGATTCAGCCAAAGGGCGAGATGTACTAAAGGGAAAATGCGGTAAAACCCCCGTTTTACCGCATTTTCCTATGTACTAAAACCCGTTCGCAGCGATTTCGCAGGGCATCGCCACCTTTGGGTGGCGATACCCTATAGAAGCCTATGGACTTCTTTTCACCGCCCGCCGCAACCCCCCCCCTTTCCCCCCTCCCTTGGGCTTACCTTCTTGCAGGTCCTCCTGGACCCCGGAAGGTAAGCCCTTCCTCCCCCTAGCAACGTAGCCGGACGTCCTTCCGGCTGCAGGGGGAGGAGGAAGCGCCGGGGACAGCCTGCTTAGTTGTCCCCGGCGTGAAAGCAGCAGAAGCCGGCTGGGAGGTGACGGAGACCCCCCGCAGACCACAGTACAGGTATCGTGGGGGGCCTCCGTCACCGCATCGCCAGCCGCATATGTTAGTACATATGCGGCGGCATCGCGGCGGGGGCACGAAGGGCGGCGATGCATTTTAATACATCCCGCCCAAAGGATGCAAGGCTTACTGCTGCTGTCAGCACTACCGCAATGTGTGTGTGTATATATATATATATATATATATATATATATATATATATATATATATATATATATATATATATTATACACACATTTTCTTAAAGGGAAAGGGTCATAGGTGCAACACAGCTGCACTGCCAATGGACTGTAAGAGCATGACGGAATAATGCAGCGGGAGCGGACGCAACAGGTGACACCATGCTGTCAACAGCAGCGCAGATCGCAGCTACTGGAGGTGACGTCAGTGGCGACAGTCGGGTAACCAGAGCTATGGGCGAGTCAGGAGACGGTGTTGGGGCGTGTGTGAGGATCCTCTCCTCGGCCAATCAGAAGTCACAACCATCTCGCAGCCGTACAGGACAAAACGACGGCAGCGTAGAGGCCCAAAAAGCCCCAAGCAGGCAGCAGTGCTAGGAACAGGGAGAGCTGGCCATCCCGCCCGCGGTGGTCCCCCATACACACAGTGACGGCTCTCCCAACATGTCCGCGCTGCCTAGTGACCATGCCAGGCCCCGGCGACCTCTCTCACTAACCTGCGCAAAGAAAATATTCTGCGTTTGCTCACGATGATCTTAGACACCAGCGGCCTGCCGTAGGCACGGGACGAGACCGCGTCACTCCCGGAGTCAGACGTGCGACGTCGGAAGGCGGGGTCATGGGTGCCACATGACCACACATTCTTTTTTGGCGCGCCGGATAAGCTACACAGTAGAAAATAAAAAAAGCAGGCAGTCGGGCAGCATGTGCACTCGTGCAGCGCTTGGCTATGGGCAGTCACCAGGAGCCATGTTCTACCCGCGGTGGTCGTGAAGGTCTAGTTCACACTGAGGTTCAGGCTGCCCTGACGGCAAAACGGCGGATTACTAATACCGGTACTTATGTAGTATCTGGACGCCCGATTATCATGCGATGCGATGGACCCCATTTTCCATAGGATTCTATGGGAAAAAGGGTCCTTTTCATTTCCCCACTATCCAACTACGCATGGAGTTGGATATAAACCTGTGGCGAGCGCAGCGAGCCACCGAGCCTGAAGCGTGGCGAGGGGACGCGGATTCGTTAAAAAGTATTCCGCATCCCCTCGCGGGGCTCGCTGCGCTTCGGGCTCTATGCCTCGCTACGCTCGCCACAGGTTTATATCCAACTCCATCGTAGTTGGATAGTGGGGAAATGAAAAGGACCCTTTTTCCCATAGAATCCTATGTTAAAATGGACTCAGTCCATTTTAACATTGAATCCTATAGAAAAATCGGGTCCATCGCATGTGATGGACCCAGATACTACATAAGTACCCTAATACCGCTTTTATACCCAAATCCCAGATCCGACCAGGTATTTGGAACACGGTTTCAATCTGGGTCGGTTATGTGAATTTACCCCTTAAGGCCGGTTTCACACACTCCGGCTCCTGGTGGACGGAGAAATTCTGTACGGCCAGGAAGCCATGCAGCACACAGTAGATTATCATGGAGGGGATGGCCACAGCCCGGCAGCCGTCCCTTCCAGTGGCGGGATCCGGCTGCAACCGTGCGGCCGGGCCATGGCCATCCCGTGCGAATGGACACAATAGTGTCCATTCACAACTAATGTGTGCGGCACGGCTCCCTGGCAGTGCGGGATTTCACCGTCCCGCAGGAGGCGGAGTGTGTGAAACCAGCCTCAGGGCTATTTCACACACTCCTGCCGGGTGGCGAAAACCCTCACGGCCAGGAAGCCGGGCCTCACACAGTAGTTAATGATACAAATGTGTCCATTCACACAGGACGCCCACGGCCCGGTACAGCCGGATCCCACAACTGAAAGGGCTATTTCACACACTCCAGCTCCTGCCAGACGGTGAAATCCCGCATGGCCAGGGAGCCGTTCCGCACACAGCAGTTTAGAATGGAGGGGATGGCCACAGCCCGGCAGCCGTCCCTTCTAATGGGCGTTCCGTGTGAATGGACACATTTGTGTCCATTATTAACTGCTGTGTGAGGCATGGCTTCCTGGCTGTGCGGGTTTTCGCCGGAGTGTGTGAAATAGCCCGGAGGGACGGTTGCCGGGCTGTGGCCATCCTCTCCATTCTAAACTGTTGTGTGCGGCACGGCTCCCTGGCCGTGCGGGATTTTGCCGCCCGGCAGGAGCCGGAGTGTGTGAAATAGCCATTTTACTGCGGTGCCAACCCGGAATATTCCTGGGCCAGCACCGTTTCCACTGCACATAGGTGCGGCGTGCGACACTTGGAGATGCCATCATCTCCCAAGTGCTGAGACCGCCGATTGCTAAGCTGGGGACAAGCCCAGCGCCAAGGTAAGCTGCCCCCAGCTTCTGTGCACCACCTAGCCCCAGAGATGAATGGATGGCGCACACAGGCATCCATTTATCCCCTCCCCGGCTCCGCCACTTTCTGCACAGTACAGCAGCAGAGGCTGTGTGCGCTTCTTGTCCAACCTCCATACTGACCACAGGGCGCTGGAGTCGGGAGGTTGGGGCCTCACATTGGTGTAAACGGGAGATGGTATACCCGCTTACGCTGCCCACCACCCGGGTCCTCCCTGTGTTCCACCCTGGTCAGGACCAGGGTAGGATTCATGGGAAAATGGACCCAGGGTTTTTTAAGTATCCCTTTTACTCTGGCGCTGACCTGGCTCCACGTGTAAAAGGGGTATTAATCATAGGGCTATTTCACACACTCCGGTTTTGACCGAACAGCAAAAAGCCAGACAAACTGGGGCAAATGTATTAAGCCTTAACAAGAGATCAATGCAAAGGTGATAAAGAGAGATAACTGTCCAGCCAATCAGCTCCTTACTGACTTTTTTCAAACACAGCCTGTAACATGGCAGTTAGGATGTGATTGGCTGGACGTTTATCTCTCTTTATCACCCTGGCATTTATCTCTTGTTAAGGCTTAATACATCTGTCCCACTGTGTCCGGCTTTTTGCCTGAATGTGTGCCTTCCATATGCATCGGCTCCGTGAACCGGTGCTGTGTAAATTTTGGGTTGGTGATTACAAATGATGTCAGGGTGGGGGAGGAAAAAGCTAAAACAGCACACCAAACGGCATGTGTGAAAGGCCCCCATCTCCCTCTGCACACCCTGACCTGTTAGAATGGGATGGCAATGGCCCAGCAGGCATCCTTTCCAGTGGATAGATCCGGCTGCTACACGGCGTATGCATCATTGGATAGACACCAACTAGGTCAACAAGGTAACATGCATGAAGGTTGACATGGGGTTTCCACTTTTTTTTATCTGAATGTTGACATGGACACTAAAAAAGTGCACCACATCCACTCGCCATGCTTTGGGCACAATATTTTATTCTCCCACCACGCCCTAGTGGATGGTTGGTCATGAAATACTGCCTGTCAGCTCAAGAAAAGTGGAAAAAACCCATGTCAACCTAATGACCTTGTCGGTCTTCGTGCATGTCGACCTAGTTGTGTCGATCTAATGCTTGTAGTCCTAGTGACCGGAATGTGAATGGACACATTAGCTGTCCATTGTGACAATTGTACAGCATGGCTTTTAAACAATTTTTTGCAGGACAGCAGGTCCTTTGGCCCCTTTCACACACACCAGCAGCTGCCGGGTGGCGAAACCCTGCACGGTCAAAAAATCTGTGCCGCACACAGAAGTTTACAATGGTAGGGATGGCCACAGCATGGCAGCCTTCCCTTCCAGTGGTGACATCCGGCTGCAACCGGACGGCCTGGCCATGACCGACCCGTGTGAATGAACACCATGCTGTCCATTCTTAACTACTATGTACGGCACGGCTTTTGGCCGTGCAGGGTTTCGCCACCCGGCATCAGCCGGACCGTGTGAGACCACCCTTTCACATGCATCGGTTTTTAGCTGGATTTAATGGTGTGTTTATAAAAAATTTATAAAATGAAATAGAAAAATATTTACAATATATCCACATCTGTTTTTGCCATGGTTACAGTTATTTAAAATTTCCGGAACTACTTATTAAAATGGTCCTTTCCAAAGAGTCTCATGGTTTGGAAGAATAAATATTGTAAAGATTAAGAATCTGTTTAAGATTTTATATATAGAACCCTTCCACAAATCAAAGCACAAATGGCATCTGTTTCTGGAATTACATAGTTACATAGGGCCTTATTCTGGTTCACTCTTAGAGGCAAAGTCCTTCGCAAATGGACAAAACCATGTGCACTGTAGGTAGGGCAGATGTAAAATGTGCAGAGAATTAGATTTGGTTGGGGTTTTCTTCAAAGTGAGATCTATATTGCAGTGTAGAAATAAGGGCTATCTCACACACTCCGGCTCCTGCCGGGCGGCGAAAACCCGCACGGGCAGGAAACTTTTGTCCATTGCTTCAAATCTTGTTCAATCAAAGACCATAATAAGCATCATAACACTATAGTACATACAATGTCCAAATAGATAACAAACTGGGGTGTAGTGCTCAATGTCACATAGCAACAAATAAGGCAAACAGGATACTAGCATATATAAAAAGGGGCATGGAGACTAGGAACTCAAATGTAATTATGCCACTGTACAAGGCATTGGTTAGACCACATCTTGAATATGGGGTACAATTCTGGGTCCCACACTTTGAAAAGGACATCATAGAACTGGAAAAAGTCCAAAGAAGAGCAACCAAACTAACAAAGGGATTGGAGAATTTAAGCTATGAAGATGGATTGAACCATTTAGGATTGCATACTTATTGTGTCTGCTGACACCACATCTCCAGGAAGAGAGTTCCATAGTTTGGCTGCCCTTACTGTAAAAAAATGTTTTCTTCTAAGGGAACGAAATCTTCTTTCCTCTAATCTAAACTCACGTCCTCGTATCCTTGAGTCCTTCCTTACAGTAAAAAGGTCATCTAACAGTTCCTTATATTGGCCCCTGATATATTTGTACATGTTAAGCATGTGGGGGACATGCTTAACATGGTCTCATCCCACCACCATCCCCCGCCATCTGTACAGCGAAAGGGGATGCACGTCCCCTTCTGACGGCGCTTCCCCCTGGTGACCGCTGGCTTGTCGGCGGTCACCCGGGGTCCCCTCCCCGCACCCCCCCCTAACCCTGTCCATCTCCCTGAAGCGGAGACGGACAGGGTTCCCGTTGCCCCGCTGACGGAAACTGAGACGCGCGCGCGTCTCAGTCAGGTGAGCCGGGCTGCTGGCGGATCGCCAGCGGTGACGTTCTGGCAATTGGCCAGCAAAGAAGCACCCGGCCCCATCTGTATGCTGAGTATCACATAGATACTGTAGGTGAGAGGTAATAATGTGAAATAAGTAAAATTATAATAATAATAATAATGTGAAAAGGTGTTACATTGGTTTTTTGTTTTTTTTTCAAACACAACACCCACACTCATTCCAAAATCTGACAAATGATACTTACTCTCCAACATGTCCCATTCCATTAGGTACAAAATGCTCTACTCCTGGACTTCCCTCCTAATGTATGATTGCCATCACCTGTAGTGAGCTAGTTAATTTATAAGAAATGTTGTTTCAACACAGGTGATGGCAATCATACATTAAGAGGAAATCCAGGAGCAGAGTATTTTGTACCTAATGGAATGGGTCATGTTGGAAGGTATGGTGATATACATTTATTTAGGACTTACCATTCACAGTGTCTTTTCCAATATGCAGTTTGCAAATGCTAGCAACCCATTTCCCATGCTAATTAAAAACACACATGGGCCAGTGGGAGGGATAATAATTAAAGCTGAATGGGTAGAGAAACGGCATTTGCGCTGTTTGCTGCTCTTGACGTCATCTGGGGGTCGGTGCGTTCCTCCATAGAAGTGAAAAGGTCTGACTCAGGAATAACATTTCTTTTAGCCCGGGTCAGATTGCCGGTTGGCACCACACGCTGACCGCGGTCAACTCTGCAATAATCCGTGATCGACCCGGGTTATTTGTGTGGTGTGAAAGGGGTGTAAATCAAAAAGACACCTACCCCCTCCCTTTTTCATCATTAGGGGTTGACATCTTTTACCCTGGGGCAAGCCTAAAGCACACCTACCCCCCGACCCAGACTGCATATCCATATTAAGGTATCAACATCCAAAGCTAGTACATATGCCCCTACGTTAGGACAAACAGGGTTCCCCATAGCCTTGTAGGAAATACAGGATCACTCTGCAGTTATCATAACAACATGGACAAAACGCTAATACCATCCCACATCCGTGTGAACCGCTGGATCACCAGGACAGGTAACCTTGGCTGAAGGTGGCCCAAGGCAACCAGTGATGGTGCAGCCTTGGGGAACACCTACCTCAGACCCTTGTTCCCCTATTGCACTATAACAACGTCTCCTAACTTTGCAGCAGTATCTGGGTTGCTTGCAGTTCCGTTGCAAGGCGCCGGAGCGCCCCAGACGGGGAGCGCCCCAGACGGGGGGCGCCCCGGCGCTCACCAGCTCCACGGGTATAATTACTCACCCCCCTTCAGGAGTAGCTCGGGTCTAGCTCAGCGGGCGGGAGAGCTGGAGGTCTGGCTTAGCGGGCAGGAGGGAGGCCTCGCAGTTCAGTCCCGGCGCAGTGTGACTGACATCTTCCTCCACCCGCACCGTGTACAGCCGCTCAGCCAGGCAGCGCTGAGCACTTGGCTCACCCTCAGACGCTGAGCGGCTGTACGCGGTGCGGGTGGAGGAAAATGTCAGTTAACATGCACCGGGGTCCGGGACTGAACTGCACACAGCGAGCCCTCCCTCCTGCCCGCTAAGCCAGACCTCCAGCTCTCCCTCCTGCCCTGCTCCCAACTACCGTCCCCCAGTGGCCGGCCGGCCCTGGTTGCTTGTCTAAATCAGTGCTGCCTTTCCTAGCTTACGTATGTTTCAAAAAGTATATTGTGCTTCCAAACTCTTTTGCATGGCAATGTTTGCGTGCTGCTGTGTTATGATACATGAGTAAATAATACATTTAATATTCTGCATGCAAAAGGTTTTTATTTATATGTCTTTACACACATGCATACATTAAGTCAGATGATATTTTAAAGATCTAACAAACGTTAGACAGGAACTTTTCCAATGCCAATACCCTCAATGCACTTTCTAACAGTGCAATTGAATGTTTGTTGGAAAGTATTTGACGGTGTTCGAGCTCTCGGTGTACTGCATATAATGTCATCAAATCTTGCCTACTGCACACAAGATGGTGTCCTAATTCTCAGAGTAGGACTTATACTATTAATAATGCAATTAAAATAAGTTATATCTGTATTATTGTAATACTGTGGTCTTCAAAAACTCATGCACACCAAACATATCTAAGTATAGATTATCTAAAAAAAAACAAAATGGTATTTTAGTACAATAACCAATATGGCACAAACAACTTTGAATAAGTATTAATATCGAAGAACATTTTTTAATACATCAGGTCTTAACATGGGTGCAGATTTGGTAATTGTATTGGTGCACCATGTTCAGAAGGATGCAAGCTCTTGCATAAAAGATGCGTACAATTTTGTTCCTTCAATGTAATTGTACCTATAAAGAAATAAAAGCAACATTTAGATTTTATTTTCTGGCAAGAAGAGAGGTCACTTGCAACATACTTCATACATCATATTTGTCTGTTATTGGTTTATAAAGATCCCAATTACAAATTCCCCCTCTATCATTATATATGCTAGGGGCCTGCTTCATGTGTGTGAGACTAAAGCAAAAAAAAAAGCAAGCAAATGTGTGTTTTTTTTGTACTACAGATGGGGCAGATGTAATGTATAGAGAGATTTTGGTGCAGGAGCCATGTTTTCTGCCTACAGGATTGCAGTTGTAGGATGAGTGATACCATGAAATTGGTTGTGATATGCCTGCATTTTTTTCCACCACTCCCTGTCAATTACCTCAGATGCTTCCTATAGTATCAATCACTTGGCATAAATCCTCACAGATTGCAGATAATCGCTGAGCTGTGAAAACATCTGCCTGGTGTGAATGGGGTCTTTTGTTCGATAAATAAACTGCTCAAATTATACCATAATCTTTTCTTGCATATCACTTTTAAATATGGCATTCTATTCATTTATTTAAGAAAAGTAGAAACTATAACTTACTTGCTTATCTTTTCATTCTGTCCATGCGGAGCATCATCTGGTCCACCGATGCCAAGTAACATGACACTTTTTCCTAATACTTCTTCAAAATTCTTAGCTATTGGAATTGTTCCACCGGCACGGATCATGTCTGCTTCAATACTGAACACTAGAGGGCAGACACAGATAGCTAATTCCAAGTGTTTCATCAACACAATTACGTTAAATCAGCATAGTCACAATAATAATGGCTCAACTTTTTCCCCTGAAGATGATGTTGAACCACAGGAAAGCTTTTTGAACGTACATATTCTGTAATGTCATAAACAGCAAGAGAGAATTTGTGTGGGGTATTTTTAGGTTTCTTAAAAATCACCTTATTACTGTATATAATTGTTATACAAAATAGATATATGGGGGGTGGGAATAACCAATCAGAATGTACTTTTTTTTAGAACCTTCTAGAAGATAATAGATGGTAGCTGATTGGTTGCCCATAGCAACATCCCATGTGAAATACAACTCCCATCTTAGTAAATTTCCCCCATGACTATATCCAGCGCTATTTTTCAGCAGGCTCCAGCAGGAATTGAGGCCCTTATTCTAGTTCACTCTTTCTGACAAAATATTTCTTAGATGGACAAAACCATGTGCACTGCAGGTGAGGCAGGTGTTTGTGCAGAGATAATTAGATTTGGGTGGGGTTTTACACCTGCCTCACCTGCAGTGCACGTGGTTTTGTCCATCTAAGAAATATTTTGTCAGAAACAGTGAACTAGAATAAGAGCCTCAGTTCCTGCTGGAGCCTACTGAAAAATAGCCCTGACTATATCTATCTATTGATCCTGCAGCTCTTACATTTCCCATATATAGAAATAACTATCTTGTAATGAACACTATTTTTCTATACAACCGACCAACACATTTAAAGGTAGACTTGCTTTAGTACTTCGTCTATAGTCATAGGGGATGCTGTCGGCAGGTCGACATTCAATAGGTGGACCAGTATTAGTTGACAGGTCATAGGTCAACACATGAAAAGGGTCAGCATATGTTTGGTCAATGTGGTCAAAAGGTCAACATGGGAAAGGTCAACATCAGCTTTAAAAAAAATAATCCCAAAATAGGTGTTTTTTTTTTCATTCTTTTCTATCCAAGTGGACCGAAACATGGCGATCGAAGCAAGCCATGTGAGGGGAGCTGGTAAACTTATATGGTGTCCATATTGATTGTGTCAAGATTTTCTTTCTGGGTCCCCACATACAGCTTCATGTGAGCTTTCTGTTCGGTTATTAACTGTGCATTAATTAATTATTGCTAATCTGATCAGTTGGCAACCCCACCTACGGAAAGATTACATAAGTAATTATCACCCACTTAATCTATTATGCCCATTTATGTCCAAGTTCCATGTTTGTTATGTTTACTGTTATGACCGTTTCTTCTATTACCTCTTTCCACAGCTTTCCTTGCAGCCTGGTATTGGGGATCACTCATATTCGCTAGCCAGGGCTGAGCTCCGATGATCATGGTCAATTTGATTTTATTTGGGCTCTTGCGTTCTAAAAATTTGTTTTCCAGGTAGTCTGAAACCTGTTGGAAATGTGTACAAAATATTAGAAAAAATGCTTTTTCTATGGAACTATGCCGGTAAGTGAGTAATGAACCATGCGTAACTAACCTATGGTTCTAAATCTCTAGCTAAAATGGAACTAGAAGTTACTGGAATAGTAACATTATATGCTGGATTATATGCTGCACAACTGTTTTATGCCACATGTTGCCTATATTTGGAATATATCATGGCATTTTCTATTATATAGGATAGTAGATTAAGTTGCTTATATACACAAAGGACCTTTTTGTTCTGAACTGATTTCCAATGTCGGAAGGACAGATGTGACAATGTCTGCTAGCTAAGCTATCCTGCTGTGGCGTATCATATGTGGCCACGTTAGTTAATAAATAAGCAACTAAGGGAGGTATCCTAGCAACCACATTCATCTTCCAACAGTTGTTATCATAGAAAAATGGGTATGTAAGGACTGTTATCGATGATTTTGTTTTGCGTGCCTGGGCGTGCGTGAAGCATAATCCCTGATAAGTGCTGGCTTCTTAGGACAAATTGGTTCGCTTCCAGCGAATTTCATTAACCATGGTAATATAATAAGTCTAATTGTATACATGTGAGTGTCTAACATATTATTACTAGTATACCTGTTTCTCCACAACAGATGGTTTCATATTTGGAACTTGTCGAATTGAAAATTTTGCGATTACTTTTGCAGGAATAACAGTTTTTGTTCCAGATCCAGAAAAGGCTCCTTCAATGCCATGGATTGATAAAGAAGGATATCGCCATCTGTACATAAGTAACTCTTCCTAAACAGAAAATAATGTTTTCAGCAAAATACATATTCTGAATTTTAAATCTTTGTACTGTAACTCATTTTATGGCTGTAAAACATCCATGCAAACATATTTGCCTGTGTCTACAGAAGAAAGTATGGTACTTGTTTCCTAGCACGGCACCCATCGCATCGTATACCATAAGCATAAATATGGTATGCGATGCGATCGGATCTGATTTTATACAATAAAAAATCGTATAGCATCGTATATGCCATACAATGGCATACAATGCGATGGCATACAATTTGTAATTGTATAAGCACCCTGATGGGTGCTTACAATGTTAAATGGCCCCCTATACGATTTTTAATTGTATAAGCACCCTAATGGGTTCTTACTATGTTAAAAGCACCCCCACGCAACCCCCACTATCAACGTCAACCTGAAGCGTGGCAAGCACGCGAGGGGCGGCGGTAAGCGTCCTCCGACCTTTTCATACCCCCACTAGCCACGTCGGCATGGAGTTGATTTTAGATAGTGTGGCGAGCCACGGAGCCCAAAGCGTGGCGAGCGCACGCGGAATACATGTAAAGTATTACGCGTCCCTTCGCGGAGCTCTCTGCGCTCGCCACACCATCTAAAATCAACTCCACGCCGATGTGGATAGTGGGGTATGAAAAAGTCAGAGGACGCGTACCACTGCGCTCGCCACGCTTCAGGTTGGCGTTGATAGTGGGGGTGCATGTAACATTCAATTAAAAATCGTATAGGGGGGCCATTTGACATTGAAAGCACCCATTAGGGTGCTTATACAATTAAAAATCGTATCGCATTGCATGCGGCTATATGGCATGCAATGCATAAGATGCCATACGATGTAAATCATGGGTGCCGTGCTAGGAAAAAAGTACTGAAAGTTTTTTATATTTTGATGAGTGTCCTCACTTGTGTGCACAGTTACCATAGATGCCCCCAATTGAGCTGTATTCTATGTGGTTTCCTTTATGAAGGATTAATATATTGCAATTAATGATGAATACACCCCTGTCAAGAAGGCTCAGCAGCTGTTGTTCTTTCTGAGGCAACTCAAGAAATTCAACATCCCGCAGGAGTTGCTGCTCATCTTCTACACTGCCATAGTAGAGTCTGTCCTTTGCTCCTCGATCACAATCTGGTTCGGAGGAGCAAACGAGAATGGCAGACGAAGGTTGCAAAGAGTGGTGAGGATGGCAGAAAAGATCATTGGGGCGGAGCTCCCCACTGTCCAAGAACTTTACCTAGCCCGGGTCAATAAGCGTGCAGGAAAGATCTTGGCGGACAAGCTACACCCTGGCCACAACCTGTTTGAACCCCTTCCGTCAGGCAGACGTTTAGGTCCATCCCAGCAAAGACGACAAGAACTACAAAAGGCTTCTTCCCAATAGCTGTCCACCAACTAAACCGTATTGAACGTACCAAATACTAAATACTAACTCGAACTGTTCTAAATATAGGTGAAATGTATGTGATGTATGTTTATGCCTCTCTTCCCACCCCCTTTATGTTCCCTGATTGATGCTGCACTGTTACCACAAAAAATTCCAAGCATACGCAAGTATACCTGGCCAATAAAGATGATTCTGATTAGTCTCATGGTTCCTATACATTGGACCCTTTTAGCCTTTGTTTCTTAATACACAGTTTTTATTGCTGTTTTAAAGAATTACAGAATATGGCGGTGTTACACAATTAAATGCTAATAATAGTAAATAGTTCCACAACAGGGCTGCACTGTGCCAGCCACGCTCCTCACTGATGCTGTCCCAACTAGGGGTGCATAAACATATTACAGTTTAATATAATTGGAGGTGAGCTACTTTAATATATCTCCCTATACTTTATAAAATGTATTCTATTGTCATGTAAAAGAGGTTTGTGACCATGTCAGCCCTAATATACTGTAGGTCTGCTTTGTAGTATAGTTTTCTCTTACCTTTCCAGTGTGGAGGAACTTGTCTACTCCAGTGTCAGCCTGCATCTCTTCTAGGCTAAACTCAAGATCTTTGTATAAATTTTTTTCTTGTTCGCTCAGAGGTAATACATCATCGTATATACCTGGAATCAGGATCTTACCATTGACATCCACAAGTTCATCTAGAAAAGCACAAACATGTATTTGGTGAACATGTTTTCTAGATTCTATAAACATGAGGAGTAGGATACTTTCTGAAGCTCTGATGTCCTCAAACAGATAATGTATTTCCATGTGCGAGAACTTTTTTTAAATGTTCTAGACATGTCAATAAGATTAAATTGACAGCTTCCAACCATGGAAGAAATCCTTGTTGGGAATGTGGTAATTCCTCAGCAGTTTTGCATTCTGTCAGTTTACCAAGCTCAAAATTCATTCAAAGATCATGTACCTAAAACTCTTCACGTTTTCCCTATTAGAAGTGTACAATCCACTAAATTTACAGTAAAATTCTGAGGATTTTGATCTCGCCACTAAACCACTACAAGCACCCTGAAAGTAATAGCTTCCTATAAGAGGTCTGCAGATCACTATGATTTGTGCAGCCTTCTGCTGTATCATTTGTGCCTCACTGCTAAATCATATCCAGCACTAGTCCTTTTAGCCTAGACTGGTTGCGGAAAAATCATGCACAAAAAATGGTGTGCGGACCTATTCTACTAGTGTATCTAGTCCTTTGCTGATTGGCGTAAAACAGTCCGTACACTAGTCCGACTTGTCCTAAGGACAAGTTGGACCCGATTTATCATGAGCTCCCCAGTCAGCTTCCCAGGAAGGCTAACATACTATTTGGCACTTGATGTGCCATTTTTTTTATGTGATAAATCACATGTAACTCCCAAGCAGCTGAAGACGGGGGTCAGGATTAAAAATTTGGTACTCTTTACCTAGCACGGCGCCCATCGCGGCCATCGCATGCACTAAAAAACGGGTGCGACGCGATGCCCGCGATTTCCCTTAGGGAACAATGTTAAAAGTGTCAATGGACGCAATTTTAGTGTTCAATGCCTCAATGCCCGCGATTTTTCCATAGGAAACAATGTTAAATGGGCCACAGAGCCCAAATAGTCCCCCTGAAGTCTGAAATGGCCCCCACAATTGTTAACGCCACCCCACGATCAACGTGAACCCGAAGCGTGGCGAGCGCAGCGAGCCCGCGAGGGGCGGCGGTACGCGTCCTCCGACCTTTTCATACCCCCACTATCCACGTCGGCGTGGAGTTGAGAATAGAATAGTGTGGCGAGCCACCGAGCCCGAAGCGTGGCGAGCGCAGCGAGCCCCGCGAGGGGATGCGGATACCTTCACAGGTAAACGCGTCCCTTCGCGGGCTTCACAGGTATCCGCGTCCGCTCGCCACGCTTCGGGCTCGGTGGCTCGCTGCGCTCACCACACTATTCTATTCTCCGACGTGGATAGTGGGGGTATGAAAAGGTCGGAGGACGCGTACCGCCGCCCCTCGCGGGCTCGCTGCGCTCGCCACGCTTCGGGTTCACGTTGATCGTGGGGTGGCGTTAACAATTGTGGGGGCCATTTCAGACTTCAGGGGGACTATTAGGGCTCTGTAGCCCATTTAACATTGTTTCCTATGGAAAAATCGCGGGCATTGAGGCATTGAACACAAAAATCGCGTCCATTGACACTTTTAACATTGATCCCTATAGGAAATCGCGGGCATCGCGTCGCACCCGTTTTTTTAGTGCATGCGATGGCCGCGATGCCCGCGATTTTTTACCCCCGATGACCGCGATGGACATTGTGGGCGCCGTTCTAGGTAAAGAGTACCTAAAAAAAAATTTTTTAAAGAATGTGTGGCCGCTGATTGGCTGAGAGAGCCAATCAGTGCCAGCCTATTCTTTTGTATATTTTTTTTTATTCCCTGCTCGCCGGGGATGCAGAGCAGTCGGAGCGCCATTCCTGCCCTGCGCTTCCCCGATAGGATTGCAGATAGATGTTGGATCGCATCAGATGCGATATATCATGAGTGCTAAAAAGCACCCGTGATGTGCCGCTGATTGGTTGCTATTAGCAACATCACCAATTTTCACTTTTAGAACCTAAATTTGCCTTTTAGAGTTTAGAAACAAATGAGAATTGAGAGCGGGTCCATATTAGAAGGCTAAATTTACCTTGAGTAAATACAGAGGTTTAAACAATAAACCAACCATCAAGTTTCCTCATGTCTCATTTAGGAGAAATAGAGTTTAAGGGTTACAGTATCTGCGGTTTGGGAACATATTTATAGTAGAGTTATTACTGTGTACAGTATAGTTTTCTAAAAAACATAAAAAACATGTTTTCGCATATTGGAGATTTTTCAGTTTTAATCAAATAATCAAAGTGAACGCTATATTTTTTCAGTATAAATATTGACCTTATTTTGGGAGTATACTGGAATAAATATTTTACATTTATGGACATTATCTAAAGGATAATTGAGCTAAGTACTCTGTAATATAGATTAATGTATAATTCCATTAATTCTATTGGGTCAATATAATTATACGCAAAGGCAGCGCCGTGAAAGATGCAATTCCGCAATTCACCGACCTTCTGGCCCGATCTTACCCTGGACTCCACTTGTGTCAGCCAAGTAGAATGAAAGCATTCATGAACGAGGCCATCCTTTCCATTTTTTTTCAAGTCTGATTGGATTTTGTCTACCTGTTCATGTAGGTCTTATTTTTAACTAACTTTCCAATATTTCTGTTCTATGTTCCTTGATTAATTATTTGCACTTATATATACATATTCACTTATAAACCCATATTATCTTTATAAGCCCTCCGTTATCAAGCAAATATAGATTAAAAACAGCTATTCGTAAACGCAGATATAAGCTAAGCCTATTTAATTCTCACTGGTACATTTAAAGGTTTAGTTGTAAGTGCATACGGGGGCCAGATGTATCAAGCTTCAAAAAGTGATAAAATGGAGAGTGATAAACAGCCAGCAATTCAGCTCCTAACTGTCATGTTACAGGCTGGGTTTGAAAAATTACAGAGAGGAGCTGATTGGCTGGTTGCTTATCACTCATCACTTTTTGAAGCTTGATACATCTGGCCCTTTATGATTTACAGATAATTGCATTCACTACCTACTAAATGTATGCATTATACAAGTAGTATGTTAAGTTAAAAAGGTCAAATTGAAAACCATACATACTATACAACATGGTAAAATTAGAAAGTATACTAGTCAAGGCATGATTTTGAGGATTCTGTGTAATTCTAGCCCCTACACTTGTGAGATTTTGTCAGATTTGACCCAATTCAGATGGATTGGGCCAATTTATCTGACAAGATCTGATGTGCCTGATGCTGTAGGATCCCATGCGCATTGGGTCTAACCAAGAAATTGATCCTCCTGCACATAGGATAAATCTCAAGGCAATCAAGTCCAACAAGTTGGACAAGTGTGAGGGGATTGGTGACAATATTGCACTGTGCAAGGTCAAACACATGAAAAGGCACCAAGAAATAACAAAAAATCATATTTCTAACTTTTAGGTATCCTTTGAAGTTTGTTAAGATATTGATTCATTGGACATTACCAAGTAAATATATGAGGTCACTCATAGCCTCGTGCACTGTTCCTCCAAAACCTCCTGAGTGAAGGTCCCTCCTTGCACCTGTCACCTATAGGAGTTTAAACAAAAATCTTCAATTTACATTAAGTTTGTTTACAGTTGACGTAAACATATATGATCATAAAAGATAAAATATTGTTAGGTGTTAACATGATCAGAAACGGACCCTCAAGACCTACAGTTTTGTCATTTCTACAGCCTGAATATTATGGCTTTGGTCAGTTTTTCTCAGGCTTTAATTACTGTATCAAAATGTGAAAGTACTAAAAGGCTGAAACAGGAAAGCTTAAACAGTATTAAGAATTAGATTACAATGCATCAGTTTTCCAACAATGCAGTATGCAATGCAGTGGTTCTTAACGTTAATTGTTCATACACCTTCAGAAATGCACTTAACGCTGGTTAACTGGGGGGGATTACGATTTTCCTAATGTATTACTAGTGCACCTAATGCGCGCTAGTGACAGCCCGCCGAGTTACGCTCGGCGGGGCTGTCCCCTGCAATCCCCCCCAGTGTTTAGCGGCCGGGGTGATGTATTAACAGCCGCCCAGGCGTTAATTCGCCCCGGCCACTTCGCCAGCTCAAGGCTAGCGTTGTCCTGTCCCCCACTGCGGGGACAACGCTAGCCCTGGTTCTGGCTCGGGCTGCGCAGGAGATCTCGCGTTTTTTTTGCGAGATCTCGCGCATGCCCATTAGAGCCGGACAGGGGGGGGAAGCGCGGGACGCCAGGGGAGCCGATAAGGAGAGCCGTTAACACTGGGCATAACGGCTCTCCTTATCGGCTTGCAGGGGGTTAATACATTATCAAATAACAGGTGCCTGCTTCTCCTTGTTATGCAGGAGAAACAGGACCCGTTATTTGAGAAGCGCTAAGGGGGGGGGGGGGGGTTAGTACATCTGCCCCATTGTTAGATAACTGAAAAAGCATCCATCCCAACCAAAATAAAAAAAAACCTGTATCTGCAAATCTGCAAGACAATAATCTGGCGTACAAGTGCAAGTCTACCTCTGATTGGCTCCAAAGAAATAAAAAAATAAGGTTTTGGATTGGCCCAGTCAGAGTCCTAAGGGACATAGGGCCAAATGTACTAAGCCTTAAAAGTGATAAAATAGAAAGTAATAAATCACTAGCCAATCAGCTGTGAACTACCATGTCACAGGCTTTGTTTGAAAAATTAAAGGTAGGAGCTGATTGGGTGGTGGTTTATCACTCTCCATTTTATCACTTTTCAAGGCTTAGTACATCTCGCCCAGAGACAAGTCATCTCTGTGTCTAATGGGGTTTCTTAACTAGTGAATGTACCAATTTCCATAATTTGTCCCTGGCAGCTAACATCATGTTCAGATGACATTAGCAGTTATAGCCTATGGACTATATTAGACAAAAGTTAATTGGAGAGGGACCCAGTGAATCCTTCTCTGGCTCTACCCAGTCACATATGCGTGATCACCAGACTGCATGTGATGTAGTGCAGCAGGTTCCTTAAACAAAGTAGAGGGATCGCATCAGCAATCACTTTAACTCATCTTTGTAATGGGCTCCTGCTCCTGCATGTGTTTTTTTATATCACTGTGCAATCTTTAATCAGTCAGCCTCCTATTCTTATTATAAAGCACACTGCAGAGTTAATGCATGGTACCTGCGACTTCACATTGATAATTCATCTGTATAAGCTTTTCCAATTTCATTGGCAACAGAGTGTAACAGACGTGGCCCAGATGTGGGATGTTTGATCGTTTAAACAATAGTTCGTCCAGTGGAAATGTCCTGCCACGTACAAATCTTGGATGTCGTCTCTGCGCTCTTTACCCATTGGTAATTATTTTTTTCAATAAGTGATGACAAAGCATCTATGTTAAGATACCTGTTTTAGTAAAAGTCTTACGGACTATTCATAATTACTAGGAATCAGATCCACAAAACTCTTAAAGTTGGGTGTTTTAACTGTTTATCAACCTCCGTTTATGATGGCATATACAGTACTTAAACTCACATCCCCTGTACCTGGCAGAATGGTCCTCTGGGGATCTGCCTTATTGCTGTGTATGTGGTTGGGGAGGGAGGGGAGTATGTGCCTATGGCACACAACCTGGTATAACTGTGCATAACAAAACAACGCTGATTATTGTATACTGTAGATAACATACCTCTAAGAAGAAGTAGCAGTTTCCTCTGGCTCCATATGTGATACCTGGTTTCTTGCTAAGCCACGGAGTATCCGTTACAACAATGTAATCAACATTAGAAAAGAAAGTGTCCTTTTTCTCCTCAACAAGTTTCTCTAGACCATTGGATCCTACTTCTTCCATTCCTTCAATGAAAAGCTTCACGTTTACTGGCAGACCCTGAAAACAACATATAGACTTTGATGCCAATCTTTTGAGGTTTCAGAATCACACACTATAAAAGGATGCTGTGCATTGTATACCTATGCACTGCGTGGATAATTTACAAAATAGGGATGGGCTTGTAACGTCAATTTCATTAAGTTGCAGATGTGCAAATAGCAAAAGATTTTGCTTGAATTTATTAATGTTGTATTGCCAGGGCAACGGTTGTGAGAGAGAGCTGTCCCACTGAGTAATTACCCTGTAGTATTCCATATTAGTCTTTCTCAAATGTGATGTGGGGCGTTTAAGACTTTGGGGGGGATAAAGGGGTAGATGAATAAGTGAGCCAGAGGAGAAGAGGGCAATGGCAACCAATCAGCACTGAAGTAACATCTATAATTGCATAATATAAAATTATACAGAGCAGCTGATTGGTTGCAATGGGCCACTTCTCCTCTGGCTCACTTCTCCTCCCTTATTGCTGCTTCATACATCTACCCCTTATTTACTAAGCATTGACTGGAGAGAAACTGGTCGGAGATAAAGGACCAGCCAATTGGCTCCTAACTGTAAAAACAATTTTAAAAGCAGGCAGTGACACTGCAGTTAGGAGCTGATTGGCTAGTCCTTTATCTCTGTCTACTTTATCTCCATCCAAAGCTTAGTAAATAGAACCCTTTATGTTATAGAATATTTGTTTAAATCTCCAAAATGCTTTTTATACTTAATTTATTGTAAATTAATACAAAAAGGGTGATTTACACATTATTTAAGTAGAAAAGAAGTGACAAATATAGCATAAGCATGAAAGACTAGTCTGCCCATCTCCTCCCCTTGACTGGTGCAAACATTTGATCATCTCCACTCAGATCTGTGTGTTTCCATGTGAAGCTAGTTTTTCCACTTGTAAATGCTTTGTTTATTATGTATTCAAGTTCAGTTCTTTCTTGGGTATAAGGCAGTGGTTCCCAAACTGTGTGCCTAGGCACCCTGGGGTGCCTCAGGACACTTGCAGGGTGCCTTGGGTTGGTGGACCAGGATCAAGTCATATTAGTTATGTGCAATGTAACAGGCAAAACCAGTGCTGGTGGCTGCCAATCATAACATATGTGGACAAACAGGAGCAAATCCTGTCCCTCACCAGATAACTGTGACATAAACACAATGTACTTACTTTTATATTTTTTCCTGAATTTTTCAATAAGAATCATTTGGCCTAGGGTTGCCTTGAAAACATTTTGATGCTCTAGGGTGCCGTGATTCAAAAAAGTTTGGGAACCCCTGGTATAAGGATTAGCCATGTCTGGTATAGTGTTATGTTTCATTTTTTTTTAAGTTTAAAATGTTTTAAAATGTTTAATTTGCAAGAAAATAAGACAAACAATACATTCTGATAATATGTAATATTCTTAATATATTTTAAAAAAATATCAAAACTAGTACTTACAATTTTCTTAACAGATTCCACTGCATGCAGCAAAGCCAGAACTTGTCCCTTGTCATCAGACGCACCTCTGCCATACAGGTTACCTTCAGAATAAAAGATATCACATATGTTATTTAACCAGCAGTATGCTAACTATCTCAGATCTCTCTTTTCAGATCGCTGTGTACACACGGGGGCGATATATTACTCAGTGTCTCCTTTTCATCAACGACCAGAGATGGTCGCTGATGAAAGGGAACCTCTGTCGGGGGAGCCGCATAGGGAATCAGCTGGTCACGCGATCATAAGGGGGCTAAAAACGGGAGCGCGTGTGTACACACCTTTACTAGGATTGGTTTTGTAAATTATTACAAGTGTTAAAAATGACTGGGCAAACTGCTTAATAAATGAAGTCTTTTGTAACTACTATAGTGCTTAATCTTCTCTTTTTAACTTTATTTTTTAAACAAATTACCATTTATGTTGCTACAAATAATAATGACCATAAATATTGCAGTGGAAGGCACATATGATGTCTCGCAGCAGTGTACGGACACTCGACAGCCTGCGAGCCCCCAGGACGTTCCCGGCTAAGGGGGGTATTGAATGTCAGGGGAACGGCTGTCGAGCAAGCTCGACAGCCGTGCCCCTGTCCCGTTCTCGTTTTGCTCGCCTGGAGCTCGGGATTCAATGTCCCGGCCGCCGAGCGGCGAGAAGGGGGTGTGGCCGCGAGTTGACTATGAAAATAGATGAGCTCCGGCCAGGAGCTCGCCTATTTCCAGCTTTTCTCGGCAGAACGAGCCCGACAGCTTGTGCTGTCGGGCTCGTTCTGCGCAAAACCCCTGTTCAATGCTGTCGGGGAAGACAGCATTGAATAGGGCCCCGCAGCCATCTCCCCCGTCGGGAGATGGCTGCGGGAGCACGTCTAACATTGAATACCCCCCTAAGTCCCTTTCAGAGACCCCATTTTAACATGTTGACTTTAACATTGAATGCATGTACAGGAAATGCAATTATGGTCCAAAAATTATTTTGTGATTAAAAAAGAAGCCACATAGTATTATGAAACCCATGCAGTTCCTCTTCCCTGCCTGGGGTGTTGCTGTCTGCTGTGGTTATTTTAGCACAGGTCTGGTTTGTGGATCAGTGCTGATATACAGACCACACTGTGCTAGAAGCACTACAGCAGACAGCGACACTCCAGGCAGGAAAGAGGAACTACATGGGTTTTCAAATATGGTGGGTGATAGAATGAACACTACTAACTGTCATGCTACAGGCTGTGTTTGAAAAATGACATTTGTGAGCTGATTCATCTCTCTACTCTATCACTCTCCAAGGCTCAGTACATCTGGCCTTGAGACTACGAACATCACTTGCTTGTGACAGAATAACTATTAAAACTGACTACTTTAATACGGCTTCTAATTGAATAGATACAACTGCAGCCTGACGTGCTTTTAACCTGCTTGCTTGACTCTTGCAGTTTGATAGAACCAACACTTGCAGATAAGGTGTTCATTAACCCCTCCTATTACAAGCAGAGGCCTCCTGCTGCGACCTGCATCCTAGCAACACAAGCCACCCGTCACATAGGCCAGGAACTTTCCATCCCACAATAGAGATCTCTGGTTTCTTCCCTACCCCTAAACTGTTGTGACACGCCACAGTTTTTACAAATTGAGGCCATCACCGCCACCTCCCCGCCCCCCAGACAGCAGCAAACTGGCAATCACTGACAGTCTACTGTATGTTGCAGGAATTGTTTGCTACAATGGGCGCAGCAAACATCTGTATTAGGCCCCATGTGTTAATATCCAGAGGTGACTCATTGTAATACTTGCCATCCTTCTCTATGAGGGTGTATGGCTCTGTGCTCCATCCGTCTTCCTTCTTTGCAGGTTGTACATCCATGTGTCCATAGAAACAGACAGTAGGTTTGTTTGCGTCATTTCCGAATTCTGCAAGAATCACCGGTGGCAGAGGGAGTTTTGTTCCAGGTGAAAACTAAATCAAGGAATTTGATGATGAAATGTTACTAAGATTCCAACATACAGTATGATGTATACTTTACACATAAGGGAAATAAGCAGTTACAGTATAAGAAAATGCTGTATTCGGTACCTCTTGTTCACCAAGGTCTGCCATCTCTACCTTCCCACCTAACTGCAAGATGTAGTCCTTAGTAACGTCCATCATACGAAGCACTTGGTTCCTCTTCAATGGGTCACTGGAGTCACTTTCTATCGCTATCCAATCTTTTAATCTCTGTAAACAAAAATATATATATTTGAAACATACTGTACATTGACAAGTTACTTACTGCTCCTCTCGCAGTTCCCGGGATGGATGGGTCCATCCTGGGAACAATCCAGCATTTGGAGGGGAAGCTCCCACAGCGACCCAGCAATAAGATGGGTCGCTGACATCATAATGAGGGTGGGGTGGACCATCACCGGGGGGGGGAGGAGGCAGCACTTGGAGCTGACGCTGCCTCCTCCTCTATAGCTTGACCCAGGTTATTTGTTCACACTGCCCAACAATCTGGGTCTGACCCTTCTTTTAACTGGGGTCGGATTGCTGGGTTGCTGGACCCGGGATTCAATAGGCGCTTTCACACTGCACAGTGACCCGGGACGACCCGGCAACAACCTAGGTCGGACCTGGGTTATTTGTGTGGTGTGAAAGGGGTATAAGTCACATTCTTCCTAATATTGTTGGAGGTTAGCAAAACCTCATTTTAAAAAGAGTACATATACAATATTTTGTCTACTTTTTCCCAAAATGAATAGAATTAATTCTGCATCAAGGGCCTAATTCAGCAGGGATCGAAAATTGAGAAAATACAATCTGGTTGAGTATTGAAATACAGCAGATGCGCTGCAATCACATTGAGCATATGCAGCCGCAATTTGCAAATTGTGTACATCATCTGCTTTAATGCAACCATATTTGATTGACAGGAAGCCAGCGTTTAGGGGAGGAAACATGGCGTTATGTCGTTGTGTTGGTCCAAACACAGGTGTGCCAAGGTGGGTCTTTGATGTCAGCGATAACCACTTCCAGTTTGTTGCTTTAGCAGAATTGTGGATCCTTTGACTGGCACAGACGGAAGGTACTCTGCAATGCTCTGTCATTAGCGATCCATACTGAATAAGACCCGATATACAGTAGCTTAAATAAATAGTTGACGTCCATTCCTCTCTCTGCCATAATGCCAAATTCTGCACAGTACTTATTGACAGATTTCTAAGAGATCAAACAGTTGGATCTGTCATGGTAAATATAAATCCAAAGTATAATACTATGGGCCTGATTCAGACCTGCTAGCAATGCTGCATTTTTTTGCAGATGGACAAACTATGCTGCACTGCAGGTGGGGCAGATGTTACATGTGCAGAGAAAGTTAGATTTGGGGGAGAAAAATACTGTCTGCTTCATTCTTACACTGAAATTTAGATTTCAGTTTGACTACACCCCTCCCAAATCTAACTCTCTGCACTTGTTACATCTGCCCCACCTGCAGTGCAGAATGGTTTTGCCCATCTGCAAACATTTCAACAGGTCTGAATTAGGCCCTAATTGTGCAGCAATAAATGCACTGCAATGGTCCATTCTGGCTATGTGCTTTCTATATGGAGTCTCTGCCAGATAGTCCTACTCCCAACTGCATAAATGTGATCGGACTTATTCCCACTGCACTAAAAGCTCAGACTTCCATTTGCACTTGAAATAAAAAAGTAAAAAAAAAAAAAAAATAAGTTATATATTTATCCAGGGCCAAAACTAGGTGTGTGCCTGTGGTGCCATGCCCACAGTGCATCTGCACTGTGGGTGCATCCGCCGGCCCGCACCGTGTCCCCCGACTATCCCAGCTACAACCAGTGAGAGCGCATCCCCTTCACATTGCACTTTTTTCAAAGCGCAGACTGCTGAGCAGAGCACAGAGTCTAGGAAACTGTTAGGGAATGCTGCGCTGTTACTGCATTCCCTCTCTTTGTCCTAAACTTGTCTCTCTGCTCAGCAGCTGCGCTGTGTCTCACTAACTGAGGATCTGCTGGCTGAGCAACACAGTGCAGCACGGAGGAGACATGTTGTCGCTGGCTGTGGCCGAGGGTTAGACGGAGAGCAGCAGTGGGAACTGGAAACCCCAATGGGGACAGGGCTGACACTGGGGGAAGTGGGATAAGGCTGACACTAGGGTGAATGAGGACAGGGCTGACACTCAGGGAAGAAGCATACTACTCCTGTGGGCATTATGTGCATTAGGGGTGCTACTCCTGGTGGCATTGTGCCTATCTATACCTGGTGTAGTATGTCTTAGGGGCTCTACCAAGCACCTGTGGGGTTTAATGTGAATAACGGTCACTACTGTGTGGTGTAATGTGAACTGGAACTATTATTTGACAGCGCCTCTTCCCGGTGAACCACACCCCTAAATTTTGTTGCACGCCTTTGTCATGCACTGTCCCAATTTTTGTTAGGGGTTGGGGGGGGCACCTATTCTCTTTCTAGCACAGGGCACCAAAACATGTAGTTACGGCATTTATTTATTTTTTAATTCAGATGACAAAATTATGCATTTATGTTATTATCAACAAACAGTGTATATGAGATGGCAGAACTGACCTGAATATATTCATTCTGGTGATCATCAATATATTGAAATAAGGCATCTTTGGTCACGGGAGATAAGCAAGCTTGACTAGTTAGCAAAGACAGGATATACAATACGAGCTGTAAGACAATAAAAAGGTACGCTATTAATATAAACAGATGATCAATTCTAAACCAATGGTTCCCAAACTGTGTGCCTTTCCTATGCTCAATAAAACAGTTGTGACATAATAGATAACTTTAGTTATACAAACTGATTGTGAAACTAAACACTTAAAGTAACAAAAGTAAAGCAAATCAGAACTGTTACCATGGCTGTAGTGCTGGTCCTGCCTTGTCCTGTGGCAATGTGCTTGTTCCTGCTGTGGGATCTTATATGCATCTGACTGGGACAAGCCACTCCTTTGTACTGTCCTCTCCCGGTAATAAGGTTTAGCTGTTGATTGAATGAGTTTAGTTAATGCAAATAAATACTTGGTTAATAATCTCTGAAAAGCAAATATTAGGTTGGCAACACCTATTTATCCCTACAGCAAATGCTTTTG
This sequence comes from Crinia signifera, assembly GCF_055691185.1. Classification (NCBI taxonomy): domain Eukaryota; kingdom Metazoa; phylum Chordata; class Amphibia; order Anura; family Myobatrachidae; genus Crinia; species Crinia signifera. The sequence goes on along the minus strand of NC_139221.1, from coordinate 99,416,449 downwards.
CCTTTCTGTGCATTGCCCCTCTGTCTGCATTGCTATAAAGGATCTGATACCATTTGTGTTACATCATTTGTTTCACCATACATAGAAAGTATAAAGTACATATGTTTCTATTTGTAATGAAGATTTTATCAGTAATCTGACTCAGGTGCTTTTCATTTGCAAAATCTTTGTGCTTATTTTTTCCTCTATCGTGTGTATATTTACTATCCATATTCTCTTGTAGACAAATCATTTTTGCATCATATTGCCTCAATACATAATGATATTTGCAGCTGACCCAACACCATCAATAATAAATACACCCCCCCCCCTCCCCCAATGATACCCCTTTCAGACAGAAAATCCACAAAAACCCAGGTATTTCCCAGATACAAAAACCCAGGTAGAACTAGGCTGAAAGGTGCTGACCCCCTTTCACACAGCAACAAAAACCCGGGTATTTCCCGTGTCTACCCCTTTCACACAGAAGCCGGATTTTTCCTGCAAAACTCTGTGTGTCATAAGAAAAGAACAGTTTCAAAGGCACACAGAGATGAGGTCATAAACAGTGAGAGGTGACTGCTCACTGCATTGCATTAAACAGTTATCTGTAACACCCTAACTGTTAACTTATACTATGACACAGTAGAAGGACACATGGGTTGTATGTTTGAAAGAACTTTTCTTATTTTGTTCAAAATATGTTTTATACCTGTTACAGTAGTTCACTTTAAATATAATTTTTTTTTCCAGTTTAAAGACATGGTATTCTTTATTGGTCATAAATAAAAGATACTGTACCCTTTCAAAATATAAAGTGTAAACATATATGCATTTAACTATTGCAATGCGTTAGAGTATAGGGGAGACACACCTAGTCTGACTGTCCAGCAGCCCCACGGTGCCATTAGTGCAGCAACACAAAAAAAAAACAGAGAAATATGTATGTGGCTCTGTACGTAAAGAACAAGGCATACTGTGTACACATTTTAGATTATGTTCCCTCACATATCTACAGTATACTGCAGTATATTCTAGCAGCCAAAAAAAGAACGTTTTAACAATATGGCAACATTACTACAACTGCCGGTAGGTATTGCTGATTACAGTGCTAACTGGACTGTTAGGATTAGTGCCTTCAGAAAAACTAGACCCTGAACCATCTGCATAATTATGCACATTGCCATATTGCCTAGTATATCCTGTGCCAGTGAGACTATTATGTATTGTCTCCTGTGGACTGGTATTGGCATGAGGCCTGCTTGGCACAATTACTGCCTGTGTCTTCAGTATAACTTTGCCCTTGGGCCTGAGGAGTACTTTGGTTTGGATTTGAAGGGTTTGAAGGCCTAAATGTACGGCCTCTGTTATGATGTGGTGGATTACAATAATCACCCTCAGCGTACGGAGGACTATACATCTTGTAAGGGTGCGGATTCTGTAATGTAGACACCATATAGGTAAGGAAGGTCATCTGTGCCTCTCTGTTTTCAAGCGCTATTCGTTCGTGGAGACCCACAAGCTGTGTGAGAAAAGAATCTTGTAACTGTCTCTCATTGTCAAAGAAGTGCTGCAGCTGGGCATACTCTTGAGTTTGGAATTCAACATCGGATTCACGCAGATGATCAACCAGGATTCTTGACATTGTGCGTGTAGCAAGCTCCATCTTTGATGTTTTCTTCTTCCTTGTAGGTACATCAAATACTACAAAGAAAAGAAGATAATCAACCATTACCATCGAATAGCAGCCATGTCAGTATATATATGCTTGAGGCCTTCACAAATTGATTGGTCCTTGGTGTTTTTTAGACAAATGTACTCACAATCCTTCATACCATCTATTTGAGTGGGTTTCGCCCATGTTTTAGTATATATAGGCTCCATTAGCAGGGGGTGCAATGCAAGTACTTGATGGGGTCCCATGGCCAAAGCATTACCCAAACTATTCAGCCCAGGCCGGGAGTTCTTGGGGAGGTAGGGACCCACAAATAAAGGGGTACCCCCTCTCCAGGGCACACTAGGCCTGTGCTGTAGGCTGTCCCCCGCACCCCTGCAATGTTAGCTGTTTTACAACATATTGGCTTTTACAGTGGAACTACAGGTCCCAGCAATTCTGCTGTACATGCTGGTACTTTGGACAACCATAGGTACCAGCATGTGGGGCCATCCATTATTAAAATAGATATACAAACAATACTTTTAAAAACTTACTGTTACGACGCAATGTCAGGGTCTCAGTCTGTGCAGGAGTTGGTGTCCCAGATGGTGTACTGGTACTGGTCCAGTCTCCTCAACCTCACCCTCTATTGGATCGGTTAATGGGTCCTCCGTGGCAGCAACAGGATCAGGATTGCTGTTGTCTGTGCTGTCATCCATTATAGGTGGGCAGGATGGGCTGCATTCTGGAGTTATGCTCCGTGATGAAGCTGCACTGGATGATGATATGGCAATGGGGTTCACCAGGGCAGAATTGCCAAATACTTCATTACATTGGTCAAAGTAAACCCATTCCATCCTCCCAGCACCACTTTTCCTCCTGTTGTTGTCACAAACTTTGTTGTAGTACTTGCGCAGAGCTTTTAGTTTGTGGACTACCTGTTGCTGGGTACGCACAATGCCCCTTGAGGTGAGGATCTTGGCAATATTGGTGTAGACTACAGCGTCCTTCACTGTGCCAGTGATTTGTTTCCTGATCTCTTCCTCCCCTCTGACCGCCAGCAGCTCACGGACCTCCTCGTCTTTCCAATGCACCATGCCTGTCTGCTTTTGGGTTGCAGCACATGTCTGATGCCACTGCCACGCCCGCTCAGCCAATCAGGGACCTAGAAATGATCAGCCAATCGCGCAGTGCCATCCTGCACAGCCAATAAGCGCTTTTTATCAATTGCCGGGATAAAAATCCTGTGTCCAAACCTTTTACACAGCCGGGAACATGGCAGAGACACAGAAAAACCCCAGGTAAATACCTGGGTCAAAGTCCGGGGAATTTAGACCCGTGTTGACCCTTCCAGACTGAAAAAAAAACCCTGGTCAACACGGCAAGAGCCGTGAAATTTGGGGAGATGCAAGTGTAGAGCTGGGTACATATTGTACCCAGCTACATCGTTGCTGACAGGTTGGCCAAGTGGTTTACCAGTCACAAGTGGTTTAATAGTGGGGTGCTTATGGACCCAGAGTCAGCTTCCTATCTAACCAAACAGCCAACATTGAGGAGTTACTAAAATTCAACTACCACTGCTACACAGCAGTCCCAGTGTTACAAGTACTGTAGCTAAGACACAGGAGGAGACTACTATGCTGTATTGTATGCATTGAACTAATTGTGATAGACATAGCAGGATACAGTATGGCTGTGCAAGGCGCAGTCTGACAACACTGATGCATATGAGAGAACAGAGAAGAGTGGGAGGGGGGGTGCTGGAGGAATGACAGTCATTACACTGACGTCGGAATCCCGACTGTTAAAACCCTGACACTAGAGATCCTGACGGCCACCGGCTATTCTCCCTCGTGGGGGTCCATGACCCCCATAAAGGGAGGATAGAATAGGTGAAGAGCGTATCGAGCCACTGTGCCTTCAGCGTGGCGAGCGCAGCGAGCCCGCAATGGGCTTCATTGCACTCTCCCCACTGCCTGAGCCCGGAAGGACGGGATCCCGTCGTCGGACTAATGACTGTCGGAATCCCGACTGTTGGTGTGCTATACCACACCCTGGGAGAGGGGCATGGTGGGAAGAAAGAGTAAAGAAAGATAGGGAACTACAGGTATAGACACAAGGAAAGGTGAGGAAATGGGAAGCACCAGACATGTGGAGAGAAGGGGGAGCGACATGGAAACCTAGTAATGCCAGCTACAACAGCCTGCGACCAACAGAAAATGGGAAAGTTGAGAGGAATAGGGCAAAGAATTGGGTGAAACGCAAGGAATAGGAAGAGGTTGGAGAAATAGGGGGGAGATCGGCACAGGGTTAGAGGGAGACATTAGGAATAGTAGAGGGAGAGAGATGGGGAAGATAAAGAAAAACATCCTGCAAGCTAGCTAGTCATCCTCGCAAATGGTGGGTGAAAATATAACTTATTTTTATATGTATTCTATAAAGGTAGTGCAGTGATTTAATTTATGTGTGTCTCCATTTAATACAGTATATAGGTACATTGCTACAGAACTGTAAATAAGTACAAAGCATACCTCCCAACATGACCATCTTCAGGAGGACACAATGCTTTGATCCTGAACTTCCCTTTTATGGTGTCCATACACTTATGCGATAGGACATCGCAATGGGGTCCAATTGCATCTTAAGTGCTTTTCTCCAGTACCCGATATGGTATGCCACCTATCGCATACCATCGGAAGAGGGCTGGTGTAGTGGAACAGGTTAATTGAGACAAAAGGTGTTGCAACACAGGTGATGGCAATCATACATTTAAACCCTGTTCTCACTGCAGGCAAAGTCCCGGGTCTAGCATGTTGACCCGGAAATTTGCCTTTTAACACGGGTTTTTTTGCAGTGTGAACGGGTCGCATACCCGGATCTCATACACGCGTAAAACCCTTCTTTTTACCCGTGTTTGAGATCTGGGTATGCAGACATGGGTTGACCCATTCTCACTGCATAAAAACCCCTTTTAAAAGGCAAATTACCGGGTAGAACTTCTTCACCCGGGAATTTGCCTAGCCGTGAAAACGGGGGTCAGTCCCTGGCATTTTAATGCCGGGTAAAAGCCGTGTATTTCTCACTGGCAGTGAGAACACGGTATAAGAGGGAAGTCCAGGAACAGAGCAATGTGTCCCTCCTGGAGAGGGTCATGTTGGGAGGTATGATTAAAGTATGATTGCCATCACCTGCATTGAACAGGTTATTGATAAGAAAGGTGTTCAACACAGGTGATGGCAATCATAAATTAAGAGGGAAGCCCAGGAGCAGAGCATTGTGTCACTCCTGGAGAGGGTCCTGCTGGGAGGTATGCAAAGGGCAGTATGTGCTTGTTAAGTAATCAGATCTTGAGATCTTTTACAAACACAGGAAAGTGTGTATTTAACACAAATAATTAAATCTTAGCAGGAAAACTCAAATTTAAAAGAAAGTTAAATAATAGATTGTTAAAATCACAATAGCCTGTTAAACTTGTCTGCTGCATTGTATTGGAAATTCCAGAACATAAGGATTAAAGAAAAAAATACATCTTTCAGGTTGATCTGACCCTCTCATGTTTCTCATGATAAGCTGGATACACACCATGAAGTAATTGGGCTCCTTAGTCTAATCATTGCAACAACACCCAGGGTCAATTGGTTAAAAACCTGCTGAATGTGCTTAACTGATTTAGTCTGCTACACAACATTTGTCCACCCCAAACAGCAAATATCTTGTGTCGTGTTTGAGATCTGATTGATAAATGTAATTAAAACTAAATTTTTGGTACTCTTTACCTAGAAGGGCGCCAGCGATTGAAATCGCGGTCGTCGGGGGTAAAAATCGCGGTCATCGCGGGCATCGCGGGTAAATCGGGATGGCCGCGATGACCGCGATCACCGCGATTTTCCCATAGGGAACAATGTTAAAACGGCAGATTGACCGCGATTTTACTGTTAAATGCCTCAATGGACCCGATTTGGGGCCAAATAGGCCAAATTAACCCTTAAATGTCCCCCCAAATTTTTAACGCCACCCCACGATCCACGCCAACCCGAAGCGTGGCGAGCGCAGCGAGCCCGCGAGGGGCGGCGGTACGCGTCCTCCGACCTTTTCATGCCCTACTATCCACTAGGGCGTGGTGTGAGAATATAATAGTGTGGCGAGCGCAGCGAGCCACCGAGCCCGAAGCGTGGCGAGCGCAGCGAGCCCCGCGAGGGGACGCGGATACCTTCACAGGTAGACGCGTCCCCTCGCGGGCTTCACAGGTGTCCGCCTCGCCACGGACACCTGTGAAGCCCGCGAGGGGACGCGCATAACTGTGAAGGTATCCGCGTCCCCTCGCGGGGCTCGCTGCGCTCGCCACGCTTCGGGCTCGGTGGCTCGCTGCGCTCGCCACACTATTATATTCTCACACCACGCCCTAGTGGATAGTAGGGCATGAAAAGGTCGGAGGACGCGTACCGCCGCCCCTCGCGGGCTCGCTGCGCTCGCCACGCTTCGGGTTGGCATGGATCGTGGGGTGGCGTTAAAAATTTGGGGGGACATTTAAGGGTTAATGGGCTCTGTGGCCCATTTAACATTGATTCCTATGGCCAAATCGGGTGGATTGAGCCATTTAACAGTAAAATCGGGTCCATCGCGCCTTTTAACATTGATTCCTATGGGAAATCGGGAGCATCGCGTCGCGGGCATCGCGGGTACATTTATGGCCGGCCGCGACGCGACCGACACGATTTCCATGTTTAACATTGGTTTCAATGGGAAATCGCGGGCATCGCGTCGGTCGCGTCGCGGCCATACATAAATGTACCCGCGATGCCCGCGACGGGCGCCCTTCTAGGTAAAGAGTACCAAATTTTTTGATAATCCTATAGCATATCTCCCAACATGACCCACTCCATGAGGGACAGCATGCTCTATTCCTGGACTTCCTTCTTAATTTATGATGACCATCACCTGTGTTGAAACACCTTTTCTATCACTTTACCTGTTTAGGACAGGTGAAGGCAATCAGAAATTAAGAAGGAAATCCAGGAACAGACCATGGTGTCCCTCCTAGAGAGGGTCATTTTGGGAGGTATGCTATCGCAGCAGTGGCCAAACTGTGGCTCTTGAGCCTCATGTGGCTCTTTTCATAAATATATGTGGCCCCTGAACCCGTGGCACTGCTGCATGCCTTCTCTGACTGTGCACTACTTTGCTATGTGCGCGACGTGATGTCATGATGTCACATCGCGTGAGGAGCATGCTACACACAGCCTTATGGAGCGGGAACAGGGTCCACGAGGGGTGAGAGGCTCACAAAAATGGGGCATGGCCTTATGCCAGCTAGGCCACAACCCATTTAAAAATTGGGCATGGTCTTGTGGGAGCTAGGCCACACCCATTTTTTGGAAGGGATGCTCTCAGAATCATTTCAAAGCCATTTACGCAGTGAGTTTAGTCCAGAAAATGCTCAGCACCTCCCCCCAGCATCACTCACTTCAATCCCCACAGAGCCTTAAGGTGGCCATATACACGCAGATTTATCTGCAGATCTGTCTGGTTGGAACAAAAACATGGTTATGGATGAGAGCAAATGACAGTTGACCATTTTCTTGGAAATGCTGGAAAACTGTCACTCATCCATAACCATGTTTTTGTTCCAACCAGCCAGATCTGCAGATAAATCTTACTAGTGTATAGGCATCTTTAGAGTTCAGTGCAAACAGCTCTGCATCTCCCCCCTCCATCAGCCTCTGTTCCTTCATTGGCACTTCTAAGGCCACAACGCATACTGTATACAGTACAGTGCTATAGTGTAGTGTCATGAATACACAGCTACAGTACATCAGGTGTGAATGAGATGACAGGCCTGTGGAACAGTAGTCATAATGGCCTAGTGGTTAAGGCTACAGCATGCTGTGCTTGGGTTTGGATTCTATTTAGGAGCAACTCATTTTATGTAATTCCCAGTTGTTGTTTTTTTTTTGGGAGGGGGGACAATACAATTTGTACAGTATATACAGTATTTATATATGGCTTCCACTTTACTTGTGCACATAATTTGGGGTGTGAAAAAAGCTTGTTTAGCTTTAAACAAAATATAACTCATATACAGTTATATAGGCGATAAAATGACACCCCAGGAGCAGGGCTGATGCTAGGATGATGCAATGTCAACAAAAGAAGTGCCCCTTCAAATAATGCTCACAATGGTAGTGCCCTTTACACATATATTGCACACAGAAGTAGACACATAATGCCCACCGGAGAGGAGAGGGAGTGGTGGTGATGAAGTCCTTCAGTGCCTTCAGTAATGCTGACTAGCCTGCCGCTGCTGCCTGTCTGGACCGGGCTTACCTCTTGCTTACACATCCCCTCGCATGTGGCCCCATGAGTAACAAATCATTCATTGGTTGCTGATCATCAAATTATTTTTTTCCCGCCTGCAAATAAAAATCAGTCTAAACTGACTTTAATTTCTGCCAGAGATGGCCGAAAAGGGGGTGGGTGCTGATGTCATGTGATGTCAGCCAAGCGCCCCAAGCAGACATCGACCCCCCACGATCCCGGGGGAACGCCCAGCATTTTCAGGAGTACATGCTGCCACGCCCCTCTCCCTTGAACCCTCCTGCAGGCATCAGCAAATGTGTATGCACTTGCCGATGCTAACACTGCACACGGACCCTGCTTCCACAATATCACCAGGTACACACATAGGGGGTTATTCTACTTCAAACGGATCAATGTTTGGCTACTGCGCATGTGCATAATGTTGCGTGGGATGGCGGACCCGGATGTCGCCCATGGGAATGCGCAGTGTTTCATGGGCGTCCTCATGAAAATGGGAATTCGAGCATGATGCGGGGTGCCGGGGACAAATGACGTCAGCCGACCACCCTGTATTTGGCGGAATGGCCGCAAGTATAAGTCAGCCTCCAACTACTTATACTTGCGTTGCCTGAATAAATCATTAGATCATGGGTCCTCAAACTGCGGCCCTCCAGATGTTGTGAAACTACAAATCCCAGCATGCCTTGCCACAGTTTTGCTATAAGTGAGTGTTAAAACTGTGGCAAGGCATGCTGGGATTTGTAGTTTCACAACATCTGGAGGGCCGCAGTTTGAGGACCCATGCATTAGATGGTCGGCGGATGTGTCTTCATGACAGGGTGGTGGGGAAGATCCCTTGGGACTCTGTGAGCTGTGAGCTTCGCAGCTTACCGAGCAAGCAGAATCAGGGCCACTGTGTCATGTGTACCCTGCTACACTTTCATAACTTTATTTCATGCCACTTTCTGTGATTAAATACTTTTTACTTTTACATTACTTACTTTTACATACCTCAGACCAAAATCACCAACTACAGCCTAATCACTTTCCTCAGCCCCACGTCACCATCCTTTGTCACAGACCCTCATTACTTTCCTCTGTCCTCAGCACCTCATCAGCTTTTTGAGCACCTAGTAACCTTTTTACCCCTCATCACCATGCTCAGTCCTATCATCAGTCCAACATTCACATCCCCTTATTACCTTCCTCAGCACCTCAACACTATATTTAGCTGTAGTCCCTCATCTCCTTCCTCAGCCCTAAGCACCACTCTCAACCCTCATTACTTTCCTCAGTACCTCAGACCCTAGCTTAGTCCATCATCACCTTTATCAGCCTCTCATCGGCTTTTAGGCTGCCTCAATGACGTGTCTTTGCTCTGACGAGGATGATGTATGGTGAATGGACCTATGATGTTAACTGTAGGGTCACTCCTGGCAAGGGTCGCATCTGAGCCACCGGGAAGAGCTGAGCACTATACCATTGCTCCATATAAGTTCCATAGTAAGGAGTCTTGGGAACCCTGTTTGGTTAGTCTACCTCTTATGGTGGCCCTGCATGGGGGACCAAATTAATCCACATGCAATTAAGTATTTAGATTTATCTAAAAGCAAATACGTTTACAATATATGCTCAATATGTATATGTGACTTCAGTATGTATGTATGTATGTATGTATGTATGTATGTATGTATGTATGTATGTATGTATGTATGTAGTAATAGAGCTCTTGTAAAATGTTTTATAAATGTAATCACTGACATTTACAGCAGCAATATCACACATTCCTTCATGGAAATTAACAGACTTTAGAGCTGAAGTCTTAATCAGCTTTTCCTAACCAATAAATGTCTTATTTATAATGTTAAGCTGTTTAGCCACTTAAATTGTGAGGTATTTCACATTGTGGTGGATTTTAATCCTGTGTTTTATTCATTTTTATTTATCCTGATAAACCATCAGTATTTCATTTTTAGGTGTTGTTTTTTTTTAAGTACAGTATATTGCTCATAAAATCATAAATTAGAGCATTTACTGTATCAGAATATAGCAGTTTTCAAATATAATTATATTATTGTATGAGGGGGTACCCAACAGAAAGAGAAATTGTGTTTTAGAGGGTGGGACACTTGTGGTACAGGCATTCGCTGCTGGGGGAATGTTTGTGGAACCCGTCTGGTCCTTATGCATGCTGACTTTGTCGGGGAAGGTAGCGTTTTACTTCAGTGATCTTTTTGAATAAATCCTTTATCTACTTTTGTAATGGTTTATTTACACAAACAACGTGCTGATGTGAACTTTTATTTTCTTTTGCAAAAAAAAAAGGGCCGGAAACTGTTGTTATGTTTAGGGATGTGCACCGGGCACTTTTTGTGTTCCGTGAAACACGTTTTGGGTCTGTATCTTGGTCAGTGTTTTGGATCTGGATCTGTTCAAAAACACCACCATTTTCCTGTTTCTTGTTTTGTATATCATGTTTTGGGTTCTGTTTATTTTTTAAAAAGCATAAAAACTGCTAAAATTGCAGAATTTTTTTTATTTTGCTCCTACACTATTACTAATCTCAACATCATTAATTTCCACTCATTTCCAGTCTATTCTGAACACTGCACACCTCACAATATTGTTTTTAGCCACACAAGTAGGCAGCACAAACACGTGGCTCATCTAGGAGTGGCACTGCAGCAGCAGACAGGATGGCTGTTTGAAACACTAGGCCCCAAAAAGCACATAATGGCAAAAAAAGTGCAAGATGGAATAGTCCTTGGGCCCTCCCACCCACCCTTATGTTGCTTAAATAGGACATGCACACTTTAACAAACCAATCATTTCAGCAACAGGGTCTGCCACACGACTGTGGCTGAAATGATTGGTTTGTTTGGGCCCCACAAGAAAAGAAGCAAGTCACCTCTCCCTGCACAAACTGGCTCTATAGAGATAAGATGTCATCCTCATGCTTATCCAATTCATTTAGATGAAAATCATCTTCTCCACATTTTGCGGAAGCAATCTTCTACACTGCTCACTGACCAGGTTCCCCGCTGCACTAAAAACTCTTTCAGAGTACACACTGGAGGGGGGACAACTCAGGTAAAATAGGGTCAGTTTGACTTTGTACAAGGGCTTCCAAACTTCCTTTTTTGTCCTACCAGTACAGGTAAGGACTGTCTGACATGTCTACTTGGATGCTGTCACCAAAGTAATCCTCCACCACAGTGATGGGAAGGTCCGGCATCGCAACCACCAACACCCTTTGACTCTCCTTGGGGATTTGTAATAAAATGTCTTTAGGAGGGTGCGGTTGTTTGCAGTTGCTGCCGGCAGTATGTGCTGTGCTCGGTCCTGTGCCCGTAATGCATGGACATACAGTACAGTAGTAACTGTATACCAGCTTCTTAATGAAGAAGAATATCAAATTTACAACCATCAATGGATGCTTTTTGGGGGCGTGCCAATGAGTATTGATGCGAGCCGTACAATCACTTTAAGAAAAGTTAAGGATTTAGCAGCTCGGAAAGAAGTGCCTGGAACAAAAATCCTTTGGGCATACCATTCTGAAAGTGTAAACAAGAAGAATCGTCTGGTCCTTCAAGTGAATAGCCAGAAAATACAGCTAATGAAAGAGATAAAACCTTATCACAAGAGATCGTTGAAGATGCTGGGAAAACTGCTGGGGAAGTGAGAGAGCCTGATCTACGTGCACTGCATGGGATGCATGACAGTATCCTACAGGCCATTAAATGGGCAGTTGAGGATGAAGATGCAGACTATGTTGTGATAGACCAGTTTCAGCCTATGCTTGGTCCTGCAATTCGACATCTACAGAGCCAGAAAATCCTGAGCTTAGGTGCAGTGGGACTGAACTTGTGTCGCCATGGAAAGTTGTGCTGGCTGTAGGTGGCTACGAAAAGATGCGTTTATCTTTTGATGTACTACTCTTGGGGCCTGGAGTTTTCTGAAACGGGCTACAAATGGTGCTTAAAGACAAAAGCCTTCTAAATGTGGTCCATGACTGTCACTGGCTGGGGGATGTCTCGTCCCACCAATATGGGGTGGTTCTGCAATGTCTTTGATACACAGGTAGGAGTATACCTGTTCTTCATGGAAACCGGGGGCTTCCTTCCTAATCGTATATGTTCACTTAAGGAATGTTTGACTTGGCATCTCAACATGCCGTCTTCACAAGTTTCATTCCTGACTTACAAGCAAACTTTAATAAAGGATGACCCCAATATATGGCTATGGAAGTCTTACACCACTTGGCTCTGCACCTAGCACTGTTGGATGCCATGGTATTTAAGTACATATAGCCAAGGAGCAGCGGATGATTTGGGCCGCACTGAGAACTGCTCGGAGCTTCCAAAAGAAATTCAGCAACTTTGTGTTTTCTATCAAGTTAGGCAGACTTACAAGCTGACTTACAAGCAGTTTAATAAACGATAACCTGACTATATAGCTTGATCGTCCAATGTCTACACATTTGCTCAAAAAATTGGCTCTGGAAGTCTTACACTGGTTGGCTCTGTGCCTAGCACTGTTGGATGCCATTTTAGCTGATTTTACATCATTGGTTGATGGGTATTTAAATATGTATAGCCAAGTAGCAGCAGATGATTTGGGCATCACTGAGATCTGCTCCAAGCTTCCAAAAGAAATAGTTTTCCATCAAGTTAGGCGAGCGGAAGCAATACACAAATACATTGTCAATGGCCAAGGGTTTCTTACATGGGTCGAAAAGAGAAGCCAATGAATGGAATAGCTGCACTGCAGAGCTGCAAAGGAGCGGAACCTAGTGGCCATAATCCCCTTCCTTATTATATCCCCTTTAGTATATGCACTTGCACTTGAGTCAGGTGCATCCCCGCTCCTTTTCCTATGTCGTTGGTGGCTGTGTAGGCTTGAATGGCCTTTTGCTGCTCCTCCCTCCTCTGCAGCATATAGAGGGTGGAGTTCCAGCGTGTCACAACCTCTTGTTTGAGGTGATGGCAGGGCAGGTTGAGAAGTTTTTGCTGCCACTTCAGCCTTCGGCAGGCAGTGGCAGAATGGCAAAAGTTTCATGCCAAACACGTGGCTCATCTAGGAGTGGCACTGCAGCAGCAGACAGGATGGCTGTTTGAAACACTAGGCCCCAAAAAGCACATAATGGCAAAAAAAAGTGCAAGATGGAATAGTCCTTGGGCCCTCCCACCCACCCTTATGTTGCTTAAATAGGACATGCACACTTTAACAAACCAATCATTTCAGCGACAGGGTCTGCCACACGACTGTGGCTGAAATGATTGGTTTGTTTGGGCCCCACAAGAAAAGAAGCAAGTCACCTCTCCCTGCACAAACTGGCTCTATAGAGATAAGATGTCATCTTCATGCTTATCCAATTCATTTAGATGAAAATCATCTTCTCCACATTTTGCGGAAGCAATCTTCTACACTGCTCACTGACCAGGTTCCCCGCTGCACTAAAAACTCTTTCAGAGTACACACTGGAGGGGGGACAACTCAGGTAAAATAGGGTCAGTTTGACTTTGTACAAGGGCTTCCAAACTTCCTTTTTTGTCCTACCAGTACAGGTAAGGACTGTCTGACATGTCTACTTGGATGCTGTCACCAAAGAAATCCTCCACCACAGTGATGGGAAGGTCCGGCATCGCAACCACCAACACCCTTTGACTCTCCTTGGGGATTTGTAATAAAATGTCTTTAGGAGGGTGCGGTTGTTTGCAGTTGCTGCCGGCAGTATGTGCTGTGCTCGGTCCTGTGCCCGTAATGCATGGACATACAGTACAGTAGTAACTGTATACCAGCTTCTTAATGAAGAAGAATATCAAATTTACAACCATCAATGGATGCTTTTTGGGGGCGTGCCAATGAGTATTGATGCGAGCCATACAATCACTTTAAGAAAAGTTAAGGATTTAGCAGCTCGGAAAGAAGTGCCTGGAACAAAAATCCTTTGGGCATACCATTCTGAAAGTGTAAACAAGAAGAATCGTCTGGTCCTTCAAGTGAATAGCCAGAAAATACAGCTAATGAAAGAGATAAAACCTTATCACAAGAGATCGTTGAAGATGCTGGGAAAACTGCTGGGGAAGTGAGAGAGCCTGATCTACGTGCACTGCATGGGATGCATGACAGTATCCTACAGGCCATTAAATGGGCAGTTGAGGATGAAGATGCAGACTATGTTGTGATAGACCAGTTTCAGCCTATGCTTGGTCCTGCAATTCGACATCTACAGAGCCAGAAAATCCTGAGCTTAGGTGCAGTGGGACTGAACTTGTGTCGCCATGGAAAGTTGTGCTGGCTGTAGGTGGCTACGAAAAGATGCGTTTATCTTTTGATGTACTACTCTTGGGGCCTGGAGTTTTCTGAAACGGGCTACAAATGGTGCTTAAAGACAAAAGCATTCTAAATGTGGTCCATGACTGTCACTGGCTGGGGGATGTCTCGTCCCACCAATATGGGGTGGTTCTGCAATGTCTTTGATACACAGGTAGGAGTATACCTGTTCTTCATGGAAACTGGGGGCTTCCTTCCTAATCGTATATGTTCACTTAAGGAATGTTTGACTTGGCATCTCAACATGCCGTCTTCACAAGTTTCATTCCTGACTTACAAGCAAACTTTAATAAAGGATGACCCCAATATATGGCTATGGAAGTCTTACACCACTTGGCTCTGCACCTAGCACTGTTGGATGCCATGGTATTTAAGTACATATAGCCAAGGAGCAGCGGATGATTTGGGCCGCACTGAGAACTGCTCGGAGCTTCCAAAAGAAATTCAGCAACTTTGTGTTTTCTATCAAGTTAGGCAGACTTACAAGCTGACTTACAAGCAGTTTAATAAACGATAACCTGACTATATAGCTTGATCGTCCAATGTCTACACATTTGCTCAAAAAATTGGCTCTGGAAGTCTTACACTGGTTGGCTCTGTGCCTAGCACTGTTGGATGCCATTTTAGCTGATTTTACATCATTGGTTGATGGGTATTTAAATATGTATAGCCAAGTAGCAGCAGATGATTTGGGCATCACTGAGATCTGCTCCAAGCTTCCAAAAGAAATAGTTTTCCATCAAGTTAGGCGAGCGGAAGCAATACACAAATACATTGTCAATGGCCAAGGGTTTCTTACATGGGTCGAAAAGAGAAGCCAATGAATGGAATAGCTGCACTGCAGAGCTGCAAAGGAGCGGAACCTAGTGGCCATAATCCCCTTCCTTATTATATCCCCTTTAGTATATGCACTTGCACTTGAGTCAGGTGCATCCCCGCTCCTTTTCCTATGTCGTTGGTGGCTGTGTAGGCTTGAATGGCCTTTTGCTGCTCCTCCCTCCTCCGCAGCATATAGAGGGTGGAGTTCCAGCGTGTCACAACCTCTTGTTTGAGGTGATGGCAGGGCAGGTTGAGAAGTTTTTGCTGCCACTTCAGCCTTCGGCAGGCAGTGGCAGAATGGCAAAAGTGTCATGCCAAACACGTGGCTCATCTAGGAGTGGCACTGCAGCAGCAGACAGGATGGCTGTTTGAAACACTAGGCCCCAAAAAGCACATAATGGCAAAAAAAAGTGCAAGATGGAATAGTCCTTGGGCCCTCCCACCCACCCTTATGTTGCTTAAATAGGACATGCACACTTTAACAAACCAATCATTTCAGCGACAGGGTCTGCCACACGACTGTGGCTGAAATGATTGGTTTGTTTGGGCCCCACAAGAAAAGAAGCAAGTCACCTCTCCCTGCACAAACTGGCTCTATAGAGATAAGATGTCATCCTCATGCTTATCCAATTCATTTAGATGAAAATCATCTTCTCCACATTTTGCGGAAGCAATCTTCTACACTGCTCACTGACCAGGTTCCCCGCTGCACTAAAAACTCTTTCAGAGTACACACTGGAGGGGGGACAACTCAGGTAAAATAGGGTCAGTTTGACTTTGTACAAGGGCTTCCAAACTTCCTTTTTTGTCCTACCAGTACAGGTAAGGACTGTCTGACATGTCTACTTGGATGCTGTCACCAAAGTAATCCTCCACCACAGTGATGGGAAGGTCCGGCATCGCAACCACCAACACCCTTTGACTCTCCTTGGGGATTTGTAATAAAATGTCTTTAGGAGGGTGCGGTTGTTTGCAGTTGCTGCCGGCAGTATGTGCTGTGCTCGGTCCTGTGCCCGTAATGCATGGACATACAGTACAGTAGTAACTGTATACCAGCTTCTTAATGAAGAAGAATATCAAATTTACAACCATCAATGGATGCTTTTTGGGGGCGTGCCAATGAGTATTGATGCGAGCCGTACAATCACTTTAAGAAAAGTTAAGGATTTAGCAGCTCGGAAAGAAGTGCCTGGAACAAAAATCCTTTGGGCATACCATTCTGAAAGTGTAAACAAGAAGAATCGTCTGGTCCTTCAAGTGAATAGCCAGAAAATACAGCTAATGAAAGAGATAAAACCTTATCACAAGAGATCGTTGAAGATGCTGGGAAAACTGCTGGGGAAGTGAGAGAGCCTGATCTACGTGCACTGCATGGGATGCATGACAGTATCCTACAGGCCATTAAATGGGCAGTTGAGGATGAAGATGCAGACTATGTTGTGATAGACCAGTTTCAGCCTATGCTTGGTCCTGCAATTCGACATCTACAGAGCCAGAAAATCCTGAGCTTAGGTGCAGTGGGACTGAACTTGTGTCGCCATGGAAAGTTGTGCTGGCTGTAGGTGGCTACGAAAAGATGCGTTTATCTTTTGATGTACTACTCTTGGGGCCTGGAGTTTTCTGAAACGGGCTACAAATGGTGCTTAAAGACAAAAGCCTTCTAAATGTGGTCCATGACTGTCACTGGCTGGGGGATGTCTCGTCCCACCAATATGGGGTGGTTCTGCAATGTCTTTGATACACAGGTAGGAGTATACCTGTTCTTCATGGAAACCGGGGGCTTCCTTCCTAATCGTATATGTTCACTTAAGGAATGTTTGACTTGGCATCTCAACATGCCGTCTTCACAAGTTTCATTCCTGACTTACAAGCAAACTTTAATAAAGGATGACCCTAATATATGGCTATGGAAGTCTTACACCACTTGGCTCTGCACCTAGCACTGTTTGATGCCATGGTATTTAAGTACATATAGCCAAGGAGCAGCGGATGATTTGGGCCGCACTGAGAACTGCTCGGAGCTTCCAAAAGAAATTCAGCAACTTTGTGTTTTCTATCAAGTTAGGCAGACTTACAAGCTGACTTACAAGCAGTTTAATAAACGATAACCTGACTATATAGCTTGATCGTCCAATGTCTACACATTTGCTCAAAAAATTGGCTCTGGAAGTCTTACACTGGTTGGCTCTGTGCCTAGCACTGTTGGATGCCATTTTAGCTGATTTTACATCATTGGTTGATGGGTATTTAAATATGTATAGCCAAGTAGCAGCAGATGATTTGGGCATCACTGAGATCTGCTCCAAGCTTCCAAAAGAAATAGTTTTCCATCAAGTTAGGCGAGCGGAAGCAATACACAAATACATTGTCAATGGCCAAGGGTTTCTTACATGGGTCGAAAAGAGAAGCCAATGAATGGAATAGCTGCACTGCAGAGCTGCAAAGGAGCGGAACCTAGTGGCCATAATCCCCTTCCTTATTATATCCCCTTTAGTATATGCACTTGCACTTGAGTCAGGTGCATCCCCGCTCCTTTTCCTATGTCGTTGGTGGCTGTGTAGGCTTGAATGGCCTTTTGCTGCTCCTCCCTCCTCCGCAGCATATAGAGGGTGGAGTTCCAGCGTGTCACAACCTCTTGTTTGAGGTGATGGCAGGGCAGGTTGAGAAGTTTTTGCTGCCACTTCAGCCTTCGGCAGGCAGTGGCAGAATGGCAAAAGTGTCCAGCAATTTTGCGGGCCACCACTAGCATCTCCTGTATGCTCCTGTCACTTTTTAGGTTGTCTTCTGACGGCGTCTGGTTGTGTGATGCAGGGTGAGAGCGGCAGGCTCCTGGAATAATATTCGGAATATCTTCATCTGCATTACAGTGTCTGTGAATGTGACACAGTCATGTACATGTTATCTGTGTTTAAGGTACAGTGCTTCCATTAACAGGGCAGAATGGCTTCCCGGAGACACCTGGAACACCCTGTGATTCAGTAGCAGGACAGGTGTGAGAAGCAGCCACCATTTTTAATCTTTGTCTGGCACTTGTGATTTCAGTATATAGTGCAATATTTAGATTAGCGCAGGGTTCCATTAAAATAAAATTGGCCTTGCCTTAGTTTAAATCTGGGTCTGCTATTGTGATATGTCATTACCATCAGCAGCATCCTCCTCCTCATCAACTTCCTCCTCAGCACCAGCTACATCAATTTCCTCCTCCTGGTGTACAACATTGACAACTTCAACATCAGGAACTGGACTGTAGGTGATCCTTCCAGCATATTCAGTAATGGGAAGGTCAGGCTTCGCAACCACCAACACCCTTGGACTCTCCTTGGGGATTTGTGATACCGTGTCTTTTAGAAGGCTGAGTTGTTTGCTGTCTTTTTGTTGACAGCTTAACTCTTTTACAGGTTATGGATTTTGGTTAGTAACCTGCGCACTGAATCACAATGTGTTAGGTTAGCAGCCGCACTTAACGGATGACTGTCTCCGTTTTGTTCATACAATTTCTGGGTGGTTTTGTTGCACTCAACCTTGGTTTGATTGGTGATCTTTACCACATGGAGAGGCCCTTAGCCGTTCCTAGCCACTCCGTGTGGTAAATGGCATATTGGCAAGGTTACGTTTCTCCTCCAAGTATTTACATTAATTTTTTTCTTAAACGTACTCAACTTTGCCTTTGTGGATTTCACACGCCCACAAGGATGACATTAGGCATTGGCAGAAGACATTGATGGCATTTCATCATTATGTTCTATGTCTTCACTAGTGGCAGCCTCCATATTTTGGTTCTCCATTATCTTTCTGGAGAACAGCCACACAGCAGCAGAAACACAGAAAAATGTAAAAGGATTATTTACGTCAGTAACCCTTATACTGCAGCACCGATGTGCGGTGTGCACACAGGTGAGTTGAGACGTACTACCCTGGCCTGTCCCAGGGCCGGCAACAGAAATCTTGGGGCCCTGTACAATGATATTTCTGGGGCCCCCCACTTAATCCTAAATCCACACAATGCTCTTCTGCATGAGCCTCATTTAACCTTTCGCTGCTCCAGACCCTACTTTCAGGTGCGGACTTCTCTCATTCTCAGTCCTGCTGGCTTGGCTCCTGGCTGCTGCTTCCTGCTGGCTTCTGGCTGCTGCTGGCCTGTCACTTTCACAAAAGAACTCTGAGCACTATGAGCAGACAGGGCAAGTCTTTTGCAGAGTGCGGAACAGACGACCCACGTGTGTGCAGTAAAAGTACAGGAGCAAGAGACTGAGGCCACAGCACCAGTGGGGGGTACGGCTGTGCGCCTACGGCCTCCGACCATGCGCACACACAGAGTAGATGGCTCTGTGCGCTGAGTGGCAGGGTGCACACACAGTAGATGGCAGTGGCACACAGTGAGTAAGTCACACTCAGCCACACACAGATGGTGCACAGTAGACGGCCGGGCCCCAAAGGTCACTGACAGGCCAGCTAGTACAGGCAGTGGCCATGCCGGGGCATGGAAACTCTGGGGCCCTTCAGATCTCTGGGGCCCGTCACACTTTTCCCCCTTGATCCCCCTGTCGCCTGCCCTGGCCTGTCCCAGATAACAGTCACACAGCAGCAGACACAGAAAAATTGAAAAGGATTTTAAGGAATTTTAATGTGTTAATTACTGATATTTGTGGATATAGGCCCTTATTCTGGTTGACTCGCAAGGCTGCAAATTCGCAGCCTTGCAAATCCACCAAACCCAGCCCGGCGAATGCCCGGCCCATCGCAGCTTGTTTCCCCATGCACAGGCTGCGACTGGATGTTTAATATATACATCCATTTGCATGCTGCGGGGAACACCCACATCTTTTGATGGTCGCCGACCATCGAAAGATGTGGCACGCATATTAAAGTGAATTTCAAGTCACATGTGCGTGCACACTTGGACGGAAATGGACGGGCTGCTGACATCTGGTGATGTTAGCTGGCCGCCCCCCGCACCTGCGTCACGGCCTCATTACTCCCATGAAATGCTGGCTGTTCCCATATGGTAATGTTGCTGCATGGCGCCCCCAGCCTGCAGCAAGGGTGCATGCACCCGGCGAACATTCTGTTCACCGGGTGCACGCACCCTGCATCTGCCCATGAGCAGAAATGCGCATACGCAGACGCACCACATCGGTCCTCTGTGCAAATGCCCGAATAACCCCCATAGTGTTGCCTTAATAAAGTAACATTTGTGCACATAAGATGTTGTTTGATAAAAGCTGTTATTCAGTGCAGACAGCCCTCCATGGGGGAAATTTACTAAGCAAAATATGGTAGGAATTGGCATAATCGTATTCAGTCATATTCGTAGTTTTGTAATTTACTAATATGAAATAACGTTAGTATTTTGTATTTTATGACTGTAACAACCTGTCATATTCTTTTGAAATTTACTATCAAGTTGTATTTCAAAATACGAACGTATACAAGGCCTATTCTAGTGAAAGTTGTAAATAAATATTCCTTAAATTGTGTTACCAAATCAGACGAATCTCAAAAAACGACACCTTTGTAAATGATGCTCCGGAATAGGAATGTGTAAATGAAATACTCCATCGATATCAGTCGTATTCAGTTGTATACAAAGGGGGTTATTCTGGTTCATTCGCTTGGATGTGAATTTGCATCCTTGCGAGTAAACCAGATCCCGCCTTGCGAATAGTGTTACGCCGGCCCGCCATTCACAAGGCACCTACGTTCGCACTGGCTGCGAATGGATGTTTTACATAAACATCCATTCGCATGCCACTGGGACCCTCCCACATCTTTCGATGGTTGCCGAGCATCGAAAGATGTGGAAGGTGCATGCATACTTACATACATGAGCAACCTTACATATGCGTGTACGCTTGGGGCAAGTGGGTGGGCAGCTGACATCCGGTGATATGTACTTAGGGTTATGTACTTAGAATAGAGTGTTAGGTTAGGCTGCAAGGTATGGGGGTAAGGGTTAGACACTAGCGGGATGTGATAGGGTCAGGCTGTGGGGGAGTTTGGACTGCTATAATGGAGGGTCACAGGAGGAAAGTACATATACTTACCCAACCCCTATCGGGATTCTCTACATTGGGATACCGATGTTGGTATTCTTATTGCAGGCATCCTAACCACTGGTCATTAGTATGTATGCCTATTGTGTAGCCTTTTCATAAACTTTCCATTGACCCCATATGCTTTGCAACTGGTATTTTCCTTTACATTCATTGCAGTATGTTTATGCTCTCAGCCCAAAATACCAAAATGATTAAGAGATTTAACTTTGGCATTGGTACAATTTACTGAATTACTTCTGTTAATATGTAGTGCAAAGAGGTTTTGTTTTTTTGTTGCTGCTTTTGTTCAAACTCCAAAATACCAAACCTTGGGTCTGATTCAGACCTGACTGCTTATGTGAGAATTAGCAGTGGACTGCGAGGAGTAAGGCACAGCCCAGGCAGAAAACGCCCCTTTCTAAATTGCGAGACACTTGCGTATGGATTGCTAATCACTATCCACTCGCAAATCCATATATAATTCCAAAACCATTTTGATTTTTGAATTGCAGTCAAGTCTAAATGAGGCCCCTTATAAAAATTGGTTTATATGATTTTACATTAATATATTTAAGGCTGATTCAGAGGAATATTTACTATTGGTCCCAACTATTTCAAATCGAATAAAACAGTTTTATTCTAAAAAAAACACATTGACTAAAATGTAAAAATTAATATAGGGTTGCCAACCCTCGGGTCCTCCTCCCGGCCCCTCAGAAAGGGGTGCAACTCTTCCGCATTTCCCTCCATCTCCTGCGATCATGGCGTTTGAGCCCCACCCCCAACAGTGCAACGCCTGAAATACCGGCATTGAACTGCTTGTGGCGGGGCTAAAATTAAGCGTTCACTCTAGACACATCCCCCAATAGGGCAGCCCGTCAGTGGCCCCGCCCCCAAATTGGGCCTTTTCCCCTACCGGCGATGGCCCCGCCCCCTGCTTTAGTGATCTGGCTGTCCTCTCCCAGAGAGGGCAGCAAAAAAGTTGGCAACTATGAATATGAAAATGATCTGTAAGTAAATGTACGTTTCTGCCCATGAAATCCAAAGAATTGTCTTTTAATTGGACATAAGCCCTAAATCCCATGTGTTATCGCCGGTCCCGGTACCTGCTTTTCGGGGATTATGCTTTGTGCGCCTCAGGGCACAGGACAGGTATGTATCTGACCCTGCAAGCCAATCCTCCCTGCACATTATAACATCTCTCACCCTGTAACCCCCTTACCACCCACCAGAGCTGGCCTTATCCTATTTGATGCCCTAGGCAAAAATGTTGGCGCCCCCTAGCAGATGATACCACCACCAAACTTGTTAATTTCACTTGCGGAGACAATTGGCTGCCCTAGCCAGCGGTCCCCACTGATCACCAATGGCATAGGAGGCTGCTGCCCCTAGGAATAGGTGACACCCTAGGCAATTGCCTAGTATGCCTGTGCCTAGGGCCGGCTCTGGTGCCACCCACACTACTGTTGCTGCACACCGATCCTCGCACACACTATTGCAGCTACACTGCATGCCCCTCCCCACACACACTGCGCTACTACACTACACTTGACTTCTCTGGCATGTTCTTTCTTCACCCAGGAGTCAGCCCAGCAGAGTGAGCATCAGGAGCCCATGAGGGTCCCCAGTGGGGAAATATCTATCCTCCCTATGTAATCATTGCATAACTTTTATAACAATACTCATTTAACATAACATACACATACAGGTGGGGTTCTACACACTCCCCCGCTGAAGTTGCGTGTCCACAAGCAACACACAATTTCTCGTTGGACAACATTTAACAATGATATCTTAAAGGTAGAACCCCTTTAGTGGTTCTGGCGGACCTTCTCAATGCTTCAGGTTCGCATGCCCGAATTTCGCTTGGTTCTGTCACCGGATCGTACACCGGTTCTAAGGATGATGGTATGCAGGAATCGTTTCTCAACACAGCCTCATCATCTGAACACGTGGCAAGTTCAATAGGGGCAGGAGATGAGCGGACAGGGGAGGATATTAGCATACCACCCCCAGCAGGCCAAAACGTATTCATTATCTCCTGAAACAATCGAGCACTGTCTGTGGCTTCCGGGGGTTTCAAGTCTGTGACTTGTTCTGCTTGGTTCCCCTCGCTCTCTCCATGTTGAGAAACAGCTTTCTTAATTTGATTTCTGTGAACCGTGACTGCTAGCTTCTCCCCAATCTTAGTTATCTCATAAATGTCTTTCTCAGCTCTCGATATGTCCGTTACCAGGTATGGTTGTTGTTCCCAGTGGGAGTCTAGCTTACTGCGACGAACATTTTTTTGTCTCCAAACCATGTCCTGTAGCTTTAGAGGTTCGGCTTTGGCATGTTGATCGTAGTACTCGACTTGCTTTTGATGTTTGTGTTTAACTTGCTGCTCTACAATCCCATAGGCCGCTTGCAATCGCCGTTGATGATTTTTTACCCAGTCAGCATGTACAAAGTCTCGATATGTTTCCGTTGGGGGCACATTTAATTTCTCATCCGCTGGTAATCTTCCCTCACGACCAAACAGCAAGAAATAAGGAGTGAATCCGGTGGAACTGTGAACAGTGTTGTTATAGACGAATATTATTTCTGGTAACAAAGTCGGCCAATCCTTCCTTTCTACTTCGGGCAGGGTTCTTAGTATATTGATTAAGGTTCTATTCATTCTCTCCCTGACACCATTTCCTTGAGGATGGTATGCCGTAGTGTGGGTTTTCTAGCAACCGTATAAAATGCAGAGTTCGTGAAATAATTTCGACTCAAAGGCAGAGCCTTGATCTGTAAGAATTTGTTTCGGATAGCCATAAGGGCGCACAAAGGCTCTCCACAGTATTTCAGCGGTAGTCACAGCGGATAGATCTCTAACGGGCAACACTACTGCGAATTTGGAAAAGTGATCGACCATTGTTAGGGCATATTGGTATCCAGTCTTACTTGGCTCCAGCTTGACATGATCGATGGAGACCAATTCCAGAGGAAAATGACTGACAATCGGATGGAGTGGGGCCCTTTGATCGTGTGCAGGTTTTCTTTTTACGGCACAGCTGGAGCAACTCCCGCACCACTCTTCCACATCTTTTCTTAGATCGATCCAGTAAAATCGCTGGCGCACCGTACTTTCCAACTTGTCAATCCCCATATGACCGGACTGATCATGGTAAGCCCGCAATACAACGTCACCTTGTTGACAAGGTATGACAATCTGGTAAACATAATGATGTGTCTTTGGATTTATCACCGCACGCACTAGCAGTCCTTCCTTTACCAGCAGACGGTCTCTTTGCCTCCACAATTTTACAAGCTCGGGTTCAGCTTTCATTCGTTCTTCTTTTCCGAATGGGCTCGGAGAAGTCAACAATAACTTTAGTCTCTCCAGCACAGGACTTGCGGCTTGGATTCGTGCCCACTCAACATTCGGACCCGTCCAGCTCGGGGTGATCTCCCTTTTCCCTGCCTCTTTCCTCCGCTTTGTTGTTATCATTTGTTGTTTGGCAAAGAGGGCATGAAAGTTGGGCATCTCTATTTCCTCCCAAGCGTATCCTTCGTCAACAGAATTGCCTTTACTGTGTAGGCGGGAAAGCGCATCCGCATTACCGTTACTTCGACCACTCCTATATTTGATTGTAAATTGGTAATTGGCTAGTCTGGAACACCAACGCTGTTCAAGGGCTGAGGAAGCCAACGGGCGAAACGCGTACCCGCCACCGCCAGCCACACACGCCAGGTCCAATCTTCTGCTCAGCACTCAGCCAGTGTGAGCACACGCCGCACTATTCAGCCCCCGCATCTCGAACTGCTGTCCCCGGCTGGGGAACAACACGCGGACCCTGTCAGGTAACCACTGCCGCAGCTCAGCTGAGCGTGCGTGCACCTGACTCTACAGAGTCACATTCGGTGGGAGCCTACAGCTCCCCTCTATTTACTTCAGGGATTCACGCTGCAACAAACTATCGGCATTAGCACAACAGTTACAGCTGCATGTGGAGTCCTGTTATGTTGGAATCTCACTGTCAGAACAAATTCCATGTGATTCTTTCAACATTTTTATTAAGTTTTTCAATGTAAAACATTTCAAGGTAAAACATTTTCTGTACATTGCAATGTTTGTTTCACAAAACAATTCAGAATATTACAAAATAAAGCATAGCAATTATATGTAAAAAATAACTTTGAGTCTCAATCATTTCACTGACCATAACATGTTACAGAGATTTTCCAGTCCCTTATTCAAGTCTTTGTAGGGCCTATTATCTTGGATTGTCTAGGTCTCTGTATTAATCTCAACAATTCCAACTACCGCCATATATGTACCTTTTCTTTATACAATAACTATTGCTATATAAAAGAAACAAAAGTTTTACCTCTATCCTAACTAACCTTAACCCCGTAAACTCCCATCCCCCCTCCCATTCCCTCCCCCCTCTAGGACTCAGTGCATCTCAGTTATTTGACAATGATCTGAGTAGGTACCAAGATGTGCCTTCGAATACTTTCATGACGTGTTTCTGTGTGTCTTCTCCCAATGATCTTATGTAAGTTCCCCATTTTGCATAAAATTTCTTAACGCCCTCCTCCACCATTGGCAGTGTAGCTCTCCTATCAAAATATAGCAATTGTGTCAGTGCCACTTTCACGTCTTGCAAAAATGGAGGAGATGAACTGGTCCAGCTGCGCAAAATTACTTTCTTCGCAACTGTCACAATTATGGTCAAGAGAGGGAACAATTCAGTTTTTCGGCCAGGTATACTCCAATTGGAGAAGTTTGCGCAGAGCATTGCCAAAGGGTCTTTTGTAAGTTTTATTCCACATGTAGTATTAATATACATCATCACTTTATCCCAAAATTTCCTAATTTTCCCGCAGTCCCACATATGATGAAAGAATGTAGCATTAGAGCCCTTGCATTTGAGACACATTCCTAGTTCCCCGGGTACAAAGTACTTTCTCTGGGCTTGTGAGATGTACGCTCTGTGCAAAGTTTTTATGTGTACTTCCTGCAACACAGTGGAATGTAAGACTTTAAGTGTTTTTCCCATATGTTCATGAAGCGTTTCACCTGAAGTAACCCCTGGTATGTCTGTCTGCCACTTTGGTACCATAGCGGCCCAAACTGCCTCAGGTGAAGTCGGCAGGATTTCCCCATAAATATATTTTAGCCTATAGGGACCCGTGGAGCTCAGAGCAAACACTTGTTGAATCACATCTGGAGTTCCAGCCTCCAACATAGGACCCTTTTTAGATTGAATAAAGTGCCTGACCTGGAGAAACATGAAGAAATCTCTATTGGGTAGTGAGTATTTAGTTGCTATATCTTGAAATGAAAGGAGCTGTCCTCCAGGATCAAATACGTCTTTAACCGCCATTATACCCTGTCTTTTCCATCTGTCATATCCTAATTCTGTCATTCCTGGTTCAAAGCCTGGGTTTCCCCATAATGTATCATATTTTGTATTCTGATGGTTGCGGCCCAATTTTTTGTTAATGAATAGCCATGCGGAATATGTGTCTTTAAACAATATGTTTTCTAGTATTTGCTGTGGTATTTTAGTTCTAGGGACATGAAGCAGGCCTGCTAGTGAGTATGGTGAGACTATGTCTCCCTCTAGAGCCCTGTGTGTGTATGCATCAGATCCCTGAAGCCAATCTAGTATATACCTCATGTGAACTGCTTGACTGAAGGCCTGAACATTTGGTATTCCTAACCCCCCATCTGTTTTTTTAAGATATATTTTGTGCCTGGAAATGCGTGGTTTTTTTTCCCTGCCACAAGAAGGAGAAAAATATTTTATTAATTTTTTGTAAATCAGTTCTGGATAGCCTAATTGGTAGCATCTGAATGCTATATGAGAGTTTTGGGAATGCAGTAACCTGTATGACCACCGCCCTTCCCAGCAATCATATAGGTAGCGATTTCCAAATCCCCAGCAATCTCTCCAATTCCCCAATGATAGGTGAGTAGTTTAGTTTATATATATCACTAATATTGCCTGGGATATTTATGCTTAAATATTTAATGGCCTTAGTATTCAACTTAAAGGGGGCTATGACATGCCGCGGAATTTCTGCCACCTGGGGTCCTAATACTTGCAGTATTTCTGATTTATGGTAGTTTATCTTATAACCCGCAAAAGATCCAAATCCATTAATGCATGTCTTAATGGCCGGTAGGGATTCAGATAGCTGGGATACGAATAGCAGCATATCATCTGCGAAGAGGCTGACTTTTAATTCTGTGTTTCCCACTGTGATCCCCTTGAAACTCTGATTTGCCCTAAGTGCTATTGCCAGTGGTTCCAGGGCCAGTGCAAATAAAAGTGGGGATAACGGGCATCCCTGCCTCGTCCCCTTTTGAATGAGAAAAGGGAGCGAGATGTATCCATTGCATGCCACTTGTGTGTAGGGTGAGGTGTATAGGGAGCTTATCAGTTGAATAAAGGTCTGTGGGAATCCAAATCTAGTCAGAGTTTCGTACAGATGGTCCCAGGTGACCAGGTCAAACGCCTTTTCGGCGTCCATGGATATTATGACCCGGTCACCCGAGCCTCCCTCTTCCCTCAGCCTCTGGACCACCGCCAATAACTTGCGTACATTTACTACCGAATGTCGGCCGTGTATAAACCCGGTCTGATCTTCGGAAACAATTGTAGGCAGAATGTGCTTAATTCTCTCAGAGATAATTTTAGTTAACAACTTATAGTCGGTGTTCAACAACGAAATGGGCCTGTAAGACCCCGGTTCCTCCAGGTCTCTTTCCGGCTTCGGGAGCACCTTAATTACTGCAGAATTGAAATACAGCGGCAGTTGCTGTCCCGTGAGTATGGCATTAAAGACTGCAGTCAGGTTTTCACTTATCCTAGGCTTTAAAATCTTATAAAATTCCCCTGAGTAACCGTCTGGCCCAGGGGCTTTAAGGGGTTTTAACTTAGTTATTGCCTGTGCCACTTCTTCTGCTGTTATGGGTGTCATGATTCGTTCCGCCGCAGCTGTAGAGATCTGGGGCATGGAGACCGAGCTCCAAAATTTGTCTTTTTCCTCCTGATTTAATTCTCCCTGTGAGTAGAGTTTGGAATAGAATCCCCTCAAGACTTCAAGTATATCTGGCCCCCTGTGTACCCTATCCCCCCCGATGTATGCAAAGTTTTAATGTGTGCAGATGTCCTTGTGCCTCTTATCAAGTTGGACAACAGGCGTCCGTTTTTGTTACCGTGTCGGTAGAATTGGAAGTTAGTGTTATTTATACTTGACAGGGTCTAGGATTCCAGTAACGCATCAAACTGTGTCTTTGCCTGCATGTAATTATTTTTGTGTGTCATGGTAGGGGATGCACTGTAAGTGGCATAAGCAGAAGTCAATAGCTCTTGAGCCTTAAACAAGTCTGCCGTCCTGTCCTTGCGATATTTATTTACGTATGAGATAATTTCTCCTCTGA
Source organism: Crinia signifera (assembly GCF_055691185.1). Taxonomy (NCBI): domain Eukaryota; kingdom Metazoa; phylum Chordata; class Amphibia; order Anura; family Myobatrachidae; genus Crinia; species Crinia signifera. Next base: position 99,387,903 of record NC_139221.1, on the reverse strand, counting down.
GTACTGCCTTGGCCGCTTGCCATTTCAACAGTGGATCTGCATTGTGCTCCCCATTATTATGTTGGTACTCCATCCACTTGGCCTCCAGGGCATCCCTGAACGTCTTTGACGATGCTAGGTACGAGGGGAACCGCCATTGGCGATGTTTCCCGACATCCAACTCCGTCTCTAGCAGTATCCATATCATGGAATGGTCCGATAAACATATCGGTTCCATTCCAGCTTCTAGTAGACGCCCACAGAGGCCAGTAGACAAAAGCATGTAGTCAATTCGTGACAGCGAACCATGAGCTGCAGAGATACAAGAATAATCTCTATCGGTTGGATGGAGTAATCTCCAGCTATCAACTACCTGCAGTTGTGATGAAATATCCCCTATGCCTATTGCAGGATTAGTGGGTTTTCGTTTGGGTTTAGAGGATCTATCTAGTGATGGTTTAGCTACTATATTAAAATCCCCCCTAAAATTAAGCGTGAGTCTGCATAAGGGTATAATTTTGTCAATATGTTAGCAAAGAATTTTTTAGAATAAGTATTGGGTGCGTATATATTACATATTATAAACTGCTCCCCCTGAATTGTCATTTCTACAAGAATATAGCGCCCCTCCGGGTCTTTAATGGTTTTGGTAACCTCCACCCCCAATGTCCTCCGCGACAATATCGCCACCCCCCTAGCCTTTGAATTGAAGGAAGCATATGCTTCGACCTTAAATCCCATTGCTCCCAGCTTTTCATGCTCACTATCCGTGAGATGCGTTTCCTGTAACAGGACAATGTCTGCTTTTTGCTTTTTAAGATATAACAGCAATTTCTTCCTCTTTATCGGGGAATTGATCCCTCCCACATTCCAAGAACACAATTTCACATTAGACATCATAACTTACTGTAAGAATATTCCCTACTAAAGATGCACTCGGCCCTGAGTCCCACCCCCCCGTCCCCCCCCTGAACAAACCACAGAAAAACACACCCGTAACTTTCCCATCCCTCCACCCCCCTCCCCCTAACCCCAAAAACTATCCCCTGAGAGTAAAATCGCTCTCATGCTGTGCAAATAGATTTTTACACCTCTAGCAGCGAGGGGCGAGTCCAAACATTGTGGCTCCTCCCTCCCCAACATCCTTCTAATGGCTATTGCCTTACCTCCGTCTATCGCTACGCTCCCTGGTTGACTAGATCCAACCAATCTCCCGGGTTGCGTAGTCGGGTCGGCACCCCTAGTATTAATACAGAATTTATAACATCTAATTCACGTTCCCCTTAATATCTTATGTAAACCTTACATAACTCATTCTTAACAGTTTCTACTTCTTAAAGTGCTTAAGTGCATACAAAGGCCTCAGGCTATGATGGTTCCATTTGGATTAACTTCTTGTAAATTACTGTTAAATATCAACCCCAAAAACCTTGTGGCTATAGCGTGGGCCACCTGTTTCGCGTATGTTTCTCACGGCTGAGCAGAGTCTGCATTCTCCATCCGGAGGTATGCCCTGGCATCAGCTGCTGTAGAAAAATCCTTGAAAGAATCCCCTTCAAACACCCTAAGGCGGGCGGGGTATAACAGGGCAAACTTCCTTTTATCCGCAATAAGCCTTGAGCAAATGCTGGTAAATTCTTTCCGCGCCCTGGTCACCTCCGCCGAATAGTCTTGAAATAAGTGCAGCTTGTGACCTTCCCACTGCAATGATTTTAGTTTACGCGAAGCTGTCCATAAAGTTTCCTTGTGCAAATAATTAAGGCATTTAAATATGGTGACTCTTGGTCCCACATTTGCCCCCTCCTTTTCAGGCCCTAGCCTATGGGCTCTTTCTATTACCATATCCATGCATTCTTGTTCTACTCCCAGCAGGGATGGCAGGGTGTTGCGAACAAAATGATGTAGTGCTGGGCCCCTGACCGTCTCTGGGAGTCCCACTAATCTGAGATTCGATCTCCTTGATCTATTTTCAAGGTCATCGACCTTATTGGTTAAAGCATATACAGATTTCTGCAGTTCAGCATTGTGGGTTTTCAGCTCTTGTACGTCGTGAAATGTTGCCCCAATCTGTACCTCATTCTGTGACACTCTCTGTGTAAGCTGTGTCATATGTCCTTTCAGGTCAGCAAAGCTTAGATTAAATGCCTCCGCTTGCTCCTTAAACATAGGTGCTATCGTTGCTTTGATAGCCTTCATCATCCCCTTGTATACCCCAGCGTCTATGTCTTCCTCCTCCCCACTGCCTGTGTCATGCACCAGACACTCAGGGGTGCTTTGATAGTCAGTGATAGGGGAGTGTGGGGTGCCCGGTACCTGCTTCTGTTGTGACTGATACTGGTACTGTTGCAGCTGAACGGGTGGCCGCTTCCCTTCTGTCAGGGTTTCATTAGGCTTGTGTTGCTGCTGGGGTCTCTGTCCGGGCGCTGTCTGCTTCTCAGCCTGGATCTTATCAGCCGGGGGAGAAGGTGCGGCCGCCATTTTGGGTGCCGGTGCCTGCGGCTTTGCTGAAGTGCGGCGGGTCTGGCGTTTAGGCATGGGAGGTAGAAACCTCTCCATGCACTTCACACTGGCTTCCTACGTGTTCCGCCGCTTGTGTGAGGCGTTGGGGACCGCGATCCAGCGAGTTAGGGGTGCCGCCCTCCTCGCCGTCCACGGAGCTCTCTCCTCACGCGGCCGTCCTGCCTGAAGCCGGAACCGGAAGTCCCAAATTCCATGTGATTAATGGTGTGGACCTATTTTACACTGCAGTTGAGATCTATTAACAGTTGTCCAAACCCCAGTGACACTGCAGTGTTCAAACGGACTTTGGATAACTTATAGATATAATCTAAATGTCTGTAGTTATTTCTTATCTCTGCGCAGTGTCCTGATATATATATATTGTTGATAGCATTTCTGATGTGTTGAAATCCCATTGTTAGGACCAATTTCGTGAGATTATATGTACTGATCTATTTTACACTGCAGCTGTGATTTATTAACAGTTGTCCAAGCCCCAGTTACACTATACAGTCCAAACGGAGCTTGGATAACTTAAGGATATAATTTTAATGTCTATAGCTATTTTTTCATCTCTGTGCAGCGTCCTGATTTATGTGTTTGTGAGCAATTAGCTCTATATATGCTCATTCTTTGTGGACAGATTCCACAGTACATAATATATGCATGTATAACCATTGGGCATTGTAACGGCAGGAGGATTTAAAGATACAGTGACCTAGACTCCTTTGAAAGTTTCACTGCAATCATCTGTGGATAAAAGGAGTAATCAGCTCTCCTAAGGCTTCAATTGTGTGGTTACAGTGGACATCAATGCAGGATATTTATATGTAGACTTACTGTAATCATTTGCAGATAATTAGAGCAATTAGCTCTCTAAAGGTTTGGTTTGTGTGGTTACAGTGGATACCAGTGCATGAGATACATGGGGTATAATCACTGGACACGACCACATGGTGTACCTGCAGGCCTTAGTGGGAGTGGCCAGCACCACTCTCACTACACCGCATTTCAATATCTCTGCAACAGAGTATATGTGCATAGAGATTCACTGTACCCATTTTAGATAAAATCCAGGAGCTGCAATAGATTATGAGATAATCCGCCATTATTTCCTATATAAGATTTAACCCATTTGAGGCGTATTGGGGTGAGGTCTACTTGTATAGAGGTTTGGACGTGAACAGGCGTACATCTGGACGTCCAGGGGATGTGACTTCATATTCCACTTAATATCCAAGCTTAATTAAAGTTCAGCATTTTCATGCTGGCTGTATGTGTCACCCACTCATCTTCCGTCTCTTTTTCTCTTAAAGCTTTCTATTCATGTCGGTAGGATGTCCATGTAATTGGGACTCTCTCATTAGAGATTCGATGCTTGCAGATCTCTGAAAGCAGAAGTGCCAACCCATGGTAAAACTGACAAACTGTCACTTACCCACCAATTTCATAACACTCTCTCATCCAATCAGCCCAGTGTACTGCAATACTGAAAAGCACCAGGGTGACTCACAGAGCTGTATTGGAAAGCAGAAGTGTATCCTATCATAACTCCCACGGTACAACCAACCAGGCACTCTCATTTGACACTAAGTCTAAGAGGTTACCTATATACCCCACCATAGGCCTGATATCAGCAGCACCCACAAGGGGCCGGTCTAGTAGCCATAGAGGAGACTCCTGGCGAACAAACTGGGTGGTAACTTAGACGGGTGATTGAACAGCAGATGCTTAGGAGCAACCGGTTGTTGGAGTACTTTTCACGGGTGACTATACATACCTTCTTCAGGTCTACCCACTGGGCTGGGTTACCTTCCTCTTCTAAATAATAGTGACAACAACCCAATGATATTACGACTGAAGAGCACAAGAGATTGACTGAGCGTGTGTGGCTGAGCAAACCGCTACTATATTTTTTGCCGAGGCAATTTGAAATAATATAAAATAACAAAATTGTTCTATAAAAATAAAAAAAATATATTTTTTTCAAAAAATAAACTTTAAATAACCAAAAATTAATAACCTGATTATTGTGAAAGGTCACACGAATTAGATGGTTACGTATGAGGACAAGCTAGAAGCCTAGCATGTCTTTAAATGTCTGTTGATGTCTTGTCCAAATGTTGTATGTGACCTTTGTTGTATTGAAGGTCAATGACCATGCATTAAATGGCCAATAAACAATGAATGCTCCTAACTTTTTAGAATAAGAAGCCAATAAAAGCTATGTTTTAATAAACTAATCATATCAAATTATTGAACAAAGAGTGCGCCCAAAAAGGCACATTTGTCCTTTTCTGTATGCCTCTTGCATACAACCTCCCCTTTACACAGTTACAAATACTGATATGTTGGGCGCACCACCAATCTAAGACTACCACTATACAACTGAGTAGTCCAGCATATTGGTTCTCCTAATGGTTCTAGTATATAAAAAATCTAATATGTATTAAGTCTGTGCGGATCCATACCTCTTCTTTTGTGCGCTGTTCAAGGGCTACCAGTTGAGCCGAGTTCAGATGGGCCACCGTGTTATTGTCCGTATAGGCTATAAAGGGAGTGGCAAGCAAATAGTCTTTAAACTTTTCAATAACGGCCCATACCAAAGCTAACAGTTCAAGCTTGAAGGCGCTGTAATTTGAATCATTTCTCTCAGTCCTCTTCAAGCTCCTACTGGCATATGCTATGATGCGCTCTTGTCCGAACTGCCGCTGAGATAAGACGGCGCCCAGTCCCAGATAACTGGCATCCGTGTATAATTGAAAAGGTTGGCTGTAATCTGGATAAGCCAGTATGGGGGTTTCAGTCATCATCCGTTTTAGCTGATCGAAGGCATTTTGTTCAGCCTCCATCCATGTCACACGCTTATTTTTATTTTGGTGATGTTTATCAATTACTCGAAGGAGGGAATGGATGGGGTTCACAACCTGGGCAAAGTTCCGTATGAATCGCCTATAGTAGCCGACAAAGCCTAGAAAGCTTCGAACTTCCCTCACAGTAGTCAGCACAGGCCAGTCTCTTATAATGGCAATCTTATCTGGATCCGGGACAACACCAGCGGCACTTACAATGTGGCCTAGGAATTTAACGTTCTCTTGTAACAGATGGCACTTGGATGGTTTGGCTTTCAAGCCGTATTCGGCTAATCGTTTGAACACCTCATCAAGGTGTTGTAGATGCGCATGATAAGTTTGAGAATAAATGATGATATCGACCAAATATATGAGTACCATATCAAAATTGCGGTGGCCCAGGCAATGTTCCATGGCACGTTGAAAGGTACTGGGAGCATTGCATAACCCGAAGGGCATGCGGTCGAATTCAAACAGCCCCATTGGGGTGGTGAAGGCTGTTTTTTCACGATCGGAGGGGTCCATCTGTATCTGCCAGTACCCCGAAGTCAGGTCTAGCGTCGAGAAGTACGTGGCAGCTTTCAGAGCAGTGAAAGATTCTTCGATGCGCGGCAAAGGGTAGGCATCTTTGTGAGTGATCTGATTTAACCTCAGATGTCCATCTTTTTTTCGAACCAAGACAATTGGTGCTGCCCATGGGCTATGACTTTCATGAATAACACCTGATGTTTTCATTTCTTCCAGCATTGTCCGTACAGGCTGGTATAGGGCTGGAGCTAAGGGGCGGTATCTTTTTTTAATGGGAGGTGCGTCACCCGTAGGGATACGATGATGGACGGTCTCTACTTTGCCAAAGTCAGCTTCATGTTGGCTAAAGGTGACAGCATTCTCCTTCACTACTTTTAAAACCCCCTCAATCAGTTCGATGGGAGTGTTTGTCTCTCCAATATGAATTTTCGTCCACCAATCAACGTCTGCTCCCTCTGTCAATTGGGTTTTCTCTTCCATCGTTGTATTCATATGTAGAATCTCGTAGATGTTTTGAAAATTTACCCACAGTAGCCTAGAGATAGTCTGACTTTTGGGTAAGCGGACAGCATGATCATGCGGGTTCATTATGCGGACGGGGACACGGCCATTTGTCACAGTCACCAAGGCCCTTGCAACTACTAGATCTTTCTGGTTTGTGGCACTGCACGGTTCCACCAGTGCATTGTACTCCCGCCCAGAGGGGCCACACTTCGCCTTCCCCCAGACGATAATCTCGGAGTTTGCTGGCACAATAACAGCTCTCTGATCAGTTATCCTCACTTTTCCCACATCTCCATTGGGATTAACAAAACGTTGTTGATTCTGCAAGACTTTGATGGTCTTTCGGATAGCCCTCTGCATCATCATAGTGCCATGAGACAACTCCTCTTTAAGTGCTTCGATCAGCTCATCGGGACAGTTTTGTAAACTCTGGAAACTGAAAAAGAGGAATCCAGCAGACTTAAATAAAATAACAATACATTTCTTAACAAAGTATCGGAATGTATGCTAAAACGATGTGGATACTTCACAGATTAGATATTACTAAAAATAGTGATCACTATTCTTGTGGCAATGGAATGGTCATGCTTAATCAGGATGAATATAACCATCGCCACGTTATGACTATGCAATAAATCTTCTATATATTTCTATATACTTAAACAAATATTTTCTTTTGTTCTATTACAGAATCTATTCTCTAACAAATACAGGTTAAATAATCCCACCCGAAATACACCCAACATCAAAGGTAAGTAACATATGGTCCAACGGGACCTTTCATTAGTCTCTCAAGTTCTACTCCCTACAGCTGTAACAGTTCTCTCCCTATCCTTTGCAGGGACTGTCAGCTAGTGTGTTTTATACAGTTTAGAAAAGTATATGTGAGCTTCACTGTGCACAGACTAGGTATTTGCCTTATTAATAACTTTTGGATCTGTTACCGTAGGAATAAATAGCGATTGGCTGTTCTCTTTCTGTCCTACTAGGAGTTAAGTCGTCTTCCTGATGATTGTCAAGTTAAGCTCTTCGTGCTATATATACGTTTGGAGGCGTCCCCTGATCCTATCTTATAGATCGGGTTTAGCCTCTCTGCTCTAACTGCACTGATCTGTTGTAGCTCTATCTATAAGAAAATCCAGGTAGAAGCAGTGTATGCTGTGCTAGCACTCTTAGGGGCGTCCCATGACCCACGGGTGGTCGGGTTTAGCCCTCCGGATCTGGCTGTGTTACTGCAACAATGTTGCTAGACCAATTTAGGAAGATATAGGGATTTTAACAGTTCCTTTAGTGGGCTTCCCCTGACCCTAGTGGTCGGGTTTAACCCTGCTCCAATAGGCTGGATACTGATGTGAGCGACTCGGGGTAGAGTTAACTACTGTCACTAGGTTTATTTAATAGTGCGCTATCCCTTCACTGGCATATCACTGCAGGGGGATCGTTATCTGCAATCCCTGTCAGTTTGACTGCACACTGATCTGGCTGGATGCTGCTGTTAGTTAGACGTGTGCTGGAGGGGGGGCGGACCTGGGCCTTGTAACCTCCCTTAGGGGCAAGACGTACACTCACCACTCCCGTTTTCACTGTCTCTCTCTCTAGGAGAAGCTAGACCACTCCTCCGAGTCGCCGCCTCCTTATGACAACTCCGTGGGAGGGTCTGTGTCGTAGCTGCTGCCCAAGTCGCCGCCGGATGTTCCCTTCGGTACCGGAGGCTGCCAGGACCTCCGTTGCCAGTCGCAGGACCTTTGGTGAGTAGCGTTCTCACTTATAAGTATTAGACGGCGCCGCTAAGTCAGAGCACCTATGCCGCGCTTCTGCTCAGCTGCCCGTCTCCTCGGATCTGCGCCACAGCCTTCAACTGCCGCGGGTAACCCTTTCTCTGTCCCGTGCCTGCGGCTGCTTTTCCTTCCACCGCGAGCCCTCTAACTTTATTGCGGGGACATTCAGCAACACCCGCTGCGTCCCCCATATCACATATTAACCACGGCAGCACATTAAAGAAAATACAATCTGGCACACCATGAGGGTCCCCGGTGGGGAAATATCTATCCTCCCTATGTAATCATTGCATAACTTTTATAACAATACTCATTTAACATAACATACACATACAGGTGGGGTTCTACACTAACTGCTGTGGGGCTCCTCTACATTTGGATATGTCATTTTAAAAGATTGCTCTCAGATGTAGCAGTACACACCCACGCTTCTAGGGGCCACGTTCACAATCTCTCCATATATGGAACTAGACACTCCCTTTGGGAGGAGCATGACACACCCCCTCCATGGGGCGCTGTGCAAAATTCTACTGCCAACTATAATCTCCCTGAAACTAGTTTTCAAAAGTAGGCAAGTATTCATGTACTAACATATGAGATTACTAATGCAAAGGGCAGTTCTCCCAATAAGAGCAGCCCTTTGCAATGGACCCAGGACTCCATCTGTGTTTGCGCTAACATAGGGATGTTGGAAGGAATCCAGCACAGCACAGGTGTGGAAATTACCCCATAGGCTTCTATGGGGTCTTAGTGCATATGGGAAACATGTCCAGAGTCTGAAAACTGATGTTTGGCTGCATTTTCCCATTAGTACATCCCAACTTCAGTGAGGAAAACTGTGGGAGAGACTTAATCGCTGGAGACACAAGAGGGTGAGGGTGTACCACACAGAATCCTGCCTTGGGCATCAAATTGATCAGGGCCAGCTCTCATACTGAACAGCATCTAGTGACCAACTTATTATTGGGCTAATACTGTAGGCACAGCTCAGCTGAAATTCATGAGCGTTGCTGCCTCCCAGTGTTCATTGAAGAAATTGCAATCCTTTATCTCCATGGACAAAGGGTGACATTCAATAGACTGTGATTTTTTTTTTTTGTGTGACTTCGGTCGAAATCGCATGTTTTCCCCAAATTCACAACTTTATGGAATGTGAATTGCAGCAAAAATTGCACTTTGACTTGTAGTTCCACAACAATACACAATAGTTACATCTAATTTTACACATTTATCAGCGCAAAGGCCACAGCCCAGGGCCATCGTGGACAGCCCCGGGCTTCAGCATGGGCCGGTAAATTCTGGAGGGGGGACCTCTTCATTGGGGAGGTCCCCACTTCCCCAGGATCACTGCCCATGCTGACCGGTCAGGGGGTGAATGCAGGGCCGGTGCAAGGCACCGGAGCGCCCCAGGCGAGTCGGGGTGGGGGCGCCCCGGTGCCGGGGTACCTGTTGCGCCGTCTAGGGAGCGGGCAGGGGGGTCCAGGCTGGCGTCTGACTGAAGCCAGCCCTGCAGTGGTGTCCTTGCCGCGCGGGTACCTCCTGTGACGCTGAGTATAAAGCTGGCGGCGGTGGGGGGTCCCTTCAGTGAATAAGAAATCACTAGCGCTATGCGGTGGCGCGGGAAGCGCTTCTGTTTTGAAAACACCGGCCGCACGGCGCACGCTGATTGGCTGAATCTCAGCCAATCAGCGTGCGCCGTGCGGCCAGTGTTTTCAAAACAGAAGCGCTTCCCGCGCCGCCACATAGCGCTAGTGATTTCTTACTCACTGAAGGGACCCCCCACCGCCGCCAGCTTAAGCTTTATACTCAGCGCCGCAGGAGGTACCCGCGTGGCAAGGACACCACTGCAGGCTTCTGTCAGAAGCCGGCAGGGACCCGCTTTGCACAGGGGGCAAGGGGCGAACTGCCGCCCTCCAGTGGCCGGCGCCCTAGGCAAATGCCTAGACCTGCCTAGTTGTGGCGCCGGCCCTGCGTGAATGCTTTGGCCAGGGGGACTTGTGGCATTACCCTGCTGGCTGGTTGGGGCCGGTTCTTGAAATACAGGGGACCCCTACTAGTTTTGTCCCCCGTATTTTGTGAACCAGGACAGGCCCTTGAGCCTGGTGCTGGTTTTATTAAATCAAGGGGTACCCTATTTGTTTTGCCCCATGATTTTATTAAACCAGGACCGACTTTAAACCCGGGGCTGGTTATGCTCATTAGGGATCCCGACTCCCAGGGGCTATTCTCCCTTGTGAGCATAGTGAGGTAACGGGTCTGCAGTGTGGCGAGCATGCAAGGGGCTTCTTTGCGCTCGCCCCTGTCAGAGCACTGGCAGTCAGGATACCGTCGAGACCCCCACTTTCGGAGGCACATACCACACCGATTCATACAGGATCTGACTTACGAGTATAACATTTTGCTCTTACGACCTGCAATTATTTTCTAATTCTTGTGAAGGAAAGGCGAGTAACTATACATTCTGAAACGTGTGATCTATCCCCATTCAAAATAATTACTGATTTCTGGATATAGATCAAACCAAGTGGGTAATGAAGTTTAAGAAGTGACTTTACATCAACAAAAAATGGATGATCTGTTAAAATATCCCCCAGCTCTGAGAAGTAATAAAGATCAAGACATAAATGAAATCTCCAATCTGGGTCCATCTCAACATACTGTAGACATGTAATCCTCAGAATGTACTATTATAGTACCAATCAGGCAATACTTTTATACTCAAGAAAAAGACAATCAGTGGCTTAGGGCAAATTTCCCTTGAAAATCTTTCTGGAAATTTACCTTGGCATCCCGGCAAAATTAGACTTACAGCCATTCTATTCTCTTACAGGCACTCTATTCCCAGGGACTATGGACCTGATTTAGTATTAGTTGTAGTTTTGCGAAGACTTGCAACACTACAACTTACAGTGCTAGCATACAGGAGGGGAAGGGGGAGGAGCTCAGCACAGCGCAACACAGGTCAAGATTACTCTGCCTCTTACCCGCCACTAACATGCAAATGCTCTGGAATAAAATAAAGCCATCCATCAGCAGCACATCATGGGTGCTTTTTTGCATCTGATTTCCCTTGAACTCCACCAGCAGCTCCCTGAGAGTACTTTTACATGCGATAAATCACATGCAATTTATTGCATGTGAAGAATGACACATCAAGAGCCAAGTTGGATGGAAGCCCTCCCGGGGAGCTGTCAGTGGAGTTCAAGAAAAATTGGGTCAGACCACTGTATGTGCAACTTTACTCAGGCTGCAGTTGCAGAGAGACATCGCAACCGATGGTCGGGATGTTCCTCTTAAACACATTTTTTAGCTAATGGACAAAATCAGGGGCCTTATTCAGACTTGAATGCCGGGCAAATTAGTTCTCAAAATGGGCATAACCATGCTGCACTGCAGGTGGGGCAGATGTAACCTGCAGAGAGTGTTAGATTTTGGTGGAGTGTGTTCACACAAAAATCTAAATTGCGGCGTAGAATTAAAGCAGCCAGTATTTACCCTGCACGGAAACAAAATAACTCACCCAAATCTAATGGGACATACACACGGGGCAATTCCAGGGTTATTTCCAAGCGATCTGACTAGAATGCTTAGAAATTAAGCACGGATCGCTCCACGTGTATACTCCCAGCGACATTGCATGTGTACCAGTGATGTGTGCTGAGCGATCTGTGCTAACCTACATCACTTAGCATGGGACTTCGGTTGCGCAGTGTGTATGCAGCATTACTCCCTCTGCACATGTTACATTTGCCCCACCAGCAGTGCAACATGATTTTGTGCATTTGCAACAAAAAAAAAAGTGCTTTGTGATCAGTGCGGATTAACCCCCTTAATACATTCCCCTGACTTGAGATCCGGCTTACATATGATTTGCATCCAAACACTCTGAGGTGATTGATGCTTGGCTTACTTCCAGACCACACCTCTAATGGTGTTTTGCCTTGTACAGCAATTGTATGTCATGATTCTGAACAGTATTAATCTCCCGCCTGTGGTGCTGCTTTACCTTGTGATGCTTCCAGCACATTCTGAGCTCTGTGTAATTGACAGAGTTGGCAGCCGTGTCAGCACCTGTGACTTGCTTACAGTATATTAATCCAGCTCCACAGAGCCCTCCCTGTCAGGGCATTAAGTCTTATGTATAAGTCACTACTTATGTTTAAGGAAAAATTGTTCCAAATATTCAAACTAGAATGGACCGAAACAACTCTTCATAAGGAAACCAATACAAAACTTTTGTTTGAAGTGTGGGAAAGTTTTATAGACACATTACCAGCGGAAACCAAAAGACAAAGACATAATAAATGCTTTCACACGACTCTCTGGTATGAGACCAGACTACTTTTACAAGATCCACCAATTGGTCATTAATAATGTAGGGGAGTCTCTCCGGACGCGCGTAGCCTTTCCCCTTTCCTCGAATTTTCTTTTCCATTTTGTTTAAATTCTTCCCTTTTCTCTCTCAAATGTTTGTGAATGTCCTGTTGTGCACTTTGGCATAAGGTTACCTCTGTCGGTACTTATATGTTAGTTGGACGCCCACTAAGCTATTTGCTTACTTTTACGTGTCCGCTTCGGGCTCGGTGGCTCGCTGCATTTGCCACACTATAGAAAATCAACTCCATGCCGACATGGATAGTGGGGGTATCAGCGTACTAACTAGAGTGGATGCCCAACTAACATATAAGTACCCCTCTGTCTTTTCTCTTCATAATAAAAAAAAACAAATAAAATGGAGTGAGGAACCGAAAGAGACAGACACATTAGAGTTTTTATCTGTACTCCTTTTTATTAAAGATTGTTATATAAGACCTAGATATATAAGAAATGTTTGATTATACATCTAGACAACTCTTATCTCTTACATGCTCATTATTTTACATTTATTATTGCTGATAATTCATAATTATTCAAACCCCCTTTCTCCTTTTGTTATTTTAGTTATAGACGTATTCACTACTGATTGTACGGAAAAAGAAAATGTATGCATTGTACACTGTTACTCAATGATACCTTTTATTATTATATTTCATTCTTTGCAATAAAAAACTATTTTGAAAAAAAAAAAAAGAAAAGTAAATCCCAGGTGTCTGGACCTGTGTGGTGTTTCCTGTTTATACTTCTATGACTTGCCCACAGTATTCTAGTGAGTACTTTGTAACACTACTATATGGACAATGGGGGTTATTCTAATTTCTGTGTGCACGTGGGGGCATAGGTCAGCCGTGGGGGGGCACAGCCCATTGGGAACGCCCCTGATAATAATGTTATTTATATAGCACTTTTCTCCAAAAGAAACAAAACAAAACAAGCTTATAAGTGGATGTCAGCTGCCCGTCCCTGGCACCGTGTCACAGGTTAATTACCCATAGTTTTCATGGGGACGCCAATGAAACGCTGGGTGTTCCCATGGGCGCGATCCGTGCCCGCCATCCCATGCTCGCACTACTCCATGCGAAGGACCGGCAGCTATTCAAGTCGCCGCGTCTGTTCGCGAATGGAACCTGCACATGCACCTAAATGCTTAGGCGCATGCGCAGTAGCAAAACATCGCTCCCCTGTGCAAATGCACTGGGGAGCGTACCAACCAGAATGACCTCCAATACGTTGGGAGGTATGAATATGCTACTGTGAGTGACCTGTGTTCCTGGTTTATTCACTTTGCTGGTTAATGGACTTTATGCTACAAGTGAGGTGTCTGCATAATACTAATGCCTTTATCATCTGCAATTATCACCATCATTTTGTCCTGGCATGTATGCCATGGTTAGTTGACCCTTCATGCCATACGTCTTTAGAAAAAGCATCTACTTACCAATTTCATATTTTCCACCATTATCAGATTTTAAGACTTTTAGCTTCTGACCAGTTTGCGTTTCCAATGGTCTCTTGTAATCTCTACTTATTACTCAGTATTTGCTTTGTCATTAGTGTGAAGTCTATGATGAATGATGTTACCATACCACCTGGGCCTAGGATCCATAGACTGATTTGGATCTGCAGAAACCTGTTTTTGTCTGTGAACGGGATACGGCCATTGGGTCACCAGCATGATGGTCAACAAGCATTAGGTCGACATGCATTTACTTCGACATGACTTAAGATCAACATGACTTAAGGTCGACATGGGTTAGGTCAACAGGGTCATTAGGTTGACATGGGTAAGGTCGACATGGTTTTTTTTTACAGTTTTTTGAGCCAACATGTGCCAACAGGCGGCATTTTATGCTCTACCATCCACTAGAGCGTGGTGGGAGAATAAAATAGTGTGCCGAACCTAGCATTCCGGAAAAAAAGAAAAAAAACAACCTTGTCGACTTTTTCAATGTCGACCTGGAGCCAGCTGGATTGGATGTAGGGTTGGGAATGGCTAAACTGGAGGCCAGGCTTGGATCAGCTGTACAAGAAACCAATCTGGAACTGGCAATATTTGATCCAGTATTATTTGGTCCAACACAGTAACGGAAGTAGTACTGCTGCAGGGTAGATCAGAAGCAATATCTGTATAAACCAGACTGGAACTAGAATTGATGGCGACAGTGATGCTATAGAGATGGTTTAAATCTGGGCTATTAAATGTAATGTAGCAGCCGAAGGAGACTTAACACAGAGTCTGTATATAGTGCTTAAACAATACGATTGACAGAAGCACTGGTGGCGGGTTCGAGGAGTGGGCGGCGGTGTAGTGTAGCGCTGTGCAGGAGAGCTGGCTGGCTGGTGGCGGGGGCAGAATTTGAAAAAACGATTTAAAATACTGGGCGGACCTCTGATTGGCTAAGGGAGAGCTCACTCATGCCTTTGACTGTACTTACAGACAGTCAAAGGTATGAGGGCCCTGCTCGCAAGCTTACAATAGGGAAATAGGCATTGATACACAAGGATAGATATTATTTATTGCATCAATTACACCAGAATGCAAAGGTTCCTGGTGTGCTGTGTGATACGGTGACCCAGCAGTTTGGCCAGTCAGAATGTGAAAAAGAAAGAGAGTGGATATGTGTGGAATGTACAGTGGGGATGTGATTAGATAGGAACGGTATATAAAGGTTAAGTAGCTGGTTCTGGAATTTGATAATCTTGTCTGAAGAGGTAAGTTTTCAGGGAAAGCTTGTAGGTTTGGAGACTGGACAGAGTGGGTGCAGCCTGAAGAAAGTCCTGCAATCAGGAATGGGAGCGAGTAATGAGTATGGATGAGAGACGCAGATCTTGTGAGGAGCATAAGATGCAGTCATGAACATGGATGTAGATTTTAGAATCAGATTCAAAAAGAGCTAATAACTTGAGAACACTGGAGAAACTTGTAATAAGTGAAGTGCAGCTGAAAGCAATATAATAGATGAAACAGGTAATATCTAGCTTGGATTACTAAATTTATATATTTCAGTTTGCATTCAGAGGCCTTGTGTCATACTAGGGCCTTCTGGGGTTTTTATTCCTGGTATACAAAGCAGTATTCATTGCACTTGGTTTAACTGGTATGCGTTCCTGGACCTGGAAGAGTATAGTCCTCATGATCTGTGATGATAACTAAAGCTGGGCACACACCTACAGATGTAAGCCAGCTCATCCAGGCAAGGGCTGGCAAAATTATCGCCAGCCCCCGCCTCCCGCTAGGGGTCATGTGCGCACGAAACGCTTGCGCACCCGGTGGCAACGGAGCTCCCCGACGACTGCCGCCTCCCCTGCCGATGGTCTCCCTCGCTGCCCCGACCCCTCCCCTAACCCTGCCCGTCTCCCTGAAGCGGAGATGGGCAGGTTGCCACTGCCCCGCCGATGAAAGACTGGGACGCGCGTGCGCGTGAGACGGACGTGCATCCGAGTTCAATGGAGTCCCTATCCGCTGGTGGGCCAAGAACAAAGTTGACAGGGGCTCCATCTGTACATTAGTCAGAAATAGACCCACATTGTGCAATATATGTATTCACAGAGTGCATATATCGTTTTATACAACTGCAAGCAAAAGGTTTGTAACATGTTAGTGAATACTAACTGAAAAAGGGATTTAAAAGTTTTAATGTATTAAAGTAAAAATGTTACATTCATAAAATTGCAATATTGGTTTTACAAAACCAATATATGTGTATGGACGCCAAGGGGTATATTTACCAAAGCTTTTAAAAATTTAAAGAGGTGATGTTGCCCATAGCAACCAATCAGATTCTGACATTTTTAGAATCTTTAGTAAATTTAACCCCCCCCCGGTGTCTCGAGGGTCAGGAGGCTGGGAGGTAACATCCATAGCAGCTCTTCTATTGCTTGCCATTGGTGCCTGCAGCAATAACCAGATGAATTATAACTTAAGAGAAGCAGAGAGGGAAAGGAAATGCATAATGTATTAAAAGCATATTGCATATTCCACTCCCATTGTGGTGTGGGCTGGTTGTCAACACATTGTTGTAGCCTTGTGCTGCCCAATTCTCTTTGCTCCAAAGTTAGGAGGTATGGGTAAAAAGAGCAGCTCTAATTCCCCATTCTGGTCACTGTAGTGCTCACCCTTGGTTCTCAATAAGTTGGTTCATTTTTACTTTCTTGGAATTTGACTTCGTCAACAGATCGTCATGTAATTTTGCCAACTCCAAGAAAAATGAGGCAAAGACTTTGGTCCCTTGGATGTAGTTGGATCTAAAAGAAAATATGAAAAATAAAAACATTACATTTTAAATGAATGCCATCTTCACCGTAGTAGATGCTCGCTGTCAGGGGTTCTGCTCATTATTAGCAAAATCACCCACCCAGTCCACCGCTGGGGCCTGCGGTCCTGGCAGCGGCCACTGTTCCCAACTGCCCCCTTCATATCTCATCCAAAATAGCCACCACATCCTCCATCATCCTTAATAATTGTCTCCTCTGATGCGATGGCCACTTTGGGAGATACATCTCTCCCATAGTTCTGCTGCTCTCTGCTTCACTGACAGCAACATGGTTGCTGGGACAGTTGTCTCCACAGTGTCCCCAGTGCCAACAAGCCAAATTTTACAACCATGGAAGTGCCAACCAAGTTTGGAGTGTGTATATTTATATATATATATATATATATATATATATATATATATATATATATATATATATATATATATACATACACATACATACATATATACTGTAAACTCAATTGACACTCACATGGTTGTAAAATGTAGCTTCAGGTGCACTGGTATATGTATGTAAAGCTCTAAAAGAACGCGGTACTCCAAAGGTTTTCAAATGCAAAATGGCTATGATTTAAACAGTCATCTTGTGTATTTGAAAGCCTTCTGAATTCCGTGTTCTTTTTGGAATTTTATATAAGTTGAACAGTTATACCATCAATGCAGCAGTGCCGGATGATGCTCTGACAGTGGGGATCCTGACAGTCAGTATCCCGACGGCCGGTGCTCCGACAGGGGGGATACCGACACACAGGCAATTCTCCCTTGTGGGGGTCAACGACCCCCATTGAGGGAGAATAGAACTTGTGGGCAAGCGTAGGCTTCTTTGCGCTCGCCCCCCTGTCAGAGCACCGGCAGTCGGGATCCCAACGTCGGGATACTGACTGTCAGGATCCCCACTGTCGGAGGCGCATACCACACCCCATTGCAGCAAGACAATGAATTACAGGGGAATGGATATTCTTTTGGGAAGATGAATTCCAATAAACACAGACCTTTGTTTGTTGATTAAACGGAAAGTAAAATATTATTCTCACCTGCTTATTTTCTCATTTTGGGAGTGCTCACCATCATCTGATCCACCTATCGGAAGCATCATTATCCTCTTTTTAGTTAGATCCTGAAATGTTCGGGCTAGTGGTATAGTCGAGCCTTCCCGAACCATGTCTGGTGTAACACCAAACACTGCAAAGAAAAAGTAAAACAACAGAGACAAAGGGTGAAATGTGATAGGATGAGAGAATCAGAAAGTGAGAGATCTGGTAAGAAATCTTCAATTTTTTAAAAGCGGCAATCATTTACACTGCAAAATCAGACTGGTTTGCAGTGTAAATGATTGCATCTTTAAAAAAAAAATAATGGAGATTTCTTACCAAATCTCTCACTTTCTGATTCTCTCATCCTATTACCTTTCACCCTATGTGTATTATACTATTAAGTCTTGTGGTCTAACTAAAACACCTTTAATAGATTAAAAGAGGAGGGGTCTTGGAATACACACCTCAGTCTTAAACATAATAATAAAAAGTGCTACCATGCTGAGACTTGTAGTACCATGCAGGAAAATAGGAAATGCAGGTGCACAATCTCAACAGGGAGATGCAAATATACCGCCATATGATTCTGTGAACTTGGCCACTGGTGTACGTATAACATGGCCGGAGTAGCCATGTGTAGCAAATGCCAGAAGGGTTGATGGCTCTGCCTCCAGGCTCTCTGCTTGGCTGGTATATATGAACATACCACAATACCACAATGCATGACTTGCAGCATGTCCATTTAAAGTGTGGCCATGCCCCATTTCTTATGCACGTAGAGAGGGATGCTGGAAGCGTGGCCATGCCCCCTTTCGTATGCACGTAGAGAGGGATGCTAGAAGTGTGGCCATGCCCCCTATCCTATGCGCGTAGAGAGGGATGCTGGGGCTGTACTTCAACCATAGCCGGTACCTATGGGGTCTATATAGTAAGCCTAAAAGGTGCCCATACACTAGTGCGATTTGGCACGATTTTGGACAATTTCGATGTATCGGGCCAATAAACCAAATCGCATGTGTTTGACAGCACAGAGAGGAGGAAATTCTCTAAAGCAGAAATGCAGTAAAAACCCCGTTATCTGGGTTTTTACCGCATTTCTGTATGCTCTGTCCCCCCTCCACAGTGTCAGCGCTGCGGAGGGAAGAAGCTGGTGATTCCCTGCAGAAGCCTATGGGCTTCTTATAGCAGCGGTGTATGAGGGAGCCGTCACGGATCCCTCCCAGCATGCCCTGCGCCATGCTCTGCACATGCGCAGATGGACTCCCGGATTCCAGACCAGGAAGTCCAGCGCCGGCGCCGCATCGCAAGGGACAGCTCTTATCGCAAGAGCTGTCCCTTGCGTTAATGATCGCATATGTTAGAGCATATGCGATCATTAAGAATGCGGGGGGCCAAACAGGGCTGCGGATGTTAGAACATCCCGCCCTCAATCTGATGCGCGATCCAGAGCACACTGCATTGGACCTAACAGATTTGAACATGCTGCACATAAAATTTATGTGGATCGCATTTGTCTGGTGCAAATTGGGCCTATTTTAATCACATCAAATAAATTGCATGCAATTTATCTGATGTACTTGACTGACATATTTCTGGACCCACCCACACACAGATAAATCTGTTGGTACATGCGATGTGCATTAGATAAATTGCATGCCATTTATCGGATTTAAATCGCTTGTGAAAAATGGCACATCAAGTGCCAAATCAGATGTGAGCCTCCAGGAGAGCTGCAGGGAAACTTCAAGTTCAGGTAAAGCGCACTAGTGTATGGGCACCTTTAGAAATAAAGTTGACACACATAAAGTATCAGCCAATCAGCTGCTAACGTTGATGTTACAGAGAGAGTAGATGTATTATCGGTTGTTATGGGGAGAAGTATCAGCACATGTTCTATGCGCCAATAACACTTCTCCATGTACAACTGTGCCGGAGTAAGTATGGTAAATGACAGGAGTGTTGCGGCACCTGCAGCTATTCATTTTGACAGCTGCAGGTGTAGTTGCTCTCTCTTGACAGTGGGGACAGCTCTGTGCCTGGCTGCGGCAAGTGTCAGCTCCAGGCTGCATGTGAGATCTTGGTTGAATAACTAGATCTCAGTTGATGTGCTGTGTGCTCTAGTGGAGCCCGCCTGGGTGGATACTGGCTGGTACTTTATATCCATCCACTTTATCTATCTCCAGTGGCATAAGTTCGTCCCAGTTGCCCGGAGGCAAGATAAATATTGGTGCACCCCCCCTTAACACACACATACACACCACCTTATATAAATATATGTATGCATGTATGTATGTTATGAATATTATGTTTAGAATAAAGAGAGTGTGGCATCTATGGTCCTGCTAGGAGGAGACAGCCATAGAAGTGATATAAATGGCTTTCAATTAACTGATTCAAACTCAAAGTGGAGGAGAGGTGCCCCCTTGGGAGCAGGAGCCCGGCGGCAGATGACTCCATTGCCTCCCAGAGTTCTGCCTCTGTCTGTCTCCAAGGCTTAGTACATAGACCCCCCCAGACACAAAGTGGCCATATGGCCCTGCATCAAGGTCTGCCTGAAGTCTCAGTGACACTGCCCCAGTACACTGTAATTGGGCCACTTTCTCATTATAATTAAACATTTTAACCCCTTCACGACATTTGACGTATATATACGTCATGGTCGGGAAGTACTTCCCGACCGTTGACGTATATATACGTCATGGCTTCAAACTGTCACTGCGTCTAGAGACGCAGTGACAGTTAGGTGATGTCTGCTGTCCCTGACAGCAGACATCCCCCCTCGCCGCCCGGGGGGGGCAGGGATGCCCCCACCGGACGGCGATCGCTGTGATTGGCTGTTCAAATCTGAACAGTCAATCACAGCGTTTCCTGTGTTACCGGCGGCTAAGCCGCTCGGTAACACAGAAAACGGTGGTGATCGGTGCAGCACCGATCACCACCGAGCGGCAGCACCCCCCTCCCACCCGCCGGGCACTCACCCGGCAGCAGCAGCAGCTCCCCCGGCTCCAACGCTACGTCCGGAGCGCACGCTGCGCTCCCCTCCTCCCCCCTCCCCCCCGCAGCAGCAGCAGCAGCAGCAGCAGCATCATGCTGCTGCTGAAAAAGTTAAAAATAAAATAAAATAAAAAAATAATGTGCAAATGTGTGTATATATATATATATATATACACACACACATATATATATATATATATGTGTGTGTATATATATGTATATATATGTATATATATATATATATATATA
This sequence comes from Crinia signifera, assembly GCF_055691185.1. NCBI lineage: Eukaryota > Metazoa > Chordata > Amphibia > Anura > Myobatrachidae > Crinia > Crinia signifera. The sequence continues at coordinate 99,366,835 of NC_139221.1, read as the reverse complement.
TATATACACATATATATATATATATATATATATATATATATATATATGTGTGTGTGTGTGTGTGTGTGTGTGTGTGTGCGTATACCCCAACGATCGCCAGCCCCCCCCCCCCCTCCCACCCGGCAGCCCCCCTCCCTCCCACCCACCCGGCTGCCGCAGCGCCAGCACCCCTCCCACCCCCCCGCCAGCCGCAGCGCCAGCCCCCCTCCCAAAGCTGGTGACCAAAATGGGGTCACTTGTGGGGGGGTTCCACTGTATTGGTGCTTCGGGGGTCTTGCTAATGCGACATAGCACCCGCCATTCATTCCACCACCAAAAATCACTCCTTCCCTTCTGAGTCCTGCCATGCACCCAACTGGTATTTTTTGGTCACATGTGAGGCATTGCCGTACCCGGGAGAAATTGGGGCACAGATTTTGGGGTGCTTTGTCTCCTTCATTCCTTGTGAAAATTAAAAATTTTGAGCCAGAACTGCATTTTTGTGTAAATAATTAAATTTTTTTACACAAAAATGCAGATCTGGCTCAAAATTTTTCATTTTCACAAGGAATGAAGGAGACAAAGCACCCCAAAATCTGTGCCCCAATTTCTCCCGGGTACGGCAATGCCTCACATGTGACCAAAAAATACCAGTTGGGTGCATGGCAGGACTCAGAAGGGAAGGAGTGATTTTTGGATTTTGCAGCACAGATTCTGGTTGAATGACCCCCGAAACACCCATACAGTGGAACCCCCCCACAAGTGACCCCATTTTGCAAACTACACCCCTCAGGGAATTCATCTAGGGGTATAGAGTACATTTCAAACCCCCCGGGGTTTCACCAATTTTGATACAACTGAGCTGTGAAAATGAAAAATTATTTTTTTTCATTTTCACTGCCCAGTTGTACCACAATTGGTGAAACCCCTGGGGGTTTGAAATGTACACTATACCCCTAGATGAATTCCCTGAGGGGTGTAGTTTGCAAAATGGGGTCACTTGTGGGGGGGTTCCTAACTTTTAGCATCTTATGGTGCCTAGAAACCTACATGGTGCCTAAAAAATAATCTCATAAAAAGGAGTCTCCAAAATCAAGTAGGTGCTCCTTCTATTATGAAGCCTGTGGTTTGGTCACCGTGCACACTAGGGCCACATATAGGATATTTATGAAAAACAAAGAATTGGGGGAATCAATTTTTAGTCACATTTCTCTAGTAAAATGTACTGTGTTCCTTAGAAAAATGTATTAAAATTGAAAATCCGAAAAAAAAATGAAATTTTGAAATTTCACCTACACTTTGTTTTAATTCCTGTGAAACACCTAAAGGGTTAACAAACTTCCAAAATGCTGTTTTGAATACTGTGAGGGGTGCAGTTTTTGAAATGGCATCATTTATGGGGGTGTCTCACATACAAGTCCCTCAAAGTCACATCAGAACTGAACTGGTCCCTAAAAAAATCAGTGTTTGAAATTTTCTTGAAAATTTGAGAATTTGCTAGTCATATTTGAAGCCTCCTAGTGTCCAAAAAAATGAAAAGGGGGTGGAAATAATGATTGCAACATAAAGTAGACATATGGTCTTTGTTAGTTATTAACTATTTTGAGTGGTATGATTATTTGTCTCACAAGCAGAAAATGTGACATTTTGCATATTGCTAAATTTTCCATTTTTTCACGATATTTTGGTATTTTTCACAAAAAAACACAGACTGTATCGACCCAAATTTACCACTAACTTGAAGTACAATGTGTCACGAGAAAACAATCTCAAAATCACTGGGATAAGTAAAAGCAAAAAAAAGTTATCCCCACTTAAGTGAGACATGTCAGATTTGAAAAAAAGGGCTCTGTCATGAAGGCACAAACTGGCTCTGTCATGAAGGGGTTAAAAGTATTTTCAAGACCAGGGGAAAAAATGTGCTGCTATAAAGCTTCTATAAAAGGTACCAGAAGCTTTTTATGTAGAAAAAAAGCACTACTTTTAAATTAAACCTACTTTCATGTCATTAAACTATATAGAATACTTTAGGCAAACCTTTTCTTATAGAAATCTTAGCTGCTTCATACTGAGGATCATCAATATTTGCCACCCAAGGCATTGCTCCAATTTCCAGTGATACTTTGAGTTTGTTTGGGCTGTTTAATTTAGCAAACACTTCTTCAAGATGGTTCTTCACCTAAAAGACAAAAGTGCAGCCATGTTTTTTGCCAGAAGTGATGGTAAGTGCAGGTTGTTATTACAGAAGTACAAATAGTACAAATAGAGGCTACATTTTACATGAGAAGCTATACTAGAGGGGCAGTACATGGTACTGTGAAGTCAGTTGCCACTGTGTTATGTTTGTGTCTACTAGAATCTTCTCATGTTACTGTGTAGTTCTACAGCTGCTGTGAAACTACACATCCCAGCATGCCCTGCCAAAGTTTTAGCATGCCCTATTAACAAAACAGTGGCAGATTATTCTGAGATTTGTAGCTTCAAAGCAGCTGGAGCACCACATATTGCCAACCAATGTTCTAAAGTTTACATATACTAGTCACATCAATGTTGATAAGAAAGATTTCCTGCAAGTTTGATGCTTGAAGAAAGATGCTTATTTTGCAACAGCAGTCAATCAGTCTTCCAATGCTATGTGCAAAGCATATTTGAGTAATTACACTGCGCTTTAAAGGGATTGAAGACAAGAAAAAGAAAATGGCCAACAACTCAAAGCTACTGTAAAACTAGCAGTGGCTAGTTATTATCCTGGTACAGAATCCTAGATCCATGAACAGACAAGGTGACTAAATGCATTCTGCCATAATAAAATACTAGCATATAGTTATATAGGAGCATATGTACTTTATCACTCTCCAAGGCCTAGAGCATCTTCTCCTTACTGTTTTGTCATTTGTTTCTTCTTATTTACTGTATCACTGGTGCAAGTCACCTTCACATTAACTGTGTTAGTTACAGCAAGACAAATCCTTCCAGGGCGTAGGGAAGAAGTAGGTGCCAAATTTGCAATTGTTGCAGCTGGAATCCCAGAGAGCTGGGAGGGCAGTCAGCATTTTGTTATTCCCTCCCAGAAGCCGTGCTTTGCAGCAATAGAATAGACTACAGTGTCCTACTGTATCTCTATGTGGCCCCACCCTCTCATTACTGACAGTAGCAGCCTGGTTATGGTATAACCCTGACAGTCACGATTCTGACAATTGTTTATCTGATATCGGAATCCCGACTGTCAGGAGCCCGACAGGGGGGCGAGCAAATTCAAGCCACTTGGACCTACACAAGGGAAAATAGACCGCGTAAGTCGGGATTCCAACAGTCGGGTTCCTGACAGTCGGGATTCTGATGTTGGAGAAACGACCATCAGAATCCCAACTATCGGTGACTCATCCAGCACCCATCAGCCTTGGCAAGCCATACGTGATGTCTAAATCCTACTGTGTGGCTGCAACAGATGGAACTGATGAGGTCTCTTACAGGAGGAGACTGAGGGAGGTACTTAGGGAGTATTGTATATAAATTGAATTAATGATGTTAGGGCTAATTATTAATGAGGCTTATGTACAGGAGGTACTTATTGTAAAGGGGTTAATGACTAATTACAGTGGTTTTTTTTACAATGTTGCTGAAGTCGTTTTTGAAGAGGGGTTAAATATTGATAAAGGAATAAGAGTGTCAGGTGATTACAAATATTCTCTGTATTGTATGGTGGTCACTGTTGCTCTACTATTACTGTATTATATGGCAGTCACTGTTAATCTTTGTATTATATGGTAGTTATTGTAATTTATAGGTAAATTATGACTACTCTCTACTCAGTGGCGCCTCTATAATGGGTGCAGTGTGCGCAGTGCACACAGGCCCCTGAGTCCCAGGGGGGCTCATACCACGCATACTGCACCCATTTTCTAATACTTACCATCCGGAGACCCACGGTGGCGGAGGTGCGCTGCAGAAATAGCCAGAAATGGTGATCTCTGAATGCGGAATGGAGTCTGAGCACTCCAGTGTTCAGACTCCACAGTGCTACTCGATAGGGCTCTGATCAATATTGTGTAAAAGTTGAGCTGTTTTCAGCCTGCAAAGGGTACAGGTTCGGGTGCCACTGCCAGGATTCAAACATGGAGGGAACAGCACATTCCACCTTTTGCACACAATAGGATTGACCTTTTTGCCTCAGGTGACAGAAGGCTTACCCCTGGGTAGACTCACCTTGTAGCTGCAAGCTCCTTATATACAAACAAAGTAACCAGAGATTAGCTGGGGACAGCATTCATTTTTTTTTTCTTTCATTGAAGTTGGTATTAACATTTTTTCACATTTTACCACCGTGTCCTCTTTAGTGATCTCAAAGATTCACCCCTCCAGGTGTTATTTGTAAAGATGAGTAAAATATTTTGGAATCACCTACCAGCTTTTCCACAACAGGAATCTGCATATTTGGAGCTTGTCGGATTGAAAACTTTCCAATAACTTTTGATGGGATGACAGTTTTGGACCCAGTTCCAGAGAATGCTCCTTCTATTCCATGGATAGAAAGACAGGGATATCGCCACAAGTGCTGAAGGATTTCTTCCTGCGTGAGGGACAATATACCATTAGTCATGTGATCGCTTGGGTAAGCCACATTCAGGATCAGATGTAATAGCAACAAGAAGCTGAAGGTCCAGTAGTTTGTCCACGAATGGCTGTATTTTTAAAGCGGTAATCATTTGCAAAGCAAAAACAACCTGGATTTGGGATAGTAAATTATTGCCGCTTTAAAACAATGGTCATTCTCAGATAAACTACCGCACCTTATTACATTTACCCCCTGACAGCTTAATTGATGAGAAGAAATGAAGGAAACACTGTTCCCAATTGTCAGATTGAGTATTACACATTTACTGTAAAATAAGAATACAGTGTAAAACAATGGCAGTATGAAGAAGATCAAAATACATGTAGTATAAAATACAACAATCAAGCACAATATATAATCACAAAAGTGTGAGGTATAGATGCAAATTATTAGTAAAAGGCTGTTTAATAGACAGTAAAGGGCTACCAGTGGTCCACAGAAAGTCAATGTGGTATTCCATAGATTAATTAGCTGTTGCACTTATTCTCCCGTATGCATTTTGATGAGGCTATAATACATATTACTTATTAATGCAAGCTTCATGAATACATTGTATTTTGAGGATGTAAATGTGCTCAATATCTTCTCTTATTCAATGCATTGTGTTAGTTAGTGACTCATGCATATCAGTTACCTTGTACACTTGTCAATTGGGTAATGTAATCAAAACACTGCATAGAAATACCTTTGTTGTATAAAGCAGGGCGAACACCTAAAGATTTATCTGTCTAATCTGTCTGATGGAAAGAATAATCTTGTAATGTATAGGAACAAATAACAATCAACCATTTGCTCCGAAATAATAGAAAAAGACAATAGTTGTCCAGATTAATTGATTTAATCAATGTATCCAAACCAGTGGTTCCCAAACTCAGAAGTCATCAAGGACAGGGCCGGACTGGCCATCTGGCACTTCTGGCAAATGCCAGAGGGGCCGGAGGCAAGGTGGGCCGATTTCTTCTTTTAAGTTGAGGCTCCGCCTCCCAATCAGCGCACAGAGAGCACTGCTGGACTCGCGGCGGGTCCGGCGGCTCTCTGTGCACAGCTTAGGTCCAGGAGAGAGGGGGAATCACACGCCGCTATTCCCCTCTCTCCTGCAAGCCAGGAGAGGCAGCCCATGCATACGTTTGCCTGGCGCGTGCACGCGCGCAACAAAGGCCGCGTGCATGAACAAATGCCAGGGCCGATTCGGCGGCCCAGTCCGTTGCTGCTCAAGGACCCCTAGCAGGACACATATACATTACTCAATGACACATTTAAAAAAAGGCATTTTTATACTAGGGCATTAAGGGCCCACCTGGGGGGGGGGGATGTTTAAGAGTGTGGTCAGTCTCGTTTGGCTAACCATTAGGGAGTGCATGGTCTGGGCCCCTTGATAAATATATACAGTAACTTTTAATTGTGCATTCATGATAATGTACCAGATTTATAACAGAAATGGGACCCACCGGGGAGGGGGGAAGGGGTTCCCCTGTCAGCCTGTGGGCCAGTCCAAACAAGCCCACAAGTCAAGCTAATTATTTCACCTATGATTCTCTGAGGAGACATGAGCAGTGGTGGATCCCCCACTAGGCATGCAAGGCACATGCATAGGGTTGACACTTGCTGGGTGGCGCAGCACATCTTACTCACATGCAGAAGAGCCCTGCTCGTTCAATGGCCACATGAGGCCAGGTGATTCTTTTGTTTGTGGCTTATTTTTTATTTTGTAACTGTTGAAAGAGGTCAATGGTCAGTAGATAGATTGTGGTGGTGGAGGGGAAGTGAGGTTGGTACTACATTGGCATTCAGGTGTCCCCAACATGAAGGGGGCAGTGACATCATGGAGGGCGGTTGATAATGTTGTACCTAGACGTGGCCTGGCCACTAAATTCACCCCTAGTCATGTGGACACATTTTAGAACTTATTCCTTAAACTGATGGTATGTAATGTAGAGTTGGGCTGCCACAGAAATGTTCACAAAAAGGGATGAATATTACTCTATTATAATAAAAAAAAAAGCAAATGCAGAATGGCTTATTTCAGCCCATATATTAGGGCGGAGCGAAAAAACTGATATTGAGAAATTAAAAATCGGCTAGTGTGGGAAAGTTGTGACTTGACCTGAATAAGAAACGTGCAAAAATTTTGTGATCTGAGTCAACATCTTCTGTTCTGGCAAGACGCCTGAAGTTTCACTTTTTTGATGAAAATAACGAAAACTATGAAGATGCTCCGATCTAGTTAAAATTATGTCATGATGTCTTAGAGTGGTTTATTAATATACTTTAGCTTAGTAAAAGAGAGTACGAGTTCAGGGCAGCCGAGAGTATTGCTGGGCCCCGGTGTGGCCACCTCCCGCGCTTAGGCCATGCCCCCCAGGGCCGGAGCTACCACTAGGCAGCTGCCTAGGGCGCAGGCCACTAGAGGGCGCCCTATACTGTGATCATGAAAATTAAGTATTTTATTGCACTTATCCGGTCCTAGGAGAGCCTTCCCCTCAGCACATTCAAATGCTGTTTCCCAGGCCAGGCAGGGTGCAGGTACTGCAGGAAATTGCTGGGCTCAGCTTCCAGCAGCAGCCGGCAGTCGTGATGCTTGTGTCAGTGTCCCTGCTCTTCAAGCTGAAGTTCTGCTTCAGTGCTTCCTGCTGCTGCTCTTTACTCAGAGATCGTCTGGTAGCTCCGCCCCCTCCAGCACAATCTCCTAGAGACCATGCCAGACATACACAAAAGGTAACTGTATGCATATGAGGGAGGTGGCTGGGTGCAGGGTTGGTTTGACATGTGTGTTGGGGAAAGTGCAGGGCTGGGGGACATGTGTGTTGGGGAGAGTAGTGGGCTGGGGGACATGATGTGTGTTGGGGAAAGTGCAGGGCTGGGGGACATGATGTGTGTTGGGGAAAGTGCAGGGCTGGGGGACATGTGTGTTGGGGAAAGTGCAGGGCTGGGGGACATGTGTGTTGGGGAAAGTGCAGGGCTGGGGGACATGTGTGTTGGGGAAAGTGCAGGGCTGGGGGACATGTGTGTTGGGGAAAGTGCAGGGCTGGGGGACATGTGTGTTGGGGAAAGTTCAGGGCTGGGGGACATGTGTGTTGGGGAAAGTGCAGGGCTGGGGGACATGTGTGTTGGGGAAAGTGCAGGGCTGGGGGACATGTGTGTTGGGGAAGGTGCAGGGCTGGGGGACATGTGTGTTGGGGAAAGTGCAGGGCTGGGGGACATGTGTGTTGGGGAAAGTTCAGGGCTGGGGGACATGTGTGTTGGGGAAAGTGCAGGGCTGGGGGACATGTGTGTTGGGGAAAGTGCAGGGCTGGGGGACATGTGTGTTGGGGAAAGTAAGGGGGGGGGGGGGGGCGCAGTATTAGAAGTTTTGCCTAGGGTGCCAAACCTCCTTGCACCGGCGCTGATGCCCCCAAATCGTTTAGAGATGGGGGGGGGGGGGGGTGAAAGAAAACTCTAAAAACTCTAAACACAGCAGCAGCAGCAGCACACACCTGCAGCATGTGCTGTGCTGACAGCAGGCTCAGCATGAGCTCTCACGCTGTCAATGAGAAGCTAAGCCTGCTGTCACCACAGCACATGCTGTAGAAGTGTGTCCTGCTGTTGCGGCTGGGAGGGCCGGAGGGCGAAGGGAGGTGTCAGACCATTAAAATTACCCTACTATCCATTTAATCTGGGACACTCATGGAATACACGTTCTGCGGCTGATTAAAACAAGGAAAAAACAGGACTTAAATCAGCCAGCAACAGAAAATATGTAATTCAAATCATGAGTGTCCTCGGTTTAAATGGACATATAGTCTGGGTTCCTGCATACTCTTCAGTAGTGTATGTTTGTACCTGCAAAACATACACACATATGTGCGTTTCAGCAGGTCTGCAGGACTTTGTGTGTACACATGCTTACAATACTCAGTCTACAGCAATTCATTTATCACAAGTAATTGCAGAAGGAGGGATATTAGGATTGGGTAATTGTGCAACAGGGGTTATGCAAGGTCTGAAATAACAAAAGGGGGAAAGAGGGTAGATTAGAAAAGCAGACTCAGACATATTATGCTTGGTGAAAACATTTAAACTGAAGAAACATGCTGCAATTTAAGCAAACGACTCCAGTATCCCAGAACATTTGACCTATATTGAGAACAATGTTTAGGAGACCATATGATTTTTAACCACAAGTCTGGTTGGCAGATAAATCGGTGAAGGGGTCTGTGTCATCTACAGACCCAAACCTGATAGGACTGCGAAACCAGAGCGCCGAATGGCCGGATCTGTCCACAATGGCACATCACTGAAAACAGGTCCTGTCACTCAGAATTAATTCTGAAGGGTTATCCAGTGTGTGGCCAACATTATATGCAAGGATATATGTATATTTTGTGACCAGCTGTACAGCGCATTAAATGCCCCGTGTTTGTTTAGTGGCTCAGCCCAAAAAGTTATGACTTAATTAGTAAGACAGCAAAAGGTTATTATAATGAGGTGGAAGAAAAACAAAGTAGGAAAAGCAAGGGCGATGTTAATGGGTTATGTCTATGAAGATTTACAAAGACAGGTGAGATAAATCATTGTGACACTGGAATAACAATATAGGGGATTATTAATAAGACTGATGATGTGGAAGAGGTAAATACGATACTGATGGGAGAGGTCTGTTCACCTTTGAGTTGTACAAGAACGTGTTCACTTCCGTGTTGTTTTTATGTTCCTCCATATCAAATTCTATGCTTTCGTATAGTTTTCTCTCTTCTTCTGTTACTGGGGCAACGTCATCATAAATTCCAGGGATGAGAATGTGACCGGTAGTATCCACAAGGCTGGCTAAGTATGGAATATAAAGTGCAACATAACTCTGTAGGGTTCCCAATTGGTATTACGAGCGACATAAATAACAGATATCACTAGAATCACATGATAACATCAGATAACCATTTATTTAAAGTGGTCTTAAAATATAGAATATATAGGATATCCAGGATATTCACACAAGGTCGTCATGGTCTCAAGGTCAACATTCTGGATATGAAGAGATTTATAATGATGACATTTGACAGGTGCACTTTCACAGGTGCAATAGGGTGTCAGAATCACAAAATGAGAGATTTTGGGTGAGTTTTCTCTTTTTTAAAGCAGCAATCGTTTCCCCAGGATGATTTTGCCATGTAATGGATTACCATTTGACCCTCAGAATGTCAACATTGCAAATGTTAACACTCCTAAATTAGGCCAAGGCTGCAGATAGTGTTAGGCTATATCAACATGACCAACATCTGAAAATGTAAGTTGTCGACACTGCACACCATAACAATAGATTTAGACCTAATGCATAAATCGCATGTGATTTATCGATTGTAAAAAATGGCACAAGTGCTACATCGAATGAAGGACTCCCGAGGAGTTTCAAGGGAAAACTGGTCTCAGACAACTCGGACCAGTGTATGGGGCCTTAAAAACCATATGTGTGCTTTTAGCATAACTTGAAGGTGATGGCAATCAGCCATTCACTGTTTGGCTGCAGGCTACTGCCTGCCCACTATGATTATGTGTAAGTAACAATCAGATTGTTCAGGCAGTATTCCCTACCTGCCTCCCAGGAAGATCCATAGGGAAAAGTGCAAGTGCAGATGCCCCCTGGCCCAGAACGCCCCTGCTCAAAGGCCCCCTAGAATTGCTCAGTGGCCTTTATGTTAAGATACTCTCAGTCCCCAGTAGACAGGGGCAGTGGCACTCTACTGCACATATGCCATTCTCAGGGGAACAAAAGGCGCGTGTGCCATTTTCCTAGTGATTTCAGGACTACAAATGTGCAGATCTTTGCGAAAATGGACCATCTTTAATGGGCTCATTTATGTGTGGGGCCTCCTGGACCCAGGCACCCACGTACGCTCATGCCATCTCTCTCTTTTACAAAACAAGGTTGCAAAGTAGGTGTCATTAATCCCTTAGTAATTTGATTGATTCTGAACAATTTCTCTGAGTAACACTAACTACAATGGACTAAGGGGGTGATTCTGGTTGACTCAGTAAGCTGCGAAGATTGCATTGGTGGCCCGGCAAATGCACACACCCCCACCGCCAGTTTCCCTCGCAACCATGCAAAGGGATGTATCACGAAGACACATCACCTCACATGTGCCCGCAGCAGGGGAAATCAAATTCGCAAATATGTCAGTGGAGACTAATAGGCTGAAGTCATGTGATGTCAGCCGCCCACCCCTGGCACACCTTGTTCTGCCCACAATCCATTGGGAACACCCATGAAACTCTGGGTGTTCCCTAGATAAATATTTGCACATGCACAGTTAGCAGTGGCAGCAAAATAACATTTGGGCAGTTACAAATGAAAAGCCGACACATAGACAATTGTGCGGGCAATTTCTGGAGATGTTGGGGAACAGTTAACAATATTGCTGCATCCACATCGTGATCCCCAAATTGTAATGTATAGAGCATAAACATTGATCTTTTATAACGGTCATAGATTGATGCCCATCCCTTCCCTATGTGCACCTAGTAAATCGATTTCTCATTACACACAGGCGGCTCACTAATTACCATAAATGAGTAGTACATGGAAACGGTCTAGTTTGTAAAAAAACACATATCTTAAATGTCTATAACACACCACTAGAACATGCTATTGCAGATATAATAGACATAGCATATATCACCTAGTAGATATACTAGATCCCTCATAGATTCATGGATGATGCCTCCAAAAGTTCCCGAATGTAAGTCCTTCTTACCACTTTCCACCTAAGGAGAAATGAGGGAGGTATGAGACTTTTACATTGTTACATCATGAACCATTGTTTTGTATCCAAATTCCCCAATATGTCTTTCTGATTAATACTATTCTGCTGGTGTTTTTTTTTTTTTTTTTTTAAGACATACAGTAATGTTTCATAGTAAAAAGAAAAATAATGTTTTATTCCTTATAATATACACATTAGTCCTATATACCTATATGTGTCCACCCACAGCCCCTAGAGAATGTAAACTCTTACGAGTAGGACCCATTCTCCTTTTGTGGTCCGTATAGAATAATGTAGTTTGCGGACTGCACTTATGTGACGTCTGCTGACGTTTGTGGCCAGCCCTCCCAATGGCCAGGGAACCACAGGTTTTCTGCGACTCTTCCAGAAACCGCCGGCATTACACCCCCTCAATGCCCAGCACCTGTCAATAACTTTGCGAGCAGCCAGCTGTAAAGCGTACTGTGAGCATGCACGGTCTTTCGATAATAGACAAGGTTGCAAATTCACAGCCCCGTGTACAGTTCTGAATCGGTCCCATACTAATAAGCATTTCACAAAGGAGATGATCACATCCTCAGATGCAGACTCCATAGCCACTGCACTCTGTTACTATGGCAGGTATTACTGAATTTCAGGGCCTACTGGTGATCAGGGCTGGCATCAAAATTTGTGACAAAATGGCCAGGGCTCCCCTTGTCGAACCCCGGTGTGCCTGGTGACACCTCCGGTGTCCGCCGCACTGGCCGCATTACTCAACCTCTATAATGCATGTCTGGGCCCGGGACTGGAGCCCCCGCAGTTTCCCCTGATGGCTGCCCTGCTAGTAATCAGTTTATTGAGGTAAGTAGAAACTCTTGAAATATATAGACATTTTTATTCTATTCTTGGTGAGGGATGATTAAACACTATGGCTGAAGTACATGGTAGGAAAATTGCTTGCTCAGAGTGTTCTAGTCCATAGGTGTGGTGCGTGGATAGAAACCTTTTATTGTGAAGTAATCAGGAATTATATGAAGGTAACATGTTATGCTCTGTATTGCGGGTGGAATACAAATCTGTTCTGAAAATGTTTATGAAGGCCATTTTTGTGTTTATGGGCCTAATTTTGAACACACGCAAATTGTGCAGCTATCGAACAATTGCGCATGTGTACCGTACACAACGTGCATGCATGAGAGCGGAAATAGCGGCTGAAAATGCGTATGGATCATTAACGCAATGTGGCCGGAGCTGACTGACAGGAAGCTGGTGTTTGTGGGTGGAAACCGGACGTTTTCTGGGTGTGTCTGAAAAAACACAGGCGTACCAAGGCATTTTGAGGAGGGTCTGTGGCGTCAGCATTGACCACTTCCAGCCTGTCTCAGTCGCAGATTAGTGAAAGCCTCAGACATACTCACATCTGCACAGATGGCAAAGTTTATTTTCGGGAATTGCGACCGGATGTGAGAGAGGACTGCGATTCGCAATTCATTCGCAATTCTCTCACAATTTTGCAATTTGTGTCTTTTCTCTCTGTCTAGGCGTCAGCATTCTCCTCGCAGTCCACTGCAAACTCAGTGATTCCTGCTGGATTAGGCTCTATGAGGTCTAATCTTAATATAGACTCCAAAATGTACATTCTTTATTATTGCCATGATTTGGAATGCTTCTTCTGGGCTACTTATGAAGAGAGACAGACATAGGGATCAGCCCATCCTGGCAATGAGTAAAAAGCTGAGATTTTTGAAGGTTATTAACCCTCCCATAACATCAAGTTAAACATATGCACAGTATCGCAGCCAATTTTCCAAGTAGAAATTTGGCGATTTGGCCCCTCATAGTATTATGGACCTTATTCCAACCTGATCGCTCATGTGCAAAGTTACAGATGACTGCAAGTAATTAGCTGCCACCCAGACAGAAAGATAACCCGCCCTATGTAAGTTTGCTAATTAATTGTGAAAGTATCGGTATTCATGAACCATCTAATGAATTTTCCGGTCTGTGCAAATCCTGATTCTTCCACAACTCTGCATCACAGACAGGCTGATCATGGCTGCGCTGACATCACACCCTCTTATACTCTCAGAAAACAGCCAGTTATTAGCCCCAAACGCTGACTTCCTGTCAGTCATATTGTGAGGTGATTGTTATTAGATCCATTTTCTATTTATGTCACTTGCGCAGTCATTCGATCATTGAACGGATTGCGTGTTCACACATCAGCGATCAACTATGGTGGTGTTTTTTTCTGTCCCACTTCTTACATATCTGAACTACATTCCCTAGTGGGTACTCTCATCACCACAACAGAATGTATATTTACCTCAACAAAGAAGTATGCATTGCCTCGTGTTCCATATGTCAGGGCAGGTTTCCTGCTTAGCCACACATTATCAGATATGACAATATAATCCACATCAGAGAAGAAATGCTCCTGTGCTTTAATTAGTTCCTCAAAACCAGGTGAACCTGTTTCTTCTACACCTTCTATGATGAACTTTAGATTTACAGGGATATCCTAAGGAAAAGAAAAAAGAAAATAGATATGAAATAAACTGTACTTCTACTGCTTGGCTGTCATGGGGAAATGTTTCTTTCTAGAGTTGGTGTCAAAATGCACAATGCAGTATTTCTAATTGGTTCACTTACAGAATGAGACCGTCTGCTTCTTTGGGCATTACTATGCACAGAGGAAGAGTACACTATTCAGCACATGTGTAATTATGAATTGCCGATCTATATTCAAAGACCCCTAATATCTTATGTATTTGAATATACAGATATAGCCACGCTCATCTATCCTGTTGGTCCGCCATCCTGGGTTCCTAGTCCCGCCACGAGAAATGTCCCGTTATTTCGCACTAATGCGTACTATGGCGGTAGCATGTAATTGCACTGATTTGCAGATAGGTGGGCTCCCCACGGACCACAGACACAGACCCCAGGACACCAGACCACGGAGCCATGGATGGGCTCAAGATAGGTAAGTATCAGTATGTGTGGGCTATGTATGTAATAAAGCTTTATTTTTCATGCGTCAGTGTGCTTTTATTTAACTATTGGTTTTGCTGCGGAACTAAGAGTCGCAGGAAGCCCATTAATGGGCCACATGCTGGGACTTGTGGTTCTCCAAGTCCCAGAATGCGTTCCAGGCTTTCTGGGACTCATAGTTCCACAGCAAAACCCAATGGTTTTCTCTATTTTTACACCTTTAATCAGCCCGGGACCCACAGCCCAGGGGAAAGCACCAGGCTTTAGCCTGGGCAGGTAAGTTCTGGAGGGGGGGGACCCCTTCGTTGGGGGGGTGTCCCCACTCTCCCAGGACCCCTGCCCAGGCTGACTGGTCGGTAGGGTTAATGTTTTGGCTGCGGGACCTTATATAATAAATGTCCCCCGGCTGTGACATTACCCTGCTGGCTCTTTGGGCCTTGGGCTGTTTCTTTAAATACGGGGGACCCCTATTCATTTTGTCCCCTGTATTTTGGGAACCAGCTCCGGCCCTGGAGCTGGTTTTAAAAAATCAGCAGAGCCCTACGAAAAATTTTCCCTGATTTTTTAAAACCAGCCCTGTCTCTTTGAGCCTGGTGCTGGTTACAGCCGTGGGGGGACCCCACACCGTTTTTTTACACTGAAGCCTGCACGCATATGACTGAACCATGCAGGTTGCCAATACGAATTTGTAGTTTAAAATATCGAAAAAAATACGAATCAGTATGCCATTGGATAATACGAATCAGTCAAATATGACTGATTAGTAAATTATCTTATTCATTCGTATTAAGAATACGAATACGATTTTTTGTATTCTAATTCTTAGTAAATTTCCCCCTATGTGACTAGCAACACTATTACTGTAATCATTTGTACAAATTGGTGGGAATAGGTAACATATAATACAGGAGATGGTGATATATATATGTGTGTGTGTGAAACAGTTTATTTATAAGCAGCCAGCGGTGTAGCTAGGTGCCATGGTGCCCGGAGCAAGGGCATATTTTGCGCCCCCCCCCGGTAATGAATTGGGGGCGTGGCTAACGGAATCTGCCGCGCTATACAAGTCGCTGTAACGGAATCTGCTGCGCTATATAAGACGCTGTAACGGAATCTGCTGCGCTATATAAGACACTGTAACGGAATCTGCTGCGCTATATAAGACACTGTAACGGAATCTGCTGCGCTATATAATACACTGTAACGGAATCGGCTGCGATATATAAGACACTGTAACGGAATCTGCTGCGCTATATAAGACACTGTAACGGAATCTGCTGCGCTATATAAGACACTAACGGAATCTGCTGCGCTATATAAGACACTGTAACGGAATCTGCTGCGCTATATAAGACACTGTAACGGAATCTGCTGCGCTATATAAGAAACTGTAACGGAATCGGCTGCACTATATAAGACACTGTAACGGAATCTGCTGCGCTATATATAAGACACTGTAACGGAATCTGCTGCGCTATATAAGACGCTGTAACGGAATCTGCTGCGCTATATAAGTCGCTGTAACGGAATCTGCTGCGCTATATAAGGCGCTGTAACGGAATCTGCTGCGCTATATAAGACGCTGTAACGGAATCTGCTGCGCTATATAAGACACTAACGGAATCTGCTGCGCTATATAAGTCGCTGTAACGGAATCTGCTGCGCTATATAAGGCACTGTAACGGAATCTGCTACGCTGTAACGGAATCTGCTGCGCTATATAAGTCGCTGTAACGGAATCTGCTGCGCTATATAAGGCACTGTAACGGAATCTGCTGCGCTATATAAGACGCTGTAACGGAATCTGCTGCGCTATATAAGACACTAACGGAATCTGCTGCGCTATATGAGACGCTGTAACGGAATCTGCTGCGCTATATAAGACACTGTAACGGAATCTGCTGCGCTATATAAGACGCTGTAACGGAATCTGCTGCGCTATATAAGACGCTGTAACGGAATCTGCTGCGCTATATAAGACGCTGTAACGGAATCTGCTGCGCTATATAAGACACTAACGGAATCTGCTGCGCTATATAAGTCGCTGTAACGGAATCTGCTGCGCTATATAAGGCACTGTAACGGAATCTGCTGCGCTATATAAGACGCTGTAACGGAATCTGCTGCGCTATATAAGACGCTGTAACGGAATCTGCTGCGCTATATAAGACGCTGTAACGGAATCTGCTGCGCTATATAAGACACTGTAACGGAATCTGCTGCGCTATATAAGACACTAACGGAATCTGCTGCGCTATATAAGACACTGTAACGGAATCTGCTGCGCTATATAAGACACTGTAACGGAATCTGCTGCGCTATATAAGAAACTGTAACGGAATCGGCTGCACTATATAAGACACTGTAACGGAATCTGCTGCGCTATATATAAGACACTGTAACGGAATCTGCTGCGCTATATAAGACGCTGTAACGGAATCTGCTGCGCTATATAAGTCGCTGTAACGGAATCTGCTGCGCTATATAAGGCACTGTAACGGAATCTGCTGCGCTATATAAGACGCTGTAACGGAATCTGCTGCGCTATATAAGACACTAACGGAATCTGCTGCGCTATATAAGTCGCTGTAACGGAATCTGCTGCGCTATATAAGGCACTGTAACGGAATCTGCTACGCTGTAACGGAATCTGCTGCGCTATATAAGTCGCTGTAACGGAATCTGCTGCGCTATATAAGGCACTGTAACGGAATCTGCTGCGCTATATAAGACGCTGTAACGGAATCTGCTGCGCTATATAAGACACTAACGGAATCTGCTGCGCTATATAAGTCGCTGTAACGGAATCTGCTGCGCTATATAAGGCACTGTAACGGAATCTGCTGCGCTATATAAGACGCTGTAACGGAATCTGCTGCGCTATATAAGACACTAACGGAATCTGCTGCGCTATATAAGACGCTGTAACGGAATCTGCTGCGCTATATAAGACACTGTAACGGAATCTGCTGCGCTATATAAGACGCTGTAACGGAATCTGCTGCGCTATATAAGACGCTGTAACGGAATCTGCTGCGCTATATAAGACGCTGTAACGGAATCTGCTGCGCTATATAAGACACTAACGGAATCTGCTGCGCTATATAAGTCGCTGTAACGGAATCTGCTGCGCTATATAAGGCACTGTAACGAATCTGCTGCGCTATATAAGACGCTGTAACGGAATCTGCTGCGCTATATAAGACACTAACGGAATCTGCTGCGCTATATAAGACACTGTAACGGAATCTGCTGCGCTATATAAGACGCTGTAACGGAATCTGCTGCGCTATATAAGACACTAACGGAATCTGCTGCGCTATATAAGACACTGTAACTGAATCTGCTGCGCTATATAAGACACTGTAACGGAATCTGCTGCGCTATATAAGACGCTGTAACGGAATCTGCTGCGCTATATAAGACACTGCGCTATATAAGATGCTGACAGCTGTACATAAATATATATACAGATAAAGATATATACTGTACAACACAGCAGGGCGGCAGCAGAAGCCAGAGAGATTCACTTCCCCCCTCCCCCCCCCCTCCTCCCCTGGGCCCCACGAATCCCCCAAACCCCAAGTTTATTAACATCTTTAATTAGCTTAAAATGCACTGTCTGCAGGAGCCTATGATGAGTTGCAACTCACCATTAGGATCAGAATTAGGATGCTGCCACTGCTCCCCGTGAAAGGGGGGACTTCTACATCAAGGGTACATGTCTTCAAGCGCAGGGCGGGCAGCAGTAACGGGACCCGGCACAGCAGTGAGCTTCACTCATGGGGCAGCAGTGTCTGGAGTTTTTGGTGCTCCCTGCAGACCCCACTGGTGGTGGCTCCTCCACGGGGTCTCTGCCATACAACCACTGCTCCAGAGTTCCGGCCCCCAGAGACGTGATGACGTCCACCCGCAGGCGCTGCGTATTTCCTGTGCCCCCTGCACAGTGAGTGACAGGTGCGTGCGGGGCAGCAAGCCGGGCTTTCATTGGCGGCAGCGGTGATTGCTGGAGCCTGGCCAGCGGGGGGGTGGGGGGCGAGTCCACGGAGGTGGGGTGCGGTGTGAGTGCGGCTAATTGCCGCACCCACATTGTGATGCCACTGAGGCCCTGTATAGTACGATGCAGGGATCATTTGCGGGGGGGGGGGGGGCGGGCCGGAGGCGCCAATCGACCCCCGGAGCATGAGCTCCGGTGGCTCCGCCCTCCCTACGCCTCTGTAAGCAGCCCATAATATGATCAGATAGCCTATTATTTTGGAAGACCACCATAGTGCAACTACAATGATATAGTCATCTGGTACGGCATGGTTTTTGCATATGAAACACAAATAAATACTTAATCCATCAACTTCTCTCTTTCCTTAAAATATTTCACCAACTGCTCCCTATATAACAGAAAAATCTAAATGGTACTTATGTAATATCTGGACTCCCGTTTTTCTTATGAGACCTCGTCCCCTCGCGGGGCTCGCTGCGCTCACCACGCTTCGGGCGCGGTGGCTCGCTGCGCTCGCCACACTATATAAAATAAACTCCATGCGTAGTTGGATAGTAGGGGTATGAAAAAATGGGGTGCATTTAACATGGGAGTCCAGATAATACATAAGTACCATCTAAATTCTTAGTAATAAAAGTTACAGTATATTTAATGTGTGCATCAACAAATGACAACCCTCTTCTAAGTTTGGTTTTGTATGTTCCTTGGGCATTACTCTAGTACTACTAGATTACAAAGTAAGGAGATTTAGGGGTATATTCAATGCTCTTTAGCGAGCTGTGATGGTGAGCAGTGCCAATAGCCAAGTCAGTATTCAACTGACCCCCTGCACATGCCGTTTCCACTTCACTGGGTTTTTACAGCGAGGAGGAAACGGTATGTGCAGCTCCCTGCATTAGCCGCAAACCTCGCCATTTGGGGGAATCCTCGCTGTCCTCTGACACTCAGGATTCCTCCGGAACATTGAATAGGGTGAGCGGCCGGGGCAGGGGTTAAACAGTGAGGATGGCTTGTTTTCAGTGATCCTGGTGTAGATGTGTCTGTACTGGGCTGTGTGTGTGTGTGTGTGCGCATGTATATATGGCATGGTGTAGTAGTGTCTTTACGTATATATATGGCATGGTGTAGCAGTGTATGCACTGGGCTGTGTGTGTATATATGACATGGAGTAGTAGTGTCTGTACTGGACTGTGTGTGTGTGTATATGGCATGGTGTAATAGTGTCTAGACTGGGCTGTTTGTGTGTGTGTGTGTGTGTATAAATATATGGCATGGTGTAGTAGTGTCTGTACTGGGCTGTGTGTGTGTGTGTATAAATATATGGCATGGTGTAGTAGTATCTGTACTGGGCTGTTTGTGTGTGTGTGTGTGTGTGTGTGTGTGTGTGTGTGTGTATGTATGGCATGGTGTAGTAGTGTTTGTACTGTACTGGGCTGTTTGTGTGTGTGTGTGTGTGTGTGTGTGTGTGTATGTATGGCATGGCATGGTGTAGTTGTGTCTGTATTGAACTGGGCTGTTTGTGTGTGTGTGTATGGCATGGTGTAGTAGTGTCTGTACTGGGCTGTTTGTGTGTGTGTGTATATATGGCATGGTGTAATAGTGTCTGTACTGGGCTGTGTGTGTTTATAATATATGGCATGTTGTAGGAGTGTGTGTATGTGTGTGTGTTCACCTCTGAGGTGAAGTACCGCCAGTGACCAGTAGACCAAACTACTCAATTGTGGCTTTTAATTAATTAAATGGAAACGGGACAAAGGATCTACAGCAAAAAGATAGACAACCATTAGGTCGACACCATTAGTTCGACAAGCAAAAAGGTCGACATGCAAAAAGGTCGACATGCAAAAATGTCGACACTACCATTAGGTCGACATTGTCTAGGTCGACAGTCAAAAGGTCGACATGGGGGTTTTCACTGTTTTTAGACCCAAATGTCGACACAGTCGACATGGACACACTTTGAAGTGAACCGCAGCCCCTCGCATCGCTCGAGATGCTTCGGCACACTGTTTTATTCTCATACCTTGCCCTAGTGCATGGTAGGGCATGAAATACCGCCTGTCGGCACAAAAAACAGTGAAAAACCCCATGTCGACCTATTGACTGTCGACCTAATGGTAGTGTTGACCTTTTTACATGTCGAACTAATGGTGTCGACCTAATGGTTGTCTATCTTTTGCTGTAGACAAATAGTCCGGATACCAATTAAATATGTAACATTTTCACTTTTATATAATAGATGGGTGACAGATCTCAGCGTTCATAATTATTATCTGCGTTGTTTTACCTGTTTCAGGGCTATGTATGTGTCTATGGCATGTATCCAGGCTAACACAGGCCCTTTGTTGTCTGTTGCACCTCGTCCATACAGGTTTCCTTCAAATAATATGAATATATAGAATTAGAGGGGAGAGGATATCACATAGCAAAGACAAATGTTCATTAGTTTGGAGAACTGTCTTTCTGATCAATTTGATCAATTAAATGATCAAAGCCTTGGAGAGACCATGGATCCCTCCCAGCATTCCCCACTGCTGCTGGCATCATTCTGCGTATGCGCACAGGGACTCCTAGGTTGCTGACCTGGAAATCCAGTCATGGCCAGATTGAGTCCATGGGGGGCCAGGGTACCGAACAAAAGTGGTCCCTCACTCCCCTAGGCACCTCTGCTCCATGCCACAGCCCTTAACAGCTCTACCAGCAACAGGAGCCTCAGAGGGAGGGCCCTACACTACAGGGAGAGTGAAGACCCCACGAAGACTCCAGGCTGCTGAGGAGGGACGATTTCATGCTGCCGAGGGAGGGGTACAGCATGTCCAATGTCAGCGGCTGTGCGGCACCTCCCTCCTACCTCCTTTTGTACAGCAGGCACTCTCCAGCCTCTGCTCCGCTGCTACCAGGAGAGTTGCTGCTGGTGGAGGAGGCTAAGGAGGTTTGACAGGAGTGGAATAGCTCTGGCTAGAGGGCCCCTAAGGTTGGGGGGGGGGGCTGTGGGTACTAACCCCCTCCGCCATACAGTTTTGAGTCCTTTGCATTACTATTTGCATACGTTTCTGCATATGCATTTAGTATTAATGCGTTGCCCATGCGATGTGTGGCGGGATGCACTGGCGATGTTTAGTGCATCCCGCCGATAGCCAGTAGCATGGCTGTTAGGTGCGGAATGGCTGGTACTTTATCATTCTCCACTTTATTACTTTTCAATACATCTGGGCCCTGAGGTTGTGTACACGGTGCGATTCAGGGTCACTTTCTATACGATTTGTACTGAAACGCATTCGATGCTGATTTGATCCACATGCGCATCCCCGCTAGATCGGGATTGAATGGGCAAATAGACTGTGCACAAGAGACTGTATATTACAAGTCTGCACTATATAAAAATGTGTTTTGCTTGCTGTGCAATTCGATCCTCACCGAATTGGGATGGAATGGAAGAGAATTACACCGTGTGTACACACCTTTACAACTATACTTTGGTGACGTGAAAAAAACATTGACAAGGTACTGACCATTTACTTCAGTTAGTGTGAAGGGATCAGTTTTCCATCCATCCTCTTTTTTGGCAGGCTGAACATCCACATGTCCATAAAAGCAGACTGTTGCCTTAGTGGTGTCATTCCCTAGCTCAGCTAAGATTGCTGGAGGGAATTTGATTTGTTGCCCATCATATAGCTGCAGAAAAACATCCAGGTTAATATTTCAGAAGCCTAACCATTCAATTGCAAAGAATATCAACTGACGGGCATATCAAACACATGTATTGATGGTTGGGCATATATTTCTTTACCTGCACACATTAGGCACAACAATTGGTTGATCAGGTCATCTGGTCCACCAATTGTTGGTCAAACAATTCTTATGGAGGTTTTCCCAGCACACACTACCTGGAGGCATCTACCGTAGTTGTTTACGATCGCTTGAACCCATAAGAGTTCTCCCTTTTCAACATTGTTATAAGGTACAGTTGTATTATTTCCTGTTAGAGTGTATGAGTGCTCAAAACTATTTATTGACGATTAGAATCGTCTATAGGAGGAATCACTCCTGAATCATTGGTTTATCATGTGGCACACACTAAGGCCACTTGTTTGATTGTGTGATTTATTACCTCATATAACATCAAGTTACAATTACAATTTTACCCCTGATGAAGTCGTTGTAATGAAACGCGTTGGTCACTTGTACAACTGTAACACTGTTCTACTGAATATGAAGAATTTCATTCTGATAAAATTGAAGTGCAACAACCACACTTTTTTATGGACTTTCAATAAATGGACTATATTGTCACTCTATGTGTGTTTGTTTGAACACACACATAGGGGGTAATTCTAATTCACTCGGAAAGGCACAATCACTCTCTAATGGACATAACTATAAGCACTGCAGGTGGGGCTGATGTAACGTGCAGAGAGTCAGATTTGGGTGTTTTATTGTTTCTGTGCAGGGTAAATACTGACTGCTTTATTTTTACACTGCAATATAGATATCAGTTTGAAGTACACCCTCCACCCAAATCTAACTCTCTCTGCACGTTACATCAGCCCAACCTGCAGTGCATATGGTTTTGTCCATTAGAGAGTGATTGTGCCTTTTGAGTGAATCAGAATAACCCCCATAGTGACGTCATGCCGGTGACCCTGGCTGTAATCAATACAGCTTGTTATTAACAGACATCATGCACAATGCATGATGTCTGTTAATAACAAGCTGTATTGTTTACAGAGTAGCCCGGGAGCTGGGGTGGCCGGGATGACGTCACTTCTGGGTGACACACGGTCACATGACTGGAAGCTGGAGGAGTCCCTGAATGCCTGGACCTCACGCAGGCTGCACACCTCGGTACAGTAGAAGGGGAGGGGGTAAGTTTTACACTGTTTATTCATGCTATATATTGTGCACATTGTGTGTTGTGAAGTGTTAGTCCTGAGGGAGTGGATTCGGTCCACGAAACGTTGACAATAAATTGTGGAGTGCCTTCCTTTTGTTGGAGTTTGTATGAGAGGGTCTGTCACCCCTGAGAGTGGCACCTGGAGCAGGATCACTCCTGGTATACTGTACTGCCTGACAATGGGCCTAATAAAGGGGCCCGAAACATTGCAAATGCACCTTTGATTTTTGTGAAATTCTTTGAAGCAAGTGAGTGCCGGTATTCATCTATATACATGCTCTCCAGACAAAAGCAATAAAGCAAGTTCCGACTACTCGCATTATATTATATATTATTATTATATATATTATATATAAGGCCAGACGCTGAAGCGCTGAGATTGGCGAGAACTACCGGAGAGATCCGTGAGTGCACTGTGGAGGCCGGTGGCCGAGATATTTGCCAGTGTGGATATTGATATAAAATCTTGTGGTAATCAGTCCACTGCTGATGAAACCTGCGGTACGCAGATTGTACTTATGCTGCTGAGATTTTAGCATGATTTTAAAAGTATATAAAAAATTATAATGCACTATTAGGCGCCCTTTCTATCTTTTGTAGTGTGTTGTTGTGGGTCCTGCAGGAAAGAGGACGAAGAAAGGAGCAGCGGTCCATAGTCGGACAAGTGCTTTTAAAACCAAACAGTGGACTTGCCAGAAGGCGGACTTTTTAGCAGGTGTCAGCACACCTAATTTTGTATTGATATACAGTATATATATATATATATATATATATATATATACACACACACACGATAAGTGAGACATATGGCTCCCGGGATGAATATAGGGGTCAGGCAGACCCCTCTAAGAAGTGCCAGTCATTTTCATGTGCCTCAAGTGCCTAGTGGGAAATACACGATGGATAGCTCCTTTGTTATTATATGAGATATAACTAAAATGATACTAATATGCTGCATACATGCTGGACTAAAGGCCCATACACACTGGGGGACTTTGAGCTGAAAGCCGCCCAGTGTGTACGGGGTAGCGGTGAGTGCTGATGCGCGCTCCTGCATCAACACTGGCCCGGACACTCATCTGCTGGTAACACGGTCCTGCTATGGAAAGTCGTCCACCCACGGGGGGGGGCGCTTGTATCCAAAATGCGCGATCAGTGTGTATGGCGTGCACTGAGCGGTTTTCAGCCCAGCAATTTTCCCCATCATCTCTCACCATACACGCCGGGCAAAATCGCCCATTGTGAATGTATCTGAACACTTACCGTTTCAAAGCCCATATGTACAAGCTGCACAGAGGCTCCCAAAGTTTTAATCCTCTCTGCTGTCATTTCCACCATTCTGATCAATTCTGGACGAAATTGAGGGTCGCTGGAATCGCTTGGAACAGCCACCCAATCTTTAAGGTCCTGTACAAAAATGAAGCTAAATATGAACGATTAACAATCCAATAAACCGTATTCTATATACTTTACTCACATTTATCAGCAGATGAAAAAATGGTCTAGGTGAATTGGGAAAAATTCATGTAGTGTTTGGAAATTATTATATTGTAGAATAACTAATAAAAATAGAATGTATATATCTATGCAATAGAAGTATAAAAGCCCAGACTAGAAGGGCTGGTCACAGACTTGGGGGTTGAGATTGAGAACTGCACATAAGTGCAATAGAAGAATGAGTGGATCCCACAGTGACATCTACAGTAGCAAGCTCAACTCTACACTAATGACAAGGTGACACAGTAGTTATGGGAAATACATATATATATATATATATATATATATATATATATATATATATATATATATTATCAACAATTACTTCCTAATAATATTCCTGTCTAAAGAAATAAACATGAAGCCACAGTGGGGTGTGGACTATTATAGAGACGGGTTTATTTACTAAGATGGGAGTTTTATTGAAGATGTTGCTATGGGCAACCAATCAAATGATCTATTATCTTGTAGAAGGTGCTCAATAAATAAGAAGTAGATTCTGATTGACTTCTAGGGGCAGCAACCCATCTTCAGTAGAGCTCCCATCTTAGTATATAAACTCCACAAAATAGAGACTAGTCAAAAGGTCAAC
Organism: Crinia signifera; assembly: GCF_055691185.1. Classification (NCBI taxonomy): domain Eukaryota; kingdom Metazoa; phylum Chordata; class Amphibia; order Anura; family Myobatrachidae; genus Crinia; species Crinia signifera. Next base: position 99,341,548 of record NC_139221.1, on the reverse strand, counting down.
ACCAAAAAGTTGACATGATAAAGATTGACAAAGGCATAGCGGTTGACACAGTCTTGCCGATGCGGGCGGGGGGGGGGGGGGGGGGAGCGGAGGTTATGCTGCAATATGGCCCTCATTATTTATTTAATTTCTATTTACCACAGAAAAGCCTGCACAGGACAGCTTGCACGGATCTAACTGGTGCATGCAGGCTTCAGCCTAATCTGGAGTATTTTCCAGTCATATTTCTGCTGAATTACCAGCCAAATTCAGCAGTGCGAATGTTGGTAAATGAGCACACCACCGTAGAACTCATGGTCATATACAGCCGAGTTCTATCAATGGTGTATTCATTTGTATACCAGAATTTGTCTGAGTGTGCCATATACTGTATAAGTACCAAATTTGTCTGATAATAAAATAGTTGATGCTAATTGGGTACGATCCAATGAGTATAGGTATTCGTGCATTCGTACCCATTTGATCTTAGTAAGTTTCCCGCAATGTGTTTAATGCAGATTTTCCCAGTAGCTCCTAATGAAAAAAATCCACATCAAGTGCAACCTCTGGCAAAAGGTAGTGCCAATAATACCGCTTTCAGACAGCGGCGGCCGAATAACCCAGCAATTACTAGGCTTTTCAAGTGCCGGGTTATTAGGTCGGCCGCTGTCAAACCCCCTTCACACAGGAGAGGAAATCTCTGCGTCTAAAATTTAGACCTGGAGATTTGCGCTATTACATGGGGTTTTCTTCTGTGTGAAAGGGTCGATCCGGATCTTAAAGTCCGGGTGTCCAACCCTGGTCTTTTGCAGGGTCGGACTCCCGAAGTTTAAGATCCAGATCAACCCTTTCACACAGAAAAAGGCCCCGGGAATTTGTTTTCTGTATGAAAGGGGCATTACCAAGTCAGTGTTGCCTACCTGACCCTCTCTCTATGAGGGAGAAAATGCTCTGTTCCTGGACTTCCCTGGTAATGTACTGTATGATTGCCATCACCTGTGGTGAAGCCTTTTTTTTATCAATTACCTAGCTCCCCACAGGTGATGGCAATCATACATGTCCAGGAACAGAGCATTTTCTCCCTGAAAGAGAGGGTCAGATAGGCAACCCTGTACTGAGAAACCTGCACTGAGCTTTGGCTGCAGGGTAAACCCTGAGGATAACTGAATCTGCCCCATAGGATGTGTTAGGCATTACCATTAAAAAAAGACACTTCTATTTTAAGAATAAGTTCTTTTCAGGTTCTTCCCTTACCTGAACAAAGTCATTTTGATGTACATCAATGTAACTGAAAAGAGCTTCTTCTAACTTCTCAGATGCATCAGCTCCAAACGGCAGCATGATTAACGGGATAATGAAGATCTGCAAATAAGTAAAAGCATGGGTGAAAATGCATAGGACAGGTACATTGTCTCTATGCTATTATGCAGGCTGTTAATACTAGATGCGTCACGTTAAGCAATTAGAACTTTGCTGTGTCTGCAAGATCAGCTGAAAACAATTCTTTGTTCCATCAGCCAGAGGATTGCATAATGTCAATAGCCCGTTGAGATTTACCACGGACAAGAAAACACAGGCTGCTTCCTTTCAGAGCTGATCAAAAAATGTTTCCTGTCACACATTCCAGTTTGTTATTTCGTATTCTGCATTTCACCAGTGTTTCTCTTTTTGTCAAGATAGAATATTGTAATAAATATGTAAATATCTGACTGGTTGCAGTGATTTAGATATGATGTAAGTAGTACATGTGCTCCATTGTTTTACATTTTAGAAAATAAATAACATTTGCATGATAAAGAATATAGTTATGGTCTGTTAGATGTATTCTTACCTCAAAAAAGCCTCTAAATGTATTTGAGGTATGTTCCTCCTAAGAGAGTCAGCTGGAACAATGTGCCACATTTCAAGGAATACATGTATATATATATCTAGTTAGACCTGTCTAACTGGATTTATGGGCAAAACAAATGAGTAATGCTGCAGTCCCCTGCAAATATCACTCTGATAACCTGTATGAGGACACATTGTTTTAATAATATGTGCCTTTAGTAGTTAACCAAAACTTTTTCACCATTTGTTACACGTCACATATCATGTAATAAAACAAATATAAGCCTTTGTAGGCCAGTGGTGATGAGAGAGATGGGGGGGGGGGGGGACTAATTACCCAGGCCGAGGTCTGATGGAGGGGCCCTTATTACCTGGCAGCAGAAGCAGCTTTTGTCAGTCCAGCATATGGTACTGTGTGCTGGGCTGCAGTGTGGACGGGGACTTGCTTAAAGTGCTATTTTTTTTCTGTATTTTATTCAAAGGATACATGTTATGCTTCCCACAATTAGGCCACTCCCCTGAAAAGTACCAGGGCCCAGACAGGCTCTCTACTGCCCTGCACTGGACAGGAGAGACCATATACTGTAAGTTCCCCACAGTGTTTTGTTTTGTCTTTTTATATGTTGATTGCAACCTTAACCTATGGCCGGGTAAACATTAGGACAGCGTGCAAGCAGGCTGATGGTCGAGCCCAATTCCCAATAAACAGGAACTCTAAATATTATCATATGTCCATCCATACCTTCCAACATGACCCTCTCCAGGAGGGACACATTGCTCTGTTTCTGAACTTCTCCCTTAATTAATGATTGCCATCACCTGTGTTGAATTACCTTTCTTATGAATTAACCTGTGTGAAACAGGTGATGGCAAGCATACATTATGAGGGAAGTCCAGAAACAGAGCAATGTGTCCCTCCTGGAGAGGGCCATGTTGGGAGGTATGTATTATTGCTATTTTTGTAGGCCAGCAGGTATATACAATGAACTAGCTGCAGTACCTGGCTCCACTCGGGATACATATAGACAGAGCATAATTGGCAACCTGTAATATCTTCTATCGTGAGATGCCTGGAGAGGAGACGCAACTTGCCACTGTGTCCTCGGGTAGGGGGTGGGGCTAATTCATGTACAGAACCCCAATGATCTGTGTTTTGATCTCATCCAGAATTTTCATAGGAACGCCCATAACGCGCTGGGAGTTCCCATGGGCACAACCCATGACTGCTGCCTGACACCCCCCCCCGTAACACTGCTGCGTGCAAAAAGGCTGGCGTATGGTCAATTTGCTGCACCCACTCGTACGTGCGCATAACAGTTTATGCGCATGCGCAGTTGCACAACATCGCTCGCCGGTGTGAACGCAGGGGCCAAAAATTCAAGTATGTTACAATGTGTTCTCACCAGCTGCTGCTTCTTTGTGTCGTCTTTCTTTGAATGATAACAAAAAATCTGCTTCCTTAGAATTTATTGCTGTAACTTTTTACTATGCTGACTATGACCCTGGGCTGAGAGTCCAGGCCATTTAGGACTGATAAATTAACACTTAACAGGAGAACTAGTAAAAATGTAAGTGTTCTCCACAGTGTCGGTTTACCGCTTGGGGGAGCAAGCCACAGTGGGGTCTATGTGGGCGCCAGCACCCGCTGGACGCACTGACATGCTGCTGCCTGCCACTGCCTGAGCACCGGAGGCAAGTCAGCCGCAGCGCGTGTGCGGCCATGGCAGATATACGAAAAATCCCCCCCACTGACTGTACACAGAGCCGGCTATTGGCTACTGTGTCCAGGATGGGCGGGCAGATGGGCTTGCTGGGGCGGCCTGGGATGTGTCAGAGCCAAGGGAATCCGCAGTGTCTGCTGGTTTCTCTTCCTCTATCGTGCTTCAGCTTCTCCGTTATGCGTGTGAGGTCATCACGTCACGTGCTGGGGAAACATGCTGGAGAGAAGCCTGGAGGATGGGGGGTGTGCACCACAAACTTTTTGGCAGGGGGGAGCAAAATTTATAGTTATGCCACTGGTAGATAGTTGTTGATACTGACACTAAAAAATGAGTGAAAAACTCATGTCTACCTTTTGGTGTGTCTACCTTTTTAATGTCAACATTTTGACCCTGTTGAATTTTTGATCCGATTGAGATATTGCAAGTCGACCATTTGAGGTAGACCCATTGACTGTCTATCTAATAATTCACACTGGTGCAGGCACAGATCGGGTACACACCTCTCCAGCAGTGCAGTACACCCTGGAATTCTACCAGAGTCTACTGCACTCGTGCCGTTCTCCCTGGGAACACGGGGCCCACGCCGTTTCCCCAGGGAAATCACCAGAAAATGGCCACGGCAGCCATTTTACCAGTGTTTTTTTTCTGCTTCACAGTAGCGACGGACTGATGGAGAGGGGAGTATATTTACATGGGTGCAGGGTGTACAATGCGTGGGCCCCCTAGACCCAAAACACAGACGCAGGGGCATCAAGAGTTATATTAACTTTATTTTTCTAATGCCGTCCTTTGAAATATATATACATAATGGAGCTGATTCAGACACATACGTCTCTCCCCAGCTGTATGCATACAAATACACTATCGTTCAAAAGTTTAGGGTCACCCACCCGGATCATTTAATGTTTTACATGAAAACTTACGTTTTTTTGGGTTGGGATAATTTGGCCGACCATAGAACGGTCGACAGTCATTAGATCAACCACTGAAGGTTGACAGGCCTTAGTCCGACATCCTCAAAAGGTCGTTATGGCTTTAGGTCGAGAGGGTCATTTCCCAAATTTCTCTTTATTCACAACTTATTATTCTAAGTTTTTGTTTTAATACATTTCAAACTCTCTCTGCACATGTTACATCTGCCCCCCCCCCCCCCCCCCTGCAGTGCACATGGTTTTGGCCATTAGAGATTTATATACACAAACACATTGATTACTGCAATAGTCTCCTCCCAAGAACAGACTCTCGCCACTGCAATCCATTCTAAAGGTGCGTACACACGGGGACGATTATAGCAAATATCGCTGGAAATATGTATTGCCAGTGATTGGAGTGTGCACCAGCGATAAATCACCGGGTGCGCGCTCCCGTTTTCAGCCCCTGAATGGTCGCAGGTCAGAGGAGCATGCTCCTCCGACCAGCGACTTCCACTGCCTCTTCTCCCGGCTGTGTAGATTTTCATCTGTGACCATCTTTAGTCGCAGATGAAAATGGGACACTGAGCAATATGATTGCTGAGCAATATATTGCTAGCAATATATTGCCAACGATCATATTGCCCCGTGTGTACGCACCTTCAATGCTGCTGCTAGTCTGATCTTCCTAGCAAGACACTCATCATCTGCTGATCCGCTCTGCCAGTCCCTCCATTGGTTACCTGTGTTTTACCGTATTCAATACAAAACCCTTCTGCTAGCATTTAAAGTTATTAACCATACTGCACCAGCTCATGGGCGAGATGTATCAAATGGAAAATGCGGTAAAACCCCGGTTTTACCGCATTTTCCTATGTATCAAAAATGATACCGCAGTGAAGGGTATCGCCACCTTTGGGTGGCGATACCCTATAGAAGCCTATGGGCTTCTTTTCGCCGCCACCGACGCAAACCCGCCGCCTTGCCGACCCCCCCTCTGGCTTACCTTCCTGAAGGGTTCTCCTGGACCCTGGAAGGTAAACCTCTCCTCCCCCTGGTGACGCAGCCGGACGTCCTTCTGGCTGCAGGGGGGAGGAGGAGGCGCCGGGGACAGCTTGCTTAGCTGTCCCCGGCGTGACGCCGCGTGAGGGATGCAGGAGCCGGCTGGGAGGTGACGGAGACCCCCCCGCACACCACATTCCAGGTATCGCGGGGGGCCTCCGTCACCGCACCGCGATGCCAGCCGCATATGTTAGTACATATGCGGCGGCATCGCGACGGGGGGGGGCGCGAAGGGCGGCAATGTATTTTAATACATCCCGCCCCATATCTCTTTACTTATCTCAAAATATCTCCCATCTCAACCACTCCGCTCTGCACAAGATCTGCGTCTCTCACCACCTCCCATTCACTATTACAGGACTTTCATCGGACTGCTCCCACCCTATGGAATGCCCTTCCACGCACAATTAGAATCTCCACTCGCCTCCAAACTTTCAAATGTTCCCTGAAAAATCACCTCTTCAGGCAAGCCTATCATATTTAAGTTCCATACACATAACACTCTGATGCACTTATGTATTGTACACACTATTACAGAAGATGGTGCTGTTATTCGTCAATGTTTCAGGGTGCTAAACCCCATCTTCAGAAGCATGACACACACACACACACACATATACATATAGCAAAGTTGATAAAGCCGCACACCAGTAATATAAATACTGTGTCCGATGCCCTTCAGGAAATCCATAAAGATTTCAATGTACAAGCACAGTTGGCGTCACTCATCACAACAGCACACAGCGGGTGTATATATATATCAACATTTTAAGGAATATTTTACTTTGTCTTCAGGTATGCTTTGTGCTTTTGTGATTTCCGAGTGACGCTGACTGTGCTTATATTAAATACTTACAATACATATATTAAATACTATATATATATATATAAAACCAGGAAGGAATGTGGATACTTACTATGAGGACTGAGAATGAGCAATGTGGTAGAGAGAGTTGCATCATGTTCCTGTCCCTTCTCATTCTGCTGTTCCAGTGGGATGTCTCCGGCAACCAGTCAATTACAGCAGTTTCCCCAGCTGCATGCACCTACTGTACTTGATCAGTATAGAAGTTAAGTCCTCAAAGCCTAATATTAGCAGAGGGACAATAAAAATAGATACATGGAAATGGAGACAAGGAGGAATACACATGGCATGAGGCTGGAAAGAGACAGCCACAAAATAGCTAGCTACAGTGGATAAGTACAATTGCACAATTATGAGGTTTTTAGCAACATAATACACACTGACAGTTGAAAATATAACCAGTTTAGGGGGTACTTTATTTATCTCTCACAATTTTATCTTTTTCCAAGCTGTGACCCCCCCCCCCCCCCCCCACACCACTTGTGAAACTCTCACAACAGATACAAATGCAACCGTGTATGTAATTGAGCAGCCAGTAGTGTGGCTATAAAACACAGGCAAACCGACAATCATAAATGAGATAATAAGCAATAAATTAGCTTGTGATATCTCTGTATAGTAAGTAATGTGACAACTAAACCTGCATTGAAATCCTTACCTAGATTATGATTCTCATGGTTTGTAAATGATGTATATTTATATCATATCTGTAATATACAGCGATTATATAGCCCTGATGATGAGTGATTCCTAGGCTGCTTATCCCTGCTCAGTGCCTCTATGTATTTAGGCAGCAGCAGCATGAGAGCTATTATTGCTGAATGTACTCATCCTGCAATGCATGTACAGTAGGCACATTCTCTATAGTAACCCAGCTGCGGGCTCCGGCAGGTCACTGGTGCAGCAGCATGTGCACACAGCTACTATGTATGGCCAGACTCAGGACGTGCTGGTGAGCCGATCACTATCGGGATGATGCCCGGACCGACCCTAATTTACATAATGTGAATGATGATGTAACGTGTTATCGTTATGTTACTTCCATTCCCGCATACTACCACACATGCAGCAGGAGCCGGACACAAGCACATCGCAGATCACTTACATAGTCGCCATGCTGGTGAGCAGTCCTCCTCAGCACTGTATGTTCCCCCAGCACTGCCTGTGTATGTTATATGCACGTTCCCCTGGTGAGGGAGAAGGTGCCGGACAGTCGTCCTCGCAGTAGGCTGTGATTGGCTGGCATGTGCTTCCTGCAGTCACACCACAGCGCGGCTACTGTACATGGAGGGTTTGTGTGGGTCACTGGTCAGAATTCTGCGTGTTCCTGCACGTTGCAGATAGTTGTGCATATCGCACATAGAGATTGTTTGTCCCCAGGCTGTCACAGGTTTTTGCAGCTGATAATATAAAGGCCTAATAAAGGTGCCCATACACTATGTGATTTTGGGCCGCTTTTGGCACTTTGGGCCGATAAATCGGGTGACATCGGCCCAAAATTCATGTGCGTGACATCCGATCTGATGCGTGGTGAGGAGCAGCAGGGTGGGCGGCGTGTGCTGGTTCTGCAGCAAGCAGTGCGGAGCAGCAGGGTGGGTGGCGTGTGCTGGTGCTGCACCGGGGCGGGCGACGGGTACTGAGCACTAGCGGCCCGGGTGTTCAGCAGGATGGACAGCGGCGGGTATTAGAATTGTAAAATAACCTGTCAAATGACTAGACAGCCACTCAGAAGGGAGGCCGCTTATTTGCTGAGAGTGCTCTCTCTCAGACAATCAGAGGCTGGACAGTCATTTGACAGGTAACTTTAAAATTCTAATACCCGCCGCTGCTGTCCTGATGAACACCTGCTAGCATTCAGCACCTGCCGCCATCCCCACTGCTTGTCACCGCCCAATGCAGCACCCGCCATCCTCCCCACTGCAGCTCACTGGTTACATTTGATAAATCAAAAAATGATTGGGGGTAGCAGCACTGGTGCCTGTGATAAAGTAAATTTCTATATAATATAACCAATAGATTGGACGGATTTCACATTAAAATTGAATACATTTAATATAGTACATGATGTGACCAATAATTAAAAAGACACAATACTGGTATATAGCTGGGAATACATGGGAAGTAAAGTCTCACACATGGGGAATACTGTGGCTGTCCGTTCCTTGGGTGGGGACAGATAACCCAGTTAGTGAAATAGGATTTTGTTACCGTCCACCTTAGCTGAAGGCCAGTGTGTCCTTGTATCTCCCAGGAGCTTCAAGAAAAAGCTGGATAGTTGTCCAAAGTGAGGGAGTCGTGTACCACAACTGTGGCCAATAGGGGCGGCGGAATTCCAGGTGCAATGTAGGTCCAACAGGGATTGAAGACCTCTGAGGCTGGTCCAGACCAGGCCAAAACATGTGAGTGTGGGCAGGATACCTGACGCGTTTCACTGTCTCAGCTGCTTTTTAAAAGTGGGCACACAGTGGCCCTCACTCTGGTTTACTTGGATGGGGCCAAATTCGGCTCTGCGCATGGTATATTATGCACATGTACAGACTCCTTTGTGAACAGCATCAGCGACTTGCAAGGATCGGGGCGGCCCAGGGGCAGACAGCGGCGGGACTGGGGTCGCCCATGGAAATGCCCAGTGTTTTATGGGCGTCCCCATGAAAATGCTGGGTGTTCCCATGGGTACTCGGCAGGCTGATGCCTGCCGGGGGTGGGTGGCTGATGTCACAGGACATCAGCCGCCTGTCCCGTCTTTGTCCTGGTGGGCGCAAATAAAAGTCAGTTTCCACTGACTTTTATTTGCAAAGGATGGACGCTCAGACGGGTGGCGTCTCTGATGCTCGGTAATATGTGATCCCCGAGCCAACCAGAATCACCCCATGTACTGTACACACACTCTAGTTTGGCCCTCAGAATAACAGTGCTGAAACGTTGAGCACATGATGTTGCTTTGAATTGTCTTTATTGATTTTGGAGTGCCGCTTGTTTTATCTATCTATCTAGTACAGTGATGTCAAACTCATGGCCCTCCAGCTGTTGTGGAACTACACATCCCAGCATGTCCTGCCACAGATTTTATATAATGGATTGCTAAAACTGTGGCAGGGCATGCTGAGATGTGTAGTTCCACAACAGCTGGAGGGCCATGAGTTTGAGACCACTGATCTAGTATATAGATTAGCTCAGTAGATACATATTGGGGTGCTGGATGACTGGCCAACGGCTGGAATCCCTATGGTCAGTAAACCGATGTCGAAATCCCAACTGCCCGACCCGTGAGGATCCCAACCAACAGGGGCTGTTCTTTCTCATGGGATCCACGACCCCCATAGAGCAGCGGTTCTCAAACTGTGAGTCCTGACCTTCTCAGCATGGGGTCACAAGTCCATGTTGCTGACCATCAGGCTGATGAGGCTGAATTGTCTGTTATATTAGACTCCTCCCATCATTTTCTGCCTCCACAATGCTGCCATGTACAGTATGTGCTGTCTGCTGACTACACATGTGATGTGATGACCTTCTGCAGTAACTTGCTGGGGTCCTGTAATTATTTGTATTGTCTGATGGAGTCCCAGAGCAAAATAGTTAAAGACCCCTGCCAAAGAGGCAGAATAGAACCTGTGGGGCTTTTGTGCTTTATACCTCTGTCTCAGTACCGACGTCCGGAATTCCGATGTCGGTATTCTGACCATCGAGATTATGACCGTCAGCCAGTCATACTAAACCCAGATATTATGTACTGTATATAATGTGTATCTATTTACTAGGACCAGGTATATGCCGATTCCTCTTAGTCTTCCCATGAGTCTATCCACCCCTCTCTTGCAAATCCTGCATTTGCCCCTGAACTCTGCCATCGGACCTCTTCTACATTATTTTCCGGTTGCACACTGATGTAACACTGGATACCCAACAGGAAAACCTCCCTCGTCACACCCAATAGAGGTGCTAAAATAAGTAGTTTTGGCCTCACTATTAAGGTCAGTTCAAAGTTTAAAACATCCTAAAACAGTATTTTTTAAATTTTATAATTTTCTTTTTATTCTGGTTTTTAGTATTATTTGAATCTTTTTGCTGGTTTTCTCCCCTAGTAGTTGTCTTGAAAATTAGACAAAACCATAGGAGGTAAGTATCTTGTCACAGGAAAGGTGCATCACTAATACTCCTTTTACACTGAAAAACCCAGGTTTTTGCCTCATGAACCCGGGTCAGCGTCGGTGTAAATGGTGCACAAAAAAAAAAAAAAAAAGGTAGTGGGACGGTGTAAATGGGTAACCCGTTCACTGCAATGGAAAGCCAGCGCTGGTAGATGCTCTCATATCCCAGCACTGGCCCAGGACCTGTGATGCCACCCAATCCCTGGCACTATGCCAGGTTGAGAGGCGATTGTAAAGGGGTCATAAACCGGGTTACAACCGGCTTGGACCCGGGTATAAATTCACGCATACTTCGATCTTGACTACCCTAAAAAAAAAAAAAAATGACCGTGAGCTTGTTGGATGGAGGTTCTAGCAGAACAGTTCTGCCATTCAGCTAAATTCGGTACTTCTTGAAAGGGGATGCCCATCCCCTTCCTAAAATTGTGCAGCTTTGAGAGGAATCTGAATTGGGTAATAAGTCATGTTAGCTATTAGGGTATATAGGGTATGTCTCTTTTTATATTAATGTATGTATCAATCTGCCATGTTCATACAGTATTTCATTAAGTTTGTTATTCTGCATAGCCTCCTATTGCCCAGAGGGATGGGCAGTTCTTCCGCCGCGGGTCCCCAGAGGAGGTCTTTCATATCTTGAGTGCTTAGGGATGACTGAGTCCTGAGACTGCCCCCAGCTTGGGCCTCTTATAGGACAAGCTTGCAATAGCTGCCGGCAAATCTTGGTCAATAATTTTTTAATGTATAATACAGAGCAAAAAAGTGTAATTTTACTTAAAAACTTAATAAAAGTTATTTTACAATAGGTTTTGCAAGATTGTGTCTTTTTTTATATAAAAGAAGGGGGAATAGGCTGTGAGGCTTAGCCAGGCCAATGAGACCACAATGGGTAACAATACAGTAGTTGGAGAGCTGAGAAAGCTATGCTCTATTCACTATAGAGCATGGGGAAAAGCGTTCAGTGTGCAGATAATAAAAATGAGGATGTTTATAAAATGATTATAATGGATGGATGCTTCTTATAGGTGGTCAAGAATTAGGTAGATCATCATTTTATTTGTATGTAATAAAGAGATACATGAAAGGCATTAATAATTTCATCATAACTGGGGGATAAACCAAAGTATATCTGCCGATACATCTTCAGAAAGAGGACCCAATGACAATTCCAAACAAAGAAGAAAAAAGAGGATGATAGAAAAACTGAGCCAGATACAAAGAAAGAAAAAAAAAATCAGACCAAATAAATAACAACAAATGAAATACTGTAAAACCAAAAATACAATATTAAATTCCTTAATACTGATTTGACTTATCTGGGTTGTGCCTGGGAATTTATTTATCTACCTATAATTGTCTCTGTTTTACATTTATGCATGTTTTACTTAGAAACATAGAATTCACAGAGAGGAAGAACCACTTGCCCATCTACTCTGCCCCAAACACATGTACACGCACACACTTACACACTAGGGGGCATTTGTGTTGGGAGCCAAATAATCTTTGTGTATTTTTTGATTATGAGAGGAAACCAGAGGACCCCCCAGAAACCGATGCTGGCACGAGGGGAACAAACTGCATGCAGTTAGTGCCATGTTGGAATCGGACCCATGACCTCAGTGCTGTAGCGATCTATGGGGTTGGTACATCCCGATGGTCAAAATCCTGACTGATGCTAGTAAATGTTTCTACGGGTTAGCGAAGAAACAAAAATGACTGTCGGGGCACTCTTCTTTGGAAAAAAAATTATATATTCCCTATATTAAATGAAAAATATATGGAGACATGACTTAACAGACTATCAATGTTCAGGACACGTGATTATTTCCAGCCAGGTTTGGGAGTGCAAATCACTATGAGGGTAGTAGATGGGATAGTTACTGGTGGCACTAAAAATGAACTTTTAATGTATATAATAAAATATCACTAAACAGATATAATTGACACAGAAAGAAAAAAAAAAAAAAAAAACCTGCCTTTTCCTATGGCTAAAACTATTAAAAATGGTCAGGTATTTATGGAAATTTGGAGAAGTATGGTGTAATACTAAATATCAGAATTTGCAGTTAGTAACTATTCTTCGGAACACTTGGATTTGGCTGCACTCCTGTGTTTTCCACATCAAGCAGAAGCAGTCATAAAAGCCATAAACCACATTGCCACTCTCAAATTGGCAATTAGAAGATTCACCAGTACAGTGTAGCTATATTAGCAGCTCATTAGATGTGAGTGATTTATCAGCTACCTAATTGGCAACTTATTGATCAGCCAACTGCTGGTGAAAAACACATAACATACGGATTCAGAGTCGTAGCAATGAACAGAGACCTTTAGTGCTATGAGAAGACAGCATTATAAAATATAGCACATCACCATACAAAACTATCCCTAAACTTTCAGTGCAAAACTATACTTTATTTGGTATTTTGTGATTAGAGTTGTTTTTCAATGTTTCTGACAATAAATACTTTTGGGAATGCTGTCTTTCCCTTTAATGATTTATTTGTGGCCACACTGATTTTTTTTTTTTTTTTATGTATATAGTTACACATTACTTTTTCTATAGTTACACATGTACTTTTTACATACAATTCATGCTATATACATTAGATTTGCAGTATATAGTCATTGCAGCCCTGTCTATCTGGGTTTCGATTTGTGCTGTCATGGCAGCGCGCATTGGGATTGCAAGGTAAAAAACCTGTGCGATCTGCATACAATTTTTACTATATAGTCAAAATCTCATGCTGGATTGTAGCATGTGTACACAGCATTATCAGGTATGATTCTTAAAACATACTTTATTTTAGTTATGGTGTGTACACACTTGTACAATGTGCATGAGATTTTGACTATATAGTCAAAATCTCATCTGGATCTCATGCAGATCGCACAGGTTTTAACCCTTGCGATCCCGATGCGCGCTCCCGTATCGCAGCCAGAAAGTCTTGGCTGCATAGACTATATAGTGCAGATCTGCACTATATAGTCTAAATTGTATGCAGATAGTCTAAATTGTAATATAGTCATGATTGTACACATCATTAGACTTGATCTATTAGATAGAAAATAATACAAATAATGGCATGGATTACACCAGTCTGCCAGTTAAGTTCCACTTGTATAGGCTGGAGTCTTGTTTCCACTTATTTTCAAGAGATGCAAAATTTCCTTTTGTAGGGCATAACTTTGTATTAAGATTTTTGTATAGCGGTGTAGTGCATCTCATCCCAAAAGTGATCCTATATTTACTTAAGATACTTGGTCTGTCACAGTATTACTCACCTGCTGTTCACTGCACTGCACCCACATCAGAAAGCAGCAGCCTGTAATGAACTATCCAGGTTTCACCAAGTTGTTGATGTAAGGAATATATTATTACATCATTATTGATTTCATGAAAAAATTAAAAAACACACAGGTGACTGTAGTGCTGGATAATCCTAGGGTCTGCCGTCTCATTACATTTGCAGGTTTCCCCGATATAGTAAAACCAATCCAATTGAAGCCTGTGCCGGTTGCAGTTTTTCCTAGGGAACCCTGCACTGTGTCTCCCACAGTACCAGTAGTCAGCCCAATATGTGCACTAATGGATGAACAGGTGTTCAACTTTTCCCAACACTGCAGGGATCCTTGCTGATAATTTACACCACCATCAGCATGGATCATTGTGGGTTATTCAGACCTGATCACTTACCAAGCCGATCAGTTAGCAAATGACTGCACATGCATCTAGGTCACAACACTAGGTCAAACAGCAACAAAAGTCAGCAAATTCTTTTTTTTTCCCCACAATCTGGCCATTTTAATTGACAGGAAGCCATAGTTTGTGGGTAGTAACTGGACGTTTTCTGCGAGTGTTTGGAAGATGCAGGCGTGTGTTCTCAGGGAAGCTGTGTAACATCAGCTCCAGCCTCAACCAGCCTGTATCACAGACTTGTTGAAGGGTCAGCATTATTAGCACACTAAAGCCCTGTACACACGGGGCAATATATCGCCAAGCGATATATCGCACGGTGTCCCGCTGATGAAAAAGAAACTGCCGGGGGAGCCTGGCAGTGGAAATCAGCTAGTCGCAGCGATCACTACAGCCAGAAAACAGGAGCGTGCACCCGGCGATTTATTGCCGGTGCACACTCCCATTGCTGGCAATATTGTCACCCAGCAACCATATTTCCAGCGATATTTGCTATAATCGTCCCCATGTGTACGCACCATTAGACTGGGGAAATCATTCAATGGTGAGTTGCAAATTGATTTTCAGCTCTGCAAACTATTAGCAAGCCATTCGCAGACTTGCACCGGGTGGAATTTGACTCTTTCAGGGCAGTGGCTATCTGAGCGCAGGTCACTGCAATTCCGCACAACACCAATTAAGACTGAAATCAGACCCATTGCTTTGGAATCATGCAAGACTGAAGAAATTCATATTACATTTGTTCAACAACAAGTCCACCGTAACAAAACAAAAAAAAGAATGCTAAAAGCTTTTACTTTTTTTTCCCCACAGCAGTGAATAAAAAAGCATATTTACTAACATGACATTTTAGATGCAAATTATGCAAGTAGACACTTCTTTGAGGAAAGCTGTTCACAATTGGCTGCTGTTATTCCTATCAAATTGCTCAACTACACCCACATTTAGTAATGAAGCTGTTTGCAAGCTACCCATTGGGATGAATGGGATCCAAAACTAATCTAAAACTAATAAAATCTATAGCATTCAAAAAGTACAGTAGGTGCTTATTGGTTTTCTGTTTGCGGCTCTAGACCAGGATGTGGGTGCTCTTTTATGCAGAGACCACATTTGTGCAAGTGAAACCAAGAAGAGCACTGCACATCCTCTTTTTACCATGATCATAGTGCTATGGAAAACTACTGAAAGACTGAAAAAACTATTTGGCTTATACTGTAATATATATGTTAAAATGTATCAGTTTCGTGGTTTAGAGATCTTAAAAATCATGGGTGGTCCTCCTTTATTAAGGTGGTAAGAAGCATTTGATTGCTGTAGATTTATTCTGTTGGTCCTGATGACTGTTTATGAACACTGAAACATTGACATGACTGTCTATATTTAGAATTTCAAACCTAAAATACAAAAACAGTGATTTGACGTCCCTTTTGTATTTTGCAGGTTGGGGCACCAAGGTAGACTCTGGGGCAGAATGCCTTTTAGGCTAGTATCTATCTATTTATATACACAAACACACACACACACACACACACACACACAAAAAAAGCACAAGTCTAGGGGGGAAAAAATTATTTTACCACGGTTGTCTTTACTGGGAATAGTAAAAACATAAGTGTGCATATATACAAAATGTAAGATACTAATTGGACTTGTGCAGTTACATTAGTATTGCCTTTTTCTTTTTAAGGAGATGACAAGTGGGGCATTAATCCAGTTTCGACACCTCATACAGGTATGCTCCCAGCAGTTTGATGCCCTGAATGTAGTTGAACCTGGAAAATAAACAAAAATAAAATTTCCAAGTTGTACATTTGCTGTCCCAGGCAAAAATTTTAGTTTTTCTTTTCCTACCAAGTCCATAAAAATGTATGTATATATATATATATATATATATATATATATATATATATATATATATATATATATATATATATATATATATATATATATATATATATATATTAACTATTAAACACCCCCCACCCTCCCAGCATGCTTTGCCGTAGTTTTAGCATTCCCTAATAGCAAAACTGTGGCAAGGCATAATGGGACTTGTAGTTTCACAACAGCTGGAGGACCATAGTTTGGACATGCCTATACTAGCACCTAGGAGGAGAGGTGTAGTGAGAGCCTGCTCATTTTTGTAGTTTTAGCTGGTCAAATAATCAGTGAGCGAGTTAGTTGGATTGATGGTCAACCTTTACGATCTGCCTAATGGTGTGTACACACAGGTGTGGTGGCCACGGATATCGATGGTTGTAGTAGAAATAGACTACTATTTCTACTTTCGATTCAGATGCTGCGAATCGGGATAAGATGCTGGCAAATAGTGCAATATGCACTAACTTGCTATTGAATTTGACTAAATATAAGCCTAGTTAAGAATCGATATCCAAAAATCGCACTGTGTCTACAGCTTAAATGATCATTTTTGTAACCAATGAAACAGACTAGCATGCAGCATTTTAAAAAGCACACACACACACACACACACATTTTCCACTGAGTAATGCATGTACAACACCTAAAGAGGTTTCACTCCAGTAGCCAGGGAGAGGAAAAAGCACACACGGCATTTGGAGCACACTGCCAGAAATGAGAAACCAGTGTACCACATTCCATTCTCATGGCATCACACAACTGTTAAACGTGCATCACATATGATGTGGTTACACCAATGGAGCCAGTGTGGAATAATAGGTTTGCAAGCATTTTTTTTTTTTTTTTTTAAAGTGACTGGCTCACATACTTTGTTGGCTTTCTTACAGTATACTATTTTGTAATTACGTTTATGAACAAAAAAACCCCCCAAAAAACAGCAATCTGCACTTTTCTGGAAGAAGGGTAAGCCAAAACAAGATTCTGATTTAGAATATTGTTTCATATCACAATAAAAATGCAAATAAAATCATGGACAATTATTACCTGTTAAGCTTTTCATTTTGCGAGTGTGCCCCATCGTCTGATGAGCCCACAGGCAGCAGCATGACATTCTTTCCAGTGGCCTCCTGGAATGTGAGAGTCACAGGAATGCTTCCACCTTCTCTGGTCAAATCTGGCTCAACATTAAAAACTGCAGAGAAAGTATACATTATGTAGTCTAACAGATTGAATAAAGAGATCACTGATGAAAGCAAGTCACAGAACCCACCAAATGTAGGATAGATGCTGGATGTTCTGCTCGCTGGAAGTGGGTACATGAACTCAAAAGCAGGGATCTTATTTCCTTTGTACGGCGCTGCGAAACACTTGTGGCGCCTTATAAATAAAATTATAATAATAATAATAATAATAATAATAATAATAATAATAATCTTATGCACTCTTCTCCCTCAGTAACCCTCCTATTTTGAATGCCCTTCCACTAGGTGTTAGGCCTTCATCCACACCCACACAAAGGTCAAGTCAGGGTTGCCTACCCTCCGACATTCAGCGGGAGGCTCCAGATTTCAGCATGAGCCTCCTGCTGCCCAGCAATCCCGCCCTCACCTCCCAGATTTTGTGGGGCCTCTATTTAAAATCAGGACTGCAACCACACTGCCAGCTCTGTGCACCTCCCAGGCATGGGCCAGGTGAGTGCTGTGTACTGGGGGAGTGGCTGTGTGTAATGTGGCACTTGTATTACTGTGGTGTTGTGTGTACTGAGTGGGGGCTGTATATGAGGGGAATGT
Organism: Crinia signifera; assembly: GCF_055691185.1. Taxonomy (NCBI): domain Eukaryota; kingdom Metazoa; phylum Chordata; class Amphibia; order Anura; family Myobatrachidae; genus Crinia; species Crinia signifera. The sequence goes on along the minus strand of NC_139221.1, from coordinate 99,323,667 downwards.
GTACTTTATTTAGTGTTTGTGTCTGTCGAGGGGGGGGGGGGGGGTTATAATTTAATATAGGGTGGGCTGTATATAATGTAATATAAGGGGGCTGTATCTGTATAAAAAGCCGTGCAAACAGGTCTGAATTGGGCTAACTGTATAACTGTAATATGGTGCTGTGCGTAATATGGGGGGCGCGCGCTGTGTAATGTAGCTTGTTGCTGTGTGTACTGGGTGCAGCATCTCTTCCGTGCAGGGATGGAGGTAGTGCAGGCATGAAACCAGGGGCTGTCCACCTGCTAAGAATGGGGGGGAAACATGAGTTGCGGTGCTAGGACATGCCCTCTCCCAAAGGTCACACCCACCTGTCATGTAGCTCTGCCGCATCTTGGGTATGCCACGCTTTAGGTGCGGCAGGACAAAATTTAAAGCAAGCAAAAGTTGTGAGGTATGCTATAGTTTTCATCTGCCACAGCAGAGCACACCGCTGGGTGCAAGTAAATGGGTGGAGCTAGACACGCCCCTTTGGCCCAGACCACGATGTCCCCCTCTCAATGGCGCTAGCACCTGGAATCTCGCTGAAACTAGTTTTCAAAAGTAGGCAAGTATGACCTAGGTCCTGGCTTGGTTTGAAAGAGCCTGCCCAGATTGTGTATTATAGTCTGCAGCTTGAATGGGTGACCCAGGTATCTGTATCATACCAAAAGCTGCTACTGACAGGGTAGCAACAATATCAAGGTAAAATGTGTTCTTTAGTGAACTCAAATATACATCCAATCCCTCTCCCCCCAGTTCCAGCCAAATAAGAAAGTGGTGGTGTTTAGTGTGGGACCACTGCAGGGGAAAATGTAAAGCCACTTAATGTAAGACACATCACTTACTCTGTACTGTAGGTGCACTAGGCTACTGCATTATGCTGGGTATACACTAAACCAGTGGTTCTTAACCTCGGTCCTCAAGGACCCCCAACAGTGCACGTTTTCCAGGTCTCCTGGCAGGTGCACAGGTGCACTCATTAGTCACCGACACATTTTAAAAGATCACAGGTGGAGCTAATTATTTCCCCTTTGATTGTCTGCGGAGACCTGGAAAACTTGCACTGTTGGGGGTCCCTGAGGACTGAGGTGAGAGAACCACTGCACTAAACAATGTACCCAGCATGACATTTGGGGCAATGTAGCCTGGCATCAGCAAGTGCATACACACTAGCGGATGCTGGCTGCGATGGCGGAGATTGCTGGTGACGTGCATGAGCGACGGTGTACAAATTAGACAATTTGATTTTGTTGTTCCCAACCCATCAGAATTTGCAAAGTCATTGATGATATAGTCTACTGTGTAGATAATACACCATGCATACAGTCGTTTTCTTACCAGTTTTCATGGCTTTCCTTCCAGCAAGGTAATGAGGATGGTTGAAGTCGGACACCCAAGGCTTTCCTCCATGGCCCATTGTCACTTTAAACTTGTTTGGACTGCCCAAGGATTGAAATTGCTTTGTTAAGTAATCTTCTACCTTAAATAGAAGTAAAACAGGATATTGAGATTTGAAAGCAAATTTACAGTACGAAAGCAAAGACACAAAGGATCAAATTATCCTAGGGGGAAAAAGTTAAATAAATTGTAACTGCAAAAAGAAATTACATTTTAGCATTTTTATGTATTAATAATGGAAACAGACAATGTATACCGGACAAAGAATAGGTTAAGGCCCATACAGACTGGGCGACTGAGCTAAAAGCAGCTCAGTTTGGTTAAAAAAAAAAAAAAAAAAAAAAAAAGTGATTTCCCCAATCATCGCTGTCCATACATGCTGGGCAATAATTGCCCAGTGTGTATGCATCTTTGTATTTAAATAGCCAACACATTTTACAGGAAATTAGGCATCATTATATTGCTACGGAAAGAATTGGACATTTAAGTATAAAAAACATAAAATAACAGAGCAAATGGCCTCAATAACCCATTTTGTGGACTGGGATTAAGTTCATCTAGAAGTTGAGCGATTGCCAGGGTGGGATCAGGTACGGTTTTCTGGATTAAGATTTACAGCATTAACTAACATACTAAATATCTAATGTAAAGTTAAAAATACAGTATGGAAGATGATTTTTTGTTATATATAAACAATTGGGTTGCAGCTGTCAACCTCATGGTAGTCACATTTTACTTTACATAATACTGTGACATGCATTAGTATACTTTGCTATATAAACAATAGATTTTCTATTTGTAAAAATAAAATAAAAAAATTACTAAATGTCATAACTACCGGCCAACCAGTTCATATTAAAAGCATCAGGAAATGAAAAAATATTATTAAGGGTCTTATTTATGAATGAACTGATGAAACACTTTGAACTTGGTGAATATGCTAAATGGTGCGCCAGTTACTCATCTCCAACTGTTATGTGTTGGAAAAATTGCAGTTGGGAGCCAATTGACTGGAGCACCATTCATCATACACAATGAGTTTCATCACTCGTTGCTAAATGAGACCCTATGTATTTAAAAAAAAACACACACCCACCACAACCCCCAACTGATGTACTGCTATTTCTAGAATGTCTGCCAAGTGCTACCGGAGCAAAATTAAAGCCATCTCAACTTGTCTAAAGACCAGACGAGTACATGGTCAGCCATAGGACTGCTTCACATTCCTCTCAAAAGGTTTTCCAGTAGTTATATGGAGAGGCCACTTTTTTTTTTTTTTTTTTATTCAAATAGATTTACAAGCGCATATGATTTCACAGCCAAATGTTCTTGGGCCAGCTGCTCAGAAGAGGCTTTCCTGATGCACCAGCAATGAAGCCAAGTAGTGGGTCACAGTCACAATGCAGAGAATAAACATTGCTCAAATCACAAGTTGGCAGCACACAGTGAAAGCCTTCTGCATACAGCCAGCCATTCTATGCAAGAACAAAGGGGTAGATGTATGAAGCAGTGATAAGGGAGGAGACATGGCCCATGGCAACCAATCAACTGCTCAGTATAATTTATTATGCAAATTATACAGGTTACTTCAGTGCCGATTGGTTGCCATTAGCCACTTCTCACTGCTTCATACATCTACCCCAAAATTACACAAGTGCTCTATGTGTCACTAGCATTGCTTGCATCACAAATTACATATTTAAGTTTCCTTGTAAATTTAATTCAAATCATTTACTAGTTACTATTGGAGATGAAACATTCCAACCTGTTTCTTCACTTCTTCTGGATCCATATCTGGCACTAATCTTATGGAGAATTTGCCTATGACTTTTCTAGGGATAACCGTTTTCGCTCCTCCCGCGGAGAAGGCTCCCTCAATGCCATGAAGAGAGAGAGATGGGTATCGCCACCTGTTCATCAATATTTTATCCTGTAAAGCACAAAAAGGATATACGGATATTAAATCATGGACAAATAAAGCCGTTGTTCTTAGTTTCCATAGCAGCCCAGTACCTTTGTGTCGTGTAGGAGTTTGCTAGCACCAATATCTTTTGCAAAGTCCTCAAGATCAAAGTCAATTGCATCATAAATTGCTTTCTCGTCAATTGCGAGTGGGGCCACAGCTTCGTTTATTCCAGGAATGAGGATTTTTCCTTTTTTGTCAATTAAACTGCCTGGGGGAACACAATAAACACAACAAATCAAAATTTAGCAGTGAACAAAAAAGCGATTTTCTTTTAAAATGAAAGCAAACCATTGCATGTGCTTACAAAGCTTAAGTTACAATAGAGGGAACCATTATGAGGGGCAAATGGAAATACTACATAGACCCCTAGTAAATAACATACGTTCTTCTCAAGCCTAATGCCCCTATCTACTGTGCAGCAATGTTTGAGGACACACAACGCTCAGTGTCCAACACTGCTTATAAATCCATAGAGGATGCACGATTACAGCAGTGACTTGTTTTTTCCACACATGCTGACATAGGCCAACTCAGATGGCCTGGTAAATGCCATATCACACTAGTAAGCCTGCTCAAAGCAAATGCTTGTAGATGTATTTTCACTTGCTGCCAACAGATGGCAGTGTTTCGGAGTCACACAACACGAGATAGAGAGAATGTGTGTGTGTGTGTGTGTGTGTGTGTGTGTGTGTGTGTGTGTGTGTGTGTGTGTGTGTACACACACACACACACACACACACACAATGGGCCTCATTCTAGTTCATTCTTTCTGACAAAATCCTTCTTAGATGGACAAAACCATGTGCACTGCAGGTGGGGCAGATGTAACATGCAGAGAGAATTAGATTTGGGTGAGTTAGTGTTTCTGTGCATGGTAAATACTGGCCGCTTTATTTTTACACTGCAATATTGATCTCACTTTGTAGTAAAACTCCACCCGAATCTAATTCTCTCTGCACAAGTTACATCTGCCTCCCTGCAGTGCACATGTTTTTTTCCATCTAAGAAGGAATTTGTCAGAAAGAGTGAACCAAAAAAACCCCCAATGTCATTAGATATCAAGGATATATCGTTCATTGAACTTCCGGTAGGGCCGGTGATGGTCCCACGCATGTGGAACTTCCATCCCCAGCCCGGCGAAGGGACGAATCCATCACACGGCTGGAGAGGGTGGCCAGAGGACAAAGGTGAGGATTTTGAAGGGAGGAGGGAAGAAGATGGCCCCCACCATGGTAACGACGGTGGACGGAGGAAAGGGAGACGGAAGGCCCCGGATGCGAGCCCCCCGAAGACTAATGCAGCAGCCACCCTGCCTGGAGACCAGCAGCAGTGGAAGGATGTGGGCCCCCCCCATCGACTCCTGCCCCCAGCCTCACCGTCTCCCCCTCTCCTTGCCCGCTGGCTCTCCCCCCAGCCGCAGCTCCAGCCAGGGCCCCAAGATGGTCTGTTGAGCCCTTCTGCTGCTGCCCAGTGAGCAGCATGATCAAGATGGTGCCGCAAATGGCTGCCTAGGAACTGTGCCACTCAGCCTTATGTACCCCCCGTGTCTACCCAGTCTCATACATGGCATAGCAACCTATAACTGTACTGTCTCTGCCTAATTGTTAAGCATCTGGCTGTTGTGGGGACCAGTGGCGAGGTTGATGGCTGCCTGGGCGCTGTGCAGCTCGGCAGGTATGTGTTCTCCTGTGATAACTGTGCTCTCTCTGCTTATATTTTTACCTGCCTGGCTGTTGCAATGACCAGTGGCAATGCTGATTGCTGCCTAGGCGCTGTGAAGCACGGTGGGTATGTGTTCCCTGTGTGAAAACTCTCTATTTGTAGTGTTACTATCTCGCTGTTGCGGTGACCATTGGCGTTGCAGAAAATTGGCTGCCTAGGCGCTGTGCTGCTTGTTGAATATATGTTTTCTACATCTACAATCCCCAGGGTACATCTAGCGTATACCTGTATGTGTCATGTATATTTGTACTGTCACTGTTCAACTGTTACCTACCGGCTGTTGCACAGCAATCCAAATCAAATTCCTAGTACACGCAAGTATACCTGGCCAATAAAGCGGATTTAGATTAGATGCATCTTACACTTACCCATTAGAAAAATGAGATCAGTCATTGCCTCGTGAACAGAACCTCCATATACACCCGAGTGAAGATCTTTGCTGCTGCATTCAACCTAAAAGAGCAGATTTCCCGGTGTAAGCTATAATTAATAAATACGATATTCACATGCGTCCTACAATACCATCACCATAAATAGTATCCAGCAATATGACTATTACAGTGCTTTCTGCTCCCGTTTATTGCCAGTATTGATCCTCATGTAATGGGATAACTCATGCTCCCCCCATTCATTTATTAGTGGTATACCAAGTGTGCAGCTGCATTCTGGTCTCACAGCCATTTGTGAGCTGGTTGCAGTACACAGACAACTATTAGTTGCTAATAATACAGTCACTAATGAGAAGGTCTGGCTGACATCTGATCTTAAATGTAATCAATACTCGGAGAACTGCAGATTTATTATACACACTGGTGCTTTAGTTTGTTAAACAGCCCTATCCTATTGAAGGGACATTGTTAATAACTTGCCAATTTTTAAGCGGTTTTTCCATTTTATATTATGTTTGATGACAACAAGGAATCAAGCTAATACTTGTCTCAGTAGGCCTCAAAGCCCTCAGGAGTTTTCCTACCATCATCACCTAATGCAGATTTGTGAGCGTGTACTAAAAAAGTGCAGACAAGATTCTACCACACAGATTCTTAAAGAAGTATAGCAAACACTCATTACCTCAATGAAAAAATAGCAGATACCACGTAGCCCGTAGGTGATGCAAGGCTTGTTTTTCCCAAGCCAGTAGTTGTCAGAAATACAAACATAGTCCACATCCTTGAAAAATGTATCTTTTTTGGCAAAAATCAAGTCATCTAGGCCTTCTGACCCAGATTCCTCCATTCCTTCAAAGCAGAACTTAAGGTTGACAGGAAGTTCCTTGAAATAAAAAAGAGAAAAAGTAATTACAAAATTGTACTTTTTTAAACCTACTAGTACCAATTCAACCTCACGTAGCTTTCCTCCAAGTTTACAGTTATGTTTGGGTTATTAAAAAGGGGGGGGGAATGAATGAAGAATGCTTAGATTTCACAAAGTTCGGTACTTGTGTATTTTGGCGGCGCCCATCGCATACCATAAGGCATACAATGGTATGCGATATCGCGCGATGCTGTACAATGTCATACAATTTTAAAAATGTATGACATTGTTTAATCGCATTGTATGCCATGTACATTGTATAAGCACCCTAATGGGTGCTTACAATGTGAAATGCACCCCCACGCCGCCACCCCCCCCCCCCCCCCCCACTATAAACGTGAACCCGAAGAGTGACGAGCTCAGCAAGCCCGCGAGGGGCGGCGGTACGAGTCCTCCGACCTTTTCATACCCCCACTATCCACGTTGGCGTGGAGTTGAGAATAGAAAGTGTGGCGAGCGCAGCGAGCCCGAAGTGTGGCGAACCCCGCGAGGGGACTCCGATACCTGTGAAGGTATCCGCGTGCGCTCGCCACGCTTCGGGCTCGGTGGCTCGCCACACTTTCTATTCTCAACTACACGCCGACGTGGATAGTGGGGGTATGAAAAGGTCGGAGGACGCGTACCGCTGCGCTCGCCACGCTTCGGGTTCACGTTTATAGTGGGGGGGGGGGGTGGCGTGGGGGTGCATTTCACATTGTAAGCACCCATTAGGGTGCTTAAAAGCACCCTTTATGGTGCTTATACGATCTTTCATCGCATAGGGGGCAAAAATCGCGTCGCAATGCGATATAAACATCGCGCGATGCACATCGGGGGTGCCGCTATAATACACAAGTACCCAAAGTTCAATGCCATGTCTCTTTACAAGCTACAGCCAATGTAATGATTTGGAGCTAGTCCAATGTTGTCGGTCCAATAGTAGCATATTAATAATGACCTCTACCAGACATCAAGCAGTTTCATTGCATATAATAAAGGCAATAAGTCTTATAAAGATGCAATGGAAATACAGGAGAGACAAATAAAGGAGTCTACAAATGCAGAGCAACATGTGTAGAAGAGAGACTACCCATGTCATATTAGTCACTACCTTTATTCATGACGTGGTAAGTAACTGCCTCACCCGGCAGTACTGGAAATGGCCATCCCAATTTAGATCAGATCTGGCATCTTACATTTTTTAAAATTTGGCTTAAAACCGATTAACTGGACTGCAGTGTAAATAACAGGCTGGTACTTGTGGATTATCACGGCTCCCACTATATATGGCTCGCTATATATGGCATGCGATTGGATACGATGTTTGCCGTTTTTAACCATGCGTTTTTAACAGAAAAGCATCCAAATGCATTGAAATTAGTATAAAACATGTTCAATGGCCCCCAAATGTCATTTTTGAGGCTGTACCACCCCCACTATCAACGCGAACCCGAAGCGTGGCGAGCGCAGCGGTACGCGTCCTGCGACCTTTTCATACCCCCACTATCCACGTCGGCGTGGAGTTGAGTATAGAAAGTGTGGCGAGCGCACACTGCGCACACTGCGCTCGCCACACTTTCTATTCTCAACTCCACGCCGACGTGGATAGTCGGGGTATGAAAAGGTGGGAGCCGTGATTGTCCACAAGTACCAACAGGCTTTATGACATGTAAGACAGTGTTTAGTACGGACTACATACGCTGTAAACTGACAAAATTGGCCCGAAATCGTAATCTATATCTTGGGGATCAAAATTATTTGCATTATTGTGAACATCTCTACATCAAGCCAAGTGACCACTATTATCCTAATGTGTGGTCAAGCGGTGACTGTAATATAACCAGCGTGACCAAAACCAGAGGCGGCTGCAGCACTAAGGAGGGGGGGGGGGGGTGCGGCACTCCTTGGGTAGCCCTGTAGCTGCCTCTGTCCCCAAATATCCCAATTTTAGTAAAACCATAAAAAAAATTCCAACAGTTAAACTGCACTCAAGGCTTGCAGGATTAGTGGATAAGTGACACTTGCACTGCAATGAGCGAGTGTTAATAAATGTCCTTTAAAGTCAAAGTCTCTTCATTAACTAAATGTAGTATGTAGTCTCCAGAAAACGATCATTGATGTAGTTCCCATGTTGAAATCATGAAGTATGCAGTTGCACCACCTTAATTTCTTGAAGTGGAAAAGAAAGCAAATAGTGCAGCACCTTATTTATTTGCTTACAGTTTATTATATAGTGCATACATATTACACAGCGCTTTACAGAGTATAGTTGAACATTCACATCAGTCCTTGCCCCAGTGAAGCTTACAATCTAAATTCCCTGCCACATGTACACGCGCACACAGACATTCTAGGGTTAATTTTTGTTGGATGCCAATTGACCTACCAGTATATTTTTGGATTGTGGGAGGAAACCGGAGTAAACACACGCAAACACGGGGAGAATATACAAACTCCGCACAGTTAGGGCCATGGTGGATATTGAACCCATGACCTCAGCGCTGTGAGGCAGTAATGCTAACCATTACACCATCCGTGATGCCCCCTTCTTCACAAACCATTGCGTGTTGCGGCCGAATCAGGGGCTAGGTTTATTTTGCCCTGAATATATATAGCTAAACAGCTAGGAAACATTGGGCCTGATTCTGATGTATTAGCAAGTGCACCTGTGACCAACATGCTGCACTGCAGGTGGGGCAGATGTAAAATGTGCAGAGATTTAGATTTGAGAGAGAGGTGTGTTCAACCTCAAACCTAAACTGCAGTGTAAAAATAAAGTGGTCCAGTATTTGCAGGACACATGCAAAAGCAGCCTGTATTTACCCTGCATGAACACAAACAAAAACTTCTGTGCACAATTTGCATTGCAACATGGTTTGCCCACATTCAGTTACTTGCTCAGCTCACTGAACCGGTTTGCTTGGCCAGCGCACGCTGTATCCTTTCGTTTATAGCACACTTGTTATTTTACCTGCTTGGTTTGTTGATATGCTTCAATGCAGTTAAGCCATGCAAGAACGGGACCTTTGTCATCTGTTGAGCCTCTCCCGTACATCTTACCTAAACAAAGACAGGTCAATGATCGCCATAATTCAGTCACTGAAAGTCATCTTTATTTGCAGTAGAAATAACTGCATAACAGACTAGTTAAGCCTTTATCTTGGAGATATGTCATTTGTAGTGTCAGCATACTAAGTGCAACGTTATTGCTCACAAGTCATTTTTGTGGGTAAAATTGCTACATCGGCAGCTTTTATTGCCTACATAATGTATAAGCTTTCATAGGTCAAATTTGGTTTGGTAATACTTGCAGCTGCTCAGTAAAAACCAGGTTCAAAATCAGTTTAGATTCTATCCAAGGGGAATAAAAAGACCATAGGCAGATAATCTCTTGGTGAATGTGTCATGTTATACTCCACTCATTCATATTATCACCTGAGTCACAGTATCAGTACATGTTCCCATTGCATGGATGAAGTTGTGATGAAGGTGGGAGGGGGGGGGGACCAGTACTTAATGCCAGAATGTGCAGCCATAGTGTAACAGTGCTGGCAAACCTACTGTGTGGTGTGTAGACAACATATGTTAAAGGGGTTTATGTACTAATCCTTTGAGAGTGATCAAGTAGAGAGAGATAAACTACCAATCATCTCATGTGAGGTTTTTCAAACACAGCCTGTAACATGACAATTAGGTATGATTTGGCTAGTAGTCTATCACTTCACTTTATCACTATCCAAGGTTTAATACATCTGTCCCTAAATTGGTTATTGTTATTTATACATTCTAATAATGCAATTATATAACACTTGATTAAATGCAGCTTAAATGGGTTTAGTATGATATCCCCACTGTGAACTATTCGCCGATTGTCAAAATACCAACAAGGTCAAAACATAGACCAGTTTCTATTTTTTTGGAGTGTCTATATCAAAATAGGTCGACAAGGAAATGGTGTAGCTGTAACAGGTCTGCTAGCTATTCTAATCAAACTCTATCCCCACTTGGATCGTGAAGTAAGAACAAGGACATAAAAAAAAAAAAAAAAAAAAAAAGATTCAAATTCATGTAGACTTTTTTGAACGGTCAACATTTTAAATGTCGGTATTTTGACCATGTGCCGATGATTGTTGGGATCTTGACTACATCCCGATTGAACTACTGGTCAACCATTTGGTCTGTCACTTTGGAGACTAAAAGGGCATGCATCAGCTCCAAAACCCACATGTAACTAATTACCATTAATGTGCACGGAATGGGATTCTTAAAGGAGTCATATCAGTCTTGGCATACGCTGTACAGGGCCAAATTATTCACAAAGGTGATTGTGGAAACATCTACCAGCTAAATAGCATCAAACATGTACATTGCGTCAATAGGAGACTATACGCCTTCTGTCCAGGCATCAATAAATGGACAAGAAAAAACTTCAGAAGTTACAGTGCAAAGATCTATACAGTCTATGACTTAATCATTAAGCTAGCAAATCTGCTACTTGTTAGTATCTTGAGATAAAGTTATATGGCTTCAATAGTCCATTGGTCATGGGTAGATATCAAAGTGCACATTATATGGCTAGCTTTTACCTGCACTGTAAATAGATTACGGTAAGCAGTGCAATCATCTAACAATACATGATATGCAAGATCATTGTGGCATTTACAAAGAAAAAAAAGCACCAGGAAACCTTTACGCTTTCTCTTCACTACAAGAAGGTTGAACTGATAGAATTGAGAGGACCATCCATATTAAGCATGACTAGTGTCAAACGGTTCCCTCTATCCCACCAGAAGCGAAAGCCTTCCTCAGAGTCTTGCTTACTGGGAATGCCCAGGCAGCTGTCCAGCAACAACTTATCAATGAATTTAACTTTCACGTCTCTCATCTGCGAGATAGACATCAGCATTACAGGAGACTTGAGCAGCGCATTATGTGATACTGCAGAGATTTTCTAGATCAAAAAAAAAAAACTTGAATTATGAATGCTCATTGCACTGATCATTTTCTAGTTGTCACATAGCAAGGACCTCTTTACCTTCCAAGATTGGAGAGTAATTTGTCTCTAATCCTTTTAAAGGTGCCCATACATGGTGCGATGCTCGCTCCCGCGGGCATCGCACAGTACAAAAAGTATGTATCGCATTGCACACAAAACGGAAGGGATACGATCCAGCCCATAACTGATGCGATCATCGCACCGTGTATGGGCACTTTAAGTGAACCTAGACCATACCTCCCAACTTTTGAAGTTGGGAGGTCGGGACGTTCGCGCGGCGAAGCCGTGCGCGCTCCCGAAAAGGGGGCGTGGCCTCACGGGGTGACACGAACTCCAGCCACGCCCCGTTTTCGACGCTCGTCGGCGCTGAATAGACGCTGTGCGCATGCGCACAGCATCTATTGTCGCAAGCTGGGGGGGCTCCCAACTGTCCCCCCCCACCGCGGGACAATGGCGGCCCCGGGCGGGACGCGGGAACGTCCCCGAATATCGGGACGTTCCCGCGGTAAGCGTGACAGTTGGGAGGTATGCCAGACTCCCTACTTAATTTGAATGTGCAGGCAGTGGGGTAACACCATTAAAGAAATGGACTTTAGTTATGTGCAAAAGACACAGGAAAATAATAGGGCTATGCATGTCTTGTCCTTAATATATAGGATAGCCGAAAGAAACCCAATTAGTGAGCTTTAAAACAGGAGCACTCATTACGGATCTACTAAAACTATGTAACAAAAGTGACATCAGCCTCTTCTGTTTGAAGAAACAACATTATTGGCAGAGTTCTGTTATAAGTGGCAGAGACCGACTTCTCGAGGAATTGAAACTTTACATATACTAAGCTTCCCTTTGTGTGTCATTACACAAGCACTCTGAATAGGCTCTTGTACTTCTGTTTTGAAAACACATACACACAGAGCCATATTTAGAGTTCGGTTTTGGCAAGGTTCTAGCTGGATCTATTCCTATTTAGTTTGAGGGGGGGGGGGGGGGGGGATTAAAACGTGCGGCCTGTCATTCAGAGATCAGTGGATTATCAGACTTCTGAGTAAGCTCTATGGTTGTGCAGCATAGCCACAGGAAGTAAGATGCGAGAGCCATTGCAGGTGCACATGGGATTGCAGTCAGCAGCTGAGACACGCCTGTATTGTTGCCTTCAATTCCCATAACAGCCCACAAACAATCCTTTTACAAATACATCTTCTCTGCAGCCAAACCGTGACACATGCACACGAGGAGTCAGCCAATGGGCAATATTCCATGCAGCCGGCGAGGAGGGTTTGTACAGAGAAGACAAGCCATCCTCGCCGTCAAAGCCCCTCATCCTATTCAATGCAAGGGCCAAATCCTCGCCATGAGAGGACTACAATGCTCGCCACAAATGCAGCGAGTCTGCCATTTTAATGGCCATACTTGCCACAAAACCTCAGGGAACAGGCGAGGTGGAAACAGCGAGTGAAGGGGAGTGGGTTTAATACAGACGACGAGCTATCGCCACTTCTTGCCGTCAGTAGGTCGCCATCAGGGGCATTGAATACCCCTCAGTGCAGAAATGTAAACGCAGGATTTTATTTAGTTTCAGTAATGTTGCAGGCTGTATAGGTGGCTTTCTATATACAAGCCCTTACCAAGCTTGAATCATTACTTAGATCAGGTGTCTTCAACCCATGGCCCGCGGGCCACGAGTGGCCCGCAGAGCTGATCTCAGTGGCCCCCTGCCCGCCGGCCTGCCATGCACAGGATTATTTTTTTTTTTTTTTTTAAGTAAAAGAAAATGCTGCCGAGGGAGGCAGTGTAATGGAGTCCCCTTGGGTGCCGCCTACCCGATTTCCATTGGCTGCAGGCAGGGCAGAGGAGTGGATCCAGCGCGGCTGAGGGAGGAGGAGGCACGTCTGGTCACGAGCTGGGAAGTTGGGACCCGACGAAGCTGCGGGAGGAGGAGACGCAGCTGGCGGGAGCAGGGGACCCGGCACTGGAACTGCAGGAGGAGGCACAGCTGGCGGAGGGGACCCGGCGAAACTGCAGGAGGCGGCATGGATGGTGGAAGCAGGTGACCCGTCAAAGCTGCAGGATGAGGAGGTACATCTGGCCGGGAGCAGGGGACCTGGCAAAGCTGCAGGCATTACTGGGGGCATTGTGTGTGGGGCATTACTGGGGGCATTGTGTGTGACGGGCACTGCTGGGGCATTGTGTGTGAGGGGCACTGCTGGGGCATTGTGTGTGAGGGGCACTGCTGGGGCATTGTGTGTGAGGGGCACTGCTGGGGCATTAGGTGAGGGGCACTGCTGGGGCATCATATGTATAAGCAAAAGTACTGCTGGCATTATGGTCTGTGGCATAATGGGCATCAGTGTGGGGCATAATGTGCAATGGGCATAATTTTGTGTGGATTAATGTGTAATGGGCATCACGGTGTGGCATAATGTGTAATGGGCATTATGGTGTATGACATAATGTACAACAGGTATTACGGTGTGTGGCATAATGTCTAATGGACACTATGGTGTGATGCACAATGTGTAATGGGCATTACGGATAAACAGTGTAACGGTGTATATTGATTTAAGTAGCCTTTCATTGTTTGGGTTTGATCTGTGAGGCATACTATTTCACTGTGTGGGCCTTCATGTTTATATGTCATTGTGCAGCCTTCAGTCAACTTAAGCGTGTGAGGACAACGACCATTCCTGCGGTAACCAATGTCTGGTCATGCAGGTTGCAAAAGAGGTGTCAGGTAATTGTTTTCCTGCTAGTTCACACTCATTATAATTAGACCACGCCCCTTATAATTAGGTCACACCCGTTTTTGGGAGCGCGCCTACGGCGTGTGCAATTTATTTAATATCACATTATATATGGGGGGGGGGGCACATATTTTACTGTTTGCACTGGAACCCAAATTGGCTGCTGATAACTATTTGGGTATGTGTGTGTGTGTGTGTGTGTGTGTGGGATTATGTGCTGAGTATGGGCGGCTGTGCCAACTATCTATGAAGGACTGTGCTGACGTTATAGGGGAGCTGTGATTCTATGGGGCTGTCCAAAATTCCGTAGGCGATTTTAGTGGCCCTCGGGCTTCACTGGATTTTTTTAGGTGGCCCACGCTGTCTTAAAGGTTGAAGACCCCTGACTTAGATGGACTGTAAACTAGGATTTTTCCAACACCTATATGATGGGCAACAGCCTATCTCTGCAGTTATTACTCGCCTCATTGGTGCTTTAACTCCCAAAAATCATTCACCAGTATACACTATCCCACAAAACCATAACTGGAGGATAAGTGTTACATTCTTATGTAGGGTAGCATACATACACACACACACACTATTACAGACCCACAAGCTCTTGCCAAACTGTAACAGCACCTGCAAGAATATTTACTGGCTTACCATCTCGCTCTTCCAGCACAAAGGGTTCGCTGTCCCAACCATCGTCCAGGGCTGCCGGCTGTACATCCAGATGCCCATAAACACAAACAGTCTTCTTACCGGGATCGGAACCCAATTTCCCCAAAATAATGGGAGGAAGAGGGATTTCTGAGCCATCTGGGAGCTACAAGTGGAACCACATTTTCATATAAAAATAGGTTAGTTTTTTTTTTGTTATTACACAGTGATTTTTCAACTTTTTCCCTTAAAATATTCACCAGTTCACAGGAGATTTAGTTTAAGACCCACAATATACACTCAGCTGATTGCAGAGCTCAGTCATGAATACAACAAAAAAAATCCAAATGAAATGTAAGCGGAAATGTACAAAGGATACTGCACAGTATGACTCATAGCAATGAAGTCATGAGTTCGATCCCAACCGGCACTAATCATGTGAAATTTGTGAGTGGTACTCCGGTTTCCTCTCACAATCCAAAAATACTGGTAGGTTAACGGACTGCCGGCTAAAAAATTTAACCATAGTGTGTAAAAGGGAGACTAATTGCTTCACAAGCAAGGGGTATGGGTCATTGGGTTGACCAACTTAAGGTTGGTCAATAGTAATTTGAATGTGTACACAATGTGCCATGAATGTATATCAAATTCAATATCTAATGCAAAAGTACAGATCTAATGCCAAATCTAATAGAAAATCGAATCAAAAGCAAATCGGTGTGTGTACAGGGCTTTACACTAATTAAGACTACACATAACTGTAGCAACTATCGAGTCAACACGTACACACCAAGGTAGTGCTCTAGTGTACCTTTCCACTGTAGAGTGCAGAAAGGATTATAGAAGTTCATCGTGCAAAACCAAGGCACTGCATATGATCCAAAGACCATCTGGATGCAAACATCCAAATGGTTATAAGGAAAAACTAGAACAAAATGCAGTTTGGTCAGTGATGCCTCAATCTAATTTTTGCACCATCAATTGAAAGAATGTACATAGTTATTCAATTACAAATAACACTCTTATTTAGGTACAGATTTTGTGATGCAATGGGTTCCAAAATCAGTAATAGTAACAAGTGTAGTCTTATAACAGTACTCAGAAGATTTAGCTTTTTTATTACACTGGTCACCCATATCCAATATTCCATAAAATGTACTTTGCTCCACTAAAACCTTAACCAGAAGTCACCTTTTGTTTTCCAATGTCCACCAAATCGGCAGTGCCACCCAATCGCTCAATCTCCTTTGCAGCCACTTCCATCATCTTTTTAATTTCTCCTCTTTTCTCCGGCCAGGCTGATACACTTTGGATGGCGACCCATTCTGCCAGTCTCTGAGAAATGGGAACAATACGCACATTTGCATCAAAGCAAAGCAGAACAAAAAACACATCCAAGAGCAAATCTTGTTCTAACAAATAGTGCTCATTAAATCTCATAATTTGTGTATTGTTATCTAGCATGAAGTTCAAATATATAAAAAATTCAAGTTAATGGACAATTCAAGTTTTTTTGTTTTATAGCATTTTAATTGAGAAGACACTCTGATACACCGGGGCACTGGGATGTCTCACTGATGGCCCAAAAATGATGGGTAGCCCCACCATTCCGATTACAAATACTACCTGAAAACCACTATACAGTCAGAAGCCTTCCAGTACCAGATCACTAAGCCAAAGCTGTCCAAGATATAATGGACATCAGAAGTCCACCATCAAATCTGGTCTGGGTTCCCACCATCAAAAGCTTCTATGCAATGGTATAACCACTGCATCGAGAGATAGATAGATATTTTTTTTTTTTTAACATCTGATGGCCATCGCTTCCACAACATCCATTGGAGGCGGCCATAGGAAACCTGCCATTTAATAGTGAAAATACTATCATCAATAGATCAACAATGATTGATGTTCAACCATTTAAAGCAAAGGCTCATCCCTAGGCTGGGGGTATTTATTCCCACAGGAAATTTCAAGGTATGATATAGAAATGCAATAGGAGTGCCAGGGGTTTCCATCATATTAAAAGGAGTTGGTCACCAAAGTGGGTGATGGATCCTGCAGTCAGACGGGATTGGCTTGTTCCCTCATGGTATAATACAAGCAGGTGTTACGCCATCAAGTAATTAACTATACAGTATTTTAGGTTATTTCCTTGATGAGGCAACTCTGGATATATTATACTATGAGGGAATAAATTCTGCAAGTCATTTTCTCATATAAAAATCGCTTGAATGAAACTGAATGTAGATCAGTCTTCTTATACTGTTAACGATTGCCTTTTTTGCCTAAGTTTAATATGATTTTATAATAGATAGCATTATATATCCTACTTTTAACTCAAGTGCCTGTTTTAGGGGTATTATATATTAAAAGTGAAAGTTTGCCCAAGGAAATGCATTTTATGTTGTTTGCATGAAAATTACGCTTTGCATATACAACATTACATGTATCTTGGTGTTAAAACGTCACCTTTCCCATGCAATGTGAAAGAGGAATATCCCACGGGCAGCAGCTGCCCCTTGGGGTAATGTACTCTTTTACTGTACACTCATCTTACCCTCCCTTTTTCTATTTTTTTTTTTGTCTTATTTTAATTTTCTCTATTCTAATATTAAATCTTTGGAGAAAGATTTGTGACAGCACTAACTTATTATCGTTAGGTATTATGTTATTTTGCTAGCTTTTCTATCAGCCAATCATATTGTTTTGTGTACATGGTCTGCCATGTTGTTTCTAGGTACTCTCCTTTATATTTTACAGTATGATTATTTTGTAATGTATATGGGACAACGGTGTGAGTATACATTCAGCTGTATGTTTTTGTTGTGATTTGCCACTAATTTACAGTATTGTGTAGGATTTTCTTCTAAATAAAATTGGATTAAAAAACAAAAAGTAACTGGCACTAAAGCCTCATGCTGGGCAATAAAATGAGTGATATAACTTCTTTTAGACTTTGAGCAATCTCGCTCATTTTATTGCCCAGTGTGTATGCACCCAGTGACAGCCAATGCACAGGTCGTTAATGGACCCCTCCGGCGTATGTGCAGGTACAGACGAGGGAGCGGATAGTTAACAAGGGCCCACCGCCGTCGTTCATTGCCTACTTTGGCAATTGTGTATGCACTTGCCAATGCCAGCACTCCTCGGCCATAAATACTAGGTGTGTAAGCACCTGAAGAGTCACATTGTAAGGAAAGGGTTGTGTACATAGTCTTGTGCACTACAGCCAAATGTGCAGAGAACATTTATGCCAGAGTTTCAAATAGGAAGTCCTCAAGCCACCCCAACAGTCCAGGTTTTACGTATAGCCAAGCTTAGCTACAGGTAACTTACAGCTTAGTGCTTGAGTCAATTTGATTTATCCTTCTGTGCTAAGAGCCATGGATATACTTAAAACTTTGACTGTAATTCTGTAAGCAGAGATTTCTCATGGGAATGGAATAGAGACGGACATCAAAAAAGTCCACCATCAAATTTTTAATGCAATAACAACTAACCATCCCATTAAAAGTGTAACAGAAAATACTGTTGGATATGCACATGGGCAGACAAGAAAACAACATGTTGCTAATGTGCAAAGCCTCTGAGCATGTAGCAGATGCAACTGGGGGCAGCATCCACAAAAGCATTGACACACCACTGAATGTTTACCATCCTATGGAAGTAAACATTGAAATGTCACCATCTAATGGTAAAAACGCGATCATCGGTCAAAAAATAACAAACAAACCACATCAATGATTGGAAACAGCCCGATTCGATGTCCATCCCTAGAATGTAATAGAATCAGTTACTATACATTGTGGCAAGCATTATTGGGTGTTCTCCAAACAAAAGTCTGGTATCGTCACTTACACCCAGCAAGAATCATCATCACCACCACCTTCTGGCACATCTGCGCCTCAATGTCAATGTGGCGTTTGGGATCCATCTAGGATTTCTATCCCATGCCCCTCCCCAGCACCCCATCCCTACACACAGCAGAACCACTACAACACGTTTGTTATGTCACATAGCCAGTGACAAGTGCATAGAGCGAATAGACCCCGCAGACGTTATGGGATACGGCGGAAAGAATTCCGAATGCAGCATGGCAGGTGTTACCTTAACATAGAGATCCTGGTTGTTATCTACGTGCTGGAAGACGGACGTGAGCACGGACATGGTAAGCCCCTGGCGCTGAGTGCTGTATGTATGTAGCTGCGAGATCAAAGACAAGAGAGTAGAAGACCGCTACAGCTACGCTACCCGCCGTATATCACAGAAACTTCTGACTCACTGTACGGACGCTCCGCCCACAACCGGCACACATCACATGACCTGCCCTGGCAGTCAGCTGACTCTCCATCTCCTCTCATTCAGTCCTCCTGTCAGCAGGTGAGTGTCACATGACCTGCTGCTGCTGCTTGCCCAATGCCCAATTACTCACACTCTTTTCCAAAGTCGGTGTGCTGCTGCTGCTGCCCGTTGTCCGGGTGAGAGCTGCGTGGAAAGCAGCTAGCCTAAGCCACTGCCACAGTATATATTGTAAGGTGATGTGAATGTCTAAATATTCCTGTAAAGCGCTGTAGACTATGTGTGCCCTATATAAAGAAATAATCTGTGGAGAGACTGTCTAAACGGAATCGGTACATCTGTCAGAATGAACTTAGGTCTACAGTCATTAGGTCGACCCCACTAGGTCGACTGGCAGGAAGGTCGACATGACTTAAGGTCGAATTTGCATAAAGGTCGACATGAGGAAGGTCGACTGGTCATAAGGTCGACATGGGTTTTTCACTGTTTTTTATCCGAATGTCGACACAGTCGACATGGACACAGTTGGCAATGAGAATCTCGCAACATCGCTCCCTTCGCTCGCAATGCTTCGGGCACGGTGCCTCGCTGCGCTCGGCACACTATTTTATTCTCCCACCACGCCCTAGTGGATGGTAGGGCATGAAATACCGCCTGTCGGCACATGTCGGCTCAAAAAACAGTGAAAAACCCATGTCGACCTTATGACCAGTCGACCTTCCTCATGTCGACCTTTATGCAAATTCGACCTTAAGTCATGTCGACCTTGGCCCATGTCGACCTTAAGTCAGGTCGACCTTCCTGCCAGTCGACCTAGTGGGGTCGACCTAATGACTGTAGACCTAAGTTCATTCTAATAGATGACCGCTTCCCGTCTAAACACAGTATCAGTTATTAGTGCCTCACTAGGGAACACACATTGGGGGTCAGAGGTGAAGGCGTACATCCCAACAGTACTGATTTTTGCGAGACAATTTTTGGGACCTCCCAACATGAACCTCTCCAGGAGGGACACAATTCAAAGTCTGGTATCGTCACTTACACCCAGCAATTTGATTGCCATCACCTGGTTTGAACAGGTTAATTAACAAGAAAGGTGATGGTAATCATAAATTAAGAAGGAAGTCCAGGAGCAGAGCATTCTGTCCCTCCTGGAGAGGGTCATGTTGGAGGGTGCCGGACGTGGTCCCGACTGTCAAAACACTGACAGCCGGGTTCCCGACGGCCGTCTTCTATTTTCCCTCATGGGGGTCCACGACCCCCATAGAGGGAGAATAGAATAGGTGGCTCGCATAGCGAGCCACTGTGCCCGCAAGGGGCTTAGTTGCGCTCACCATGCTGTCTGGGTCTGGCCAGTCGGGATCCCGACTGTCGGACCCCTGTACCACACCCATGTTGGGTGGTATGCGCATACTTGCCTACCTGACCCTCTCCATGCGGGAGAAAATGCTCTGTTCCTGGACTTCCCTGGTAATGTATGATTGCTATCACCTGTGGTGAAACACCTTTACCTAGCTCCCCACAGGTGAGGGCAATCATACATTACCAGGGAAGTCCAGAAACAGAGCATTTTCTTCCGCATGGAGAGGGTCAGGTAGGCAAGCATGGGTATGCGTGTCCCACCGGTCCCACAGGGGAAAAGGGAGTTCAAGCAAGCTTTTACCAATATACAAGCGCGGCTTCCTTGCTTGTTCTTTTTGTTGTATAAAACCATAGAGGTCTGCTATAACCACTACTAAGCAGCTGCTCCTTGGAAATAAAGAAACAACTAATATCATGCGCCTAGTTCACCACTACGTTGGTAACCCCCTTTCTTGTTCCCTTTTCTCTCCAAAGTTGGTATGCAAGTGTCCCTCTTTCCCTCCCTCTTTCCAAGTTTCAGGTGAGCGTCACTGAAGTTGGTAGGTATGTGAATGTAGGCACAATGGGCGGGATGTACTAAGCCGAAAACCCCCGGTTTACCGCATTTTTATATGTACTAAAATCCTGCCTCAGGGCAGCCTATGGGCTTCTATCGCCGCCCAACGCCAACCCGCCGCCTCCGCCAACCCTCCTCTACCCCTTTCTCTGGCTTACCTTGCATCAGGTCCTCCTGGACCCGGAAGGTAAACCCTTCCTCCCCCTAGTAATGCAGCCGGATGTCCTTCTGGCTGCAGGGGGGAGGAGGAGGCGCCGGGGACAGCCTGCTTAGCTGTCCCCGGTGTGAGGGGAGCTGCAGGGAGGTGACCTATGCGTCTGGCATTGCGGTGCGATGACGGAGGCCCCCCGCGATACCTGTAATGTGGTGTGCGGGGGGTCTCTATCACCGCGATGCCAGACGCATATGTTAGTATATATGCCCTGGCATCACGGTGGCGAAGGGCAGAATTGGGATAGGAGTTCAATGACTTATCGGAACCCCACCAAACATGCAGGTTATTGGCTACATAGCCAAAATTGACTTGCATGCTTAGACACCGGGGCTGAAAGGTTAATGATGCGTAAGAGCTCGCATCGTTAACGGTATTGAGCATAGACACTACCCATATTTTTTAAATATATCGCTCATAAGGGCTTTTTAAGTTATTTTAAGTGTAATTTATTTGAGTGTAATGTTTACAGAAGCAACCCAAGCACCCATACCATGTCCATCTATATTCCTACTCCATGTAACTAATGGGGATTTCACCTGTACACCTGTGGGTCTGTATAACCATGGTTTTAGAGGTGACTGTATCAATCTGTTTCCTGCGTATTTTAAGGTGTGTACACACAGTTCAATTTTGGCTTACAATTATGACTATAAAGTCTAAACCGTATAGAAAGTTAGCAAAAATCACAGTGTGTCCTCTGCTTGTGATATCGATTTGTGGCTCGATGAGGCCGGTATTGCATGGACTGAGCAGGCAAGGCAATTTTGACTATATCGCTTGGAATTTATTTGCCCTAGTCAAAAAAGCGAATGAAGATAGCCAAAAATGCCTTTTACAGTCCTAGGTGTGATTAATCTAGATATTAATACAGAAGGATGACTTTTATAAATAGTCAAATCTGCATTGTCGAAAATGGCCGCTAAATTGTCGAATCTGCAGCTGTTATCCCCAATCAGTGTCCATTTTCACCGATCCACAGGTTTTTCGACCGTCAGAAAATTTCCAACAATCAGAAAGATTGTATAGGTTGCATGTAAATTCAACCTACTCTTGTCCAAAAGTGCCAATATTTTCAATTGTCTGAAATATCTGCACACATTGAATACCCCCCTTAATCTCTCTGCACATATTACATTTGCCCCACCTGCAGCACAACATGGTTTTTTTCATTAGAGAAAAAATGTGCTTTGCAATCCAGTCAGAATTAGGCTCTTTGTCCATAGATTTGCAAATATTGGTGTTGTAATTGGTTGCTTCATTTTAACGTTATGTGGCAAAATGTAAAGTACAAATGTGACGAGTTTGGTTTCGGCATAAAGCCTAATAAGATGCCAAAAATATTGAATGATAGGACAGACCCATAAACAATTGTATGTGCCTGCCTCTTTCTAAAGACATTTTGGGCGGGAATGGGTTTCAGAATTTCCCATTTGAAAACACTGATTCGGGGACAAATGTTTTTTTGGGGGAAATACATTCGGGAAGAGTTCAGTGTACATGCTAGCTTGTAAAACCTTTCCTGAAAACAAAAGTACTTTTAATAATACTGGTACAGGTTGAGTATCCCGTATCCAAAATGCTCGGGACCAGGAGAATTTTGGATAACGGATTATTCCGTATTTCGGAATATTTTAATATTTCAATGATGTATTTTGAAGTATCTTGCATGTATGCTGTATAAACACATAATATACACACAAATATATTTTATTACCACATAAAATACACACAAATATATTTTAATTGTTCAAAAAACAAGGTTTCAAAACGTGAAACAAAATGTGTGTACTAATGTGTGTACTATCTCAGCACTGAATTTGAATGCCAAGCAATCATTGTCTTGCACATATATAGTGCCAGTTACATATCATGTCCCCAGTGATGCTGTTACATATGTCCCCAGTGAGTTTTTAGCAAAAAAAAAATTTTTTTTCACTTTCTGGAATGTCCGTATTTCGGAATAATTCGGATAACGGATACTCGGATACGGGATACTCGACCTGTATAATTAATTGGAGGAAGTGGGTCAACCACCTAGACATGCCTCCCGTTATCTCAGCGTGATTTAAAATTTTTCTCAAATATGTCTAATGTATTGAGGTGGCTTTGTAATTAGGTACCAGATGAGTCAAAAAGTAGTCCAAGGATTTGTTCCAATCCCCTCTGAAAAACATGTCAGAACATGTGTGATTTTGTTTGTATAAATGGTAAAGAATGTGGGCTGACCATTGCATATTTAGAAGACATTTCAGGAAAAGGCTCAAATCATGTTGATCCCTGCCAATCCCACATAGTGAAGGGGTGAGCAGCTAGGCTGTCCAGAATCAGGAATCAGGGGTAAAAGTATGGGTGACATCCAACAGGGGGCGATCACATCGAAGCCCCTTGCAGGACCAGGGGCTTGCTGTGCTGGCCACAGGTTCTTCTTTCCCTCTATGGGGGTAATGGAGCCCCACAAGGGAGAATAGCCCCTGTAATTCACGATCCAGACTGTTGGACATTTACCAGTGGGTATTCCTTTGTCGGAAAATTGACCGCCGGAATATCGACTGTCGGGAGGTCATCCGGCGGTAGGGAGTGATATTGGTTTAATCTTGCCCTATTGCATAGGATACACCAAATTTCCCTGGGTATCCACAGCAGAGGATTTAAGTTTAAGGGGTCAGATATTTCTTGATCGCGTTGATGAAGAAAACATTTATTAATCAGGCCTATATTAGCTGACTTAGTGTATGCTTGTTTGTGGCACTTTCTGCAGTGACAGCTATTATGACATAGTTTGAAAATTTGCTTACACAGATTTGTGCACGAGAGTTTATTTTTAGCATAGTGGATGACCGCAAAATGTGTGTTTTGTGTCAAATTAATTTGTTCGTGGATTGTTAGATTGCAAAAGATGTTGGTTGGTCATGGGTTTTAAAAGGCACCTTTTACATTAAATTGCATAATTTTGGAACTGTAAATTCTGCAAATCACTGCTTTGTGAAACTCATAATACATGCATTGAAACCCAACTCCCTTCACTTCCTTTACCAATGACTTGTTTGCCCCTACAAGACTTTTTAGAAGGGTATTTTTAAAAAGTAAGTTGCAATGCGTTATAACAAACATAGGCCCTGATTCAGGATCACTCACTAAGCAGCGGTTGTTTGCTGCTTAGCGAGCGGCTTAATGCTGCCCACCTCCTGGCCGAAGCCCCCCCTGCCGCCGCCAAGTCCCCTCAGTACCAAGCGAGGGGATGTACGGGAGCACATCCCCTCACATGCGGCTGAATGGGAGAGAAATAATTCAATGGCCGGTGACTATTTAGACTATCAGTCCACCAAAGAGGGGGTGGGTGCTGACGTCATGTGCCGGGGCCAAAAAATTGCTCATCAAAAATTACATCCAGATCTTTTCACATTGAAAACATACAAAATCTCAAATGTCAGTGGCATAACGACCGAGGGTGTAGGGGTGTGCAGCTGCTATGGGGCCAGAGATGTTTCTAGGGCCACAGCTCCCCCTGCACCTAAAGATCAGTGCTCTCTGCTCCCCCTCCTCACCCCGGCCTGTCTTCAGCCACGGAGGATGAAGCTACACTCCCACAAACAACTGGCTGCTTTCCTGCAGTCCCGCGATTCGTGGACATTGAGGGGGCGTGGCCTAATGCCTTAGAGTGTCCAAACCCATAAGAGACCCCTGGCTGTGCCCCAATCAAGACTGCTGCAATGAGGTAATGCTTGCCCCCCTCTCTCTCTGCCTCCCCCTCTCTTTCGTCAGTCTCTCTCCCCTCCTCTCTCTTTTTCCGGCTGTCTTTTTCTGAAGCCATCTCCTTCCCCCTCTCTCTCTCTCTAATGCTGTCTCATCCCCCTGTCTCTGATGCTGTTTCCTCCCCTCTCTTTGACGCTGTCTCCTCCCTCCCTCCTTCAAGTTCTCCCTCAAAGCCCACTTCTTCCGACTAGCCTATCCCTCCTCCTCCTAACCTCTTTCGCTCCTCCTATCCTGCCTACCCTACCCCTCCATCCGTTCCTACTTATCCTATTGTTATTCATTCGTCCACCCACCTCCTTTTAGTCTGTTAACTCTTATGAGTAGGGCGCTCCTTCCTCACGTACTCACCCTACCTCTTTACCTCACCTGTCCTCCTGCCCTGTTCTTCCCTTCCTCTACTTCAACTTCAGTCTCCTCGACAATTTCGACACCTACTGCAGAACTGATGCTGATTTTAGTTCTACCAGCTATACCCCTATTTATACTGTATTTTATCAACACACCCTGTACGTTACCTTGTAATTTGTTATTTCTTTGCTATGTACGGCGCTGCGGACACTTTGTGGCGCCTTATAAATAAACAAACTACTACTACTACTGCTTGAGATTATTTATATTGAAAGTGCTTCATACAATGCTGATGATATATGGGTGAAATTTACTAAGATGTGTATTCTACTTCACATGTGATGTTGCTATACACTCAGATCCTGTCTACTATAGAGGGTGCTAAACAAATAAGAAGTAGATTCTGATTGGTTGCCCAAAGCAACATCACATGTGAAGTAGAATACACATCTTAGTAAATTTCCCCCATTGGCATATATTCAATGCCGTGGGCGAGCGGTGACTGCGAGCAGGACTTTTTGCTTG
Source organism: Crinia signifera (assembly GCF_055691185.1). NCBI lineage: Eukaryota > Metazoa > Chordata > Amphibia > Anura > Myobatrachidae > Crinia > Crinia signifera. The sequence continues at coordinate 99,297,831 of NC_139221.1, read as the reverse complement.
CAGTCACCGCTCACCCTGTCAGTATTCAACTGACCCCCCTCATACGCAAATTCCCCCTCGCTCCGTTTTTTGAGCGAGGGGGAATTTGTGTATGTGCCTCCAAAAGCTGCGAGAGCCGAGGCTAATTACAGAGAGTTTGCTGCACTAGCCTCGGCTCTCGCAGTTTAGGGGAATCCTCGCAGTTCTGTGACTGCGAGGATTCCCCCGGAACGTTGCATAGTGCGAGCGGCCGGCGCGGGGGTTAAACTGCGAGGATCACTGGTTTTCTGTGATCCTCGCAGTTTAACCCCCTCGCCGGCCGCTCGCACCGGCATTGAATACCTGCCATTGTGTCTTCAATTTATTCCATTGCTAACCAGAATTTTTTGGGATAAGTCCAGCTTGGTATTGTGACATACAGATATGCCCTGACACGTTGACTGGAACAATGATGTTGAGGAAGTAATAGGTATTCATATCTGTGTTTACAGAATGATATACAATATCTTTCTGGAATTTGGATTTTTCTGGGTAAAGGGTATTTGTGCAAAAAAAAAAGAAAGCTGAGTAAAAAAAAATGCCATACAGAGGTATGGGTTTGGACAGGGCCGCAACTGGGGTGGCGGTTGTAGATGTAGCGGGACCAAATTACTGCCTTGGGCCGGGTGACTAAAATACTACTTTCAGTCTGATTTAATCCGTGGTTTACGTGACAATTGAATCTTAAACACTGAACCTACATTCAGTTTCCTCTATTATGACTCCCCCTAATAAACCAAACTTAAGCATCCTTACATAATCATGTCATCCTGTCATATACCTTCAATGTCTGGCTGGAGCATGAAGGCCGCAACGGCAGGGCTGGTGCAAGGTTTTACAGCACCCTACTATACACGCCAATACCAAGTTAACAGAATATCAGGTGAACTTTAAAGTTGAACACCTGTCATTTGCATTGACTTAAACAAGGATGCCTCTCTAAGAGCCATCTTTATTTTTGTGTTAGTCAAACACTCCCCATATCCTGGAGCCCCTAGACAGCTGCCTAAGGGTGGAGCTTTCCTTGTCCACATGTGGAAAGCAGTGATAGGGGCCCACACTTTCTTTCCTAGGCCTTGTGTGGCAGCATCACTCACTCACCCTTAGTTATGGCCCTGGCATGCTCAGCAATATACTATAAATCTTTGTATATCATTTAATAGGATGCATTTTGTGATTTCTGGCGATAATTAGGCAACAAAATGGCGGTATCGCATTTTTTTGTGATTAATCGCCAATTTAATAGGGTGCGCTAAGTGCCGTAATTCACGCATTTTCTGCGATAAATCACACTTTCTCACTTGCTGGGAAAAATTTGCATTTTTATCGCATCCAGATGTTTTCCCATTCTAAAGTATACAAATCGCTTATTTAATGGCATGCGCAAACGGAAATCGCATTTTTGAGGTGTCTAAAAATCGCAATTTTTTCAGACCAGGTTCTGATGGGCGAATTGGCCCAGAAGCAACTTTTGTCAAGTACAGAAATGGTTAATTTGCTCACAGGTGTCCTCATTTCTATTCATAAACTGACCCTACATATACCCCCAACATCATTAAGGACACCTGTGAGGGTTTGAGAGATGGAGATTGTGCAGAGTGGTGTGGAGTTGGTTATTTGTGATTTTGACCATTTCGAGGAGCTGCGCAGGAGGAGGGAGGAAGCTGCGCGCCAGATCCAGGTACCCCGAGTACTGCGTTCTCACGTAGGTATCGTGCTAGGCTGTACCTGGACTCCCTCTCTGATCAACAGGTTGTGGGGATGTTTAGGCTAAACCGCAATAACCTGTTGGACTTATATGAGCAGGTGAGAGATGATTTGGATCCTTACGGGGGTGCCAACTATGCAGTGTCTGGACTGCAGAAATTAATGTTTGCCCTCTACTTCTTGGCCACAGGCTCCACTCAGTCTGTGACCTCATGGTCTTTGGGGGTCTAACAAGCCACTTTCTCTAAGCATTTCACTCAAGTGTTATTTGCTTTCAAGAAGTTGTGGCACACATACAGATTCCCACGTTGTGAGTCCGAGTGGCAGGACCTTAAGGTGGCTTTCTATCGGCTCTCAGCATTTCCAAACGTGCTGGGAGCCATAGATTGCACCCACATTGGGCTTTGGGACCCGCATGTGAGGGGACACGTCTATGTCAATAGGCGTGTGCGGCACTCTCTGAACGTGCAGGTGGTATGTGATGCTACCCTAAAAATTCTCAGTGTGGTTTCAGGCTACCCAGGGAACTGCCATGACGCCTATATTCTGCGGCACTCAGCCCTCTGGGACCGATTCCAGGACCAAAAAATGCCAGAGGGCTGGCTACTTGGTTAGTACATTAGAACATATACAAATGTGTCTGTTGTTTTACATCTAAAGTGGCACTGTAGTTTGTACTCCCCTCTGATATGTGCAATATATAGGCGGAAGCAGTCCCTCTCCTTTACCAGTTTTTTATGTATGTTGCTGTTGTCCCACTTCCTCATGTTACCCCAATGTACATATGTTACCATTTAATGCACTGGCCTCATCTTTTCTGTAAAGGTGATGCAGGATATGGGTGTCTTCAGTGGCTCATAACACCTCTGTGTTCCCCAGAAGGCCTTGCACAGCAGCGCTAGAACGAAGCACACTTTGACACTCGCAATGTTGTGGAACGCACCTTTGGGGTGCTGAAAAGTAATTTCAGGTGTTTGGACAGATCATCAGGTATACTGCTTTACCTCCCAGCAAAAGTAGTGATGATGATTGTCCAGGCTTGCTGCATGTTACACAACATAGCCCTTACCCAACCGTCTTATATTGAGGATGACAATGCAGCAGTCGTGCAGGAAGCTGAAACTACCTTGCCTACGGTAGTGAGGGGTACGCAGAGGGGGGATCTGATGCGTAGGGAGATCATCAGGCGCTACTTCTCAGGTAATTACATGTGTACACTATCCTACCATGTACCTTTGCTGTAAATGTGTTCACATACAATAAACCATTTACCATACATTATCATCAATATTTAGGGGAGTAGTCAGAGGCCTAGAGCAGAAGCTGCTTAACCTGAGGTATCCCTTGCTGACTACATGCTGGTAAGTACATTATTACAATGTTGTATGCCTATTGAAGTTATTAACAAACCCACAACATCAATTAACACCCAGGGCTATTTTTGTGCCGGAACGCCCCGGAACGCCGTTCCTGAAGCTCTTTTGCAAAATGACGTAATCAGGAACGGCGTTCCGGGACCTCCGCGGCCTGACCCACTGAAGTGCCGCTGCGTGTCCGGCCACCCGCCCGTCAGCTGCCCCTGGTATCCCCTGCACACAGTGAGACAGACGCTAGAAGTCATAGTTCACCTCTAGTGTCTGACAGGAAGCACAGCTCTGTGACTTCCTGGTAACGCTGCAGAGCTGTGCTTCCTGTCAGACGCTGGAAGTGAAAAATGACTTCTAGCGTCTGTCTCATTGTGTGCAGGGTAAGGCAGGGGCAGCAGCAGCAACTCATGGGCAGGTGGCCGGGCACATATTAACCCCTTGGCAACGAGCTAAAACCCCTGGCAACGGAAATTAACCCCCCTTGGCAACGAGCTAAAACCCCTGGCAAAAATGCTTTACCCCTTGGCAACATCCAATAAGCCCTGACAACGCATATTAACCCCTTGGCAATGAGCAAGAACCCCTGGCAATGGAAATTAAAATCCCCTTGGCAACGAGCATTAACCCCTGGCAAAAATTATTAACCCCTTGGCAACATCCAATAAGCCCTGGCAACGCATATTAACCCCTTGGCAATGAGCAAGAACCCCTGGCAATGGACATTAAACCCCCCCCCTTGGCAATGAGCAAGAACCCCTGGTAATGGACATTAAACCCCCCCCCCCTTGGCAACAAGCAAGAACCCCTGGCAACGGACATTAACCCCCTTTGGCACTGAGCATTAACCCCTGGTAACAAATATAAACCCCTTGGCAACAACCAATAACCCCTGGCAATGCATATTAACCCCTTGGCAACGAGCAAGAACCCCGGGCAATGGACATTAACTCCCCCCCCCCCTTGGCAACGAGCAAGAACCCCTGGCAACGGACATTAACCCCCTTGGCAACGAGCAAGAACCCGTGGCAATGCATACTAACCCCTTGGCAATGAGCAAGAACCCCTGGCAATGGACATTAACTCCCCCCCCCCCTTGGCAATGAGCAAGAACCCCTGGCAACGGACATTAACCCCCCTTGGCAACGAGCAAGAACCCCTGGCAATGCATATTAACCCTTGGTAATGGACATTAACAACCCTTGGAAACCGACATTAACCACCTTGGCAACAGAAATTAACCGCCTTGGCAACAAGCAGGTAATTTATAATTTATTAGAAGCCTTGCTGTGGGGGGCAACGTGGTGTGGCATAGTCAGTGTGTATCGATTTTTGTGTGACATCCCATTTTTTGGGACGGTCCTGCGGGAATTAGACACATGCATGTGCATGCGTCTAATCAGGCAGGCAGGGGGGCTGAAGGCATGGCCAGCAGTTCACACAGCACTGGCCATGCCCTCACAGCGACAAAACTGCGCCCCACGCACATACATATACGGTGTTCCTTTCTCCACTGCAAAAGTTGGGAGGTATGTATTAGGTGTGAGGGGCATTGCAATGTGTGGCATAATGTATCAGGGGCATTACAGTGTGCAGCATAGTATCATAGGCATTGTGGTGTGCTGCATCATGTTTCAGAGAAATGGCGGTGTGTAGCATAATGTGTTGGGCATTACAGTGTGCAGCATATTGTGCAGGGGCATTATGGTGTGCGGCATAGTATCAGGGGCATTGGTCAAATTTTAGTAGCTCTGAGTGTTTGTACATAAGGAATTCTTTGCTGCTGGTAATAGTGGGAGAAGAGGCTGGATGTGCTGCTAAATCTAACCGAACACCCCCTGCAGCCTACCTAACCTCCCTTCCCTCTGACAGCCGAACGAACCCTCTCCTCTCACAGCCACAACAATTGATGCCCCGGCCCTTTAGTAGCTCCACCCACATCACCGCCCACATCTGCCCCGCCCACAGTTCCTGAACCTATTTTCCTACAAAAATAGCACTGTTAACACCCATACCTGCACATTAGCATATAGCATTACAGCATTTAAGTGTTATCAAATATAAGAAACCACAGAGACATATGTATGGTAAATAACATCTTTACTAATTTACTTGAAAAAATAGTCTCCTTTTACTGGGCCAACATTTTGCATGGGAAAAAAAATACAATTTACAAGTGCTCAATAACAGCAATACACATTTGTTATATAACAAATGCCTGAGCACGTGCACATCCCCCCTTCGCCCCTGACCCCAGGCCACCCCTGGTTCGAACACTCCAACGTGGGGGTGAAGTGGGTGAGCCACTTACTGGTGTACTGGAGACACTACTAATAGTAGATGTAGCTGCCCCTATAGCTTGAGTTTGCCCTTGAACACTTTCACTAAGGCTGGCAATTTGACTATTGTGTTCATGTAGGGCCTGAGTCATTTCAGACATACTGTACGTGTCCAGGGTGGTAGCCATCCTGACTTGTGTGCCCACAGCAACACGGACACTGCTGGTCAATGTTTTAACTTGTTGAAACAAGTTTCTAATGTGGCCTTGAATATTTCCAATTTGATGGCTTTGCATGGACATGAATTCAATTTGCTTACTTTTAAATGTATGCAATGAGTGAGCAATCTGTTCAGGGGTAGATGGTGTGTGGGGTGATTGGGTGGGGGTTGGTTGGGTGTCACCACAGTTGATGCCTTTTCAGTCTGTGCTGTAGTGATGTTTTCTTCATCAGGTGAAAACAATTTGACGGGCTGGAGGATTATCTCCATATCTTCGTCAATCATTTACACTGATTGTGTGGGTTGTTGGACTAGTTGTGATGATCCTGTGGGAACAGAAAAATTGGTAAGTATTCAACCATAGCAGTGCATTATATTTGTACTTATTCATAATTAGAGTAATGGCTGCTTCTCATTACATTCATTTCTGTTGGTGTGTAGCAGCAGGAGATGAATGTAATGTAGGCTATTGTGCATGTAAGGCTATTGTGCATGTAAAATGGGTGTGTGTACTGTATGTGTAATGCTGTCACATTATTTTTGATTACCTGCAGCCATTTGCCTGGATCGCTGTGTTGCGGTAGCCCTTTGGGATGGATGATCTGCAAAGGAAATGATGGACAGGCGTTAGAGACCTTGCATGGACAGCATTTATTACCAGCATGTTTTTTTATGTTAAAAATAACCCCTAAGACTCACATGGGTGATGGTGACCCATCATTTATGTACATTAATGTGCTCTATTTTATTTTAAATTATTTAAACATATAATAACATTGCTTATGACTGAAAACTGGCAGGAATTCTGCTGTATGGAGGCGTTTCAGCTATGACATCATGACACCTATGTGTGGGCCCACAGCCATGTAAACCTTTAACAAAATATGATATACATTTGTCCTAACCCAGCAGGTGTGGAACTACATGGCCCAGCATCACCAACAATTTCAAACTATGAGCATGAAATTTCTCTAGGTTACCTTACTGGGATATATAGTTTCACAGCAGCACTATTGTTATATTTCCATTACACGAGAGCATTACAGTTATAAAACATTGCAATGTATGTTGTACATGAAATGTGGGCACACTTACCAGTTCGGGGTGGCGTTGGTGGCCTATCTGTGTCCACCACATGGAGCCCAGGAAGGACCTCTGGTGGGATGATACACTTTAACTTATTTTCGTAGGAGGTGTAGGACACAGGTTTGGGGCTTCCTCCTCCAGTCCGGCAAGCCTCTTTCACCTCAGTGGCCATTTTGGTCTTTAGTTGCCTTTTTATATCATTGAAACTATTTTTCACATTTCTCACTGTGCGTTTGTGGCTGCTGACTGCGTTCACGGCCCCTGTAATGGAGTCCCACATGGCCCTCTTCCCCTGTGCAGTGGTTCGGTTGTTATGTTTGCCCAGCAGCCGGTCATATACAGGGATAATAGCCCTGACTAGTGTGGCATTTTCCTCATATGAGAACCGGACCTTCCGGACACTTTGGATGTGTCCACTTTCTCCCTCCTCCTCCAGCTCCTCTGTGGCCATGTCCCCCTCGTCCTCCAGGGCAGTCTCACCCTCCTCCTCACCTCTATCTGCCATCCACCTCAGGCCAGTCGACCTCAGAGATGTGGCCCTTCTGCAGCTCCTCCTCTGACTGTGGTGAAGAGGTCCTGTGTTAGTGGATGGGATGGGGATGCAAGAGGCTCCTCCATCTCCTCCTGCTGTGCCTGCTCCTCCGAGGTCCGGGCTGGGCCAAGCCTTGCTATGGCAATGCTGCCTGCCACACTGCTGCCTCTCCCTCTCACAGTGCTGCCTCTCAGCATGCCTCTGCTGCATCTCCCCCTGGCTCCTCTGGCGCTGCTGCTGCCTGTGAGTGGGCCACTGCTGCCTCTGCCACCTGCACTCACTGCCACTCCTCTCCCAGACATCACTTCTCTCCTCTCCATGGTCCTTACTCCCTTTCAAAGGTTAAAATGGCGCCTGTGCCCCTTTATATTGGGGGTTTGATGCATAATGTAGGGGACTTAGGTGGGCCAATAGGTTAGGGTGTTATTTGGCATGCTGAGGCAGTGTTGTAGTTCGCACTCCGGTTAGCCCTAAACTCGCACATGACCGGCAGGGAAAATCGCACATTTATGTGTCATAAAATCGCATCACATCGCACCACATCGCATCTCTTTGCACTTCATCGCACTTTTTGGCCGCATTTTCGTGTCCCATCAAATATGCGGTTTACCAGGGAAAAAGGCAATTTCAAAAAGTGCGATGTGAGGCGATATGGTGCGATTTTAAAAAGTGCGAAAAACTTGCATTCCATTAAATATCACCCAATATTTTTTTTGTTTGTTTATGACATCTTTTATGTACATAGGAGCAACAGTGATTATGCAACCACATTTATATTAATTTCTATTTCTATTGATTTTTATGTGATGGTTATATCTAAATGGCATGACGTTAACTCCGCTCTCAGTATTTAGAATTTACTCACTGACATATTTTAACATTTCCACTGGTAGAGCTAATTACTTCACTTTTGATTCTGTGAGGAAACCAGAAAAACATTAACTGTAGGTAGCTCTCAAAGAATGGAGTTAGTTACCCCTGCATTATGTTGAAAGGTACAATAGGTTGACAACCCAGGGGTGAAATTGCTAGAGACAATGGATTAAGTTGCCGCTTGGTCCAGGACTTAAATGGAGCACCTCCACTCCATTGTCCCGGCCCAGGTCACCGGTGGTGCTGCTGTTCAATATGGATCATTTATCAGATCTTATTAGCCATCACCATGATTGTAAATGCTCAATGTGACAGTGCCCCAGCCTCCAAGTGCAGCTATACTCAGATGGGCAAATCCTGCCTCCCAGATGGGAAGGGGCATTTACATAAGAATGATGCCTCACAATAAGGGGTCCCTGAGGGCATGTGTCCCAGGCCCCACACCTTCCAGGGAACATCCTAGATTATTAGAAGAAGGGACAGAGAAGAAGATGGTAGTGTCCCAGGACTTATTCCTGCTTTGGGAGGATAAGTGATGGAGCTGCCTAAAGGTGCCCACACACTAGAAAGATCTGCGATCGTAAAAGATGTCAAGGCATAAATTAGCCTTGACATCTTTTGTCCGCCCTGGACAAAAGATTTCAGGCAAGCGCACATTTTACCAAAGATTTCTCTTAAGATCCAATGTGCTTTCCTATGGATCTTTTGTTAAATCTTCTGATCTTTCATGAGCATGTAAGATAAGAAGATTTAGGAAAAGATCAGCGGGAGCGCGCTTCCGATAAAGATCAGCTGATTTGCAGGGCGGTGGGCAGCGTCTCTAGTGCTGGCTAAGCTGCAAGCTTCGCAGCTTACCGAGCCAACCAGAATCACCCCCATAGTTTGCTCTACACAACCTGGCATAGTCTCACGGTCCAGAAGGCCCTATATGTATGATCTCTGTGGTAATAACACGTATGAAACGGGTTTTATCCTATTTAACCATTTTATAACTTAAATATGCATGTTAGACTAATCTAATGATTAAACAATTTAACATAATGGAACAATGGCCAAGTTTGTGCTAATTGTACTTTTAATAAAACTTCCATAATAGCTGTCCTCATTATAGTAATCATTACAAACTTGTGAAATTACAGTAAAATATCATTGTAATTGTTATACTATTGATTTGAAGATTAACTGCAGAAATAATAAATGTTCCCTCTGTCATTTTCTAAAGTAAAATTTTTAAATACATTATGAATATTGCTGGCAAAATGCTGTAAAAGAGCAACTTCCAGGCAGCAGGACCCTGGGGAAGTCAGATTCCCTGGGCATTAGGCCCAGGTCACTGTGCCCTAAATGAGGCAGCCCTCAGGCCCGTGCGAACCTGGGCATTCGTCCGGGACAATTTATAGTCACTGCACGCCTGCTCCATGAGCCGGTACATCATGCATAGCATAGGTTGATGTTTCCTGAAATAATGGCAGCACAATTTACCCATAGATTTCATAAGCTGCAGCTCCTGGTAAACACGTTCAATTGGTGCATGTTGTATGGTGCGGCCTAGGGCTGGCTCTACCATTGGGCAACTTTAGGCAGATGCCTCAGAGCTCCAGAATCTGGGAAGCACCAAGGAGGGTGTGTGTGTGTGTCTGTGTGTGTGTAGGGCATACTGTACCCTGGGCCCCCCTTGGTCAGGTGCCCCCACCCTGGCTGGAGCACCCTGACATCACTAGCTTTTCCTCTTATGCAGCAGCAAAACCTACCAGTTGGAATTCAAGTAGGACAATACACGGAATGGGTCATGTTGGGAGGTATACACAATCTAATATACGCCCACCCTTTCTACCTGGGCCCCCCTATTTTTTTTTAATTCAATAATTTTTTTATTGATTTTTCAATATATCAAACAAACAAACAATATTTCAAACAAACAAATAGGCAGACACATCAATATATACTTGGCATAAGTCTAAAGTACAAGCAGGTATTTGTAACATGTAGACAGTATTGAACAGAGATCCTGTAAAAGTTCTGAAAACGGAATTGCCCAAAGGAGCCATTCGGGCAGCTGACAATTATAGAAGAGTAGGAGTGTATGGGTGACCGTCTTAGCATAGTATAATATACAAAGTCGCTCAGCATAAATAGTTATGGATGTGATAACAGTATAGGATACTAACAGTGACATGTCAAGCTTAAAATAAAATGCACAAAACAAACCTCCCCTTAACCCCCCACCCTGTATAACCTACCCCAACACAGGCATACCTGGATACCTTAACGTCTTATCTCCCCCTATCCCAACACTCACCCACTATCTATCTAGACCACCCCTAATTACCCAAACATGGGGACAAAATACTAATGGTTCCAGACTGGGATGATCTGGCTCTCCCACCAGCGACGTGTAGAATAGAACACCAGTTTGTATTGGAATCCTTCAAATAAGCAGTTTGCATAATACACATAAGCAGACAGTGATATTCACTTAAAACAGGATGGATAAAATACAGTGACATATACATGAAAAAAACTTAACGAAAGCATTTAGAAAAGAATCCTCTCAATAGTTGACTATAATATGATATTAGTAGAGCATCAGTCTGGCCATCTGTGAACGTGGCTATATGAGATAACCAGAGTTCCAGTCCCAACCCCGTACCCTCCAGAGTAGATATCTCCACATGCAGCAGGATTGAGTGATGGAGGTTTTGATAGGGTCATCAGGATTAAAGGTGATATCGGTAGGAACATTGCAGCCTTCAGGTAGGATGTAGCTATAGAGTTGTAGTAAGCCTGCAACACTGGTAAAGTCATAAAAAAGAAGCAGGACATCATCACACATAAGTGCATGCTTAATGTGAAGTGGAGAGTCACCGCAGGTAGATATAGTAGACTTAACCCCATTCTGGAGTGTCGCAAGGGTGAGCATAGATTTAGGATTTACAGGAAACACTGGAGTGCCCTAATTTAAGGAAAAGTTGCCCTTTTGTCTTCCCCTGTCACAACATTATAAGAAGCAGAGGGAACCTTCATCTATATTTTCAAAACATAAAGTATATAGTGTACAGAAGTATAGGGAGGAGGTGTATCATCGTTGAGCCCTCCATCAGGTGTATCATCCTTAAGCCCTCCACCAGAGTTAGTTACAGGGGAAAAAGTATTCAAGTGTATCACCTCAAGCTGATTAAGGAGTCTCTGGGACGATGCCCAAATAGAATGAAGGATATGAGAAACACCCATGGCACGCTCAGTATGTCAGTCACTTACAGAGAAAACTGTTCCATGAGGCCTCAAAATGGCCATGGCCTCACCTCGCTCTCGGGGTGTCGCAGCCAAATGACAGGGGAATGCTCAGGAGAGTCTGGTACAAACCAGCAAATATCGCTGGCAGACTTCAGGGTAGTCCTGCAGCACGGCCGCACAGCAAGCAAGCAGGAGGGCAAAACTCATTCAGCCAAACGTCCCATGACAGCCTTCAGCACACACTGGAGCACCACAAGGACGGGACAGCCGTGGTCAATATCGGGCCGCAGATGGAGCTGGAGACCAGGGAAATCCAGCTGGATAGCCACAGCGGGTTCAGTAGATGTTACCTCAGCCGTAGTGCCGGTCTGAAAGAGGTATCGCCGCTTACAAAGGATTTATCAGGATGTTAGGTGGGAGAGCCAGCAGACGCGTCTGCTCCTGGTCACTCCAGGCCACGCCCCCAGGCCCCCTATCTTAAGTGCCCCAGACACACCTTAATCTGACCCTGGGGACGCCCCTGAGTCTGATATTCACAAAATTAAGGATGACTCAGAAAGCCATCGTTATTGAAGTTTATGCAAAAGGCAAGCATTGAATTGCTAAGACACCACCTCCGCACACACCTAACGTTCAGGAGAGTCAATACCAGTGTGAGGGTGGTGGTATCAGCAGCAAACTCAAGTTTTGCCTGATGCTTAAGAACCTTGTACCGGACCATATGCATAGCATACCCTACAACAATTATAGGCATGCCAATATATAGCAAGAAATCAGTATTCATTTTTCTCATGACTTTTTTCTCTCTCAAAGTTGGGGTGGTGGGGGGTGTGGAACATGGTGGATTTTTTTTGGGAAAAGTATTTAAAAATGTCAACCACAAAACTTTGATCATAGACTCCCTCCTGTTGAAATACAGCAGTTGACAAAAGGATGAAACGTGTTGAGAGTGATGACCTCACCCATCTTGCGATTGGGGCCAGTGGCTAGGTCTGTGTCAGGAACTCTCTGATTTTATCTATTATACAGTCAATGTTTATGTTTCATTAAATGGTGTTATTGTGTTACATTAATTTGTATTCACTCTATTTTTGTAATAAATACTGTACCTCCAGAGGAGAATCTCAAAGAGTCTGCCAACATTGGAGTCTAATATCATGGCCGGGATGTAATGGAAGCCCGGAAAAGTCACACAAAGTCGGACATTATAAAGACTTTTCCAGAACTCGGCCACTATAATGGGGTGCATCTTTAATGCTCCAAATGCAAATCAGATCCAACTTTATATAGAATGATTAGACCTGGGAGCATCTTGCTTTTTCAGACCAACTGGAATGTGTTATATAGTATAACAGTTACAGGCTGGGATGTAATGGGCGTCCAAGTTAGAAAGTCAGACACAAAATACTTTGATTTCTCTAAGCATCTTCATAGAGAACACATAGGACCTTATTCTGATCAGTTTGCTCCATTTGCATGGAGGACCGATGTTTTGCATCTGCGCATGGGCAGGTGCGTTTCTGGGCATGTGTAGACGCAGGGTGCGTGCACCCACGGCATGCAGCGGGCGGCGTCTGATGGACTCGCAGCCTTGCGAGTCAATCAGAATAAGGTCCAAAATGCATGGCTCCCTTCAGTGTTCACTGATCTTTTACTGCAGGGACCATCAGTGCTTCAGTGTAATCTGCAGAGTTCTTGGAGTCTTCTATGACCCCTGCTCAGTTGCCGATTTCATCAAACTGAACCCTCCCAGTCAATAAATCTTGCATATCTCCCAGCAGTTGAAACCCTGAAATTGGGAGCTCAAAAAGGGGACGGAGCTACTGGGTGGGCGTGGCTCGGTGTGGAGCCATTGTTTGGACGTGATTCCCTAGCAGCTGGGCAGCCCCGGCTCCCTCCATGCCCTTCCTCCCTCCTTCCTGCACTGAAGAGATTCAGCGATCACCGCTGTTCTGTACAGAGCAGAGCAGCAGTGATCTCTGGCTACCCCAAATGGGACACTGCCACTCGTGGAAGAGATAACGGTCTCCAAATAGCGGGACTTTTCCACTGTAATCAGGACAGTTGGGAGGTATGAACTTATATGCAAATTCTGGACCAGGTGATAATATAATATTCATGTAAACTCCATGCCAGTGACTATACACTGTATGTGTGCTGAGTGAGTTTATGGGGGAAATTTACTAAAAGAAATTTGTAAAAAATAGGTGTATTTGTATCGAGAAATACACTTATTTTTGACATTTACTATCCCGAAAATATGGCAATTCGTATTCGTATTGATAGCACATCAATACGACTACAAATTGCCATATTTTCGGGATAGTAAATGTCAAAAATAAGTGTATTTCTGTATACAAATACACCTAATTTTTTACAAATTGCCTTTAGTAAATGTCCCCCTATATATCATCAGCTGATGAGGAGACTGCAATGCTTTTGTAGGGTATAGAAAGCACCACTGACTCCTATCACGCTGACTCAATCCTTTGTACTATTAAGTGTGCCATCCTTTGCATTATATTTTCCTAAAGCAGCAGCCTGTAATTGACGCAGCTATCTAAAATGTACCCAATCCACAAACATTAGGCGCAAATTAAAAAATATAATAACAATTATGTGTTTTTTGTTGGATACCACTCCTTTCCAGCTATAGTTTCAAAGCGGGAACCTGATTTTCTGGGCAATTGTCTGTGTGGGTACTCTAATGATGTAAAAGCAACAAAATGCAACCAATGTGACGTGTATTGTTTATATCAAACTTAATTTTGTAATTTTGTGTATATTCTTTAATCTGATGGCGTACCAATCTCACACAACTTTGTGAAGCCAACACTCCTATCTCAGTTTCTTTTAATCATTGTCAGGGGAAGGTGATGTGAACTAATTCACAGACGTACCAAACTCTTTGTAGGTGATTTTTCCTTATCACAATAATGTGCTCGGATTTGCGATGCGAAGAATATAAAATAAAAAAAATTGTGTTATTACTTCTAATTTTTCTAATAAGTGTTTTTTTTTGTTTAAAGCCAAGGGGTTGTGAAATGGTTGGGCGTAAGGTCACTCACACAAACTGGGGTTAGATGTAAGCTTATAAAGGTATCTTTATCCTATATTCTACAAGGATTGGACCCTTCACCTCTGTAGAAGGCACTTTGGTAATTTGGATTTGCTGTACTGACTGTAGACTCTTGGGAATCAGGTGCCTGGTGATTGAGGTAATCAGCTCACTGTGGACACTTGTGAGCTGCCTTTCTAGTCTGTCTGATACCAGCACTCAGAGGTGGTCATATTTTGACTGTTCCTGGTGTTGGAGGAAGTTTTTCCAGCCTCTGTTTTGCACTTCAGCTCATGCCCTGGACTCCTGTTGATGTTCTGCACTGCTTCTGTACCGATCTGCATCCTGTGACTCTCCCTACAGCCGATGCCCTGCACTGCAGTCTATGTTTTGTTATCCAGCCTTTGCATTACCATACCCAGTATGTTGCTTGGTGAGCTCTGATACCTGTTCCTGTTTTGTACCTACTGTGTTTCCAGAATATATCCTGTGTTTTCAGTGGTCATTATTAAATATTCAGTATTCACCTGCAATCCTATTGTTCTGTGGATTTCTTGGAGTTCCAGGGATTAATCTCAACACTATTGAGTTATCTGAACTAAAAGTTGTATCCGATTTACTTCCAATCTTCCCGGCAGCTTTCTGGAAGTAATGCGATTACGATTTTGTATTTCAGTGGTTTTTTGACTTCTGATATGTTGCATCTGATTTATCGTTCTCAGATACATTTGATGCGATATACTGTACATAAAAGGACATTTTTAACAAGGTCAGATTTTTCTGGTGGGTTGGGCTAAAAGAACATATATAATCAGCAGCTATTTGAAACTCTGTTTTGTGATTAGTGAGGCTGGTTTGCACTTACCGAGCATTCCACATTGCAACTGTGCACTGCTTTGTGTGGCTTGTCTCAACAAAGTGTTTCAGTCACGGATCCCTATAGCTAAGAGCTCCTCCTAGCCTATGGCTTTCTGAAGGGGAGACATGACACAGCTCAGAAACAGAGGTCATGTCATGCTGGACAAAGGCCTGGCTGAAGAAGAGTAACACTCTCTCACATGTCTCTCCATACTGAAATTAAGCAGAATAACCCAGAGGACTATCGAAACTACCTGAGAATGGATGAGGTTACATTCCAGCAGTTACTGGCCCTGGGGACTCCCTATATTCAGAGGCAGGATACCAAGATGCAGAGGGCCATATTGCCTGAGGAGAGTCTGGTGACTAACTTGAGGTATCTGGCTACTGGATGTTCGTTTGACGTTCATGCCGGCTCTTTCTCAACTAGAATCATCATGACATAGTACCATAAGGTCGGCTGGTACACGTCATCTGTTTGAAGCTCTGTTAGGGTGCTTATACAATTTAATATCGTATATGGGTCAAAATCGCATCGCATGCCATCGGGTGTATGGCATGCGATGCAATAAAAAATCGGGTGACTAATTATCGTGGGCGCCGTCCTAGTACACAAGTACCAAATTTGATTTTAAAGAAGTGTGCGATCATTAACCATCAACAGTTTGGGACAGCAGAAAACAATGTGACACATTTGGGATGCCATGGCAGGTAATCAGAATGGGCATCCACAGGTTAGAGACACTTTGGGATAGCAGAAAACAATGTGACACATCAGGGGTGCAGTGGCAGTTAATAAGGATGGGCATCAAACCCACTTTGGGACAAGGAAGGCTGCACATGTGCTCTGAAGGGTATGGGTGGTAGATGACCATTGTGGATGCTACACAGTGTGATACATTGGTGGACAGTGTTTGCAAACATTTGCATAGGGTATGATGGATGCTGGTACCTACTTGCAATCCGATTTGTAATCCAATAAAATATAAATATATAAAAAACAGGCTGCCGGTGGGTTCTGCTGCTACATTGTTGCTGCTGGGCGTGTGGATGGGTCTGTCCAAGGTCGGAGTCAGTGGACTCATCTAAGCTGTTGTGTGCGATCGGATCAGAGGTGTAAAAATGCTGTCGGATGTGCCCATTTTTTGCCTCAGATTGCAATAAATATTCATGGCAGCCATGACTATCTTCAACTCCTATCTGAGCTGTGCCTTGGATCAGAGTCAGAGGAAAATGTATGTGATATGGCCACTTTTTATCTGATACCTCGTTTCAGCTCGGAATTGGATGAAAAATGTATGGGGGCCTTAAAATACTGTTAAAGAAACATGAAAAGAGTAGTGGATTTTTACTTACCTTCAAATACTATGAAATTGCACATGGAATTTAGAAACGGTCATAATTATATAATTTTAGTTTTTTTTTCCCTACAGTAATTCTCAAATACATTAATATTTTAAATACACATGTTCCAGATACCACAAAATTCCTCAAGAGGGAGTATTGCATCAGATTTCTTCCTGTTACCTAAGTATATGTCTCTTAACTACAGTAGATCTCCAGTAACCTTGATTTATTCTTTTTACTAAAAATGTTTTTTTGTTTATTAGACCATATTTTTTTTTTTTTTGTAAGACCATATTTTATAAAAAATAGATCAATAGGGTCATCTTACTTGACATTAGAAAATGCATATCCTGTCAGGGGCATTTAAGGAGAGGACCTATATGCAATCTCTGCTGCGGGCCCCCTTCTCTCTGACAGAAAATGGATTCTGGCCTTATGCAGAAACAAATCACTTGGAAACAGCCATGACGGCCATTTGTGAGGGATTTGTGTCTGCGGTGCAGAGAGGATGGTGAGGGACTTCTGAGGGGTAAGTATAATATATGCAGGGCCACTGGAGGGCATACTTGCCTACTTTTGAAAAACAGTTTCAGGGAGATTCCAGGTGCTGCATGCCCCCGACCTAATGCTACATCACCCACAGCATACTTACCATCAGGATACTGGATGTTGATATTCCGGCCCGGTTTCTTTGCTGGTGTCTGGATTCCGGCCCTGGTATTCAGGCTGCCAGTCAGGATTCCAGAGCTGGGATTTTGACAGCTTTCCCATACAGCCCCACATTACATTATACACAGCCCCCCATATTACACATCAGTATACACAGCCCCATATACATTACACATAGCCACCGTTTCTCATATTACACCCAGTAAACAGCACCAGAGTCCACTATAACTGCACACAGCCCCCCTCCACATATTCCACCCAGTATACATAGCACCATACTACAATATACACAGCCCCTCCATATTACACCCAGTATACATATATAGCACCATCCTACATCATACACAGCTCCCCCTTATGACACCTGGTATACATAGCCCATCCCCCCCCCCCCCCCATAAAACACCAAGTACACACAGCATCACTATAAAAAAATATACATTGCACTCCCCTCTTCTATCACATTACACACAGCCTTCAATCCCCTGTACATACAGCACTAACCCATCTTTGTTGATGATCCTTCCTGTGAAGTGCAGGTAGCAGGCCTGGGAGTGTGGTGGTGGAGGTAGGCAGCCTCAGCAAGCAGGAAGAGCAGGGCTGAGCTGGACAGGAAGGCTGATTCACGGAGGCTAGGGGGAGACAGTCTCAGCAGGCATGAAGAGCAGGGCTGGTTGAGCCCACTATCAGTGTGGTGGGGGCAGGCAGCCTCAGCAGGAAGAGCAGGGATGGTTGAGCTACTGCACGGAGCCCACTCTGTCAGTGTGGTGGGCGGGGCCAGGCTCACTGAAGGGAGCTCCCGGCAGCAGGCTCCTCACATTCATAATAATGCCCGGAAGCAGCTTCTCAGCACGCACAGTGACAGTCCCCGCTACCCACACAACCCTGCGGTGGCCGGCTGTGCTGTACATCTGCAAGCCCCGCATCTGTCCGGACGCGCGCATGCGCAATACGGACTTCAAAGCAGGGACCCTAAAAACCGGGAGAATGGGTAAGCTTTGCGGGGCAGCGGGAGGCTCAGGTAAAAGTCGGGAGCCTCCCGCTGATTGCGGGAGGGTAGGCAAGCCTGCTGGAGGGTGGTACTGGGCCGCCGAGGATAGAAGGAAGAAAGCAGCACCAGGCTACCAGGTCCCAGGATGGAATTAATCCCAGCAGGGAGCAGGTGAGCTGCATGCCAATAGCCCCCCGCCTCCCCGGCCCCCCCGACACTCGCCAACTGCCCGGCTTTAAGGCCCGCTGCCTACCCTGCTTGTCGTCAGTGGCAATCTTTGGCCGCCCGCACCCCCCTTCCCTGGAGCCCCCCCCCCCCACCAGCGACCCCATCCGCGACAGGCGCCCGCTGCCCCCCTGCTGGTGTTGCAGATTGCCCGCGCCACTGCACCCCCAGCGACCCCATTTGCGGCAGGCACCCGCTGTTCCTCTCCCCCCCTGCTGGTGTAGCAGAGACGCAATCTGCGGGAAGTACACCCGTACTTCACTTTGTTCAAATGAAGACAGGAGGCGGCTTCTCCTTAGGCAAGGAGTTTTATTTCTAGGGCAGCAGTCAGTAGTGCCTGGAGAGGGAGGGGAGAGGAGTGCAGCAGCAGTGCAGGCAGGAAAGTTGGGAGCTGGAGGAGTCCCTTCCTGAGAGTCAGTGTGCTGCTTGGCCAGCATGCTGTGCTGTCACAGATATGATCAGGTCAGCATTGACGGGGTTAAAGAGCTACGGAAAGACCGGTTGTGTGGTCTATTTGAATGTGCTGTCAGTCACTCGCTGTAGTCGCTGGTGTGTGAAGTACAGTGTAAGTAGCATTATTATGACCCGGCGTACCCATTTACACCACCCTCTACCCAGGTCCTAGCTTTGTTCTACCCAAGTCCTGACCTGGGTAGAAGTCCCATGTAAAGGGACACTACAGTAGGAGCAAGTTTCATCTTTGCTCCTTTGGCCATGGCTAGCCATGGCTATTCTATTGTTCTCAGCTGCAATACGTATTGTATTGCAGCTGAGAACAATAGAATAGCCATGGCTAGCCATGACCAAAGGAGCAAAGATGAAACTTGCTCCTACTGTACGTGTCCCATTTACACCGCCGCTGATCCGGTGCGGCAGTGTAATAGGGGTATAAGTCAGTTTATGTAGATAACTTGTAACCAAAATAGATAAATATGAACAGAGGTTTACCCCTGTACATATACCTTAAGCCCCCTTACACTTGTCCAACTTGTCTGAGGGACAAGTTGGACCTGATTGACTTGAGATTTATCCTATGTGCAGGAGGATCAATCTCTTGATTAGACCCAATGCACATGGGAACAGCATCAGACACATCCGATTTTGTCAGACAGGCACATCAGATTTTGCCAGATAAATTGGCCCAATCCATCTGAATTGGGTCAAATCTGACAAAATCTCACAAGTATAGCGCCACTCCTGCAGTCTTGGAAATCAAACTTTACTTTAAGTGAAACACAACGTTTCGGTGCTACAAAACCCCGTCTTCAAGGTATTGTTATACCTTGAAGAAGGGGTTTTGTAGCCCCGAAACGTCGTGTTTCACTTAAAGTAAAGTTTGTTTTCTAAGACCGCAGGAGTGCTTCTGCTTGTTTCTGTACCACAGTCTATCCATTGCGCCGGAGGGCACCCGCGGCAGCAGCTACCTGTATGCAAGGAGTGCCGGGCTGACACAGTTATTGTGTGTATATATATATATATATATATATCTATATATAGATATATATATAGATATATATATATATATTCAGTATACATTTTTAACATTATTACACAAGAATTAAAATGTAAAAATAAAGAATGTAAACATATACATACACTCCCTTGTGTTATTATCCAGTGTGATTGTCCCCAACTGAATGCAATTGGTATATGCTCTTCAATCAGCTCTCCTCATCACAGCCTCAATGATGGAATAATGCCATAGGTGGAGATATACCTGAGACCTGGATGAAACGTGTCTCTCTGAAGCCGGCAAGGATTCCCACAGCAGATAGCTCCAGCCACCCCACTCAGTGGTTGTTGCCTGTTGACAGACCGCTAATGCTGGAATGTGCAGGGAGCTAGCTGTCAGCATAGCCCAACAGCTGCCTAGCGTAGTTAGCATAGTGACTCCGCAGCAGCCCAACGGCTGCCTAGTGTAGTTAGCCTAGGGACTCCGCGGCAGCCCGGCTCTATCTCCGGTGTCCATAGCTCTGTCCCCGGCGTCCATGGCTCTGTCCACGTCTGTGACAGCTACCAGGTCTCTGGTAGCTTTCACAGACAGACCTCTGGATTGCTGACTCCTGCTGACTTTTGTATGGATATTGACCCTTGTTGTTAACTTCCTTGAAAAAGATCCTAAGAAGGATCGAAACGTCGGACCTTTTTTCTTGACAGCTTCACTTGGTATGTCAAAAGAATTTTTTCTTATCTTTGCTGGTTTTTTTTCATCTTTAAAATAAATAATACGTTTTTTTAAACACTTGCCAGACGAGTGCTCTTTTTCCCTAGTGGAAACTTAGACTGTATATGGCACACCACGGTGTGACCCTAGGGTACCCCTGTATTCTGTATTGTCTTCTGGCGAGTGCAGGTACTTCATTGTGTATATATATATATATATTATCCCCAATACTCCTCTCGCGTTTATATGCACAATAAAAATTGGAACAACTTTAAACAACTTTAAATTCCAATTGCGGCTGCTTAACCACCAGGTTTCCTGAGGGCTAGGAAACAAAACCCACAATATACTTCCCAAATGGTGGTATAGCACCTAGATCAAATGTCCATGTGTCACATCCATGTTCATAAAACCAAAAACGTTGGATTTCCAAGAGGTTCTTTATTCAACTCTTATATGGTTCAAACAATGTTCCAACGCGTTTCGTCTAATATAGACTTCATCAGGGGAAATAGTTCAAATTCTACAAATACAGACAATACTTCAATATATATATGGTGAAACATGGATTATCTTTATACAAAGTTGATAATATCATTAATATAATAAAAATTATGAAGATAAAATAGGATTAAAGAAAGAAAGTGAGTGGAGGTGAGAATGGTGAAGGAATGAATTAACTGTGTGGCTTTTAACATTATTTATTTCTTAATATATTAAATTGATTGTACACTATAGTGCTTTTTAACTTCCATACTATCATTTTAGTGATAAAGTGATTTTTAGTGATGGAATACCGGACTAATACCTTCCAATGACTATCCAGACGTGTTATACCTCGTCCTTAGAAGGTTAAAATAAATTTTCCTAAAAATTCCAATATTTAGAATTAAACATGTGGTATTACTCTTTAATTCTTATTTTTTACTTTTTACCATTATATAGTGATAGGGTGATTAGTGAAAGTGCACCAACCTGGAACTGGATCTGCTAACCGCCCTAATTCTCTAAGGGGATCCCAAGGTAGCTTTCCTCAGTGGGGATTAGAGTTGTAATGTGTAAGCCTATAATTAAGAGAGGCTTCTATTACCATCCCTGGAACTGTACCAGTGGTATACTTCTAAAAATAGTAAATTACATACCCAATTCTCTGAAAAAATTTTTTTATATATCTCCTAAGCATTCAGTGCTGGACCTAAGGATTGTGAATAAGTTTTCTTAGAATTATTTAATTTATTTGTGAACAATAAGTGAAAATTAATAATATATAGCACATACCAATTTTTTTAAGTGAAGACTTATACTGAATTATTATCCAATACAGATAGCACCAGATGAGTCCTAAAAACAATTCATACAGAGACATGTTTTCATTGTATAATAATTGATAGACTGATTAAAAAATTCTTAATAATAAAAGTCATATATGACACATGTAAATTTTACATAAAATTATATAAGTTCAACTATATAACATACTTCATATTGATAAAATATTTTTACTATTAACTTTAAAAAAAAAAAAAAACAGATGCAAATTAATGGACCAGGTATTAACAATAGGACCGGGTTTACATAGCAAGGATAAAGTCAATTTGGTGACTGAAAGAAGTGTCACACCTTACCTCCTAAATAAGCTCCTTCTCCTACAGGAAAATTCACCACAATGAGAGGTAAATTCCTGATCTGAATTTATAGCGGGAGGTGGATGATGTCACATCCTCCCATTACCCATGATGCCCTAGTGCAGCCCGGTGTCTAACATCTACCTAGGGGCCGTATCCCGGGTATTTAAGATGTTGTCTTAATAATATGCCGTAGTGCGCCACTGGTATGGGTTCAATATAGGGGTGGACCTCGATCCTTCCCCTATATTGTAGATGCCGAGTACGCTCCTACATTACCCGGACTTCTGTACTTCCGGCTTGCGTTTCAAACAAGCCGGAAGTGCATTCCACATGATAGCCCTGTGAATTTACAGATGCCTAGTACGCTCCCGCATAGCTCGGACTTCTAGACTTCCGGCTTGCGTTCCATACGCGCCGGGAGTGCGTTCCATACGGTGGCCATCTTTAATTGTATGCATCCCATATATTAGGTCGTATCTAAATGTACTATGCCTTACTACAGAATGTAGTTAATCCTTTTGGACATGATATATTGCTTTATTGGATAAGTTGAGATCCATACTATAGTGAATAGAATGGCTCCGTTATCCAGAAGTCTTAACTTCCGGTACTTACCTAGGGTACCCCTGTATTGTATTCTGGTGAGTGCGAGTGCAGGTACTTCATTGTGTATATATATATATATATATATAAAAGAGACAAAAGGGTGCCCAAAACCGCGCACAACAATTGTGTTGCAGCAACTCTGAGGATCCCCTGTTAGGCGGGACCCAGGTGGGTTTAGAAATGAAAAAGGTAAGAGTTCAGAGTGCGCTACCAGAAATTACACAATTTTTAAAATACAATATGATTTTAATATAAAAGCCTCATAGGCAACACGTAAAAGTACAGAAATACAACAGCTTTTTAATTGCAGCAAGTATCTGTTATTTCATTGGTATGTATATATATAAATATATATATATATACAGGGCCAGATTAAGGTCTGTGGGGCCCTGGACAACAAAAGTTGTGGGGCCCCCTCTTCTCACCCCCTCTCGCTGCCCATCAGAGTCAGAGCTGCTGCACAGGCACGGCCACTTCATGGCACCTGGGACACATGGTGATCAGGCGACGAGAGCAAGGTAGGTCCCCCGGAGACAGTGTGACAAGAGAGCAGGTCGCTGACTGTCCAGGTGCCGCAGGGACCCCCTGGCAGCCCTGCGCTGCCTGGACCCCACTGCCTACAAACCCACCCACCTGGAGTGTGGGGGACCCTGATGTGTGGGGCCCCAGGGCGACCACCCCTTGGTGGATCCACCACTAGTGTATATATATATATATATATATATATATACACACACACAGATAAAGATAAAGCGACATTCAGAGACACTGTGCTTGAAGTAAAGTCTGGACTGTTTACTTCATGTGTGGTCTACAACGTTTCGGAGCTCGACGGCTCCATCGTCAGGTTATAATGTGCATTATAACCTGACAACAGAGCCACCGAGCTCCGAAGATTGCCACTTTATCTTTATCTGTATCTAACTGACCCGAGCAAGTATTTTTTGCCTACACCCTAATCCTAAGCAGACCCCTTAATCATGCTCAATCTGTATATGTTTTATAATTATTGTATAAAATGCAAGGCAGTCTTTTCCACAAAACCATTGTTGGCAAGGGGATGGAAACAGAATCGATATATACAATAGTGGAGTGGTGCCCTGAGTATAAGAAAGTCATAGAAACATAGAATTTGACGGCAGATAAGAACCATTTGGCCCATCTAGTCTGCCCCTTTTTTACCCTTCAGGTAAACTCAACCCTTTTTAATCCTTATTTCTTTGTAAGGATATTCATATGCCTATCCCAAGCATGTTTAAATTGTTCTACTGTCTTAGCCTCTACCACCTCTGATGGGAGGCTATTCCACTTATCCACTACCCTTTCTGTGAAGTAATTCTTTCTAACATTTCCCCTGAACCTACCTCCCTCCAGTTTCAGTGCATGTCCTCGTGTTTTATTACTTGTTTTCCTTTGAAGAAAATTTCCCACCTGTACTATGTTAAAACCCTTGATATATTTGAAGATTTCTATCATGTCCCCCCTTTCCCTTCTCTGCTCCAAACTGTACATGTTAAGATCTTTTAGTCTATCCAGGTAAGTTTTGTGATGTAGGCCATGAACCATTTTAGTTGCCCTTCTTTGTACACTCTCCAATGTATTTATATCCTTCTGAAGATATGGTCTCCAGAACTGGACACAGTATTCCAGGTGAGGTCGTACCAATGACCTATAAAGTGGCATTATTACGTCTTTTTTTCTGCTACTGATTCCTCTCCCTATGCAACCAAGCATCTGACTAGCCTTCCTCATTGCTTTGTTACATTGCCTCCCTGCCTTTAAGTCACTTGAAATAGTGACTCCTAGATCTCTTTCCTCCTCAGTAGTTTCCATTATAGTACCCTTGATACTATATTGAGCCTTTGGGTTTTTGAGTCCCAAGTGCATAATTTTGCATTTTTTAGCATTAAACTGTAGTTGCCATTCTCTTGACCAATTCTCAAGTTTACTTAGATCATCAGTCATTTGATTTACCCCTCCTGGTGTGTCTACTCTGTTGCATATCTTTGTATCATCTGCAAAAAGGCATACTTTCCCTTCAATACCATTTGCAATGTCACTAACAAAGATATTAAAGAGCACTGGTCCAAGTACAGATCCCTGGGGTACTCCACTGGTAACATGTCCCTCCATAGAATGCACTCCATTTATGACAACTGTCTGTTTCCTATCCTGCAACCAGGTTCTTATCCATTTAATTGTTTTATAATCCAATCCCACACTTTCAAGTTTATTTAGCAGCCTGCGATGTGGGACAGTGTCAAATGCCTTACTAAAGTCTAGATATGCCACATCTACAGCCCCCCCTTCATCTAGTATTTTGGTCACGGAGTCAAAAAAGTCAATGAGACTTGTTTGGCACGATCTCCCTGCAGTAAAACCATGCTGTTTTGGATCCTGTAAGTTGTTTAATTTAAGATATTCCACTATTCTTTCTTTTAATAGTGTTTCCATTATTTTCCCTACTACTGATGTAAGGCTCACTGGTCTGTAGTTACTTGCTTCTTCTTTGCTTCCGCTTTTGTGCAGTGGAACTACATTTGCTTATCTCCAGTCCTCTGGAACTGCACCTGTATCTAGTGACTGGTTGAATAAATCTGTTAATGGCGCTACCAACACATCTTTTAGTTCTTTTAGTATCCTTGGATGCACTCCGTCTGGCCCCATTGATTTATCCACTTTCAGTCTTGAAAGTTCTGTTAGGACTTTCTCCCTAGTAAATGTACCTCCATCTACCTTATTTTTATGAATGTCCTTGCAACTTAACTGTGGTCCCTTCCCTTCTCCTTCTATAGTGAATACAGAGCAAAAGTAATTATTTAGATGATCTGCAATTGCCTTGTCTCCCTCCACCCAGGGCCGGATTAACAATGGGCCTGATGGAGCTACAGCTCCAGGCCCACTCTACAAATAGGCCCATTTTGTAGCTGAGGGCCAGGGCTTTCCAACGAGCCCAGCCCCGTGTCGCTAGCCCCCCGGGAACCAGAGATACCGCTAGGCAAACCTGGAATGTTGTCCAGTTCCCACTCTGGCATCACAGAAGCTCGAGGTTGATCTCAGTCGAACCCAAATCGCTGGGCCTTTAATCTGATACCTGGTCCATATGGGTACATTGGTTCTAGAGATATTGTGGGTAAACCAATTTTTTTTTTCATTTCTGAAATGTAATTTCATGGCTGTTCAGATTTCTCTGGAACCAAACGGCCCAGTTTCACGGGACCAAAATCATTCGAAGCCTACATGTAAATGGGTCAGTTGGTTCCAAAGATATAGCTGTTTGTTTAAAGGGGGGTGGCGGTGGTTTTCTCTCCCCCTCACACCAGAAAATGTAGGGATTAGGCTCGTGTAAAAGGGGCCAGTCCGAGAATGTCCCAGCATGATCCTGGGACCATATTCCCGGGTAAGTCCCTGCATTTTCTGGTGTGAAAGGGGTGTTATTTCAAATAGCCGGGACATGCAGTGCTCTGAATACAGCCGGGCAGCCCCCTGCTCTCTGCCCGGAGGTCAATCAGTGCCAGATTAAGCCTTCTGGGGACCCGGGGCACTTTAGACAGGGGGATCCCCTTGCACTTTCCATTACTGGCCACAAACTGCATGAGAGAATATTATACTGTCAAAACACAGAGTAAAGACAGTATAAACTTGATCAATGGGTAACTACTTACTCTGTAGGACTGTAGGAGATCTCACAGTGTCAGTGCTGCCTCTGATTAAAAACCCTCCCATGACTAGGCTGCTGCTGCTCCTCCATAGGCCTGATAAGCATGTAATGAGCTCCACCACTCAGAGCTCAGCATAAACCTCTCAGCCTCTGCCCTCTTGTGCAAAGTGTCATGGGGCTTAGTCAACTCCCAGTAATGCACTGCACACTTGTGCAATCAGTGTGCCTCAGCTCCCGATGCTCAGCACCATTAATTATTGTCACATTGTCAGATAGATGAAGCTGCAGCACTACCCCACTCCCATGCACAAACCTTTAGCAAAAATAATAATAATAATAATAATGTTTTTGTTAAAAATACATGCCAACCACAGGGGGCCCCTAGCTAGAGGGGGCCCATGGGTACTGACCCCTTTTGCCCCTGCTTTAATCTGGCCCTGCTGTCAATGGCTGTCATTTCTGCCCGGCTACCACAAACATGTATTCCCCCTTGGCAATGAGCATGTAATCCCACATGGCAATGAGCATGGAACCCCTGGCAATAAACATGGAACCCCTGGCAATGAACATGTAGGTAAGCAACACTTATGTAGCATCATTTTTAATAGGCATTATGGTGTTTGGCATAATACGTAATGGACATTATGGTGTGTGGCTTAACATGCAATGGGCATTATGGTGTAAATTTTTAATGCGCGCATTGGCAAACAATGTCCCTATTTATGAAGCATATTGTGCATTATTGCTCAATCTGTTTGGTATAGTGCAGGCATGTCCAAACTATGGCCCTCCAGCTGTTGTGAAACTACAAGTCCCACCATGCATTGCCACAGTTTTGCTATTAGGGAATGCTAAAACTATGTCAAGGCATGCTGGGATGTGTATTTTCACAACAGCAGGAGGGCCACTGTTTGGTTTGCCTGTTATAGTGTGCATTTTGGCTCAATCCATGTGGCAAAATGTGAATTTTGCCTTAATCTGTGTGGCATAACGTGAATTTTGACTCAATCTGTGTGCCATAGTGTGAATTTTGGCTCAATTGGTGTGAATTTTTGCTCATTCCATATGTCATAATGTGTAAGAGTCGAATACAGTATAAGGGGGTTACTATTGTGTTGCATGATTTGTATAAGGTGTGGTAAACTAAGGTGACCACATAAAAGGTGCTGAAATGTTGTCTACCAAGTTTCAGCTTTCAGTATTTTTTTTATGACTGGAGTGCCGCCTCACCCCGCAAGTATCTTAGGACATCGGCATCCTGCGGGTGCACATTTGGAGGGCACCCGCCAATATATCTCCCTGCATTTTTCCTATGCCAGCCCCCTGCCTTTTCCAGGCATATATAATTAGTTGAAAGCATTTACATAAATACAGACACACCCATGAGCAGACCACCCAACCAGAACACTGGTCACGTCCCCCACACTATTAGGTGCTGGCCACAACCCCTATTATTGTGCAAAATAGGCCCTTGATCATTTTCAGCTCCAGGCCCATTTAGACCTTAATCTGGCTCTGGCTCTGCCTCCACCAAATTCTCAGTGTCTGTCCGCAGTCTTATTATTCCTCCATTTGATTTTCTCCTTTCACTTATATACTTAAAAAAAGTTTTGTTTCCTTTATCTACCGACTAAGCCATTTTCTCCTCAGCTTGTGCCTTGGCACGCCTGATCACTTTCTTAGCCTCTTTGCGTCTGGCAAGATACACTTCTTTGTCATTATTATTTTGAGTCTGCTTGTATGTCCTAAAGGCCATCTTTTTTGCTTTTACACTAGTTGATACCTCTTTTGTAAACCACACTGGCTTCCTTTTCCTGGTACTTTTCTTAACCCTTTTGATACAAAGGTCCGTTGCCTTTAGTATTGCACTTTTTAATTTTCTCCACCTCTCCTGCACTCCTTTCAAGTTCATCCAATCCGCTAATGAGTCGCTTAAACATCTCCCCATTTTTGCAAAGTCAGCCTTCCTAAAATCCAACACCTTAGTTTTTGTGTGACTGGAGTTGGACCCTGCCTTGATAATAAACCATACTGCTTGATGATCACTGGATCCCAGGTTCTCACCCACATATATGTCTGATATCCTGTCACCATTTGTGAGTATTAAATCTAATATTGAGTCTTTGCGAGTAGGCTCCCTCACCAATTGCTTGAGAGAGGCTCCCTGTAGGGAATTTAGAAATTTGCCACTTGTAGATGATCTTGCAAAAGACTCCTCCCAATTCACATCAGGTAGATTAAAGTCTCCCATGATTATGACTTCTCCCTTTAAAGCCATTTTAGTGACATCAAGCAATAGGCTCTTGTCCAAATCCTGCCCCTGGCCTGGTGGCCTATAGATGACCCCAGTACGAATAATGTCCTTCTCCCCCATTTCTATGGTCACCCAAAGGGCCTCAGTTTGTTCTTCAATGTTTTGTATTAAAGTAGCATTTATGTTTTTCTTTACATACATTGCTACCCCTCCTCCGATTCTTCCCATTCTGTCCTTCCTAAATAAATTGTATCCTGGTATAGCTACGTCCCAGCCATGGTTCTCATTCCACCATGTCTCTGTGATAGCCACAATGTCTAGGTCATCCCTAGGCTTCTAGCGTTTTAGAAGTCCTTTTAGATGATTCTGTAAATGTCACAAATTATTGACATGAACGTGGGTAACACCCGACGCATTTTGTCCACTAAGGGACTTACATATTACATTAACTATCACATCGGAATGAATAGACAATATTTATTAATGAACAGTTTCTTACTGTATATAGCGCAGCAAATGCCGTTGCGCTTTACAACTAGTACAAAATACTGTTAACATAAACTATTCTCAAAATAGTTCTATAACAACTATAAGTCAGAACGGTACTAGAAACAGACTGTATGTATGCATGGTATTTACATAAAAATTGAAGCAAAGTTAATAAACAGGAAAAATACATTTTTGGTTACAAACGTGTCTTCAGGGAGGAAGTAAGGAAAAACTTTCTTCCAACTTAAATTCTTCTCCAACATTTTGGACCTGAACAATGTCTGCTGCAACTTCGTCTTCCACTTGTTTCCAAGACTCGGCTGAAGCACATGTGTTTTTGTAATAGAATAAATGAAGGTGGGGATTTCTAGAAAACATGGAAATAATGTATGTACAGTATATCATTTAGTGTGTTCAAGATTTATTCAGAATATGCATTGTACTGTATATATCATATGCATTTATTTATATATTAAGGCTTTTTTTTTCATTGAATAGACCAAGATCCCAGAAAGAAGGTTGCAGAGTAAGCAGGTCGACATTCTGTTTTCCTGGATCTGCTCACTAAAGATGTTTTGCTGAGGTCAGTGGGTGTTTTTTTTTACTTTTTGCTTTATGCCTTGTTAACACTTATATGTCTGTAGAGTGTTATGCTAAAGATTGTCATGTTGATTAAAACTTGCAATTGAATTTAGCTTGTTAAATTGCATTTTTTAATTAGACCATGATTCTTTCTGGATGCATTTCAAAGAGCAACTATTGACATCTGAGCTAGACAAGGAAGATAAAGTTGCTCAGTCTACTGAACAAATGAATGCATTAAGGAACTGAATGCTTCCTGTAAGATTAATGTGATTATTATAATCTTATTAGTTTCGGACAATATAATCTAAGGTAATCTAAGAATTGAATATTCTCTTTGGCATTATATGGTACAGTACATGGTAATAAACCATCAGAAATCAGGAAGTGATTAGTCTTCACTATGACATGAGATGGGGATACAGACCATCCAATATGATCTCTTCCACCTGATGTAAAATTAGAGACTGTGTGATAACACAGGTCTTGGGACATTGCTAATTGCCAAAGGGACTTTTTGCCTAAGGGGCACTCTATACCTAATAGTTCATTACAAGGTTGATATTATTAAATGTATTTTTAATTATTGCCTTTTAATAAAACTTTATACATTGGTATACATGCGCTCTCTTTAATTGGTTCTTTTAATGTGCAAAAGTCAATTCATGATGCCTGACAAAATGATGACACAGCATTTGACTTCACTTTTCCTTCCTCTATAAGCCCATCCCTTCCTCTATAAATCCATCCCTAGGCTCATGTGAAACTGGCCAATGGGAATCTAGGAGCAGGCTTATAGAGGAAGGAAAAGTGAATTTGAAAGCAGAGTCACAGTTGCAACGGTTATGAATGCACAGCGTGTCGCTCCCTAGTGTAAGGCATTTAGCACATATTATATATACACAACAAAATTAAATGTATCATAAATCAAAGTGCAATCTGTTGCGCTCTATGACTAGGAGGGCTGCTAGATACAAAAGTGATATTTACCAATCACCATAAATACATATATATCTCCTCTCTCTCCCGCTCTCCCATCTCCCACTATTCCTCCTCTCTCCTACTATTGCTCCCCTCTCATGCTCTCCCATCTCTCACTATTCCTCCTCCGTCTCCTGCTCTCCCACTATTCCTCCCCTCTCCTGCTTTCCCATCTCCCACTTGTCACGTTTCGTGAAGCACCAGCCGGAGTGTAACGGAGGCTGGGTGCTTTAATGTAGGGCTATTGCATGAACGACAGACTGGAGTGAAGCAATTGAATAAAATTAAACCTTTTTTAATGAAGATACTGCGGTACAAGATATGAATGATGGCACAATGAATTACTGTAGATATTGATAAATTGGAAGAAGACAATAATAAACAATACTTATTGAAGAGCTTGAAGATGATTGAGAAGTTGAATGATTGGATGATTGGAAGGTTGGATGATTGAATGAAAGATTGGATGATTGGATGAAAGATTGGATGATTGGATTAAGAATTAGATGATTGGATGAAGAATTGGATGATTGGATGAAGAAGGGAATGAGAACAAGATGAAGTCCAGTTGAAATCTGTGCTGAATGAGATCGTAGCTGCAGAACCAGGGATGCGGACCACGGATAATAACCGTCAGGAGGCGAGGATGAAGATGACACCCTTTGGGGGGTTAACCTTGTCCTAATAGGCGGCAGAGGATTACCGTGGACGATATGGTGGAGCACTAGACGATCAGCAGGAGATCAGGATAGACTTTTACCAAAAGACAATAGATGCCTGTAGTGGATACTACAGGGATAGCCAGGAATGTCCAATGATGCTAACGGGTGGACATCATTGTACTGACTGCCGGTCTGGCCCGGCTAGTCTGTATTTAAGGGTTGAGCTAAGCGGTGATTGGCTGCGCGTGTGACATCACACTTGGAGCCGCGCAGCATAGGCTGTGGAAACCAGGAAGATGGCCGCCGCCATCTGCGGCAACAGAAACCAGCCGGCGGAGAACATACGCGGAGGCGCTGCAGCCTGAGGCCTAACATGATACGGACACCATCATGGCGGCTCGTGCCTCACGCCACCCGGAGCCCGCACAGCAGGAGACTGCACACCACAACTGTCACCTGGCGGTGACAGAGTGACAGAACCCAGACAGCCGGCATGGGTATCAGCAGCGGAGGTGAGCGCCACGACACGAGGGTCTGTGGGACCAGGACAGCACAGGGAGCCAGGGTAGCTGAGATGGTGGTCCTGACACCACTATTCCTCCTCTCTCCCCTGGCTCTCTCATCATTCCTCCTCTCTCCCATCTCCCACTATTCCTCCTCTCTCCCATATCCCACTATTCCGCCAATCTGTTCTGCTCTTCTATCTCCTACTATTCCTCCTCTCTCTCCTGCTCTCCCACTATTCCTCTCTCCTGCTCTTCCATCTCCCACTATTCCTCCTCTCTCTTCTGCTCTCCCATTATTCCTCCTCTCTCTCCTGCTCTTCCACTATTCCTCCTCTGTCTTTCCTGCTCTCCCATCTCCCACTATCCCTCCTCTCACTGCTGCTCTCCCACTATTTCTCCCCTCTCCTGCTCTCCCGTCTCCCACTATTCCCCCTCTCTTGCTCTCCCACTATTCCTCCACTCTGTCCCGCTCTTCCATCTCCCACTATTCCTCCCCTTCCCTACTCTCCCATCTCCCACTATTTCTTCTCTCTCTCCTGCTCTCCCACTATCCCTCCTCTCTCCTGCTCTCCAATCTCCCATTATTCCTCCTCTCCCCCTGGCTCTGTTATCATTCCTCCTCTCTCCCGTCTCCCACTATTCCTCCTCTCTCCTATCTCCCACTATTCCTCCTCTACCTGCTGCTCTCTCACTATTTTGCCCCTCCCCTGCTCTCCCATCTCCCACTAGTCCCCCTTTTTCCTGCTCTCCCATCTCCCACTATTCCTCCTTGCTCCTGCTCTCCCACTATGTGTGCTCAGCAATCTGTCTGTCAGTGTTCTCCTGTGAGAACACTGGCCCCGACCGGCGATTAACTAGATTTATCCAGCATGGTGGATATTAATCGCTGGGTGAAACATGTTGGGAAGGTGCATCGCTATTGCTATGGCCCCTACACACGGAGCGATCTAGGTGCATTTTTTTAAGCGATCTAGTTAGATCGCTTAGAAAATGCCCTGAAATCACCCCCTGTGTAGGCCCCATTAGACTTTTATAATATAGGATATCTGTTGAGTTGGGTACTTAGAAAGTAGAATAGCATACAATAGCTTAGTATTATAAATGTGTGTGTGCACTGGTGTATCTATAATAGGTGCAAGGTGTGTGGTGCACACACGGCACACCCTACTGCCATTTAATTATACTCACTATGCCTTTTTTCTGGTGCTGGCTGTGCAGCGGCATAAATCACTGGGAAAATGGCCACCCCTGCCATTTTCTGTTGATTTGCGCATGCACAATAGAGGTGTCCCTGGAAGTGCAGCGTGGGCGCCATGTTCCTGGAGACCTGCGCATGCACAGTAGACTCTGGCACAATGCCACAGTCTACTTCACTGCTGAAGAGGAGAGGGCAGAACCTAAACCTGCACACAGCCCCCTTCTCTCTTAAAGCGCCTCTATGTGTATGTTTATACATATATTTATAAGCATATATGCTAGCATTGCTTATGAGATTGCTAGATAGCAATACTATAATGTGATGTTCAGTAGCACTCAGTGGCAGTGAAGGAGTTAAGTAAATTAGATATTTATGAATTTCTCCTTAGTCCCCAAAGACTTTTGGCATACTCTGAGCATTCTTTTTTTTCTACTGGGAAGAAATATGTATGTAATTTAATCTCAGCACAAATATCATTTTCACACATTGGAGGTTTCACAAAATACTCTATCTGTAGACTAATTGCTTTTGCAGCCACCACTAATGATGCTAAATACATAATCACAGCAGTCCATTAACATCCCTACGAGCTAATAGATCTGCTCTATGGCAGCAGGCAGGGTTTGCAGCAGCGAGTAGTGTGAGGGGAAACTTTGCAGTTGTGCAGGACACACAGAATGTGTGTGATATGTCAGTATAGCATAATAGCAGCATCCACTGTGGGAGAGTGATATCTGTGGGCACTGATCCATCAGTCTCCTTGACATCTCTATACAAATGCGGCCAGCTATACAGACAGTGGAGCGCTAGCCAGGGACTCAGAGGGAGCTCCCTGTATCCCCCTAGTAGACAGCCTGTGAAGTGGGATTTCTGGGTGACACGGGCGACAGCATACAGTAAGAACAGGGCGGAACTACGTGGCTAATGCATCAGCATTGGCAGCAGCAGCAGCACACCCGGAGCCGCGGAGCACTGGTCATATTGGACCAGGTGCTTATCTAGAGAGCAGCGGCAGAGCTGGTTACTGCAGATCAGGGCCGGGATGCTACAGCAGCAGGAGGGGCTGCCCAGTGCCCACCAGCAGGGGGCTTCCTGCTACCCCTCTGCTACTTTCTAGCTGCTGCTTCTCGTGGATAATAAGAAGTCTTCTCTATAAGCAGCAGCATCAGGCGGTCAGGGTCCAGGACTATGGCACCGGGCTACTGATCCTACCATGAGGGTGATCACTGTCAAATGGCTGAGGTTAAAGATCTGGAAGAAAAACACTTTCCTCTTCCTGCTCTTCTGGGGCTCTTGCTGGATTTTTGTGAATACTTTTCTGTTTGTTCAGCGGAGCATGTTTTCCGACCAGTGCACCGATGAGGAGAGCAGGAAGATACTGGCAGGACTGGTATGTACTAACAAGGTGCAGTCACTTCATAGACCCATCTCAGCTGCTCCACTACACTGTACTTGCGAGTAATGCAGCGCTGCAGGCGTGTACAGTACTCCCCTTATAAATCACACATACTGTTCAGTCACTCTCCCAGCATCTATTATCTGTACGGAGCCAAATACGGGACAAGCATATTCCAATATACAGAATGTTCTGCATACTTTTAAGTGATTGGCGCACAGCAAATAAAATGCAGCGTAACAATAGTCACAATTTATTATTTATTAAGTGCCAAAGTATCGTTGTTCCTTTGTAGTTTCTGATGGAGATGGGATATTGAATAGCCCGAGTTAGTTTTTATATTTTCATAGAAGTCCTGGAAAAGGGTTCTGAGTACAGGATGGTGAGCATCCTTATGTTGCATATCACATCATTAGCACATCATGATTATGATAAACAACATATTGCAACAGTAGCAAGTTACAGAGTTGGCACTTGCAGTATTTTAAAGGGGCACACACATGTTGAGATTTGTGATATCCTTTTGTGCTAAGTGGGGCATACACACGTAGAGATGTGTGCTAAGCAATTTGGTACTTGCTGCTACTTCCGGGTTCTGCGCTCGGCAAACTTTCTAAAATAAAGTCCATGCCAACGTGAATAGTTCATACCTCCACTATCCACGTTGGCATGGGGTTGATTTTAGATAGTGTGGTGAGCATAGCGAGCCACCGAGCCCGTAGCGTGGGCGAGAGAAGCGTGCCCCGCAACGGGACACAGACGCTGCAGCGACAGAGACGCTGCGAAACTAAACAAGTACCAGCAATTTTGCTAAGCTATTTAGGGTAGGCGATTTCCTGGTGTCCAGATCTCCCATGGGGAGCACATAGACATGCAGAGATTTGTGCTAATTGTTTTTGCTAAGCAATGAGCGGTAATGAGCGGTTGTCACGGTAATGAGCGACAGGGAGGGTTCGTCATGGTAATGAGCTGACTGGGGGTGTGGGGGGGTGGGGCGTCACTTACCTGGCTACGGTGAAACGCTGCTCGAGGCCACGCACGCTGAAGCCGCTCAGTCCCGAAAGACAGCCATATTGACTGTGGGCACTAACCGCTGTGGTAGTGCAGTCCGAGGCCCACGGACCAGCCAGGGGAAATCGGTGGTCCAGACAGGGAAAAAGCGGCCAAATCAGTTCCGGCCCACCAGGAAATGGCCCGGTCTCCCGGTGGGCCAATCCGCCCCTGGCTATGAGTTGTACACATGGAGCGATTTGTGCTTAATTTCTAAGTGATCTAAACAGCCTAATATCGCAACATATGCATGTCCCAATAATGGTGTTTAAAATGCAATCCTACATATATGATTTTAAATATAAATGATTTATTTACGTATATTTATTTACAATATTTATAATTTTACTATGCTAATAATATTATTAGTTTCATGATGTTGCCAATAATGTACGGAAATACTCTGGGCAGGTAATTAAGTTGTCAAAGCAGACAGGGTACAGAGAGAGGAAAAATGATTGTGAAAATATGTGTGCCTAGGGTCATTCCCAATGATATGCCATTGCACATGTCAGCATCTGTTACATTGGAGGGGCACTGTCATAACAGAATTTTGGAAATTTTCTTGAGAAAACTTTTGGAATAGTAGAAACAATAACAAGGGGTGGGACGTATCATATTCTCTGGATAAAGTTTTTTTAGGTATGTTTTGCATTGTTATTTTATTACCTTTTGCTGCTGTTTGTATTAAAAGGTTTTTGCAATTATATCACTTGGGCATTAAGTTCTCAACACAGATAATTTGAAATGACTTCACTGACAAATACTTTGTCAGTGAGGAAAGCAGGGAAATATACATTTCGAATATATGTAACATATACTCAACATGCCCCAAAGTATATTTCCCTGCCTGTGGGAGTACTACACGTTAAATGTATATCTGCATGTTTTACTACATATATATATATCTTTGTATGTAATATTGTATGCCTTAATGGTAATAAAAACTTTTGATGTCTGAAATATATATATATATTTTTTAAAGTAAGCTCCATATATGCCATATATACAAGTGGTTTTAATAAAATGGTACTAAGTTTTAAAATCTCCCTTCATTGCCTCAGGCTCTGTGATTACCCCTTGCTTCCGGTTGATAGAGCTGTAGTAAAAAGATAGACACACAGTAGATCAATGTACAAAAGTTTGACAGGGTCAAAAGGTTGACGGTCAAAAGGTCAACAGGTAAAATAGACCGTGTATAAGGTCAACAGGTTGAAAAGGTGGATATGACAACGGGCTACCCACATCTGCAAATTATTCATAATATTTCAACCATGTGGACTACTATTGGGAACAGTTTCCTTGGCCATGTGAAATGAGCCCGCGAGGATACATTTCCACTACATTGGTTCAGTCATGGTGAAACATACAAAATAACACTAAAACCTTGTGCTGACCATTTTTGTTACGATCATTTTCATGTCGACATTTTGACCTGGTCAACCTTTTGATCCTGCGGACCATTTGGGGACGACATATTGACTGTCCATCTTTTACTGTAGATCTAGTGAACCATATCTAACCCAATATTGAAGTGGAGGCATTGTATAATATCAATAATAAATATAATTCTGTGATCATCGAAACCTCAGCTTTATCTGTTCATTTTGATATGTAAACTGGTAAAGAGGATTAGTATAAAATCTAGCCAATTATTATGTGATACTGACTCTCACAAAATGCTTCATTAAGCAGCCCCTGGGGCATCTGTTCGGGAAATGCTGCATAGGGTAACTGCACTCTGCCTACTTGGAAAAGTCAAGTAATATGAAAATTGGGCCTGATTCACAGCAGTATGCACACCCAAGGGTTTGTAGATCAGCAAATACTGCACATTCGCTGCTCTTTTACTGTGAGATCTCTTGCAGTTTCCCAAAGCCACAGGCTGATTGACAGGCTGTGGCTGTGTGCTGGGGGCAGAGATTGCCAGCATTCCCAAAAACTGGGGTGTGCCACCCCATTTATTTGCGAGGGTCACAGTCATTGTCATCAAATACAGATATCCAAACCTTGGGTACAGAGCTGCGACAGCCAGTTTGAGTAGCCTCAGGCTTAGATGGACAATGTTTTCACAGAGTGATCCGATGCCATGGCTTAGGATGCAAGAAGGGAACCTAGAATCAGGCAGGAGGCGTCTATTTTCTTTTTTTTATAGATTCTTTATTTTAGATTTTTCAAATAACAGGGGAGACATAGGTACATGCATTTCACATATCACAAGTACAAAATGATAGGAAGTGTAACTATTTGTCATACATGTATCACATAGTAACAATCAGAAAACTGTATATTTTGCTAGTACAGAAAGTCTTAACATTTATTAAACAAAAGTAGAGGGGAGGGGAGGAGGGGGGGGGGTAAGACAGGGGGCTGGGTACAGGCATGATGGTGCATTAGCTGAGTGATTAAAGTTGTGTTATTCTCACGAGCAGTTTATTTCACATGCATACGGGTGGAGGCGTCTATTTTCATAGGACATGTTGCTGCATCCAAAAATGAAGCAGCCATATGAACTGCATCCATCTCTCAAACAGTTTCACCAACAATGGGGGAAATTTACTAAGATGTGTATTCTACTTCACACAGGGCCGGAGCCACCACTAGGCAGCCCTAGGCAACTGCCTAGGGCGCCGGTCATTGAGGGCGGCACTGCACACTGCTGACGATCGGTTGTTTTAACATTTTGATAGCTCGGTTGAGCTCAGTTGCCGGCAATGCCCGCCCACCCACAGCCTGCAGCCGCCCGCGCCATCTATCTACATTGCTGCTGGCTGTGGAAGCTGGGAGGCAAACAGGAGGATGTTATTTTAGCGCACCTTCCCTGCTCCCTAACAATGTAGATGCACAGCGGGGAAGGACAATGTCAATGACGCTTCAAATCGGCGTCCTCTGCTTCCTGCCGCGCAGTCTGTCTCTGGCCTCAGAGGAAGAATTTCACTGCAATATAGACAGTGACACCCACAGCAGCCCGCCGTCAGCCACCTGGATGCCGAAGCTCTCAGCCAGCCTCTCCTCCCACCCAGCACCTCGCTCCCTCCTCCAGCAGCCGCGGCCGCACCATGAGGGGAAGCAGTGCTATGCCTGCATCCTGCTTCCCCACACAGCAACAGTAGCCCAGCGCAACCCCCTCCCCTCGGATGCCGGAACGCTCAGCCCGGCTGCCTTCTCCCGCTCAGCAGAACCAGCACGCCTGACACCTGCTTCCGCACAGGGATGAGTCCTGAAGTGCAATGGTGTGCCTGGGTCAGCGGGCTCGACTCACTGACAGTCTGCAGGCTGAAGTTTACCCCACAGATTGGTAAGTGCCAAGGGAGCCCTGTACCCACCCACCCCCCAGTGTGTAACCTCCCTGGGTGCGTGTGTTTAAAACTATCACCCCCTGCCCTCTTCCACTCTGTGTCTGCCCCCCACCTTGACTAGCTTCATACACATATACACTAAAATATATGGGATTGGATGCAGTGTTAACATCCCAGCTGTCGGGATGTCAGCAGTCGGGATACCAACGTCGGCATCCTGACCCGTGGCCCAAAGACCAAGAATCCCAATTGTCAGGTTAAGCCAGGGGAGGTGAGGGTTAGGTTTAGACACTACTAGGGGACTTAGGTTTAGGCTGCAGGGCAGGAGAGTTAGGGTTAGGCTGCAGGGAGGGACAGAATTCCCTGTATCAGGATGCTGGCATCAGTATTCTGGCCGCCGGCATCCCATTTGCTGGTAGATTTGGGTATATATAGATTTTTTTTATACTCGCTTGTAGCATCACCAGCATCCATCCTGAGAGGCATCCCCATTCCCTATGATTCTTTGCATAGATGACATCATGACAACACCTGTGCAATGCATCATTGGGATCAGTAATGCCTCTGAAGATGGATACCAGGGGGACCAGGTGAGTATGAAAAATGGTAGGGGGGGAGGGGGGCGCATAATGCCGAATATTTGCCTAGGGTGCCAAGAAACCTAGCACCGACCCTGACTTCACATGTGATGTTGCTATGGGCAACCAATCAGAATCTACTTCTTATTTATTTAGCAGCCTCTAGAAGATAGTAGACAGGATATGATTGGTTGCCCATAGCAACATCACATGTGAAGTAGAATACACATCTTAGTAAATTTCACCCAATGACTTTTATGTTTTATCTGTCCTTTTTTAAGCACATTTTATGTTTTAAAGACATGACCAGTTCCACACCACATCACTGCACTAAAAAGGCAGCAGGAAATTAGCCGCATCCTAAGAACTCACCTCTCCAGACCGGTGGGTGCCTCTCTCTCACGGCATTTCACAAGATGGACACTGGTGTTGCCAGGCAACAGTCATCTTGCCCCCCACAGCTTTGTGCTCTGGTTTGCTTCACTGGTCACATTGCCTCCGGTACCACCCTGTATATACTGTAGTTCTATTTTCCTAGGATATAGTTACACATAGCTAAGCATCCTATTTTATAAGATTTATAGGAAAAATCGCTAAATATTATACAGACTTTTTCATGATTCCATCCAAACTAACTATTAAGACGTTTAGAGCAACTCTAAAAATGTACCCCATAATGCCTGTAACCACCTAGCTCTGCTCATTACATTGATGTGTGGCTCTTTTAGGGATCAGGTACAAGGTAGAATACATTTTACAGCCTTTTCTTTTGCCATTTTGGGTATATTTCAGCCATATTACATTAAGCATTGAAAATATGGTATTAGTATCTGAGTAACTGCAGAAGTGTCACAAGACGGGTGACGCTACTGCACCCAGAGTGATGCAAAAGAGACATCATGAGGTCACGTCCCCTTTTTGGGTGGCCATGCCTCCAGTGGGTGGGGCAAATATGATGCAGAGTGAGTACCAGGTATCACACGGTGATGCCTCGGATAAATGTCAAGACAATATTCTCTCCTGTGTACAGTATATGACACTTTACTACATTATGATATTGTATACAAACAAGGTAATATACTTTTAGCATTTACTTTTACACTCGTGCAGAGTTTGCACCATCACACAGTGGGGGTAGGGCACAGTGAAGATGGTGAAATGGGTTGGAGATTGGTGGGTGGTGCAATGTGCACAGTGCAGTTCATAAAATCTAGTGGTGCAAGTCACCTCGGGAGCGCACATATCGTGAATACACAATGAGTAATATGCACAATATGTTGGTCCAATCCTTCTGACCAGATGGCATATCACCCAGTGTGTACCCAACTTTTGCCATACTCCTCTGGTCTCAGATCTGCCCTTTGAAACCTGGGTTTTCTCACTTAAAGGGACTCCACTTTCATATCTATAATGGGTGCAACATGCACATGGGCCCATTGGTTCAGGGGGCCACAGATCATACACTAACACATATACTAACTTTTACGACGGTCTGGCACTGGCTGCCCAGTGGCAAAAATCACTGGTTCTAATGGATGCCATGATCATTTACCTGTGCTTTGTGCTTGCACAATAGAGGAGTCCCTGGAATGTGGTGGGGGTGCCATGTTCCAGGAGACCTGCACCTGTGCAGTAGACATGCACTGCCAGAGAGGGGGGGGGGGGGGGCAATAGAAGCAGGCTGATCCTATCTTAAAGTATTTCTTGTATGGGGGAAATTTACTAAAATGGGAGCTCTATGTCACAACATATGGATGTTGGGCAACTTATCATCAGAATCTAGTTCTTACTTATTTACAACCTTCTAGAAGATGATAGATAGAATCTGATTGGTTTTCCATAGCTACATCCCATCTAAAATAGAACTTCCCCTGTTTGCCTTGTTTTATGTATGCTCTAATTTCCCTACTATTCAGTTATGTGGAGCACGGAAGCATCTTACAAATTAACAACAATAATAGCCATAATCATAAGAAATTAGCGGTATGCAGCTAACATACTGTCAATAAATTTATTTAGGAGTATAATGCTTAGCCTCTAATCATACTATCATTAAAACAGAACATTTTCCTAATCCAAAACAGTCTGAATATTTATCTACACATTGGGCCTTATTCTGGTTCACTCGCAAAGGCAAATTCCTTCTCAAATGTACAAAACCATGTGCACTGCAGGGGGGGGGGGGCTTGGGCAGATGTAACATGTGCAGAGAGAGAGAATTAGATTTGGGTGAGTTATTTTCTTTCTATGCAGGGGAAATACTGACTGCTTTATTTTTACACTGCAATATAATGTAGATCTCACTTTGAAGTAAAACGCCACCCAAATCTAGTAGTGTCCAGACTTATGTTTAGAATGGGCTGACCAACACATTTATAGTTCCTTGTGTGACTTGCCGTCCTCCCTCTAGCCAGTGTGTGATTGGCGGGTGGCCACCGCGACCCCCCTTTTTTATTGGTGTGCCAATTATAGGGTCTGCAACATCAGACACAAACTTCCTGGACCTAGCAGAGGACTTAGAAGAGTAAGCTTCTTCTTACGCAGACTGTCCGGGGGCAGCGACCATCACGCGATCTAATGCTGTATCTTATATCGCAGATTCTGGCAGGAGATGTATATTTTCTACCAAAGCTACCCACATAATTAGTTTACTTGTTGTACAGTATATAGCACAGCTGCTTCCTTGCGACTGTGCAAAAACAACCACATCAGAATCAGGCCCAAAGCCAAAAAAGTAGGTAACTGTATCTGGGACAAACCATGTTGCAAATTCAGTGGTTGCAAATCATAGCTGCCTACCCTCCTTCATTCTGCAGGAGACTCCCTGAAATAAAAAAAGAAGTAAATATAGATAGACTATATTAAAAAGGCGCTTGGTATGGGTGTGCTTGGCCAGAAGCAGCAATCCAGGAAAAAGGAGGAGTCACCTCCGATACAGTATGCACAAGAGAAAGGGGATGGT
Source organism: Crinia signifera (assembly GCF_055691185.1). Classification (NCBI taxonomy): domain Eukaryota; kingdom Metazoa; phylum Chordata; class Amphibia; order Anura; family Myobatrachidae; genus Crinia; species Crinia signifera. Next base: position 99,255,354 of record NC_139221.1, on the reverse strand, counting down.
AGGATGCGCTAAATAGATGATATAACAGTAATTATGTATAAAAAGAATTCTGGTCAGGTGTGAGAAAAGGGAATACACAATTTATTAAACAACACAATAAAAAAAAACACAATAAAAAAACCACAGTGTGGTACATAGTATTAAAAATGGTTTAGGACAGAAGGTTAATAGTCACCCATTCGGATATCCTTGTGCCAGTCCTTGCGAGGAAAAACCCCAGAGGGTATCACTTGTATATTTATCTTCGGAAACAAAATTTGTAATCCAATTGGTAGATACTCCTGGGAGTAAAGAGGATATTTGGGAGATTCCACACCAAGATACCGGGTCTTTTAGGAGGTGGTGTGCCTCCAGAAGATTTTCGTATGCCTCGGATGGTGATGGTATGACAAGTGGGAGTATTCCGGTGTCTTCCACAACAAAGTTCCGGGTCTTAAGGAGGTGGCGTGCCTCCAGGAGATTCTATGTGCCACGGATAGAGGTGGTGTGACCAGTCCACTTTGTTATCCCAATAATTTAGTGATGAGCCACTTACGAGTGGGGTTCTATGGATTTTTATAGATATGAACGCTGGCAAGGGTAGTAGCTGGCAAGGGTGAAGATAGCCAAGGGTCCTATTTAGGGTAATCACCAACGCGTTTCGCTGGCTACAGCAGCTTTTTCCACCTTGAAAAAGCTGCTGTAGCAAGCGAAACGCGTTGGTGATTACCCTAAATAGGACCCTTGGCTATCTTCACCCTTGCCAGCTACTACCCTTGCCAGCGTTCATATCTATAAAAATCCATAGAACCCCACTCGTAAGTGGCTCATCACTAAATTATTGGGATAACAAAGTGGACTGGTCACACCACCTCTATCCGTGGCACATAGAATCTCCTGGAGGCACGCCACCTCCTTAAGACCCGGAACTTTGTTGTGGAAGACACCGGAATACTCCCACTTGTCATACCATCACCATCCGAGGCATACGAAAATCTTCTGGAGGCACACCACCTCCTAAAAGACCCGGTATCTTGGTGTGGAATCTCCCAAATATCCTCTTTACTCCCAGGAGTATCTACCAATTGGATTACAAATTTTGTTTCCGAAGATAAATATACAAGTGATACCCTCTGGGGTTTTTCCTCGCAAGGACTGGCACAAGGATATCCGAATGGGTGACTATTAACCTTCTGTCCTAAACCATTTTTAATACTATGTACCACACTGTGTTTTTTTTATTGTGTTTTTTTTATTGTGTTGTTTAATAAATTGTGTATTCCCTTTTCTCACACCTGACCAGAATTCTTTTTATACATAATTACTGTTATATCATCTATTTAGCGCATCCTACCATCCCCTTTCTCTTGTGACTCCCTGAAATAACAGCAATCTCCCTCTCTCCCTCATTAGTCTAGCAATCTCCCTCATTTCACCTAGGCCACGTTACACTGTTACATTTTTGGGGAAAACAGGAATGAGAGAAAGATACATTTATATTGAATTATCAGCACCATTTCCCAGCACTTTATCAAGTATAGTATATCTTACTAACTGCTTTGGGGCTCATCTACATTTGGCTATAAGTCATTTTAAATTACACACCAATGCTTCTAACGTTCACAATCTCTTTTCACAATATCTCCATATATGGAACTAGACACGCCCTTTGGGTGGAGCATGACATGCCCCCTCAATGGGGTGCTTTGCAAAATTCTATTACCAACTATAATCTCCCTGAACTAGTTTTCAAAAGTAGGCAAGTATGTTGCAAATACATTTATTATTTTTGCATACAGGCAAAATACAGACTGATTTTGGAAGTAGTTCATAAATACTGGACAGCTTTACTTTAATACTGCAACCTAGATCTGAGTTTGGAGTCGGAGTCACCTCTCTCCTAATTATATCTGCCCCACCTTTAGTACAACCAGGGCCAGCTCTACCATTAAGGCCCATACACACTATAACATTATCTTTCCATTCTGGCTGGTTGGAATGAAAATCTGGAAATTTCTTGGCACAAATTACAAACAACAATTTGCTCCCAAAAGCTGGAAAATGGACAAAAGCATCTGCATAAATTGATTTAACCAATGACCATTTTTGTCAGTTTTCCATGTTAAGGAGCAAATGGTCAGTTGTGATTTGCTCCCAAAAATGTCTAGATTTTCCTTCCAACCAGCCGGATTGGAAAATAATCTTATAGTGTGTATGGGCCTTTAAGACAGCGGTAGGAAGTTCCCTAGAGCACCCGGATCTAGGGGTGCACAGCTGAGTCTTCCTATTACAAAATTAAGGATGTCAATGAGAAAGACATCCTTGTTGTACTTCATTCAGATGTCAGTTTTGCAACTCCTAAAATACTTCACACTTTCACTTGAGCGACTAGAAAGTGGTTATTGGTTGCAGTGTCGGGGTTGTGGAGGGGGGCTCAGTAGGTTGAAGTTTTGCCTAGGATGCCCACAAGCCTCCTGAAGATTTCTGCTCACCCTTCCTGGCCACTCCTCTTCCACCCACTGTGCACAGATCTGTTCGATAATCTGGTGTGTTTTTTACAGCATTCGATGCAATCGCATTGGGTCATGCAATCCCGTCCGATTTTTTTAGCACAAGGGGCTTTTGATAAAATGCATGATTGTATGCACAATTGTACACTAAAAAAAGCATTTTTGATGCAATTTATCGAAAGGTGAGCTTCAAGGGAAATCAAACCCGATAAAGCGTCGAATGCAATCGCACAAGTGTATGGATAGCATTACACCGGTCCAGAGTACAACATGGTTTTCCAAGGTGATAAGTTACTTGATCTTTTTTTTTCTTCTTTGCACCCAACTAATTATTAGCCCCATAATGGGAAGCTATCACCGCTATTAGCTCTTTGTCTAGAAATTCTGTTACACATAATAAATATGCTCAATAACTGACGTTTTTATTGCAAGTCTGAATCTGTTAAATATCCCTTTTAAAAAAAATAAGAAACACACGCAGTAAGTCATGGACTCAATACATAATTATAGCAGTTTAAAAATTTCAGGAAAACATTTAACAAATAGTTATGCCTATTTTAATTGTCTATCCGTTTACTAAACCAAATGTAATGGTTAATGTAATGGCAAATTAATAAAAGTTAAAACATTTTAAAGCAAATTTAAAAGTTGTCAAAATGTTTTAATGGAAGCTGGGCTCATCTACTTTTGAGTAAACCTTAAATATTTCTTTATTCTTTTCAACATTGTATAAACAGGAAAAGGTATAGCCTGGGGCCATAAGTCTAGTACGTAATGGATGCCGGCTCACCGAGGTCACGCATGCCACTGACTTCAGGTGTCAGCTACAGCTTTATGTTTTGTGCTTTTGTGTCAGATTGCAGGTCTGGGAAACAGAAATAACACCTTGTCATGCATGAATTACAGATTCATAATAATATTACCTTGCTGCCAAAGTACGGTTACCGACTTTCTGGCTGCCACCTCAGTAAGGCAGGGGGAGCAGGGCCATTGCCGGGAGCAAAATGAGTTGGTGCAGGGGCGGGGCCATGGCCGGGTTGCACTGTTTGGGGGCGTGGCTAGAGTGATCGCATTATTTTATCCATGCCCCCTGCTGCGCAATGCCGGTATTTTATGTATTGCGCTGTGGGGGGTGGGGCTAAAGTGACGTGATTGCGTAATTTGACCCACGGACCCCCCTACCAAGGGGCGGTTTTCTGGAGACCGAGGGCAATGCGGGAGGGTTGCCCCCTTTCCGGGGGGCCGGGAGGGAGACCCGATTTCCGGGACCATCCCGGCCATTCCGGGAGGGTAGGCAACCCTGTGTCAAAGGCAGTACCTTAAAGCTATAATTGTTTATTTTATCCACAGTTATTTACATACTGTAGCTCACGCTGAACAAACTTATCCGCATGATTGAAGTATTACAGCTATGTAGGAAAGGGTTAACAGACAATTATCTTCTCTATTAAGTGCCGACATCTACATCACTTTGTAGATAGCAAGCTGTTGCTCTCTATAGCTCTTAGGGGTAAATTTAGTAACATTTCTTAAAGTAAAAAGTGTGAATGTTGCATAACCAATCAGATTCTGTCTATCAATTTCTAGGAATCAAGAAAGAAATTATAGCTAGAATCTGATTGGTTGCTAGGGAAAACATCGCTACTTTTCAGTTTTAGAAGTTTTAGTAAATTTACACCACAGCGTTTTTTGAGAAAAAGCAAAAACTGCTGAGAGAAGGATCTCGGCCAATCATTCCTTGAAGCTGAAGGAAACTCCTCCCACTCTGTCTCCTTTGAATTAAAGTCTACTGCAGCATGGAGAGTTACCTCTCACCGGTCCTGGATCATGAGCCCCCAACCTCCTACTACCAGCCTGATGCTGCTGTTTCTTGCTGGATGATTTGTCTGCCAGTAATCCACCAACTCCCTCTAGCCAGGTGCTGTCTGATGCAGATAATGATCCATGAATAGAGCAGCAGCCAGCTTGCAGGAGAGAGGTGAATGAGGAGCACAGGCAGACAAACCATCAGCGCCCCCCCCCCCCCCCCCCCAACAAAAAAAAAAATAGTAATCCCGATCAGGTGAGAGGCATCTAGCCGTGGCAAAAAGCCTGTTTTTTTTCCTTAAAGACTTCCAGGGGATACTTCCCAGTGACAGCAGGTTAACACAACTGCTGTTTTTGAGAAACTTATTGCTGAAAATATTTGAGCCAACGCTCATTATTGCTAAATAGTCCCACTTGGCTCATGCACATGTACATGTCTTACGTGTGCATGCTATTTCATAGAATAAAACAAAAAAGGCTCCAATATCTGAGGTACACTCGAAGCAACTGTTTTTCAAGAAACCTATTTTTACCACACTACACTGAATTTGCATGTGCCCTCCTACAATTAAGATGAGGTGATCCTGGAAAAATGTGGGACATGCTAACGGAACAGCTCTCACCTGAGCGGCTCCCATTGCACCGTCCGCCAACCCATGCTATCGTCAGCTGGCATCGGAGATGCTCTCGCACGCAACATTCTCGGCAATGGACGCGCGAGCGTGTGAGACGCCATATACTGAAATCTGGCAGAAAGGGAGAGAATGGCCCCATCTTGGATCAGACCCAGGTTGCTGTTCAGTATGAACGGATAACCCGGGTCGAGCAAGACACTGAATTGGGCCCAGAATGACCCATCACAGACCCAGTGAATGTTATTTGGTAGAGATGGAGCCATGCTTATTTAGCTTGCCTATTGCAGTGCAATAAGTAGCATTCCCCTTAGACATAAGACCTATGCCGTTGCTTGCTCCATAGATGTGGGCTTCAACGAAGCCCTCGTTCAGGCTTGGTAGCCATTTTGTTAACCCACATCGTTACTTGAGTCTGGCCTGCTGGGGACAGTATGGTGACTGTATATTCACTCTATCCCCATAGCCCCTATGTGTTTTAAATAGCGTAATGAGACTCAGATACAAAAGTGTCCATATACAGTGTATGCATAACCTATGCATTAGCATTTTCTGAGAAAAAATGTCTATATAACATACAATGCTGTACAGTAAAGTAGTATGTATAACTGTATGTATCCTAGACTAAAAACATAGAGAGAGAAACCAAACATTGGGGCAGATGTATTAAGCTTTAACAAGAGATAAATGCAAGGGTGATAAGGAGAGATAAACGTCCAGCCAATCAGCTCCTTACTGACTTTTTTCAAACACAGGCTTTAACATGGCAGTTAGCAGGTGATTGGCTGGACAGTTATCTCTCCTTATAACCCTTGGATTTATCTCTTAAAGCTTAATACAACTGCCCCAATGTCACTTAGAGAATCAACCCAGGTCTCCAAGCAAGGAGAGCGGCACACTTATCCACTAGCCTACGACACCTGGTGATAGCGACATGAGTCTATGTACAGAGTGATCTCATGCCATCAGTTATGCTTATGTTAACCGCATGCTTCTGATGAAAGACTCGTAAGTCCAAAATGCATTGAGCTGTTGTGCCCTTGACAGGAGTAACGGCGCTGTTATTTGTAAATTGTGTCTGCATCCATTTATCATCTGAACACCCCTGGTCTTGCCTTTGGAGTTCAGGAGCTTTGTAAGGCATTCCCAGGAGCGGTGTGGTGAGGCGAAATAGTTGATGCCACCCCCTTTATCACCTGCTGTTGATAATATGCTTTTTCTTATTTATCCCATGTGAGTGCAATGTATAAATACATTTTACCCCATTGTATCAAAGTGCCTGTTCTTTTACCTAGAAAGATGGATTTATGCAATCAACATCATGGGCCAAATGTAATAGGGTGAGAGTTTCAGAAAGCGAGAGATTTTGGGAGAGTTTTTCCCCTTTTTTTTTAAAGCAGCAATCAATTACACTGCAAAACCAGGTTCATTTTGCCATGTAATTGCTGCTTTAAAAAACATGGGAAAACTCTCCCAAAATCTCTTACTTTCTGAAACTCTCACCCTATTACATTTGGCCCCATGTCTCTTTTTGTGGCTGATCACACTCTTGCCAAAATAAAGTATTGACATATACCTGTATATGGACAAAAGGACATTGAACCAAAAACACACTATATAGTATAAATGTTTTTTTTTGGAAATCTAAGCACCTTTCTTGAGCGCCTTTGACATTATATTATTTTTGTACATGTGAACTGCAGGATGCTATGTTGCCCTCCACCTGACTGTACATTACAGGGCCCATTTGCCCGAGCTTGTATTGTACTGTAATAAACAGTTGGAGCCACAACATCGCTCACCGGGAATGAGACGCACAAGCGTCTCATACACAAGCGCGTCCCATTCCCTGCAAATGACTTAGCTCCATCTGTGCTGTACTGTATATCAAACCGCTGCTGAATTCGTGGAGCATTGTCCACCCAGTGGTGGTGATGTTTATTGCATGCATATTGAAGTGCACAAAAGTGGTGTGCCAAAACCCTTGCCTAGGCGTGCTGGCGAAATGGATGAGCGTTGCTCCTTCTGTACTATATTATTACTCAGTATAGTCTTAGTACTATCTATGTGTACAATGTTCAGATAATTATTCTCTATACATCACACTTGCCTACTCTTCTTGAATGTCTGGAAGATGCCTTCCTAATGAAGTGCGGGCTTGATGATTCAAACCACGTGAATTATGTCATCGTGGTCCCACCTATTGACAGATGGTGTGAATCATGGCACTTTGCAACAAGGCCATTACATGTCTTATTGGCTAGATCACAAATGTCTTCATCTTTTTCTCTAGCATCTTGGGCCTAATTCAGACCTGTTCACTGCTGTGTGAATTTGCAGAGGACTGCAATCAGATAGCAGCTGCCCAGCCATAGTGAAATCCTGCCCCTTGCAAGTCTGTGAATGACAGCGGCCATCTACAAATTAGATTTTTGTCTTTCATCTTTGTGTTCAACCTACTCTCACAAAATGAAAATGTTACAGCAACCGGATTTGAAATGGGGCATGTTTGTTAAACTAGAATTTACCGCCAACATCTTGATTTGTGGAATGTAAGTATAGAGGCTGCCATGAGTAGGGCAGTACGGATGGTGTAATGGTTAGCATTACTGCCTCACAGCGCTGAGGTCATGGGTTCCATTTCCACCATGGCTGTAACTGTGCAGGGTTTGTATATTCTCCCCATACTTGCGTGTGTTCCCTCCAGGTACTCCGGTTTCCTCCCACAATCCAAAAATATACTGGTAGGTTAATTGGCTCCCAATAAAAATGAACCCTAGATTATTTGTGTGTGTGTGCTTTTGTACATGTGGTATAGAATATAGATTGCAGAGTTGTATATTCTCCCCGTGCTTGCGTGGGTTTCCTCTATGTACTCCGGTTTCCTCCCACAATCCAAAAATATACTGGTAGGCTAATTGGCTCCCAATAAAAATTAACCCTAGAATGTTTGTGTGTGCGTGTACATGTGGTAGGTAATATAGATTGTAATCTCCACTGGGGCAGTGAATGTTCAACTATTCCCTGTAAAGAGCTGCAGAATATGTATGCGCCACTGTATATAAGAAACTGTTAATAAATAAATGAGTAGCTGCATGTGGTGTAATCAGAAATGGCCCCAATGCATCTTGAACGTGCGTGCAGGTGGGAAGGGGACATTGCCTCATGGGAAGGGGGGCTGCATTTTGCTCAGTCTGCTCAGTCTGGGGGTGTGTCCAGCATTCTTGGAGATGCTGGGCTGGCCCCAGAGACTCTTCTGGGGTCTGCACGATAATGCTACAAAAAATATATTTTGTGCATGAAACAAGGTTTCAAAACATGTAACAAAGTTTGTGTACAATCTCAGACACTGAATTTGAATGCCAAGCATTGATTTTCTAGCACATATTTAGTGCCAATTGCATATCATATCCCCAGTAGTGCTGTTACAGATGTCCCCAATAGTGCCAGTTACATATCATGTCCCCAGTAGTGCCAGCTAGAGATGTCCCCGGTAGTGCCAGTTACATATCATGTTCTCAGTAGTGCTGTTTCAGATGTCCCCAATAGTGGCAGTTACATATCATGTCCCCAGTAGTGCCAGTTACAGATGTCCCCAGTAGTGCCAATTACATATGTCACCAGTAGTGCCAGTTACATATGTCCCCAGTAGTGCTGTTACAGATGTCCCCAGTAGTGCCAGTTAGAGATGTACCCAGTAGTGCTGTTACAGATGTCCCCAGTGCCAGTTACATATCATGTCCCCAGTAGTGCCAGTTACAGATGTCTCCAGTAATGCTGGTACAGATGTCCCCAGTAGTGCTGTTACAGATGTCCCCAGTAGTGCCAGTTACAGATGTCCCCAGTAGTGACAATTACATATGTCTCCAGTAATGCTGTTACAGATGTCCCCAGTAGTGCTGTTACAGATGTTCCCAGTAGTGCCGGCTAGAGATGTTCCCAGTAGTGCCAGTTAGAGATGTACCCAGTAGTGCTGTTACAGATGTCCCCAGTGCCAGTTACATATCATGTCCCCATTAGTGCCAGTTACAGATGTCCCCAGTAGTGCCAGTTACAGATGTCCCCAGTAGTGCTGTTACAGATGTCCCCAGTAATGCAGTTACAGATGTCCCCAGTAGTGCTGTTACAGATGTCCCTAGTAGTGCTGTTACAGATGTCCCCAGTAGTGCCAGTTACATATCATGTCCCCAGTAGTGCCAGATACAGCTGTCCCCAGTAGTGCCAGTTACAGATGTCCCCAGTAGTGCTGTTACAAATGTCCCCAGTAGTGCTGTTACAGATGTCCCCAGTAGTGCTGTTACAGATGTCCCCAGTAGTGCTGTTACAGATGTCCCCAGTAGTGCTGTTACAGATGTCCCCAGTAGTGCTTCAGCATGAAAAAAAAAATCACATTCTGGAAACTATGGTTTTCAGAATAATTTGGATAACAGATATCTGGATAAGGGATACTCAACCTGTATATATACTTGTATCACAGATGCACAATAGGTGGATAGCTCCATGGTCAAGATGAACTAAATGCTGATCTATTTATACAGGGTATATAATACTTTTACATGTTTGAGCTTTCTCATATACAGTATGTTATGTTTTTCATCCTTGCTGGCGGGTCGCCAGAACGTACGCGCTGGCGACCCGCCAGCAGCCTCGCCAGCGAGAAAACTGAGACGCGCGTGCGTCTCACGCGCACGCGCGTCTCAGTCTCCGTCGCTAGCGCGACGGAAACCCTGTCCGTCTCCGCCTCAGGGAGACGGACAGGGTTAGGGGGGGTTAGTGGGGGGTGCGGGCAGTCGGCTGGGACCCCAGGTTACCGCCGGCAAGCCGGCGGGGACCCGGGGAAACGTATGGAAGCGCCGTCGGAAGGGGACGCGCGCGCCTCTCGTGCGCGCGCGTCCCCTTCTCACGATCGCCATGGCGCTGGCGGGGGATGGCGGCTGGCGACGCCAGCGCCATCCCCTGCAAAGATGGGAAAAGACCCATCTGTATATGCCTTGGGTCCCTGTTTGGCTTATCTCCCACAGTGTAACTGTAATCTTTTATAGAGCAACTAACATGTTTAGCTGACTTGGTATAATTATAGATGGAATGAAAAATATATGGACATGACGTTAAATTGGGACTATGAGGGTGATTCTGGTTGGTTTGCAAAAGCAAACCCTTTTAATAGACAAAACCATGTGCAGTGCAGGTAACGTGTGCAGAGAGAGTTACATTTCGGTGGGGTGTGTTCAAACTGAAATCTAAATTGCAGTGTTAGAATAAAGCAGCCAGTAATTACTCTGCCAGAAACAAAATAACTCACCCAAATGTAACTCTCTCTCTCTGCACATGTTACATCAGCCCCACCTGCAGTGTACATGGTTTTGTCCATTAAAGAAGGAGTTTGCAAAACAACCAGAATCACCCCCTTTATTTGTAGCATTAGGGTCACAATCCCATTTTGTATTTTATTTTCTAAATGTAACTATCCCATTTAGGGTAATCCTATGTAGTGCGCACAAGACGGTGGGTGTAATAGTTGTCCAACCATGCACAATGCCTACTCTCTAGGTTTGGGTATGGTATATTAGTTCAACAGTGTCTAGGTCTGCTATCATATGGTCGACCACTAATGGTTGACAGTCAAAAGGTCGACATGGTCCAAATGTCGACAGTGAAAAGGTAGACAGGGTCCAAAGGTCAACAATGAAAAGGTTGACATGGTCAAAAGATCAACAGGGTCCAAAGGTTGACAGGGTCCTAAGGTCGACAGGGTCAAAAGGTCAACTGCCAAAAAGGTCAACATAGTCAAAAGGTCAACATGGAAAAGGTCAACATTAGTTTTGCAAAATTTAGTTGTCTATGTCGACATAGGTCGACATAGACTCCAATGTCGACCTATGCACCGCATCCCCTCGCATGGCTCTCTACACTCGCCATGCTTCAGGCTATTATATTCTCCCTCCATGCCGTAGTGGATGTAGGGCAGGCCAGGCCAACCTGTGGCTCTCCAGATGTTGTCAAACTACAAATACCATCATGCCTTGACACAGTTTTGCTATAAGGGAGTGTTAAAACTGTGTCAAGGCATGCTGGGATTTGTAGTTTCACAACATCTGGAGTGCCACAGGTTGGCCTGTCCTGATGTAGGGTATGAAATACCACCTGTAGGCACATGTTGGCTCGAAATTTTGTATGTCGACTATGTCCATGTCGACCTTTTGACCCTGTCGACCTTTTGACTGTTAACCTTTTGACCCTGTCAACCTTTTCATTGTCGACCTTTTGACTGTCGACCTATAGAGGTCGACCTTATGACTGTCAATTCGGGTACCCTAGGTTTTCCTTTTATTGTTGTTATGGAGGATTTTTTTTAATGGCTGTAATGGTAAATCCTTAGAACGTTGTGCTCTATTTTTTATGTCTGTAAAGTGCCTTAAGTCCCATAGGAGAACCAGCACCATCTACATACAGTTATTATTATCTAAAATATAATATCCTGAAACACGTATTGCTATTCTCATTCATGCCATTTTCAACATAGTGTGTTCTTTAACTAAATTAATCAGGATGTATTAAACTATTTAGCCTTAAGCTTATCTTGGAAAAACAGTCATCAGAAGAACATACAAAATGGTATTTCTCTACTTCAGTTCAGTGAAGCACATCATTTAATAGCAGATAACATAATTTAAAAAAAACTACAGGATAAACTAGGAGAGGGGGGTGTCAAAACATTTATAGAGGAGCTTTGCCTGCTGGACACCGCTTCTTGTCTATACTGTGTTTAACTTTGCCAGTATTGTGTTGCCTTTCCGATTTTCAGCTGCTGGTTCTTTGCATTCTTGTTTCTAATTTAATTTAGCTGCAGATCCGATGTGAAGAATTATTCTCTTTATTTTGCTTGTAATTAGATTTGCCTGATTAGTCTGTACATCAATCAGGCAAATTCCAGATGGTTGTTTTAATTTACCAATCAGTTAGTTCCGATGATTCTATGAAAAATGGTACTTAATAAAAATTCCGACTCACTGACTCTAATCCTTTTTGGGTCAAAATTGACAAATCAATATTGTCCAATATGTTGGATTTTGTCGATGTAAGTCTGCGATTGCATCTTAGCAACCAATAAAAATCGACATTTATTAAATATAATACCATTTGTTAATATCCAAAACTTGTCTGAAAAATAATAAAAAAAAGCCCTATAGATAAAACAATATAGTTAACAAAGTTGCTGTAGGGAAATACATTATAGGGAAAAAAGTATTTTAAAATTAGAAATGCTTTTAAAGTTAAACTTTAACTAATGCGCTTGCTTGCTCTATTTTCTAGTTAAAGAAAAAAGTTAAAGAATAAATATTTTGGAGAACTTAAGCCAATTGTTCAGGGTTTGATTTAATGTTGCTGCCTCTGATCACCAGACTTTCACATTTGCTCTGCATTAATTTTGATTAAATACGTTTGAGTCAGTAATATTTTTTGACACCTGCAAAGTAGAAACTGTATGTCAAAGTTCCTTTTCTTTGGATTGACAATTTATGCACTGCAAGCAGTATCAGCGTATTTTATGGTGTACAATTGTATGATTCAGAATTATATTATAAGCTAGCTTTGTTTGAATGTTAGCTTGTACTTGTTTTATCAGGCCTTCCTTTAAACAGGCTGTTATTGATGACATAGTCCATCCAGTAACCATAAGGGGGTTCCAGATAATGGCCAGACAGTTGGGAACCCAATGGTCAGTATGCCAACATTGTAATCCCGACTATTCAAATGCATGACAGTCGGGATCCAAACTGACATGGGCAATTCTCCATCATGGGGGTGGAGGACCCCCATAGAGGGAAAATAGAACCGATGGCGAGTTCAGTGAGCCACCAAGCCTGCAAGGAGTACCGGCAATCGGGATTCCAATCCCGGTATACAGACCGTCAGAATCCCATCATACCACCCCCCCATAAGGGACCTAGCTTCTAAATTTACAGCTGGATCTTTTCATATAAAAATTTCTGTGCAATGTTTATTCTTTTTGACATATAGTTTATCTTATTTTCTTTCCTCAGTGTTATGATTACACCGATGGAGTTGTGACAGGAGACCTGTGTGAGGATCTTTGTGTGACGCACAAATTGGTTTATAAGCACTGTCTTTACTATCGTCGGGGGAAAAAGGTTATGCAAGCCGACTGGCAAGGCAATTCAATAATCCTGAAGTCAAAGAATGACATGTTTTCTAAATTCCAAGCACCTATCTTGTTGGACGATTCAGACCCTAGAACACTTACAGATACAGAACTGCTTGTCATGGTAGCTGTGGAAATTAAAAATTCCTTGGGTTTGGACCTACCAAATAAAACCCTAGTACCCATCTGGATTGAAAGGAAGAATCATCAGAACTGGAAAGTGGAGCTTGCCAGTATGTGGTCTTTATTTCAGCAAGAAGAGTATCTGCTCTTTAATTTGCTACAAGACTTCAGCCGACATGTCCTACATGTAATTGGAACCTGTGGACACTTCTATGCAGTAGAGTTTCTGAGTGCTGGACACTCTTGGAAGCAAAATCTCTTCTCCTTAGAGGAAGTTGTTGGTCAATGCAGAACAGGTGAGCAAAGGATGAATGCTCTCCTTGATATCGCCATCAGTTTTTTAGACATGGTCCATCAGTTTGACAACATGTTCTCTCATCGGCTGCACCTTTGTGATGTCAAACCGGAAAACTTTGCCATTAGAAATGACCTCACTGTAAGTTTCTAATTTCTTGTTTTTACAAACATTGAGTGAGAAAGAAAACAAAAGGAATAATTTACTTTATCTTTTACATTTTAAAATGTTTCTTTTAAATAAATGAAAATATTTAGTTGAAATTACAGTCGAAAAAGCTGATTTCTTTGCAAAACAGTGTTGTATATCTGTACTTATACATAGTATTGAACGATATGGCACAGAGAACTGTAAAACCAATTAGCAGATAAAAGCATAATGAAGATAAGAGGACTGTTTCAGAGACATAAATATACAATTATATTTTGGCTTATCTATATTTCACTCCTCCAATGCACAATGTATATTGGCATTATACCTCAAAGATCCTTATAGCTTTACATAGTATACAATTTTTTCAATCAAACAAAAATAGCAATTAGCACCATAGGTAAGGATTACTGCATACAGTCACACACCAAAGAGGCCTTATAGAGGGACCAATTTCTTCTTCGGGATCCATGGTTCCCACAGGGTGACATCAGGGGTTGTAGGTGGATCCAAGGGTCCGGGGCACCAATCAACGAAGCTTCTTAAAGTTTCCCAGGATGCCTGGTCCCTCTCCCCTATAACCCCGCCTCCATGCTCAGCTCTGGTTTTTGTTTGGTGCCAGCAGGAAGCTGTAGCATCGTTTCTGAGGTAATCCCAAAAGAAGCTTTTAAAAAAAAAAAATATTTCTAACTAGGAGACTCATAGCGCACCGTCGTAAGGGGCTACACCCCCCCCACCCCTGGAGCATCGGGTTTGGCAACACCCCCCTGGAGCAGCGGGTATGCCCGCTCTCCCCCTCCCCCAGAGTGGCGGATCTCCACGCACCCCCCCCCCTCGCCGGAGCAGCGGGTATGCCTGCAACTCCCCGGAGCAGCGGGTATGCCCGCCCCCCCCACTGGATCGCTACGGGTGGGGGCGGGCATACCCACTGCTCCAGCGAGGGGGGGGGGGGGGTGCGGGCATATCCGCTGCTCCAGCGAGAAGGGGGGGTGCGTGCTTACCCGCCGCTCCGGGTGGGCATACCCACTACTATGGCGAGTGGGTTGCAGGCAGACCCTCTGCTCTGGGGGTGGTGGGTGCGGGCAGACCCGCTGATGCAGCAGGTGGGGGGCGTGCTCGCAGACTCGCTGCCCGGGGGAGGAAAGGGGCGCGGGCAGCATTGTTGGCAGACCTGCGGCTCTGGTGGGGGGTGCAGGCAGACCCGCTGCTTGTGCCGGGGGGAGGGGGTGGCGCTCAGACCCACTGATCCGGGGGGGGGGGTGTTGTGCTGGCAGACCTCCGATGATCCGGGGGGGGAGCAGGTTGATCTGCTGCTCGCTTGGGGGGGGGGGGGGGGTTGTGCGGGTCTGGGGTTGGGGCGGTGCAGACCTGCTGATCTGGGGGGGGGGGGGGGTGCATGCAGACCCGCTGCTCACCTGTTGGCTGTGGTGTATAATGGTGGATGGTGGGTGGTGCTGGGCGGGGGGAGGTGTTTTCCAAGGGTGTGGGGATGTGTATAACGCTGGTCTATCCCTAGGGGGGCGGGTTTGTGTATAACGCTGGGCGGGGGGGTGTCCTAAGGCAGAAACTATGTGTGTATATAGCTCTTGTAACCCCTCCCAGCGTTATACACACAAGGGAAGAATGAGTGGCTAATTATATAAGAGAGTTTTACACTGTGCTTCATGATGCGGCTGGGCTGCCTCCGCTGTCAGTCATACTGACGGCGGCATGGCAGCCACATCACTCCCGCCAGCGCTGGAACTCCCCCATGACCTGGGTCAGAGGGGTACTCGGCGGGGGAGAGACACAGGGCCAATACCACCAGACATCTCCCCCAGGCAGTGTGGCCGGAGCAAAGGAGCAGGTAAGGCTCTCTGTGAGAGCGCAAACCGCTGCCATGCAGTGGAGAGAGACACAGCAGCTGGGGTGGACACTGCTGCTTGTGGCAGGGACTCCACTAGACCACCAGGGCTTGAGCGCAGGCTGGATATCTTTGGATTCCATTGTATTAAGGGCTCACTATGCACCGGTGGGGGAAGTTCAGCAAAGGGGGGGGGGGGGGGCGTTACCTAGCCTGCAGCACCTCCCCCAGCTTTGGGCGCCGATCTCACGTAAGGGTTTTCTTCAGATATCCTCTGCCCCCTGAGGATTGTAAACCCTGGGAGGTTCCTCCTCAGGTAGACTCAAATGTGACCAGACTAGTCAAACCATCGGTACTCCCTGTCACTACAGGATCCTCCCTAAAAGATTCCAGATAGGCGCCTAGAACATTCTCTAAGGGCCATATTCACCTTTGTGGGGGCGGTCCAGAGACCTACCATAGCGGCGACCTGGGCTGCCAAGGCCATTTTACCCTGGTTACAGGTCCTGGAAGGTGAACTTACACCAGATGCATCTGAGGATGCCAGATTATGTGTTCATCACATCAGACAAGCCGCATTATACATAATGGAGGCCATGTTTGATGGGGGCATTCTAGCAGCAAAAGCATCTGCTAGCTCTGTACAGGCCCGTCGCATTATCTGGTTAAGGCTCTCGAAGGCTGACCTTGAATCCAAAAAGACTTTGGAACTTTTGCCATTTAAAGGAGAACATTTATTTGGGGAGGAGCTTAACAAAATTGTGGCTTCTCTGGCAGCAGCTAAGACTGCATGTCTCCCTACAGCTCTGCCACAAAAATCCAAACCCACCTCCTTTCTGCCATTTCGTCCCCAGGGTAAGGCCCGGGGCCAACCCTACCCCAGAACTGCTCCTGCCACCAAAGCAAACAAAGCAAAGCCCAAACAGGCCTGGGCCGCTAGACAGCCCCCGGCCAAAACAGACAAACCTTCTGCGTGACGGGACAGGCCTCCCGCAGGGGGACACCCAAGTGGGAGGTAGGCTTCTCCACTTCACCCAACACTGGCTATCCAGGTCAACGGACACCTGGGTGCGGGAAGTCATGTCGAGGGGTTACTCCATATCGTTCAAAAGAACCCCCCCACAAAAGTTTATGCACGGGTCTCCCTCACAAGCCACACAAGGCCGAGCAGTTACTAAAAACCCTGAACTCACTACTACGGTCTCAGGTCATTACCCCAGTCCCCCAACATCAGTGGAGGCTCGGGTATTATTCCACCCTGTTCTTAGTCCCAAAACCAAACGGGACTTACAGGCCAATTCTCAATTTAAAATCACAAAGTGGTGAAAGTCCCAAAGTTCCGGATGGAAACTTTACAGATAATAATCTTGGCCCTAGAACCAGGGGACTACATGGTCTCCCTAGACATTTGGGACGCGCACCTACATGTCCCGATCCTACCAGCACACCAAAAATATCTCAGGTTTGCTATTCAGGGTCGCCATTTTCAGTTCCAGGCCCTCCCATTCGGCGTAGCCCCTGCCAGGGTTTTCACAAAAATCACGGCAATAATGGCGCAACATCTACACAACTGGAAATCAGAGTATTCCCATACTTGGACGATTTACTTCTAGTGGCCAAATCCCAGGAGGTTCTGTTGTCTCATTTAGAGATAACAATCAAGGTACTCCAACAACACGGTTGGCTTCTCAATTGGGAGAAATCGGCACTCATCCCATGGCAGCGCAAGCTTCTGGACACTCAGTCCCTGAGAATGCCACTTCCTTCGGACAAATGCCTCTCGTTACAACATTGAATTCAGCTGTTCCTACAGAGCCCCAGAGTTTCGGTTCATTTGGTGACGAAACTCCTGGGACTAATAGTGTCAACTTTTGATATGGTCGAATGGGTGCAATTTCATTCACGCCCCCTTCAATGCCTCAAACTGCAGAAATGGGACGGACAACATCGGACAATGCCACTGCAGTGGCATACATAAACCGTAAGGGGGACACACGCAGCACAGCAGCTCTGTGGGAGGTGTCCAAGATCTTGACCTGGGCAGAACAACATCTTCTGGCTCTGTCGGCGGTCTTCATCCCTGGTGTACTAAATTGGGAGGCAGACTTCCTAAGCCGTCAAGATATCCATCCAGGGGAGTGGTCACTTCACCCTGAGGTCTTTTCGCTTCTGGTGGAATCTTGGGGCCTTCCGGACGCAGACGTAATGGGGTCCAGGCACAACAACAAAGTGTCGACATTTGGGTCGAGGTCCAGGGATCCTAAAGCCAGCTTCACGGATGCTCTGTCCGTACATTGGAATTATCATCTTCCATACAGTATGTCTTCCCTCTGATATCCATGATCCCCAAAGAACTCAGGAAATTCAAACAAGAAGGCGGGGATCTCAGCCTGATAGCTCCGGCCTGGCCATGCCAGCATTGGTTTGTGGACCTACAACAAATATCATTCAAGCTACCATTCCTGTTGCCCCTCTGAGTAGATCTACCGAGTCAGGGGCCTTGTCTGCACCCAGACCTTCAGCGTCTGTTTTTACGGCATGGTGCTTGAGACTACCTTACTAAAGAATAAGGGTTTTTTGATGAAGGTCGTTAGGACAATGATTCAGGCAGGCAAGCCAGCGTCTGTCAGAATTTACTACTGGTCTGGCACACCTATTTCTCATGGTGTGCTTCTCGTAAGTACGACCCTAAGGTCTTTAGGGTTGCCAGAATCCTGGCATTTCTTCAAAGGGGCCTATATATTGGCTTAAGACTAGCCTCCCTGAAGGTGCATATATCGGCATTATCCTTTTGGTTTAAAAAATATATATATTTTCTTCCAGATGTACATACATTCCTCCAGGGTGTCATACTTATTCAACCGCCTTATGTTCCTCCCACAACACCTTGGGACTTGTCACTGGTACGGCAGGCTTTATTTAAGCCTCCCTTCGAACCTCTACAGTCAGTGGATTACAAATCCAGACACGGTCACCCTTCCTGGTCCCAATCTTATAGTGTGTACCTGCAGGAAACACCACTAATCACCCTTGTTTCCTTTCATTTTTTTACCATCTGGTGTGATACCTGTTTTATTTACTTATTTTTAAATTAATAAATTGTTCTTAAAACTGCCTAGTCTGGGAGGATTTTTTTTCGGATTATGGATTTTATGAAAGAAACCGAGGATACACAATTGGATCAAGTAAGCAGACGTGTGAGCAATATCTTTGGATTGGTTTGAGTGGTGTGAAGCTCTTTAAAAAAGATACCTTTATGTGTCTGGTAGAACACGTATGAATGTAAGCTTCGTGTAAGAGAATTATTTTCTCACTATCACTGCGGTGCTCCAGTAAAGAAAAAACTCCCCACGACCCATAGTGGAAGAAGGGCAAATCCTAAATTGATTGATACGAATATCCATTCTTGTGAAATTGGTTACACTATGGTCTTCTCTTTTTCCTTTTTCTATATGCTATATAAACTCTTTGGAACATTCTTTGAAAAGGAAAAGAGAATTGAAAAAGGACTGCATCCTGACCATTTTTGTAGATTGTTTTGGATGGTAAGAGCGCAACTGAGAGACTATCTTCTTTTTTTATATACTCTATGGTTAAGAGGTTTGGGACCTTGGTTTTTGATAGGTTTCTGGGTAGCTGCTCTAAGGGCAATAGTAGTCTGTTATATTTTGTTTACTTTAGTGGATTACAAATCGCTTACGCCCAAAATTGTGTTTCTTTTGGCAATTGCCTCCGCCAGACGGATGTCAGATTTATCGGCTCTCTCTTGCAGAATGCTGTTCCTTAT
The DNA here is from genome assembly GCF_055691185.1 of Crinia signifera. Lineage (NCBI taxonomy): Eukaryota > Metazoa > Chordata > Amphibia > Anura > Myobatrachidae > Crinia > Crinia signifera. The sequence goes on along the minus strand of NC_139221.1, from coordinate 99,236,065 downwards.
ATTCCATCCAGATAGGGCAGTGTTACGGACCTGACCATCTCAACTTCCAAATTCCACATCAGTCAGGAGATAGTGGTTTCAGCGTTCAATGCGGATGATCTCTCTGAGAATAAACGTCTACAGGATGTGGTCAGGGCTCTGACCATTTATCTGGACTGCACTACTTCGGTCAGAAAAAGGGACTCTCTTTTCGTGCACTACGGATTCCACAAAAAGGGTTGGCCAGTGACCAAGCAGATGCTTGCTCACTGGATTCGCATGCCAATTCATCAAGCTTACCAGCAAGCTAATCTTCCCATTCCGTTGTCAATAAAAGCACACTCCACCAGAGCGGTAAGCCCATCATGCGCAGCATGCTGTGGAGCATCTGCCGAACAACTGTGCAAGGCTGCAACATGGTCATCTGTCCATACATTCATAAAGTTTTATGCATTTGACACGTTCGCCTCCCAGGATGCTTCCTTTGGCCATCGGGTACTTCTGACACCTCAGGCAAATTCCCTCCCTTAAATACGGCTTTGAGACATCCCCGATGTCACCCTGTGGGAACCATGGATCCCAAAGAAGAAAACGAGAGTTATGGTAGACCTCAAAGAAAGAGAGTTAACCTAAGGTAGGTCTACCATAACTCTCGTTTTTTGCGCATGAGGTACTGTAAGTTCCTTGGTCATTTACCATCAATTAATGTATGCACACATAATACATAAAATTGTAAATAAAAAAGATGCAAGAAGAAAACTTCCTAATTCTGCAACCATTTTAATTATATCATAATTATACAAATTAAGCAGTCAGTATTTACCCTGCATAGAAACAAAACAACTCACCCAAATGGTTTTGGCCATTAGAGAAAGATTTAGCATTTGCGATCAACTCTGAATCAGGCCTTAAAATTGTTAGTTTGTATGTATGTGGGTGGTAAATGCGGCAACCGCTGAACTGATTTTGATGTGATTTTCACTGAAATTTTTCTTGAGATACTTTGAGTAACAGGTTATGTTATTTTAGATCTACAATGTCTAGGTCTACAGTCATATGGTCAACAGTGAAAAGGTCGACAGGGTCTAAAGGTCAAAAGGTCGACATGGTCAAAAAGTCCGCAGGGTCAAAAGGTTGGCAGTCAAAAGGTCGACATGGCCAAAATGTTGACACGGAAAAGGTCAACATGCGTCCTTCATGGTTTTTGGGTGTCTATGTTGACATAGGTCGACATGGACGACATTTAAGTGTACCACTTCCCCTCGCATGGCTCGCCATGCCTCAGGCTCAATTATATTCTCCCTCCATGCTGTAGTGGATGGCAGGTGGTAGGTATGAACTACCACCTGTCGGGACATGTTGGCTCAAATTTTTGTTAAAAAATTTCAATCTTTTTCATGTCAACCTTTTGTTGGTCGATGTTTTGACTCTGTTGACCAGGGGTTAAAGTGAGGAGGAGCAGGGTGGAACTGAGTTCCACCACCTCTAATGGTGAGGTGTAACATTTTAACCTCCACATTGGCCCTGAACAGTAATTCTCACAGAAAACTATTCTAGTTTGCAGGGGGATGCCAAAAACCCTACCACTGACCCTGTTTATGCCTAATGGGGGTAGGGGAGGTGGTTTAATTAGGTGGTATAGAGAAATGAGTTCCCCCACCTCTGCATGACCACTTTATGCCCTGCTGTTGACATTTTCACTGTTCACCTTTGGACCCTGGACCTTTGGACCCTGTCGAGCCGTTGACTGTCGACCTTTTGACTCTGTCGACCAATGGTGCTTGACCTTATGACTGTCGACCTAGAGTCCTTCTATCATGAGTCCAGATACTGAGTAACATACAGTAGGTTATAAATCATCATGCTATCATGTTAATTGGCTAATTAACAAACAAACAAAAAAATAAACCGTGTGAGACATCTTGTGGCTAAAAAGTAGAATGTGATTAGGTTACAAATTAGAAACTGAGCAGTTAAATCAGCTGCAGAGCCTGTGTGATCCATGTCCCAGTTTAAAAGGATAGCATGGTAAATCTACACATATACATACACACATACCACACAAAAAATATACCTTACGTATGTGTATATATATGTGTGTGAGTGTGTGTATGTATATCTATATTTCTATATATATATAGATATGAACCCCAGGTACTGGCACTCCTAAGTACAAGCAACTGTCCAGGTGCCTCTCCAAAATAGTATCAATACACGTCCAATATATTATGGGAAACAATTGGGATTCAAGGGATGTGTTAGCATAAACCTCTTGGTCTTGTAACTAATCAGTTAAAAATCAGGATGGCATGATTATAAACTAAGATATTGGGGAAGTTTATTCCACCATTAAATTTAAGTTGATGTAATTTCCTGAGGCTTATATGTGTTTCCAGCCCCTCAACTTCTCACTGATGTATTTAATAATCCGGGATACATTTACAGTATATCATATAATAAGACCGGATTCCTAGGTAGAAGAGAACCCAGATATTCAAGATGCGAGGAAGCCCCGGAGACTGGAGAACTCCAGGACAGAGTGGTAATGGTTGGATGAAGATACATCGCTCCTTGATTTATCCGCATTTATTTTTAAAAGATGTCACCAAAGTGTTCAAATATTCATGATTAGTGGCAGTGTACACTGGGGGTCTCCAATATATAGAAGGATGTAATCTGCATATACCCTAAGTTTGATGTAACGCGTTCCCACAAATATTCCCTGACAGGTAGACCATTGTTGCAAGATACGAAGTAAAGGGCAAGAATGAAAAGGAGAGGGGATAAAGGACAGTCTTGACGGGTACCCTGTCCCAATTCTATAGGTTGTCCATACATGACATTAATCAATGGGGACGTGGAGGGAGTATACTAGAATAAATAAAGCATTCTGATGAAAGGCCTGATTCTGGTCCACTGGCAAAAGCAAATTCTCTCTCTAATGGACAAAACCATGTTCACTGCATGGGGGCAGGTGTAACATTTGCAGAGTTATATTGACCATTTGTACATTGTATGCAGCTGAGATTCAGGCCTTTAGTGTGGTCTCATTGCAAAGTCACAAAAATCTGTGTTTTAAAAGTGTCAAGTAGGAGTGAAAACATAAATCTAGCTCCTACATAATGTTTATTTGCATTTATTCAAACATACTTTATATTGTAAATGCCTACTTTTGGGATCTAGAATATACAGGATTTGTGATTGAACCCACACCGTTCTATGGTACTACAAATAAATAAAACCTTAAATATTTGTAACTCTAGTTGAACTAATGTAAAAGCCCAGTTGAATTCTTCAGTAGCTGTGCCAAAGTTCTAGTATTGTTGGCTCACTCAGTCATGACTACATCGCTTTTATGGTGATATTTCTACAGTCAAAATATATCACCTAATTTCTCATTTCTTCATCCACGCCCTACGCTTGGATTTCTCCAATGTTTGGTTGGCTAAAGGGACATGTTTGCATGTTTGCATTCTGAAACTCAAGATTCATCCTGAAAGTATGTGCTCATTTTTATTCCAGTGTCATGTAGAGAGCGGGTAGGAGGCCCACCAGTGACTGCTGGCAAAAGTCTAAATTCTGTCAAGATGTGAAAGTTTATTTTGTTTATTACACATCTTGTCTTCATCTATTTATTCTGTTTAATATTTTATTGAAACAGCAAGATTCAGTCATTGAAGCCGAGTGTTTACATACCCAATAAATACGATTATTTTACTGATCATTTATCTCTTTTTGCCATGTTACAGTATGTAGGTTATCTCATACTTTACTTTTACTTTACATTATCAGAAATGTTGTTGGAAGTTAATATTACTTACAGTATGCAGCTTGGAATCATTTGTAGACGAAGATGCAGTTGGACTGTAGTTCTAATCACTGTGTTTACTCTTATTGGCTGTTCTTTTTTATTGTGATGTAATGGATATCCTTTTATTTATGACTAATACAAAATTGATTAAAGCAAAGTTAACAACAGTTAAGTTAAATTAAATAATAAAACAAGGATAGCTATTCCAAAGAAGCAAGAGGTCAATCTTCCCAAGCTTACAGTTTATAGAAAAATAGCCATAAATAGCTTATTGGGTAAACCAGACTGCACGCAGAAAAACTCCTAATGCATCTGAATGATCCAGTCAGACAGCAGTATAAGTTTACAGGCCAGTAGGCTGAGTGTAAATGGTACATGAACAATATGGAGGGATGATAATGGGGTAGAATAGTGTAGGGGCAATAGGAAGGTGGGCCTGGAGTTTTGCTTGCGTGTTTTCCTGAAGCAGGTGAGAGTATGAAGGCTATAGGAAATTATTGTATAAGGGAGCAGGAAGCAGGGCTCACCATCACCCTGAACTGCCCCCTTAACATGTGATGATTCAGGAGGCTTGCCATTGGTGCCACCGGTAAGAAGTAGAAGACTTGCACACCCTGGGCTGCTCTGCATTGGAGGCTTCTAGTCAAAGGGCCCTGTTCTAGGCTACCTGCTAGCCGGATTCAGGGACCATTGGGCATTGATGGCATGCACTGGACTAACTGCTTAGTTCAACATGGGATGTTCGAGATAAACCTGGGTACCCTCATATTCTGGCTAACGACAACTGTATCTTTTTAACATGCTAACGGTAACATAGGGATGCCAATCCCGGGGCATTTTTTCAATCCCCAATTCCGGGATCGAAAAATGCTCAATCCTGGGATTATCGGGATCCCGGGATTGGCATCCCTAAAAGAAAAACATGCCCTGTCCACCCCTACATGGGCGGGCGGGTGCGTGGCAGCCGGGAGTGGGGCAGAGCAGTGATGCGGGGGGTGCCGCCCCGCAGAATTACTTACATGGGTGGGCAGGAGCGGGGCAGACAGCAGCGCTGCCGTGGTGCTTGCCTGGTGCCTCCGTGCAGGTAGCAGCAGCACTATCTAGGCAGGAGGGGAGGCTAGAAGCGGTCATCTGTTGCAGGACGCGTGATGGTCAGAGGTCACGCTGTGCAGGCCACACGCCGGGGTCGGGAACAGCCGGGCAGCTTCTGAGCGGGTGCTCAGAAGCTGCCTGGCATTAGACTGCACATGCGCAGTCTAATCCCGAAATCCTTAGATTGTATACTCCAATCCCGGGATTGATATCGGGGCCAAATCCCGGGATCCTGCCGATCCCGGGATTGGCCACCCTAAACATAACAATACAGTATAAAAATATAGCATCAACAGCCTACTCGTTCAGGTATTACTCACACAGCCCACCTGGGAGGTGACAGTACTCTACACCCCAGTGTTTTGACATAAGAGATCACTCTCTTCAGTACATATTCTCAGATTCTCCGACACAATATCCTGCAGAAGCATAAAAACTCCAATAGCTGGACTTTCCCCACTGTAGATTTCTGTAACACATTCAGCCTTGTAGAAGAGAAGACTCCACTGCCCTGTACCTGTATTTACAATATAAAAAAACTAAACAGCAAGTTCTGATAAGAGACAAAGAGATTTACTGTAGTTAGTAACAATTTTTACCTCATTACATACATTTTACCAAAGATTATGGGGTATATTTGCATACCCCATAACATCCGGTATATTGAAATTGGACCAAAAACAGGGGCATGGTCTGTATACAGGGGCACAGCTTCATAGCAACCTTTTTTCGTCATCATGGGAGCATGCCCAGATCTCAGAGTTTTTGAAGACACTGTCCCAACTTGTCCCAAAAAAGAAAAGTAGACATGAGACATAGTGCCCCCACCCCCCAACCCTCCATGATTAGTGCACTACGGATTCAGCATCTAGCCTACAAATATAGCCATACATACCTTCTATCCTTCCCTTGGAGAGGCCCAGAGAGGGGGGGGGGGGTTGAATTTTATTGTAATTAGGACCCACTCTCAAGATAGGGAAACACCCATGCGGGTGTTTCCCGCATGGGTGTGGGAGCCCCCGTTAGTGGGGCTCCCACTACTGCCATTGAGTAACATACCATCCATCCCCTTTCACTAGGAAGCTGGCAGGATGTGGGAGAGCCACTTACTCTTCTGGAGGTTTACCCCAAAATTCTGGGGCTGCCAGGTGTGTAGGAAAGTATGAGTATAGCCAGTGGTTCCAAGAGGGAGGGAAGTACTTTTTACCCAGGCCTGTTGGAGGGGCCCTTGTCCTGCTCCCCAATCCCTCATTGCAGGGAGAGAGAGAACTGCTGCAGCCTCTTTCTCCATCCCCGCACATGCCGCTCAGTGCTGTGTGCTAAGTGGGGGAGAGAGGCAGCAGCAGCAGCCTGTCCTCTCTTTCTCCCTGCATGTGGGTGTAGCTTGTGCCGGATCTGATAATAACATGCGCCTGATCTGACACCGGTGTCCTCCATGAGCGGCCTTCTCCAATTCATCATGCCCCCTAATTTTACCAGGGCTCGGCTGAACTGTCCGCGCCCCTGAATATAACATCATAGGGCAGATGCTAACTTGAATATGTTTCAGTGAAAATTTGAACACATTTTTATAGGTTGAATCTACACATTGGTGTCACTTGGGGTCTGATTCGCTACCACTCGCTAAGCAGGGGATGTTCACTGCTTAGTGAGCTACTTAACGCCGCCAGCCGCACCTGGTCAACAGGTTAACACAAGCATGACTATGGTCGACACATGAAAAGGTCAACAGGCATTATTGGGGGATTTTCTCAATTTTGACAATTTTTTCATACTTTACCATCCCCGATCATAGTGCATATGGATGGTAAAGTGGCCTGAAGCTTGGAGTGAAAACCTCATGTCGACCATATCATGTGTTGACCTTTTGCTTGTGTTGAACCCGTTTATGTCGACCCTTTGTGATCAACCTAGACATTGTTGACCCAATATTACCTCCCTCCCCCAGCCCCCAACACCATATTATTACAAGCCACTTCTCAGGCACCTTGACCGTGCATTTAACTGTAAAATAAGAGACTTAGCTTGCCAGTAGTACAATAGGCCAGTGTAAAATGAAATTCTTCTGCAGTGTCGAGTAGCTGACCTCTAGCTCTGCAAAGTGTTTGTCTTATTCATTTTCTTAATGTTGGATGAATGCTTATTATTCATACATTATACATGGACAAAAAACAGCATTCTTTGCAATACAGCCTCTAACCAAAATAGCTAGCAATGTAACTTTTGGCAGAGATAAATGACTTTATTGCCTTAGTCAGCTCAGGGCTTCCTGCAAGGTGCCTTATGGCTTAACAAATCAGCCTGACTTAACCTTCCACACAAGAAGCTGTGACAGAACGAGATACTGGACGTGTCAGGACAGTGCTGCAGCAGTTATTAGATTTGAATAAATAATAAGGAATTTATCAACTCATGTAGGAATTTTACACATTAATAAATATATATACTGAAAAGAAAATGTTGTGTAACTCATAATCTTCTGCAAATCAGTTTATGGTATTCTTATTGTTGTTGCCTAGTAATAGAAGATACGACCTTGTCTTACTTTCATAATGTTGAAATGCAAATTAAGTTAAAGGACTGTGCACTGCAGTGGTGTTTTTGCAGCAATCCTACAGCATACCTCCCAACTGTCCCGATTACAGCGGGACAGTCCCGCTATTTGGAGACTGTCCCGCTGTCCCTCCTATGGGAGGCAATGTCCTGCAGGCAGAAGGGGGGCAGTTCGGGTGAGCCGCAGATCACGATTGCTCTGCTCTGTGCATATAAAAATGGGGGGTCACTGCACTAGGCCATGCCCCTTTATAATAAGCCCCACCCACTACCCCTTAGCACCACCCCCTTTTTGGACGGCCACTCTCTGACACTCCCAGAAAACAGCCAGTTACCACACCCAAACACTGGCTTTATGTCAATCAACTTGCATATGGAGAGCGATCAAAAAAGTAGCAATATAAAGCCAAACTATTACCTATAATGCACTGTGTTATTGTTTTGACCCATTACAAAAGTATACTTGGTATTAGTGTTATTTTCAATACTATTGCCAATGCCGTACTTTCCAGATTATACTGTGCATAATGTTACATCTATGGGAAATGGCTCACTTCAGCTCGCCGCGGGTGGCGAGTTGAAGTGGGTTAAAAATTACCCGCTTTACACAGCTAAACCAAACTCTAACGAGCACGATTGATGTGATCAAAAGTATCACTTTAGATGGGAGATCGGAGGGTGATAAACAATTGATACAAATACAATATAACATCATATATTTGCAATGTACTTTAATAATATTTAACAATATCAATGATGAATTACCAATACAAGCCTTTCGGAGAAAGATCCTCAACTTGGTTTAGCTCACCTACATTCCATTAATACCATACACCCATATTCTAGCTAAGACTAATTATTTTGGCTTTTGCTTTATGTATTTTACTTCAAACTGTAATGATAAAAAAAAAAAAAAAAAGCTATCAACATGATTCTGGTTAATTAAAATCGTTGTGCTGCATTACACAACTTGTTTTAATAATTTCCTATACTCGATACTGGACTTCTGCTACTGAATGAAATTTGCAGTTGAAGTTATTATTAACTCCAGTATTTATAACACTTCTATGGATTATTGACTATAAAATATAATTGGCACTAATGAATTATCTTCACACATTGGTCTACCAATTGGAACCTATTTCTACAAGGTTGAGGATACTAGCTTTTAGGATAAATTTCACAAGTGTAATGTGCCATTGGCATATGGGTACAGGGTGTGCTTTGCACATGGGCACCTTGGAGTCCTGCATTGAATAGAGTTGCTGACAGAAATCACTATCAAACTGTTGAAGCAGCCATTTTCCCAGAGGTTAGTATATGTGCAGAAGAGATGTCTCTGGGAACATAGTGCGGGTGTCTCCTTAATCATGGAGGCATACTGTATGCAGTAGACTCTAGCACAAAGCCTAAGTCTAATAGGAAGTAGCTCACACAGAGCCTGCACTTGGGCCCCTCTGCTCTCTTAAACCACCCCTGCCAAGGACCCCCACATGGTCTTTGCCGCAAGTAACGCGCTTATATTGGCATGATACTGTAGGTGTATTTGTTAGAAGCTAATTACTGAATCAGTAACAGCAGGGACAGGTTGTACTGATAGTAACAGCAGGGACAGGTTGTCTGAACTAAAAGTGGCCTTGGCAAAATTTCAAATTTAAGCAGAACCAACACCAAAATATGCAGGATTAATACATTACTGCACCTGCGGGGAAGTCCTTGGTTTCAATATGCTTTCCAGTCTAGTGGCCCCCAGATCTTTAAGCTGCAGTGACCAACCACAAACCTCCACATTTTAAATAATATAACACCCAACCTCTCCCACTGAGACTGAACACAGACCCCAATACCTTCATCAAGCAGACAAACAACTCATTACCATAATCCCCATAATATCCCAAATGTACCCAACCCACCCCCAGTGAGCCCAGAAACACCCCAGAAATGGTTATGCCACCAGATGGGATGTCACAATGGATATACACAGGTGCCCACCTTAGGTGAGTCTTTGCAGCATCGGGTACTCTGCTTTGTGAACCCACAAAGGTTGTATGTGTGGTAGATGGGGGGGAGGGTGACGGGACCACAACTTAAAAAAAATCACTGCCTACTCTACCTGTGGCAAACATTGCCTATACCTATACCCACCAAATCCCTAAAACAACTCCAGGGGGACATAAACAAATTCATTTGGGCCAGGAAAAAGGCCAGAGTTAGGTTAAGACTACTTCAAAACCACCACACCTCAGGCGGGCTTGGACTCCCGGATTTAATCAAATATTACCGTGCTGTACACCTGGCCCCGAGCATTCTCTGGCATGCTCCTCCAACACAGAGGGTTTGGACATCCATTGAATCCAACAGCATAGCGCACTACTCTCTGTATACTCTGCTGTGGATTCCCCCTACAGATCGCCCCCCCTCCGCATCTCTTCTCCCCACTACCCGACATACATTACGCATTTGGGACCTTAGCACTAAGACCTACAAACTACGTTCACTCCACCCCCTACTGATCCCTATCTGGAATAACCCAACTTTTACCCCCGGGATGGATCACAAGTCCTTCCATTCCTGGACAAGACACAATGTTCTTTTCCCACTAGACATTGCTCCCCTATCAACATTCCCTGATTTTGCTTCACTGCAATCCAGATTTTCCCTCCCAAACCATGTATTCTATCAATACCTCCAATTTCGCCACTTCTATAACTCTCTCCCTCGACCAGCCCCTTCCCTTTCTCGCACAACATTTGAATCTCTCTGCAGAAATGCTCACCTAACCAAAAAGCTCATATCCACCATCTATCAAATACTCTTATCTCATAATCAACCGCTAAAAGAGACTCATGAACTAGCCTGGGAAAGGGAAACGGGAGAAACCTTAAGTCCAGCTACTTGGTCTAAAATTAGGATGGCTGTAGCAAAGAGCTCCATATCAGTACGAATCAAGGAAAACGCATATAAAATTTACTTCCGATGGTACATGGTCCCTACCAGACTGCACACTATCTACCCCACATCCCCCGACTCTTGTTGGAGAATGTGTGTCCAAAGGGGAGCTTTTCTGCATGTTTGGTGGTCCTGCCCTTCCATTCAAACTTTCTGGAAGGAGGTCCACAGGCTGATCAAACAAGTCACGGGAACTCAAATGCCCCCATCTCCGTTTTACTCTTTATTACTTAGACCACTACCTAAAACCCCACCACCAACTCAAAAACTAATAAATCATATCCTAGGAGCGGCGAAATGCCTCATTGCTACACATTGGAAATCCCCCTCACCTCCATCCATAACTGCTGCCATCAACTCTACCTGGGCTACCTATAAAATTGAAAAAAATACCTCTATCTTGCATGATACCTCCCTCAACTTTATCAAAATATGGTCACCATGGACAACCCACTTCCAAGCCGAAGCCCCGTTGACTACCCTGTAATGCCTCCATATCCATGACACTTCCCTATTGACCGTCGACAGCTCCTCTGGACCCCTAAATCTTCAGATATCTGACTCTTTGCCCGTTTTCTTGAACCACACTTTTCCTTTCATTATCTTTCCCCTCTGTCCTAACTCCCTCATTCCTCCTTACTCACTCTCATCCCCTGCTCTCCTCCAACTAGAGCCCCCACACCTCCAACTATAACTTAATGCTTAGAATACTCAGGAATCATACCTCACAAATAACATAGAATTTTTACAAATGAGCACTCCATTCAACGATGTTTCTGTGTTATTTTTTTTTTTCCGTGAAGCATATTACTGTCAATGCCATAATACATATCCTCCTGTAATCATTACTGCACCCATTTCATGTATGTTGATATGTGTTTAAAAAAATAAATAAAAAAAAAATAAACAATTTTTCTCAAAAAAAAATCAAAAAAAAAATCACTGGCTCACAGGCAGCCTCACGTTTGTGCAGGCCTACCTGTGAGGTCTATGACCAATCTGGCCCTGGGTAACAGGCATATGAGGAGAGAATTCAGTCAGATGATAGTCATCCCAAGGCCACAAGTGAAGTTTCCCAATAGGATGGGATTCAAGCTAAAAGTCAGGTGCACAGGAAATCCCAATACCCTATAAGCACAAGGAAACTGTAGGAAGAGCTAAGGAGCAGACAACTATTAACCTAAAAAGTATTTCATCATTAGGCTTTTTAAGACATCTTAAATTGGAGAAATCATTCTCATACAGGGCAATGAGGACATTGGATTTCAGTGGAAACTGCAATATCTTCTCTATTAAATACTCAAATATTTAAATGTATTCAATCGGAAAGAGTGCTATGATTGCCTGTAACAGTGCAGCAAATTAAGGTTAGATCCTATAGGGCAGGGGTGGCCGGACTTTTGTAACCTGGGATCTACTTTTTTTACACTTACTTACCGGTGATCTACCAGCATCTACCCCTGTGCAAAATATCCCCCTTCCAGTGCAATATGCACCTTACATATTATGCCACGCGGAATAATCCAAAATTCACATTACAGTGTGCCACATGGAATGAGGTAAAATTCACATTATGCCACACAGCATGAGCAAAATTTAACATCCTGCCTCACAGTACAAGACAAAATTCACATTATGCCACACAGTTGTGCTGAAATTCATATTCCACCACACAGAATGAGCCAAAATTCACATAATGCCACATGGGATGAATTGAAATTTACATTTTGCCACATGGAATGCGACAAATTTCACATTCTGCCACACAGCATGAGCAAAAATTAACATTCTGTCACACAAAATGAGCCGAATTCCACGTTATGCCACACAGAATGATGCAAAATTCTGTTAAGCGGTGGGAGGGGGGTCACAATTCATAAGTGTAACTACATCCCAGTTGCAGTCTGTGATGAAGTTTTGTGCTCCCTTAACAAAATATAGATATAGTAGATATAGATAGATACACGCACAGGCGGCAATTGGGATAACCTTACACTTGTGAAGAGACCCCCTCCTATCGCATAAGAGCATATAGACACCCCCATCCCCCATGCATTAAATGTCTTACTGTAAAATAGTCTGTCCAGAACGATCCCCGCTGCTTGGGTGCAGTTTATATGCGTGCCTCTGCCTCTGAGCCTCCCTGCTTTCACTGAGCACTCCTGCCGCAGCCGGTCTTTCCGCCACTGGACCTTCTTGCTAGTTGTTACAGACTCCTCACTTGCGGTGCACGGGTGTGCACATGATGTTATGACATCACTTACGCACATGCAAAAGGCCGCACTGCATGCCTAAGAACACTGATACTTTTTAATATCATGGGTTCTGTGATATTCAAAAAAGCTTTAATCCATAAGCATCGCTTATGCTCATATGCAGGCCTTCACTGCGGGCGTGGGGGGGAGAGCAGGTGGCAGGTAGGGTGGCGTAGCCATGAAAAGGCTGGGAGTTCCCAGGAGAACGCTGGGTGTCCACCGACGCAATGCTACAAATGGATGTATATGCAAATCATCCATTCACATTGGGGGAAATCATAGAATAGCGAGCAGGCGTTCGCACGCACGGCCAGTGGCATTACAGGACTCGTAAACTGTGAGTTTTGCATCTTACCAAGCCAACCAGAATGACCTCCTATATCACTGCAGGTGGTAAGATAGATTTATTCCTGATAACAACCTGTGAAAACCTGTAAAATGTGGAGCTCACTCTGAGCTTAATTTTATTTCATGGAACTACCATAAGGCAAAGTAATTCCAGCTGGGGATCAGATGTTTGGTTTGGGGTTAGGCCAATTGTTTTACGTTTTCTTTAGAACCAGCTGTAAAAAGCTTGATATGTAGGAATGGCTCCTCTGTGGATTAAACTATGTATTTCCCTAAGCCCATCTTCTTTATAGAGTACTTATTATTTCAGTGTATGAAAGAGAGATTTTATTCTCAATCCATCTATCACAGCTAATAAATAATTAGCTTTCAAATGCCAAAATTGAATCCCAGTAATTACTTAATTGTGCCCTGTAAAAAGCAGTAAAAAATAATATGGTCAGCACTGTGTGTATATGTATGTATGTATATATATATCTCTTATATATTTGGCCAGATCTGTCACTCAACGCAGTGTGGCAAACGGTGGGCGGGGTTTCACGGGTGATTGACAGGCCCATCCACCGTCAGCCACACTGCAGAAGCAAGGCACTTCCGCACTTCCGTCCTACATGCTCTCCACAAGGCCTGCCCACTAACTCCACACCAGTCCCCCAACACGCCCATAGGACATGTACACGCCGCGCGCCCAGCCACCCCCCTCATAGACCGCCCCGCAGGCAGTGGCGTAACTATAGAGGGTGCAGGGGATGCAACTGCTATGGGGCCCGGTGGCTTGGGGGGCCCCACAGCAATCCCCTGCACCCTCTATGTACTACTGCTGGCGCCAGTACACAGGGGGGAATAGGAGGTGCCGCCCGGCAGCGGAGTAGGAGGTGCGGCTGCCTCTCAGCAGGGAAGAAGAGCCGGGGGCCCTGCGGCGGCTGCCTGTGGGAGAACAGGAGGCACAGTAGCGGTGGCGACCCCGATGTTGATTAAAAGGTCTGGCGGCAGCTGCCAGCGGGAGAGCAGGAGGCTCAGCAGCAGCGGCCAGCATAGAGCAGGAAGATGAGCGTCGGCAGTGCCCACTGCCCAGCGGGAGACCAGGAGACCGAGGGAGTGGGACAGCAGTAGAAGGCCCGGAGCAGCTAACACAGAAGAGACCCGGCAGAAGAAGGCAATGGGGGAGCAGAGTCCCAGCTGTTGGACTGTAGGGGAGCAGGTCTCATAATAAGGTACAATTAAGGTTATATTGGAGAGGAGAGACAGAGCAAAGTACCCAGGGAGTGGGTTAATTAGGAAGTACAGTAGAATAGGCCTGTCATAGCCTGGCTCTTCCCCTCATCCCTGTCTTCCCCATCTCTTTAACCCCCCCTTTGCCGGCCCCCCCCTTCTGACTCACACCTAACAACGGGCACCAATAATAACACTATAATAATAATAATAACACTACGCTACGCCCGCCCATTAACTACAACACCCCCCACAACACCCACAGCGGTCCCAGCCTACGGCAGCAAATAACCCCGCCCCCCGAAACGCAGCGCTGTGTCGGGCGACGGACAGACCCCGCCTGCACGACACCCCTTAACACAGCGCTCCCCGGCTACTCCGCCCCCCGACACGTAACCCCGCCCCCCGACACGCAGCGCTGTGTCGGGCGACGGGCAGACACAGGAGCCACGACACCCCTTCTCACACAGCGGTCCCCGCCCCCCGACACGCAGAACTGTGTCAGGCGACGGGCGGACACCGGCTGCACGCTGCCTACCAACCCCAGCTGCCACTCCCGTACCCACCGTCACCGTCCAGCAGAGCCTACACGCCGCACTCCCCCCCGCCTCGCACCCTGGACACATTAGACCAGGTTAGTATGCCCCGTTCAGCGCACAACCCCCGTGCCCACTTTCACCCTGTAGCAGAGCCTACACGCTGCGCCCCCCCCCCCCAGCCACGCTCCCTGGACACATTGCACCAGGTTAGTATGCCCCGTTCAGCGCACAACCCCCCACAGGAGACTCTGCCTGCCGCCCCAGCTGCCACTCCCGTGCCCACTTTCACCCTGTAGCAGAGCCTACACGCTGCGCCCCCCCCCCCCCCCAGCCACGCTCCCTGGACACATTACACACCAGGAGACGCTGCCTGCCGCCCCCAACTGCCACTCCCGTGCCCACCTTCACCCTCTAGCACAGCCTACACGCCGCACCCACCCCCCCCAACCTTGCTCCCTGGACACATTACACACCGGGAGACGCTGCCTGCCGCCCCCAACTGCCACTCCCGTGCCCACCTTCACCCTCTAGCCGAGCCTACAGGCCGCACCCCCCCCCCCCCCCCAACCTCGCTCCCTGGACACATTGCACCAGGTTAGTATGTTTGCCCACTGACACACATCCATACTTCCAATACACAAAACAAACACACCCCGCCATTCCTCCAATCATCACAACCACACACACACACACACACACACATCCATGCCTCCAATACTCACAACTACAAACACACAACCATCCATCACTCCAATAATCACTACGAAACACACATATACACACACAAACACACACACACCAATCCATGCTCACAACTACCCACACACACACACACACACACACACACACAAACATCCAAGCACACACACCCACCCACCCATTCCAGCATCCATTACTCACAACTACACACACACACCCACCCACCCATCCATGCCACCAATACTCACAACTACACACAAACCCATCCATGCTTCCCATAATCACAACAAAACACACACACACACACAGCTATGGCTACAATAATAATACACACACACACACACACACACCTATCCATGACTCCAATACTCACAACGACCCCATACCACTACACTACCAACACCTCTTCTAACACACTATTTTGTGTACCTTCCCATCTCAGGTCGGTACATGCTACATTTTGGACTTCAGCACACCTCATTCAACTTTAGCACACCTCATTATATGTCTTATTACCCACAATAGCCCATACCACAAAACCACCAACGCCTCTCCTCCCTTCAACATTTAGTCTCACACTATATTGTGTGCCTTTCCATCTCAAGTCACAAGCTAACGCCTTTACAACTTTAACACACTACATTTTAGGTTTTATTACACACAACACCACACACACACATCCATGCCTCCAACAACTACACACACCCATCCATGCCTCCTATACTCACAACTACACACACACATCCGTGCCTTCCATACTCACTACCACACACACACACCTCCTTACCTGCAATACTCACAACTACACAAACACCATCCATGCCTCCAATACTCACAAATACACACACACCATACACATATCCATGACTCCAATACTCACAACTACACACACACATATCCATGCCGACAATACTCACAACACACACACACACATCCATGCCTGTAATACACACACAACCACCCATTGCACACACACACACACACACACATCTATGCCTCCAATACTTACAAGTACACACATCCATGCTTTCAATACTCACAACTACACAAACACACACACCCATCCATCCATGCCTCCAATACTCACAAGTACACACACACACACACATCCATTCCTCCAATGCTAACAACTACACACACCCATGCATGCCTCCTATACTCACAACTACACACACACCCATCCATGCCTCCAATACTCACAACCACACACACATCCTTGCCTCCCATACTCACAACTACACACACACCTCCTTACCTGCAATACTCACAACTACACAAATACCATCCATGCCTCAAATACTCACAACTACACACACACACACACACACATGCCTCTAATACTCACAACTACAAATGCGCGCGCACATACACATACACAAACACATCCATCCCTAAAATACTCACAAGTACACACACACAAACAATGCCTGTAATACACACACCCAGCCATACCACACACACACATCTATGCCTTCAATACCCACAAGTACACACTCACATCCATGCTTTCAATACTCACAACTACACACACACACACACATCCATGCCTACAATACTCACAACTACACACACACATCCATCCATGCCTCCAATGCTCACAACTACACACACCCATCTATGCCTCCTATACTCACAACTACACACACACCCATCCATGCCTCCTATACTCACAACTACACACACACCCATCCATGCCTCCTATACTCACAACGACACATACACACACATCCATGCCTCCTATACTCACAACGACACATACACACACATCCATGCCTCCTATACTCACAACGACACATACACACACACCCATCCATGCCTCCTATACTCACAACGACACATACACACACACCCATCCATGCTTCTCACGGCCGTAGCTGCAGGGTTTAGGACTTAAGCACACTTAATTTTATCTATTATAATTTTTGCTTTCACTTTAAGGTCCCTTCAAACATCACGGTGTGCCACTGTACACTTTACTATGTTTGCTAACGCACCAACGTCATTTTCAAACACACACACACATCCATACTTCCAATACTCACACAAAACAAACACACCACTACATGCCAATTATGACAACTACACACACACACACATCCATGCCTCCAATACTCACACTAAACAAACACACCACTCCATTCCAATCATGACAATTACACACACACACACACACACACACACACACATCCATGCCTCCAATACTTACAACTACACACACACAACCATCCATCCCTCCAATACTCACAACTAAACACACCCACACAAACACACACCCATCCATAGCTCTAATACTCACAACCACACACAAACATCCAAGTACACACACCCAGCCAACCATCCCAGCATCACAACTACACACACACACACACACACACATCCTTGCCCTACACACACATCCATACCTATAATACACACACAACCACCCATTGCACACACACACATTTATGCCTCCAATACTTACAAGTACACACATCCATGCTTTCAATACTCACAACTACACACACACCCATGCCTCCAATACTCACAAGTACACACACACACACACACATCCATTCCTCCAATACTCACAACTACACACACCCATGCATGCCTCCAATCCTCATTACCACACACACATCCTTGCCTCCCATACTCACAACTACAAACACCCCTCCTTACCTGCAATACTCACAACTACACAAATACCATCCATGCCTCCAATACTCACAACTACACACACATGCCTCCAATACTCACAACTACAGATACTCGCGCACATACACACACACATCCATCCCTAAAATACGCACAAGTACACACACACACAAACAATGCCTGTAATACACACACCCAGCCATACCATACCACACCCACACACACACACACACACACACACACACACACATCTATACAAACAATGCCTGTAATACACACACACACACATCTATGCCTCCAATAACCACAAGTACACACTCACATCCATGCTTTCAATACTCACAACAACACACACACATCCATGCCTACAATACTCACAACTACACACACACACACACACACACACATCCATCCATGCCTCCAATGCTCACAACTACACACACACACCCATCCATGCCTCCAATACTCACAAACACACACACACATCCTTGCCTCCAATACTCACAACCACACACACACACACACACACACACATCCTTGCCTCCAATATGTGACTTTACTCATCTTATTTATATCAAAGCACTTTCCTAACTTTTTACAATGTTTACAATAAAAGCATCACAATGTTCAACCTCTTTTCAAACTGTTATAAAAAATTTCTATTCAAATACATATTTCCGACATCTAGATTAGGTAACATTGAAACAATAAAAAATTCATCATAACACTATCACACACTACACCCCCTTTGCAATTATATGCACTTTCTTTTGTAAACATTTATGCTCTCACTCAAATTAACTTGACTCACATTATTCACCATATTACACTACATCTCACACTCACATATATTTCTACTTCTAATGGGGCGAAGCCCCTCACGACGGTGTGAAGAGCGCCCGGAGGGCGCGATGAATCACCTAGTATATATATATATATATATATATATATATATATATATTTATAGAAGGGGTGATGAACCGGCACTCTCCTGTGTAGATGATTATGCCCGGGTGCCCACAAAAAGGATGGGTAGATGTAGAAATGGATGTGTCACTCCAGGGTCTTGTTGTAAATCAACCTTATTTATTCAATGCAACATTCATGTGTGGCTAGGCCGACGTTTCAATGCCGCCAAGGGCATTTTCCTCAAGGCGCACAACACATGAAAAAGACATATATAACAAACAGCCGCTTTGAAGCGGTGGTGCATTTATACTTACATTCCTGCAGAGTCATGGCCGGCAGCCGAGTGTTGCTCGGTCTCCACTTCCGCGTACGGCCGTGTCCCCGTCCACTGACGTCATCACTGCTTGTCAGGAGCGCCTGGCAACCTGACGCATTGCCATGGTGACTCTCTAAAACAATCGGGATGCGTCCCCGGCTGCCGTATCCACGCTCGAAAGGATGTTTCTAGGAAGCAAAACACAGAGGGGTTAAACATGCTTCAATGTGAACATAAGTCAAGCATAAATCAGATACTGTTGGACGCAGGGGTCCCTATGTTATGCATTTATAAGCACAATGTCCAGTTAAGTCGCTCATTAAGACCGCCCGGTGATGTGGTTTGCAAACGGAATATCCATTTGTTTTCCAGATCGGATTTTATAATTTATATCTTTAGTGGGATGGCTAAATTCCTTAACTGCTTGTAGAGCCTTGCAAGTAGTGCACTGCAAGCACCTGTAGCAACCAGGTGCCCTAGTTAGGAAGGTGGTCGTCTCAGACTCTGGTGGCTTGAAGTTAGTAATATCCGTATGGACTACCATGTCGCGAATATTACGTCTGCGGGTGTAGCAAGACATTGGTCTAGTTGTTTGTAAGGAAGGAAGATTTTTATCCGTCTTCACTATCGGCCACAGCTGTTTGTGGCTCTCTGGACCACGGCACTGGAGGTGTTATACATCTGTTTCCATGGCAATACACTTGCAGAGTCCTTCTGTTTTCGTTCAAATAGTTTCTCCCTAGTTATCTTAAGTATGCTTCCTAGAAATGTTAACGTTATTTGTAATTGAAGAATCTACAAGAAAATTAAACTGGTAAAAACTAAGATCGCAAAGTTGGAGGACACATACGATCTGCCCTGTATCAAAAATGAGGACCCTGAATGGATCCAACAGTTGAATACAAAAATTGATACATACCGACAGGAACTATTGAAGTTTAAATCCAACAAATACACTACGGTATTTAAAGACTACGAGGATAACAGGGTGTACAAATGGTTAATGGGAGGTGACACCGTTAACCCCAGGTATCAACAAACCTGTGGAGGAAGAGGTTATAGGCGCAGACGCGAAAATTGCCAGAGAGAAACAGCAACATCAAACTCTGATAGTGACTTCGTAGTCCATGACACAGATGAAGGTTCTCAAGCACAAAGCGTCCCTTTAGGTGTACTATCTCAAGACCCCGCAAGAAAAGGCCGAGGAAGGCCACCCGCCTTCCCAGAGGGAAACGCGATCTCAACACCGGACAGAAAACTTGATTTATAATATGTCATCAAGAGTACTGACTCCAGATGAGACATCTGTGCTAAACAAAGGACTAACATTCATTCCAACTAACCAATTCAACGAAGTACAGTGGCAAATTGACAAACATCGCTTTAATCGCCATCTCCGCCTAAAAGAATTCTTCCAAGATAAAACACCACCAATTCCATCACGCTTCCAGCAAGTGATCAAACACCAGAGCACCTCAACATTTGATCCCCCATCCAGTAATGCCTCTATTTCTACTTTTACGCGACTTGTGGATAATGCAGTGACGCGCTATAATTCTGCTACCAATAACATACACCGCAATCTGTCCGGCCCTGAAGCAAAGGCCCTAAAAAATCTCAGTAAATATAGAGACATTACAATCAGACTGGCAGACAAGGGTGGCGCAATTGTTATACAGAATTTACAAGACTATAAGAATGAAATCGAGCGCCAACTGCAAGACCACACAGTATACAAGATGCTGCATCAGGATCCTACCCCACAATATAAATAAGAATTGGACCACATTCTGCACACTGCATTGGAATAACATCTGATTGACGATTTTCTCTTTCAAGCTCTAACACAAAAACATCCGGTCATACCAATCATTTATATGGTCCCAAAAATACACAAAAGCACAATATGTCCACCAGGACGACCCATAATTTCAGCCCAACAATCACTGTATCAGCCAGTATCTATGCTACTTGACAACATATTACAACCGTATGTGCAGAAGCAGGCTACCTAAATTAAAGATACAACGGAATTTCTATTAAGGTTACAGCAGGTCCCAGCAATACCGACAGGCACCCTGCTTGTGACCATGGATGTATGCAGCTTGTATACATCCATCCCACACATGGCTGGTATTCAAACCATGAAACAATTCCTGGAAAAATAAGCGGTAACAGAACTGGATCATAAGTTATTTTTACAACTTCTCTACTTGATCCTACACAGGAACTATTTCATATATGACGGCAAGTTTTTCCTTCAATCCAGCGGGTGTGCCATGGGGAGTAATGTAGCCCCGAGTTATGCGAACATATTTATGTTCGCAGAAGAACAAGAGTCATTTTTCTCAGACCCCAGCATTACAGAGCACATCGCACTTTACGTGCGCTATATAGATGACTTGCTTATCTTATGGACCGAGGACCAGAAAACATTGGAAACACACATAAAAGCCATCAATGACAGAAACGGCCCAATCAAATACACCCATGACATACAAGTGTCTTCTATACACTACCTGGACGTTCAGGTTTCCATCATAGGTGGACAGTTGCAAACAGGGGTATATTCGAAACCCACAGACCGCAACACGCTCCTTTTGGCTTCTAGCCATCATCCCAAAACCCTTAAAAGGGGATTACCCAAATCCCAGCTAATGAGGGCAATGAGGATATCAAGCTCTCAGCCAGCAGCAGAGGCGAGCACTAAAGAAATCGTCAAAAAATTCTGCACTAGGGGATATAATTTGCAGGAATTACAAAAGACCAGGGATGAAGTACTCAAGATACCTAGGGAGAAACTATTTGAACGAAAACAGAAGGACTCTGCAAGTGTATTGCCATGGAAACAGATGTAAAACACCTCCAGTGCCATGGTCCAGAGCCACAAACGCTCTATGGCCGATAGTGAAGACGGATAAAAATCTTCCTTCCTTACAAACAACTAGACCAATGTCTTGCTACACCCGCGGACGTAATATTCGCGACATGGTAGTCCATACGGATATTACTAACTTCAAGCCACCAGAGTCTGAGACGACCACCTTCCTAACTAGGGCACCTGGTTGCTACAGGTGCTTGCAGTGCACTACTTGCAAGGCTCTACAGTTAAGGAATTTAGCCATCCCACTAAAGATATAAATGATAAAATCTGACATATCCTGACATGCACAACCACCCATGTCATTTATCTGGCATTTTGTCCCCTGCAAGAAACACTACGTAGGCAAGACCATTAGGACCATTTGGGAACGAATGGCCCTACATCGGTCTGCCATCAAGGCAGCGTTATCTACGGTCAAGGCGGACCAACCCCTGGCCCGTCACTTTAGGGACTTTAAACATTCTTTAAATGACCTCAAATTCATTCTCATAGATCATGTCCCTTTATCTCACAGAGGGGGCGATCGAGGAGGAGCGCTATTAAGACTGGAAAACAAATGGATATTCCGTTTGCAAACCACATCACCGGGCGGTCTTAATGAGCGACTTAACTGGACATTGTGCTTATAAATGCATAACATAGGGACCGCTGCGTCCCACAGTATCTGATTTATGCTTGACTTATGTTCACATTGAAGCATGTTTAACCCCTCTGTGTTTTGCTTCCTAGAAACATCCTTTCGAGCGTGGATACGGCAGCCGGGGACGCATCCCGATTGTTTTAGAGAGTCACCATGGCAACGCAGCAGGTTGCCAGGCGCTCCTGACAAGCAGTGATGACGTCAGTGGACGGGGACACGGCCGTACGCGGAAGTGGAGACCTAGCCACACTCGGCTGCCGGCCATGACTCTGCAGGAATGTAAGTATAAATGCGCCACCGCTTCACAGCGGCTGTTTGTTATATATGTCTTTTTCATGTGTTGTGCGCCTTGAGGAAAATGCCCTTGGCGGCATTGAAACGTCGGCCTAGCCGCACATGAATGTTGCATTGAATAAATAAGGTTGATTTACAACAAGACCCTGGAGTGACACATCCATTTCTACATCTATATATATATATGGTACTTGTTTCCTAGCACGGCCACACCGATTTCCATCGGGGTGGTCGTGTCGGAAAAATCGCGTCCATCGCATGCGATGCGACCGACCCGATTTTTAATTGAATCAAATGTGAATAGGGTCCCTGGGACCCGATTTTACATTGGATTCAATGTAAAATATTCCCTAAACCCCCAAATTTAACCCCGTGAACCCCACCCCACGATAGACGCCAACCTGAAGCGTGGCGAGCGCAGCGAGCCCGCGAGGGGCGTCGGTGCGCGTCCTCCGACCTTTTCATTCCCCTACTATCCACGTCGGCGTTGAGAACTTATAGTGTGGCGAGCACAGCGAGCCACCGAGCCCGAAGCGTGGCGAGCGGACGCGTATAAGTTCACGGGTATACGCGTCCGCTCGCCACGCTTCGGGCGAGCCCCGCAAGAGGACGCGTATAAGTTCACAGGTATACGCGTCCCCTTGCGGGGCTCGCTGCGCTCACCACGCTTCGGGCTTGGTGGCTCGCCGCGCTATATATTCTCAACTCCACGCCGACGTGGATAGTAGGGGAATGAAAAGGTCGGAGGATGCGCACTGCCGCCCCTCGCGGGCTCGCTGCGCTCGCCACGCTACGGGTTGCCGTCTATCGTGGGGTGACGACGGGGCCATATATAAAGTGAAATAGGTCATATTGGCCCATTTCACATTTTTTCCTATCTGAGATGGACTTAATCAAGTCCATCTCATCTTGTGCCATTATAATGGCACAAGACCGACGCGATGCACCCGATTTCAATGTTAAAAAATATTTTAACATTGAAGCCTATGGCAAGATCGGGGGCGTCGCATCGGTCGCGTCGGGACCAATGTTAATGGTCCCGACCGACGTGATGCCCCCGATTTTTCCTTTGCCGGCAAAATGGACCTGATTTCAAAGGAAATCGGGTCCATCGCGGGGATCGTGTATCTTAACTTAAAGGTACACGATCCCAAAGATTGTGGCCGTGCTAGGAAACAAGTACCATATATATATATATATATATATATATATATATAAAGGTTAGATATGGAGTGCGCTCAATAGTGTCCACCACCTTTTACACAATTCAACGGTAGACCAATACAATTTCAAAAATGTAAAAATTGTATTCATCAGACATAGGTTTCTTTAGTTCAGTTCTTCCAAGATGGAAAGATAGCCAACGCATTTTGTCATAAATTACTTCATCAGGGTAAAAACATTCTATATAATAAAAGATATATGAACATATATGAACATACAACCATTTGTATAACAATGATAAATCATCATTATCATATCATTGTTATACAAATGGCTGTATGTTCATATATGTTCATATATCTTTTATTATATAGAATGTTTTTCCCCTGATGAAGTCATTTATGATGAAACGTGTCGGGTATCTTTATCATTCAGTAAAGAGTTTGTGGAACATTAGAAGACACAGGTGTGCATTATACTATTAAGTGCAAAGACAAGGGATTTACCCTGATTTTTTGCCCCATGTTTTTTTTCTTGGTCACTTCAATTACAGAGCATCTTCTATAAAAAAAAAATAAATAAAAAAAAACCTTTAGGAGAAAACACAATATTCACTATTGTGACCATGATAATGGGTTAATTATCAGGGATTTTTTCTACCACCAAAGTCAGTCACTTTGCACTAGGACAAGCTCGTACTGTTTTTTACTATGCTAAAGTATATTAATGAACCACTCTAAGACATCCTGACATTAACTCGATCGGAGCATCTTCATAGGTTTCGTTATTTTCACTAAAAAGTGAAACTTTAGGCCAGAACAGAAGATGTTGACTCAGGTCAAAATGCTTTTGCACGTTTCTTAGCCCAACTTTTCCACACTAGCCGATTTTGAATTTCTCAATTTAAATTTTTTCACTCCGCCCTAATGTAGGGCATTTGTATGCAGATTGGTGACTTGGACATCCTTTTTGAACCTACCTATCAATAAGTCCTAGTGCAGATGATCTGCTGAAGAGCTTGTAATATATATATATATATATATATATATATATATATATATATATACTGTATATATTTAATTTAATGCAATGTGAGGAACTGCATTTCTCCGTCTCCAAAAAAAAACCAACACTCAGTCAGGGGGGTTATTGGGTACTCAAAACACCCCCTCCCCCATATCCACCACTAAGTAGAGGCACCATCATACTTCCTTCAATATCCTACAACCCCCCCCCCCCCAAAAAAAAAAAAAAAAGACAGACAGCACAGGAATCATCCTACCACCATCCCAAATAGCAAATAGACAGACAGGCACCAAAGGCATTATTGTACCCCCTAAATGGGCAGACAGCACAGACATAATCCGACAACCCTCCCCCAAATGTATAGACAGCATAGACATAATCCTCTGCCCCCCCCCACACACACACAAATGCACACCAGGGGAGCCGAGAGGGAGGGGGAGCAGGTACTAATTACCCGGGCCCGGGCTTGCTGGAGGGGCCCGGCAGGGGCCCTGATCCGACCCCCCCCTCTTCCCTCTCCGTCCTTCCCAGCATCAGCAGCAGCACACATACAGCATGTGCTGTGCTGACAGCAGGCTCAGCATGTGTGTCTCACTGACAGCGTGAGAACTCATGCTGAGCCTGCTGTCAGCACAGCACTTGCTGTAGGTGTGTGCTGCTGCTGTGGAGTTTAGAGTTTTCTTTCACCCCATATTAACATTTTGGGGGTGTGGCCTAAACACAGGAGGTGGCCACACCTCCCACACTTAGGCCACGCCCCGAAATATTTACCGGGGCCCGGCATTCCTCTCGGCTGCCCTGGACAGCACAGGCACAATACAACACCCCCTCCCCCCCCCAAATGGACAGACAGAAAGTGCATAATCCCCCCAATGGACAGACAGCACAGACATAATACAACCCACCCCCTCCCCTATCTACCATATATACAGACTTCACATGCACAATACTACCCTTTGTCCAGGAAACAGCATAGGCATCACCACCCCCCATAGACAGACAGGACAGGTATTCTCATACCCCACCCCCAGATACCAAAGGCTCCCTTCACATACTTGCTGCTGCACAGAAGTCACTAAGTACCAAGGGGAACTCCTCTCTGTCTCCTCTGAACAGTCAGGCTCTATCACGTGTAAGGCCGTGAGTAGCCTGAGAGGAGCTGCTCAACCTACAGGCCCAGCCTCTGTTAATACACATCACAGATACTGCAGCTGCGCAGGGAGGTCACACTCACGCTGAGCTCCGGACATAGGTCCTCATTCTAGTTGATTCGCATTTTGCAGCCTTGCAAGTCCACCAGACACAGATATGCATTTTGGATAAGGGTTACTCAGTGCCGTAACTATGTTTTGGGCGCACCCCCCCCCCCCGATGGAAATTTTGTCCGCCCCCCTCCCCTTAAAATAAAGCCTGTCCCCAACCCCGCTACTTACCTCTCTGCTTGCCGCCGCCGTCGTCGTCACCGGCACCCGCAGATCTACTTGTCTCTTGTCTGCAGTCCCGGGTTGCTCTCCTCCATGCAGGCTTGATAATGAAAATTACCCTCAAAAAAATGGCCGCCCCCTAACAGCAGACACTTTTTGAGGATGCTAGAGGAGGCATCGGCCTCCTCTAGCATCCTCAAAAACGGCGAACAGAGGGGCCCCAGCAGCATTGCAGCGCATGATAGCCCCGCAGACCCCCGGCGCCCACACAATCAGCACATCTCCGCGACTGCGGGGTATGCCGGGCTATAGTTAAGCCACTGGGGTTACTCAAACGGTACATGCTGTTTAATATCAGGGACGTAAGAGAGAAAATCATTAACTATGCAATTGATTTCTGTGACTTGATGGAGCCTTCAATGAGATTGAGAACAGTATGTACAGCATGAGATCAGGATGGTTATTAGTTATGAACGGAGCTCCGTATAATGTCTAAAAATGCTGACATTGCTAAGAACAATAATTCTATTATGTTCCAGCTTTTTAAGTGTTTGTAAGTTTCCACACCAAGATTGGTTCACAATTTACTGTTAAGCTGAGAACACACTTATACCATCCACTGCCCAATCGCCGGATATCAGGTGGACGGGCCGACGATTACATAGGTGTGTATGCAGGTCATTTGTAAGTATGTAAGCCAAGGCTTATAAATTTGTACTGCGATCAGATCTGAATAAGGGTCCTTATACAAATCTCCCAACATGACCCATTCCGGGAGGAACACAATGCTCTGATCCTGGACTTTCCTCTTGAATTGATTGTCCTCACCTGTGTTGAACAGGTTAATTCATAAGAAATGTGTTTCACTACAGGTGATAAATTAAGAGGGAAGTCAAGCACTGTGTCCTTCCTGCAATGTGATATGTTGGGAGATATGCTTATGTGCTTATTAATATTTGTTGAATCCCTTAGAAGCCGGTACATACTGAGAGCAGGACCGGCCGGCAACTCACTTACAGTATCTGCTGATCAGGCAGTAACCCTATCAGCAGAGTGATCGTAAAAGTGTGTACCCAGCTTTTCTGTGCTGAAAGGAAAACCATTGCATTAAAGTCATGCTTTGAATGAAGTAATTAGAATATTGCTTGCTACACATTACAGACGGCTGTACTTCTGGCTGCACTTCTTGTATTTGTCTTGCGTCAAACAGAGAGGAATCCACTTTCCAATTGCTTAATGGCAACATTTTTCATTCTGTACTTGTACACCTGAAGCAGTAGTCCTGTCACAGAATGGGAAAGCATCCGTCTTAAGCAACTACTGCAGGACACAGTCGGTAATTTGTATCTGCAATTCATAGTTTGGGATGGACATATTACAAATGCCTACCAGGAGATACTAGAGAGCTGGGTGGTGGTGGTGGTGGGGTTTATATGGGGCATTAATCTAGTCATCAAGGGAGTCTCCTGAACATTGCAAGAGAGAATGAATACTGTAGAAAGGTATATAGTAAGCCCACATTTCTGTAGGAGCACCCGCACAGTTTCAAGCATTCTATGAGGATAGGAAAATAGTTTCATGAAACAGAAATGTGGAACAGACTTGTTGCCATGGTTATGAATGTAAAATGAAACCAGAGCGTTAAATAATTATTGGTCCAGTATCATTCATGCATGAAGCCTGATGTATGCAAACAACCTTTCTGTCCTCTTACACAAATCCTAACATTTTTTTTAAAGAAACATTTTTATTCAGTTTTATGGTTGTACTTATATTTTCCAATATAAATTTGCCATAAAACTAGTGGGGCATATACACAGTGGCATAACTAGAAATTTTGCTCCCCCAAGCCAAAACCTTTTCTGGCACACACCCCCCGGCGTTGGCTCCCTCCAGCCGCAGCGGGGGCTGCGGGACCATAGCTACGCCACTGGGTTTTATATATATATATATATATATATATATATAGACTCAGGGTGGGTGGGTTGGTGGGAGGGACAAGACTGTGTGGGTGGGTTGGTTGGTGGGAGGGACAAGACTGGGTCAGGGACAAGACTCTGGGTGGATGGGAGGGAGGGACAAGACTGGGTGGGTAGGAGGGAGGGAGGGAGGGACAAGACCCTGGGTGGGAGGGAGGGACAAGACTCTGAGTGGGAGGGAGGAGGAATGCAGGGTGGGTAAGGACCAGGGTGAGAGGGCAGGATGGAAGGGGGTGCAGATTGAGAAAGGAGAAACATGCTGAGAGGGGGGAAATGGAGAGAAGGGGTCCATGGTGAGGTGGGGGTTTCAGGATGTGAAAGAATAACATGGTGAGACAGGAATGTAGAGCGGAAGAAGATGCAGGGTGGGGGGGTCCTAGTTCATGGTGGGGGGTTTTAGGGTTAGAGAGTAGCATGGAGGAGAGCTCAGCTGGGCTCCGGCGCCAGAAAGAAGAAAAGGCAGGGATCCGGGCTTTGGCAGTGGTGGGGGGCGGGCCTGCCCGCCTCCAGGGGCTGCAAGGAGGAGGACTTGATCATGCTCCCGCAGCGGCAAGGAGAGCTGGAGACAGCAAACAGGGAGTCGGGCTCTGGCGGCAGCAGGAGCCGTGCATGCCTCCAGGAGAAGAAGGGAGAATGAAGAACCAGGCTTCTGCAGAGGCAGACAGGGCTTTATGGGCAGCAGAGCCGGGCTACCACTGCCGCGGCAGGCAGACAGGAGAGCCGGGAAGCAAGGAAAGAGCAGCAGGCTGGCCACTCCATCTGCCTCATGCTGCTCAGTTCTTTTAAAGAAATAAAAAAAACACTTCATTCCTGTGCGGCAGCGGCAGGTGGCATGCAACCAGCCACACACAGGCACTGTCTTGTAATTTGTGACTTGTCAGAGACTTTTTTTTCTATTTTTCACTCAGTGCACCGGGCGGGCACCGGCGCCCATGCAGCCCCCGCTCCCCAGGCAGCAGCTGGGGCTGCCTTACACTAGCTACGCCACTGCATATACATGTAGTGATGTGTGTAGACGAGCGTTCTGAATGATGCTAGATCACTCAGAACACTCAGCACACGTAGCTCTATAGGAGCCCATACACGCTCCGTTGTGGTCCGGCTCCGTTCTGTACTATGTGATGCGTGCTCCCGCGCATCACATAGTACGGTACAAAAAGTATGTGCTGCACATACTTTTTGTACTAGCTACACATCGTATCCGATCGCAGTGCATGCACAATGCATGCACAAGGCATGCGGTCCGATACGATGTGTACTTTAAAAGTACATAACGGAGCCGCAAAACGGAGCGTGTATGGGCTCCTTAAGTGCTAAGTGATTTGTCAGGGCCAGTGTGCTCCTGTGAACATTGGCCCTGACTGACTAATAACCAGCGTGCAGGTTATTAATCACTAGGAGATAGCAGTGTGGAGCCGCACATTACTATCGCTATGGCCCCTACACACACACACAGTGATGTAGAGCTGTTTTCTGAGTGATGAAGTTGTATATCGCTATGTGAGTAGACCCCATAATAAGGCAAACTTGCCATATTTCTAATTACAGTACTTTTCTATTGTTGTTGATATGTTAGAAATACAGGGGCAAGCCATGTAGTACATTATTACTAGTAAGTAAAGATGTCAATAGGCTTAGGCTGGCCAGGTATGGGTCTACTTGTCCTCAGTAAAAAGGTTGACAGTCATTAGGTCATCCACTATTGGTCAACACCCAAAAAAAGTTATGGCATTAGGTTGAAATAGACAAAAGGTCGACAAACGCCTCTATGAAAAAAGCCGACATACTTTTTTTGTGTCTATTTCAACAAATGTCGACATGGACTCCGTATAAGTGTACCGCTTTACTCGCCCTTGTTCGTGCACGGTGCCAAGTGTATTATTATATTCCCAGTTCATGTATACTGGAATGGCAAAGTATAAACAAATCCTTACTTTGAAAAAACTAATCGGGAAAAACTCATGTTGACCTTTTTAATTTCAACCTTTTGCTTGTCAACCCAATGCATGTCGACCTTTTTCTGTTGGTCGACATTTGGCCTGTCGACCAATAGTGGTCAACCTGACTGTCGAGCAGGGGTTAAAGTGGGGCAACGGTTCCGCCTCTGCCAGCCCACCTTCCCGCAGTTCACACTAATAGCATGCAGCGCGCTGCTTAGCTGGTAGGAAGCCTTGGTGACAGTACTGGCAACATTTGAAACGTGGCTCCGCCCACCAGCCAATTGGAGCTCACGGACTGGCAGCCAATCAGCAGCAGATGTTCCTGATTGACTGTGAGCACAGGCACCACATTTGAACATGCGCTGAGACACACTGACAGGAGCATCTGATCTACAGCAATTGATTAGAGGCTGCTGCACCCGCCCCTGTTACAAAGCCGTCCAGAGCCTCCCGGCTACCACGAGCTGCTGGTATTTCACACAGAGGGTGCCCAGGAGATTAAAGGACATCACGCTGCAGACACAATGGTTTTGATATATTACTAGTTGGCATTGTGTGTAAGGGGCAGTACTAATGTGAATTAAGGACACTACATGTAGTGTAATGTGAATGCTATTGTGCTATTTTGTGACCACGCCCCTTTCTTGTGAGGCCATGCCCCTTTTTGCACTGCACACCTTCGGTGCTCATATGTAGTGGGTGCCTTGCGACCTCTCCTGGACCACTTTAAGCACTGCTGTGGACCATAGGACCGCATCCTGGCTGGCAGGCATGTGGCAGGGTCACTGGTAAGGAGGGGAATGGAGAGAAGTCCTCTAACAGGGGAGAATGATGATGCATGTGGCCCCTGATTTTGATATCCAACAGTGCAACTATACAGTGTATCAAATGATGCTGATGTATCCAACATGTCATGAATAGGATGTGACTGCTTTGTTATGTACAAGGGATATATCCATTCAGCATACTGTGACCATATGTAATTCACATTATGAATCAAGCTATCGTCCACATGCACAGGCTGTGGCATGTACCTCATTTTCCTGGACTGTAAAAGTGATTTGTTGCTGCTGCAAAAAATAATAATAATAAAAAATATATATCATAAAGCATTTTACATATGGTAACTGCAGAATGCAGAAGAGTGAAGTTTTCAAAAATATCAAAAACTAAACCTACTGTAAACATATAAGAATTGTTGGAATTGTGTTCGCATAAACCTCAGATAAAGCAGAATTTGACTTATGTCATGAGGAAAATCTCTTGTTATGTTGTCAGCTCTCCGGAATCTCAGCTGCTCATCTTGGGCAGTCTTACGTGTGACCCCAATCTGCTCTGTACATAACACAGGCATACTCACAGCCAAATACTAGTACAGTCATTACAGTGCTGGCACATGCAGAATCACATAACAATGCACATTTGTTCATGCTATAAATTGGATTTGGGATTTTTATCATGAATATTTATATACTAGATTACAGTATATGGAGTATACTTTTTTTTTTTGGGGGGGGGGGGGAGGGGTGTTGGAGCATTACGCAAGGCTCATCCCATTTGGCTGCCCCATGTAACTGGCACCTGGCTTGTGGAGGAGAGGTCACTTCCATATGGTCAGTCTATTCTATGTGTCTCCGTAATACAAGCCACATCTGTCACAGAACACTAGTGTGAGCAAGAACACAATTTCAAGAAAGAAATGGATGGCAATAATGTGATCACACTGAACTACCCTGACTATCATTTGAGTGAAAAGGGAAGGTCATGCTTGTCTATATAAACCTTTATGTGATTTATGTGAGTCCTCCATACAGGCAGTGCTTAAAGTGTTCCTTGAGAGATGGTGGAACTCATTTCGGTACTTGTGTATTTTGGCGGCGCCCATCGCATCGCATACCATAACGTATACGATGGTATGCGATGCGACGCGATATCGTACGATAGTGCACGATGGCATACAATTTTGAAATTGTATGCCATTGTACATGGCATACAATGCCATACGATGCGATGCGATGCGATTAAACATTGTATAAGCACCCTAATGGGTGCTTATACAATGTTAAGCACCCAAATGGGTGCTTACAATGTTAAATGCACCCCCACGCCACCCCCCCACTATAAACGTGAACCCGAAGCGTGGCGAGCGCAGCGAGCCCACGAGGGGCGGCGGTACGCGTCCTACGACCTTTTCATACCCCCACTATCCACGTCGGCGTGGAGTTGAGAATAGAATAGTGTGGCGAGCGCAGCGAGCCACCGTGCCCGAAGCATGGCGAGCGGACGCGGATACCTGTGAAGCCCGCGAAGGGACGCGTTTACCTGTGAAGGTATCCGCGTCCGCTCGCCACGCTTCGGGCTCGGTGGCTCGCTGCGCTTGCCACACTATTCTATTCTCAACTCCACGCCGACGTGGATAGTGGGGGTATGAAAAGGTTGTAGGACGCGTACCGCCGCCCCTCGCGGGCTCGCTGCGCTCGCCACGCTTCGGGTTCACGTTTATAGTGGGGGGGTGGCGTGGGGGTGCATTTAACATTGTAAGCACCCATTTGGGTGCTCAAAAGCACCCTTTAGGGTGCTTATACGATTTTTGGTCGTATAAGGGGTAAAAATCGCGTTGCATCGCATGCCATCGGGTGCATGGCATGCGATGCGATGTGTCCGTCGTACGACGGACATCGGGGGCGCCGCCAAAATACACAAGTACCCTCATTTCCCCCACCACCCTCTCCTCCCATTAAGCGGGGCCAGGGATGGTGCTATATGTTTGATGCCCCATGCAAACTTTAAATTTGTGCACTGCTTTAGGAACAGTGACCCTTATTCGGGTTGAGTCGCAGAGGCAAATTCCTCCCCAAATGGGCAGAACCATGTGTACTGCAGGTGGGGCAGATGTAACATGTGCAGAGAGAATTAGCTTTGGGTGACTTATTTTGTTTATGTGCAGGGAAAATACTGACTGCTTTATTTTTGCACTGCAATATAGATCTCAATTTAAAGGAAAACCCCTCTCAAATCTAAATCTCTCTCCACAAGTCACATCTGCCCCACCTGCAGTGCACATGGTTTTGTCCATTTGAGAAGGAATTTGTATCTGAGAGTGAACCAAAATAAGGACCAGTGTGCACTGAAAAAGGGGTGCTGACATACACAAACACACTAACTTTACATCAGGTGTGGGGAACCTTTTTTGTGCCAAGGGCTGTTTGTATGGGGAAAAAATCCTTCGGGGGCCATATGTAAAAATTTATCTTACAAATTGTCCTGCTGCAGCCGTCCCATGCTCCGGCGGTTGCAGCAGTATCAAAGTATCATGTTCTATATACATTTTTCAGCAATAGTTGATGAATAGGGGCCCTTACAAACATTTGCTATGCGGCCCACATGTATCTAGTTACGCCACTGACCAGGCGGGTGGGCGGGCCACTCAGACCGGCTACGGGGGCCGCATCTGGCCCCCGGGCCTGAGGTTCCCCACCCCTGCTTTAAATGCACACTGACACACACAGGGACCTGAGGCCTGACACCCCCCTTCTCCTCCCACTGAACAGAAACAGTACCTGGCGTGCTGCCCTGCACGCTGACATACACAAGAAGGGACATGAACACACAAACCTACCCCCCAATTCAAATGACACCAAACAGTAGCATAATCTTATTCAGATTACACTACACATTGTGCCCGATTAATATTACACGTTATTGCAGTGTCCCTTATATACACTTTTTCATATAGTAGTGTTCCTTATTTACTTTACACAACACAGTTGTTCTCCTTATTCATGTTACACTACACAGTAGTGCCCATTATTCACATAATGCCCATAGTAGTAGTGTTCCTTATACAGATAATTCCCACAGTATTAGTGCACATTACACACATATTTCCCACAGTAGTAGTGACCCTTATACACATAATGCCCACTGTAATAGTGCTTATTTTATACATACTGTAGTGCCCCCATTAGCAGTGCCCCTTACAAATAATGACAACTTTGTCTCAACAACCCTGCTTCCTTGTTGTGATGTCACCTGTTACAAATTGTACCTTTGTTTCTCTTTTAGCTCCCCGCCCCTGTGTCCCTAATCCAGCTCCCTACCCATATGTCCTTGCAACAGCCCCTACCCTTGCCCTCCTGCACCTCCTTGCCACTATGTCTCTGCAGCAGCTCCCTCTGTTTGTGTGCATGCAGCAGCTCAGCTCCCTGTGGACCCACAGACATGTATCCCATGCTTGCAGCCCTGCTGTCACCAAGAAGTATGTATAGGGGTTTTCTGGATTCAATATTTTCCTGACAAACTAGCCCCTCATTCACTGCAAGTGTTGACTGTGAGCCCGAGTAGGTGACCCTAGTGTCAAGTCTGTACGAGCTGTCTCCCAGTGACAGGCTGGCATCCAGGTGCCTGCTACTGTCCTGTTTCTTCTCTCCACTGAAGAGAGTCATCAGCGTGTCCAGAATCAGCTCAGCCTGCAGATAGCGCAGTGCCCTGCTGACGGAGATACTGACCCTGGTGACACGTGCGTGCCTATCTCCCGCTCTTCACATTTGTAGCAGTGGAGGAATAATACTGCACTGTGATGAGATCTACCCCACTCGGGGAGGATAACTAGGTCGACAGTGTCTAGGTGAACAGTCATTAGGTTGACCAAGAATGGTAGAAAGTTGACACAAGTTGCATCTTGCATAATGTTGACACAAGCAATTGGTCGACATGAAAATGGTAGACGCAGGAAAAGGCAGACATGAGTTTTTTGCTTTTTGTTGTTGTCTATGTCAACATATATCAACATGGACCCCCCCCAATTAGTGTAACGTATACCCTCACATGGCTTGCTTCGCCCCCCATGCTACAGGCATGGTGCCTTCCTTTGCTCAGCACACTTTACCTTTCCCAGTTGTAGTCCTCTATGTAGTTCTTTCAGCTTGTACACAGGGCCGCCACTAATCATTTTGGGGCCGGGACTGACCTTCAGTCAGGGACCCCGCCCCGCACCAACCCCCCTTCCCCGGAACTGACCTTCATTCACACCATTACTTACCTAGCTGCGGCATCCCACGTCTTCTCAGGAGCGCACACTGCACAGTGCACAGTACAGCCTGCAGAGCGCCGAGCCCCTCTGTGTCCTAGACTCGGTGCTCTGCAGGCTGAACTGTGTATCGTACATGCCTGGCTGGCGGGCCGCCGGGTGGCGGAGGTGGTGTGCGGGGGTGGGGGGTGTCACTGTGTGCAGCTGCCCGGGCCCCTCCAGAGGCTGGGTCCCGGGACAGCTGTACCCACAGCACCCCCTGTCGGCCCTGTTTGTACAGCAGAGGCACCGCTGCGGGATCATAGGCCTGGGGCTAGGTGCAGGAATGTGACATAGAACATTTGTAATGTTAATAAATCATCAATCAATAATAAAATAAACCACTTTTTGTTTATCTTATTTTATTGGTTGCAGGTGGTTGCCATCGATATGGATATGGCATTTTTCGAACCCAAAATGCGTAACATACTGGAGCAGAAATGCACATCTGATAAGGACTGCAATTTCTTTGACTGTTTCTCAACATGTGATTTAAAGACATTCATGTGTGGAGCACAAAGGGAGAACAGCAACCTACAAGTGAGTGATTCATAAGCAGAGTACAGATGTGCGCTGTATTAGTCTGCATTGCCTATTTCCATGACAATGACTCGCTAGTCTAGTTATTCTGTCTTCATTGAAGTAATCATTTGGCTACAATGTGCAACACATTAAATGGAACATGACCGCTTTTCTCCATTTGCAAAACTTGTAATCAAGAAACTGTCCTAGCTTTTTTATTGGCATCAATACTAATATATTTCATATGCATACAGAAGATAAATGTTTCACTGCTAGTTAAAGGCAGGGGCAAATTTAGAGGTCATGCAGCCCCAGCAATGCCCCCTTTATATCATGGCCCCTCCCGATGGCTCCAGACTGCCACATTAGCAACACTCCTATCCCTCCACCACCACAATTTACTGACCATCGCAACCCCCCCGCCCCCTCAAGAGATGCAAAATACAAAAATGTAAGTTGTTATGACAAAAAAAAACAATAATCATCTGGTCTCATCTGCCCGGCAGCTCTTATGCAATGGAGCATGCTGTGCCCTGCGAGGGGACGCGTATACCTGTGAAGTAATGCGCGTCCCCTCGCGGGGCACGCTGCGCACGCCACGCTTCGGGCTCGGTGGCTCGCTGCGCTCGCCACACTATATAATATCAACTCCACGCCGACGTGGATAGTGGGGGTATGAAAAGGTCATAGGATGCGTACCGCCGCCCCTCGCGGGCGCGCTGCGCTCGCCACGCTTCGGGTTCATGTTTATAGTGGGGGGTGGTGTGGGGGTGCATTTAACATTGTAAGCACCCATTAGTGCTTATACAATTTATAATCGCATCCCATCGCATTGTATGCCATATACAATGTCATACAATTTTAAAATTGTATGCCAATGTAAAACATCGCGCGATATCGCATCGCATACCATCATATGCCTTATGGTATACGATGCGATGGGCGCCGCTATAATACACAAGTACCTGATTATCAATTTGCCTAATAATTTGCTCACCGATGCAGGGATCCACCAACTGCTCAGTCAACTGGTAGAGCTGTACCCAATAATCAATCTGCCACTCAATATTTCTGACAGTGGGCAGGCATTTAAAATTGCCAGCACAGTTATTTTTTCATTGTCGTCGGGTTCCTGCAATAGCTTAATAGGTCTGTCTGCGTGTTGGCTGTACATTGCAATATATATCAGCATTGGCTGTGCTTCAAGACTGACGCATTGATCATCCTCTGTGCACACGAGCCAATGCACAATACCAGAGGCGGGACTACCATTGGTGCAGCAAGTGCAGTGCTCCGGGGGCCCTGAGGACTAAGGGAGTTGTATCTCACATGGGATGTTGCTGTGGGCAAATAATCGGTACTTGTTTCCTATCTGGGCGCCCATCGCGGGCATCGCGTGTACATCGCATGCCATTATAATGACATGCGATGCGACCGACGCGATTACCGCGATTTTACATAGGGACCAATGTTAAATGTCCCAATTGACCCGCGATGACCACGATTTACCATAGGAAACAATGTTAAATGGATCAATTTCCCCAAATTATCATAGGGAACAATGGGAAATGGGGCAAAAACACCCCTGAACATAAAAATGTCCCCCCAAAAGTAGTTGACGCCACCCCGCCATCAACGTGAACCCGAAGCGTGGCAAGCGCAGCGAGGCCGCGAGGGGCGGCGGTACACGTCCTCCGACCTTTTCATGCCCTACTATCCACTAGGGCGTGGAGTGAGAATAGAATAGTGTGGCGAGCGCAGCGAGCCACCGAGCCCGAAGCGTGGCGAGCGGACGCGGATACCTTCACAGTTATACGCGTCCCCTCGCGGGCTTCCCAGGTGTCCATGGCGACGCGGACACCTGGGAAGCCCGCGAAGGGACGCGTTTACCTGTGAAGGTATCCGCGTCCCATCGCGGGGCTCGCTGCGCTCGCCACGCTTCGGGCTCGGTGGCTCGCTACGCTCGCCACACTATTCTATTCTCACTCCACGCCCTAGTGGATAGTAGGGCATGAAAAGGTCGGAGGATGCGTACCGCCGCCCCTCGCGGCCTCGCTGCGCTCGCCACGCTTCGGGTTCACGTTGATGGCGGGGTGGCGTCAACTACTTTTGGGGGGACATTTCAATATTCAGGGGTGTTTTTGGCCCATTTACTATTGTTCCTATGCTGATTTGGGTAAATTGATCCATTTAACATTGTTTCCTATGGTAAATCGTGGTCATCGCGGGTAAATTGAGGCATTTAACATTGTTCTCTATGGGAAAATCGCGGGCATCGCGTCTGGCCCATCGCACCCAATTTTTTATCGCCCGCGATGGCCCCGATTTTACCCCCGATGCCCGCGATTAAAATCGTGGGCGCCCAGATAGGAAACAAGTACCAAATAATCAGATACTATCTATTATCTTCTAGAAGGTGCTAAAAAAATGAGAAGTACAGTAGGAGCCCATCTCATCTATCATCCTTAGGTCATGGCTCAGCATGGCTAGCCATGGCTATCCTATTGTTCTCAGCTGCAATACAATACATAGAACAATACAGTAGGGATTAGCAGAGTAGCCCCATTACTCACTTAATCCTATTATAGGGATAGATGACAGTGGCTCCATCTGTAGTTTCTGATTGGTTATCAATAGCAACATCCCATGTGAAATACAACGCACATCTTTATAAATGTCACACTTAACCCACTGTTTTCACAGTCACCCTCTGCCTCACCCTGCCCCTCTCTCTCTCTCTCTCTCTCTCTCTCTCTCTCATGCCCCTTTCCCACTGCAGGCTTTACACGGTAAAATGACGTTTTTTTAGCCTTTTTAAACGGCTAGAGCTGCAGTGGGAAAGCTCCAGGTTGCTTTACACGGGTAACAAATACCGGTATTTGTTACCCGGGTAAAAAGCAGTGTTTTTATCGTGTAAGAGCCGTTTTTTTGGCAATGGGAAAGGGTTTTAAATGGTATTTAGAAATAATAATAAAGGTTAAGAACATGATTGGTGCATGTGATGTTTTTAATGACAGGCAAGGTTTACTAGAGAGTTTAAACGTGTTGCTTTGTGGTTTACATGGGTAAGTGTGAATGGGACAAAAACTGCTTTTAAACGTTATTTTAACGTTTAAAAGCTGCAGTGGGAAAGGGTCTTTGTGGCTATTACCCGGGTAAAGACCCTTACTGGGTAGGCAGTGGGAAAGCAGCATCATTCTTTCTCTCTCTGTCACCTCCTGCTTCTCACTCTTACCCACTCCTGTGTTGCATATTGTGAGCTTGGGTTGGGGTGTTGGATGATGGCCCAAATTATATTTTGCACCTGGACCCACCACCCACAGATTCTGACACTGCAGAATACGATATGTCAGCTCATCAACTAAACGAACAACATATCGCATAGTGACTTTGATAGTTACCCTGTAAATGGAATGCAGTTATATAGGAAATAAGGAAATACTTAACTGCTTACATTAGGTGAATAGCTAATAGTTACATACGTGTCTCAGCTTGATGTTACACTGAGGATAAAAAGTCACATGATGTCATTATTTGCAAAAACAAAGGAAATGCAAATAAATTGGGAGGAGCATGTGACCAAGCAAGTCGAGGTACCGTTTGTGCATGGTGACTAAAGTTCCATCTCTTATTCACCTGTTGTGATCTTCAAAGCTGGTGACAATGCCCAGTTTGCAGGATTACCCAGTTATGCTGCTTTCCCACTGCAGACCAGTTTAAAGTACTGGTAATCTTAAATGGTATTTAAAACGGTATTAGCATTCTCACTGCAGCAGATTACCGTTTTAAATACCATTTAAGTACCATTCCCATTGCAGTGAACCGTGTAAAATGTAGAGTGCCTAACCCCCCTTCCCCCAGTGTAAAGAGTGCCTAACCCCCCCTTCCCCCAGTGTAAAGTGTGCCTAATCCTCCCCCCCCAGTGTAAATAGTGCCTAACCCCCCCCCTACCTGCCCTGTGCCCCCACCTCCCCTCCCCTTGTACTTACCTGTGGGCAGTGGGGAGGCAGCGGGGGTCCATGCAGGGTCCATGCAGGATACAGGCAGTCCCAGTGCCTGATGAGACCTAGTAGTTCTCACTTTGCGCATATGTAATGAGTGCACGAGCATACTAATGAGCCGCTCATTACATATGCACATATGTAATGAGCGGCTCATTATTATGCACGTGCACACATTACACATGCACAAAGTGAGAACTACTAGGTCTCATCAGGCACTGGGACTGCCTGGAGGCTAAATAACGTTTAAGAGGCATTCCCACTGCCTCTTAAACGTTATTTAGCCGTGTAGGACTCTGCTTTAAAAACGTGTTGAAATACCATTTAACTTTAAACGGTATTTCAACTCTGTCACTTTCCCACTGCAGCCTTAAAACGATAAATTGCGCTGAAAATCGGCAATTTACCGTTTTTTAGCTGCAGTGGGAAAGGGGCATTATTGACACAGATAACGGAAATTGTAAACTTCTTATTCATTCTATATACACACACTCTTCAGACTTCATGTTATATATACACAAACATTTTCTTTGAAAACAAATTTCCCTTTTTATGTATTACATTCTGTACCACATACTGTATCACATAAAAAGGTAAATTTGTTTCCAAAGGAAATGCTATTTTATAACAGTACGGCTATCTGGGCATGGCACCCTCAGCTTTAATTAAAAAATCCTTTTAAGTCTGGGCAGGGAAAGGACATCTATTTCTAGAATTCACAAATGACTTCCCATGGCTAGTAAAGAAGGAGATATTTTTAATCTCCCAATTTGCTGGCACTGCTCAATAATGCACATAAGATGTGAGCTAGGCAAATCCATTGATCCTGACAGCATGTATACATGACTGCTTATCTCAAAGCTTCATATTACTTCCACTTGGCCGCTTGTGGTGAAGTACAACTGGACATGGCATCGTGTGGTGCCAACGCCTACTCATTGCTTCCAGTTACTTCAAGCTGTTTGTAGATTAAAGACTTTCTCCAGGACCCAGTCACTGTATGTTTGGCAAAATGGCTTAAATATCATATTAAAATCAGTTTTTCACCAGAGTCCTGAAATTGTCTGGAAATCTGCCCAGAAGTATGGAAATAGCTCAGTTATTATCTACCATTAGCTGCCTACGGTGATATTTTATACAAAGTACATTACATTTAGCTGCAAATAAAACATTGTACTTGCCCATTATTGCTATGCAGTAACTTAGAAAATACCAATCAGCAATATACAGTAAACAATCAAATTATTTTGATCCTGTAATAAAAGGTAAAGGAACTATAAGGCAACAATATCGTTTGTGCCCAAAATTTGTATTTACAAAATATAATGTACAGTAGGTGAGTTCTCAAAGCACACAATGGGACTGATGCACAGGTGAATGTACATTCATTTGCGTAATGTTCTGTACATGAATTTGCCCCACACTCAAGTGTTTACTAAGATGGGAATTCTATTGAAGATGAAATGTTGCTATGGGCAACCAATCAGAATCTACTTATTTGTTTAGCAGCTTCTAGA
Source organism: Crinia signifera (assembly GCF_055691185.1). NCBI lineage: Eukaryota > Metazoa > Chordata > Amphibia > Anura > Myobatrachidae > Crinia > Crinia signifera. Next base: position 99,194,310 of record NC_139221.1, on the reverse strand, counting down.
AGATAATAGATAGAATCTGATTGGTTGCCCATAACATCATCCCATCATCATCAATAGACCTCCCATCTTAGTACATAAAACCCTCAGAATGCATAAGCACTGAAATACCACTATACAGATCACCACAAACACATATATGTCTGGACTTTTGCATCTACCATAGGACATGTGCATGTACAGTACACACTGATGATGATGACGACGTATACACGTGCAAAGATATTTTTCTGAAAACTTCCTTTTGAATGACTAGAAGGTGCAAAATAAATAAGAAGTAAATTCTGATTGGTTGCTCTGGCAACATCCCCTATTAATATAATTCTTATCTTTAAATGTACCCCTTTGTGTCCCAGAATACTGTGTAAATTGCATTCTGGGAAACATTTACATAATAGTAAAGTTAAATACAAGTGCAAACTTCAGTTCCTTTTGAGTGACTTACATCCAATGTTCCATAAGGTGTCAAATAGAAAGAAGGAACACAGTCTTGACGCAAGCGAAGTTTAGCGATAATCGTCTACTGTATGTATTTGCACAGCAGCAATAAGGTCTGAATCAGCCCCAATGTTTGATATAAACCCAACAGAACAAAAATACGCAACTTTAGACTTTTTTTTTGTTACCAATATTTTATCTTTATGATGAGCCTTCAGTTGTCGTGCTGTTGGCAGTCGTGTCTTTATGTTTTCCAAGCTCACCGTTAGCTGACCCTGGGCCATTTCCTTTGTGTGTGAGCTGTACCTCTTACTCAGTACATCTTGCTTTGCAGATATAAAACAGCTGTGCACTGGTGTGTAGCATATTATCAATGGAAGGTTAATTTCTGATTTTATGCCCAGGTTCAACATTGATCTACAGGTCCCACTCAGGCGGGAAGTGACGATAATTAAACATGTAACTTTCATAAATTATATTTTATAGATGTGATTAGAAACTAGCATAGAGGTGACGCTCCGGCTTTATTATCAATGACACAGTGTTGGTAGCACTGAATCATACTACGCCCTCACAAGTAATAGATCTTTTTATTAGAAGATATTATGGAGATAAAACTTAAACAGAAATGCACAAATTTGTAAACAAAAAAGTAACATTCTCATTTTGGAAATTAAATCTAGAAATGAACAGGCTTGCTGTAATAGGTGAGAGCATGGCAACAGCCACGCAGAGCACACTCATTAGTTTTAATGGGAATGGGTATCCAGATTAAAGATCGACAATAAATACATAAATATGTAGATACAGGTCAACACGATCAACATTTTGACATGCAAATGGTTGACACAGAAAAGGCTGACCTATTGTTAATTCTTGATTTTGCGTGTTAAGGGTAGGCTCCTATAAGGATCGGTTAGGCACTTGTAGAAGGGTTAGGGATAGGCTGCTGGAAGAAACGGTTAGGGCTAGGCGCTTGGCAGAGGGTCAGGATTAGGATATTTTAGGGGACAATTAGGGTTAGGCACTTGGTAGAGGGTCATGGTTAGGCTGTAGAGCCCCATACAGAGTTAGAATAAAGCCCCATACACACTAAGCAATATTACAAATTACATCACCGATTTTGGCTCTTCTGAGTGATATAGGTTGAGTATCCCGTATCCGTATATCCAAAAACTGAAAGGGACATTTGTACATTGTTTTGCCTGTGACAACATAAAGGAATAAAATAAACAAGTTTTTGGATGAACTTTCCCTGTTTGCTTCACTGAACATTGGATCACCATATGTTAAACCAAACATTAATCATACATTTTAGGTGTCACGCCACAATTGGGTATTCTATCTATCTATCTATCTATCTATCTATCTATCTATCTATCTATCTATCCACACCCGCGTGCACACACACACACACACACACACACAAAAGAGCCAACAAACTGAGCAAATCTTGTGTTAAAAATACACTGTTCCTCGCCTGCAGAGACAATAACGGGTTTTCTATGTTCTATGTTCTAGGTTATCTGTGACAAAATATTTCGGCGGTGGTTTTCCCTTAGCATTATGGAGTCTACTGGACCCTTCCCCCTTCAAGCTGAACTGCATAGAACTGTGCAGCAATGTGCTCAGTCTGCAAATAAAGAAACATTGTTTTCGGAGTTGTACAACTTATTGAATGCTATCCAAAGACAGCTACAGATAGGAAATGTGTGATCTCAGCGGTTGTGGAAACAGTTGAAGGATCTGTCAAGAAGATAATGTACCTTTTATTTCCTAGTAGATCATAAAAAGCTACTTGGAAAACTCTTGCTAAAAACATTTCTTATAATTCAATCATCTCACAGGGTGGATTAAGGCTGAGGTATCAAGCAGTGAAAAGAATAAAAGAGTGGATAAGTGAAAAGATGCCCAAAGCAACCAATGAGCTGCGAGGTAGGACTGTCAAGAACATTCTTTAAATTATAGGTAGAAACTGGTTGGTTGCTCTGCGCATCTTCTACAATTATCCAGTTCACTCTTTTCACACTTACATTTGAAAGACCACTAATAATTAGCAAATATGGCTTGTTATAAACTGGTTGTTAGCAGCGGTCTATAGTTTGTACTCAGAAAAAAATTAAAATGTATACATTCTAACTATTTATATGCTGTGTTTGTGTATATTTTTCTGCTATTTTATAGCCTAAATTGGTCTCTTTAATGGGTAATTATACAAAACATTCACATAGAGCAGTGGTTCCCAAACTGTGTGCCGTGGCCCTGAATTGGATAGATTCTTATATGCTGTATTACAGTACTTTTTTTTGGTATCAAGAATGGAAAATGGACACGAAGTATTCCAAATACATGTATTTTCTGTGTTTAGTACTACTAATCTGCATAGCACACCGTTATTGGTAATCTTAATTTGAGGAGAATGAGCATTCCAAATTAAATAATTATTTTGGCAAAATTTGGGTCTCTCCTGGATAATTTAGAACTAACTATCCCATCCTTCAGAATGCCACAGAGATGGTGGGCCCTTCCAGCATCCTATTCCTAACCCACCCTCTAGTGCCTTATCCTAACTGTCACCATTTTCTGCATTCACCTAACCACCCTCTCCCCCTGTAAGCCTAATTATAACCCTTCCCTTAGCGCCTATAGGTATACATTCTTAAGAGATCACTGATATTATACACACACACAAACATATGTGTATATATATATATATATATATATATATATATATATACAGTATATCCCTAACCATCCTCTCCGCTAATGCCTAACCCCAACCTTCCCCTCACACAGCCTAACCCAAACTGTCCACTCCTATGGCCTTAACCTCTCTCCCTAGTGCCTAAACCCAACTGTTCCCTCCAGTAGATTAACCCTAACTGTCGCCCTAGTGCCTAAATGGCCCTGTGCTATTAAGGTACTGACTCTCATTATCAGAGTGCTAAGGGAATTTGTATTATTTTGCTCAACCTATTGCTATTGAACTCCCTGGTGAGTCTATGAGCTGAGCTGAGATTGTATTCATAACATCTGTATGCCCGCTGGGAGGACACTCCTCGGCATTTCTTTATAATGCATCATGGCTGTTACCATTTTTCTAAATGTTTTATATCTATGTGGGAAAAAGATGATGTAGAAGGTACAGCACAAACCTCTAGTGTCACTGTGTTGTATTTATTATACAATGACATTGTATATTGTTATGATGTAAGTTTTTTTATAGCATAAGGACATAAGGATATTGTGAGTAGACATGAGCAGTTCGGTTTTGAGGACAAGTGAACACACCCAAACTTTGGGGATCTGAGTAGAACCAAGGCCTGACTTCAAAACTCGGATTAAGAAACAGAATCACGGGTTTTGGATTGCATGAAAGTTCCTCCCTCGTGACTTCACATGCCATTTCACTCAGGACAGTGTTGGTGCAATCAGGGCAGCCGAGAGGAATGCTGGGCCTCGGTAAAATTTCAGGGCGTGGCCTAAGTGTGGGAGGTGTGGCCACCTCCCGCGCTTAGGCCATGCCCCAAAAATGTTTAGAGGGGGTGAAAGAAAACTCTAAAAACTCTAAACACATCAGCAGCAGCACACACCTGCAGCATGCAAGCTCTCACGCTGTCAATGAGAAGCTCATGCTAAGCCTGCTGTCACCACAGCACATGCTGAAGAAGTGTGTCCTGCTGTTGCGGCCAGGAGGGCGAAGGGAGGTGTTGGACCAGGGCCCCTGCTGGGCCCCTCCAGCAAGCCTGGGCCCAGGTAATTAGTACCCACTCCCCCACCCCTCTCGGCTGCCCTGGGTGCAATGGCCACAATGGACTGGAAATTAATGTTATTAATGTTACAAATACCATCAGAACAAAAACAGGTCCATGTTCAAGATTTTAGCTGTTTTTTTTATTTGCATTGATTTTTAAAGAACCACAGATCCAGAACCAAAACTGATCCAACTGTATACTGTGCAAAAATGATAATGTCCTAATCTTATTTCTTAGTAATGTACAATGGATGTCTTACACACAGTATATCGCTTCTGTTCCTTGTGGCATAATGATAAAGAAGAACAAGTCTTTGCTGATCTTGCATAAAATACTGAAGTTCAACATCCCCAAAAGTTAAATTGTTAGTCAATTACATTTAGCTCTATTAACATAAATGGATTGCACTTACACTGTAATTAAGAGTGCCTTATGATAGTTCTGAGTGTGCTTTGGCACTAACAATTATGTGATCCACGTAACATTTAAGTAGGCTACATTGATTCAGTCATTTACCATTTTCTAGTTGATATGGAAACACATTCTCCAAAAAAAGGAATTTATAAAAAAACAAAAACCTTTTACATGAAAATATACAATATCAGATTGCTTTTAAAAGAGAAAATAACATCCAAGTGTTACTTTTATAATGTTGCAGAAATGTGAAACTACTTTGATTACACTTTTTAGTTTACTTTTCGGTACAAAATACTTATTTATATTTTCTTTGTATTTTTGCTGCTCCTCTATTATATAATGGGCATCATTCTATTCATTATATCAGGGTTGCCTACCTGACCCTCTCCTTCAGGGAGAAAATGCTCTGTTCCTGGAATTCCCTGGTAATGTATGATTGCCATCACCTGTGGTGAGCTACTGTAGGTAATTGATAAGAAAGGTGTATCACCACAGGTGATGGCAATCATACATTACCAGGGAAGTCCAAGAACAGAGCATTTTTCTCCTGAAGGAGAGGGTCAGGTAGTCAACCCTGCATTATATCAATGTTTTATATTCTTCATGAAGTTGGTATCCTATAGGTAGGGGTTAAAGTCGGGAGAACGTGGTGGAACTGTAATAGTAGGGGGAACCTTCATGACATTCCTGCACACTAATTCCGACAGAAAAGCCCTTACCAGTCCTGCCTTTTTCTGGCATGGCATATGTGATGTCATGCCGTCACCGCAGCTGAAGTGAAGGAAAGCCACTAAAAAGAAGGAGCAGGCTATGTGCATGGAGGAAAAGCTGCTGGAGACAGGACATAAAGCTGCCAGACAGTGAGCTACTGGAGTGACAGAGACAGATATGTGTATAAAGGGCACTATTGTGGACATTTTGTGTAAGGAGTACTACTGCTATGGGCATTATGTTTACAAGCGGCTATACTACTGTGGGCAGTGGCCTAACGTTGGAGGATGCAATTGCTTTTGCTTTGATTTTATATAGTGTGGCGAGCGCAGCGAGCCACCATGCCCGAAGCGTGGCGAGCGCAACGGTCTCATAAGAAAAACGGGAGCCCAGATATTACATAAGTACCGTCATCCCTGCACACAGGCACAGTCCCAGCAGTTACCTCCTGGAGGGCACCGCAGAGCTGTAACGCCACAGAGGTGTGGACATTTCTGTGCTCTGCGCCACTCTAGCTGCATGCTACAGCAACACAGGCAGCATCATGATGTCACAGAGGAGAATCCATGAGCAGGAAATCAGGATGCACCTAGCACATCTCCAGGCAGCAGGGTGCCCTTTCAGGTAAGCCACAAGCCGTAGACTGGTGCCACCTGGGCACTAGTCACACATCCCTCATTATGGCCTTGCACAAGCTACTAGCTCAAACTTCAACCTTGAACTTGCTGTAGTCTGCTAATTTCAATGTAGTAAAATAAACTATTATTATTACAAGTATTGATTTGTAAGGGTGTAGATAATTCAGGGACAAACAGAGTTGTCAATTGGATATGAAAACGAAGGACTATACATAAAAGCAGGGCCTGAGTAACGGATGCCCTAGGCTAATACACATGTAGCACCCCTTGTAATGCTGCTAAACACATGTATATGGGCGGTCAGGGACTCGCCATCCATACTGCCCATGTGCATGTAACGGACGGTATACAAAATGGACTGTAGGATCTAATGCTTGTGGTATGGGAAAGAGGCTTTGGGTTATATAGCTGGCGCTATAGCCCAATGTACATAAAGTAATGGTTACATTGGTACAGCCATCTGGCCGTCACCTTTGGAACATTGAAACGAGGGACAGCTGAGGACCATGGAAGAATAAATTAGGCCTTATTTTTATTCCTCGGTCCCCCCCCCCCCCCCCATCCCCCCCAGTCTGGGTGCCCTAGGCTGCAGCCTAATCAAACATAGAAACAATTGGGCGCAAAAACAGATATTATAAACCACAATTTAAAATTAAGTGAATTATACAAAAAATTACACTACCTGGATTAATTTAATATAAATGAAAGGGGCAACTCCCAGTAGCAATGTGGAGGTTGCTTAGATAAACATGATGGAAATATAAGAATATAGAAAAATCTACATGATATATACCGGTGAGCACCATGTGCCATAATACATGGCATTAATGCCTACATTCGTGTATAGGAGAAAGATTTCTTTGCAAAAAAGTCATTCTTCAGCTTTGTGTTTTTTACCATGTAAAGGAATGTTTGTAAGAGTTGGTTCTTCAGAATTCTTTTCATTTTTTTTTAATGTATAATTAAAAGCAGTTTTTCTTTAATGAAGATTTTCTCCTTATATCTGTCTTACCCAAATCAGGAACCCATAGCATTCACATTTACAGTATACAGTACTTGCTAGAGCCTGTGTGGGCAGTTCTATTTATTCATTGCATGCGAAGAACCACCTTTTGTGAAAAGTTTCCATATTACAATTATTTACCTTTAAGGACCATCAAAGAACATGCACAAGGCAGGGCAAAAAACTCCTTTCATCAAATGTACTGTAGATGAATATAAGGATTGTAGCTATCATGACCTCTAACAGATTCCTTTTATATACTGTAGGAATGCCGGGAAAGGGGTTGTGGCCTAGCGGGAATGCCATTGCCTCAGGCCACACCTTTTTTCCATTCCCTATGTGGGCATGGCCAGCAGCACTGTGTAAACTGCTGGCTATGCCCCCAGCCCCTCTGCCTCTCTAAATAGATGCTGTGCGCATGCATCTATTCTCCACTCTGCAATGCCAGGCAGGAGGGCTCCCAACGACCCCCAACCCCCCGGAAAGGCGGGACAGTTGGGAGGTATGTGCATGCGTATGGATTGTAGTGCGCATGTGCTAGTCAAAATAGCATCAAAAATAGCACAAAAAAACCCTAATCACAATCCTCTCACAATTTAACTGGCAGGAAATCTGCATTTGGGGGTGGTGACCTGCCATTTTCGTTTAGTGTCCAAAAAAACATAGGTGCTCTACACGTTTTATGTCAGGGTGTGTGACGTCAGTGCCGACCTTGATCAGTTTGTCTCTTTTGCAGAGTTGTGGAAGGGTCAGGTTTACTCACAGGCTTGCTCACAGACTTACTCACAGACTTACTCACAGACTTGAAGAAATCATCATGGTGAGTGAAATGCATATAGATGAGCAACAGAATACTGTACAGCGATATTTTCGCAATTCACTTGCAGATTTACATGGGGCGAGTTATCTTTCTGTCTGGGGGGCAGTTAACAACTTGCAGTCTTCTGCAATTTTGCAGATGAGTGATCATATCTGAATTAGACCCTAGAGCAGGAGTGTAAGTTTATTTCAGTATATAATGCACACAAGCTGTAATAGGACAGGTAACTGTAATGTCTTTGAGTTAACAGAAAGAAATGTAATAATAAAAAAGGTACTTGTGTAATAGCACGGTGCATGGCTATGATATGTTTTCAGCGTAGGCTAAGCTACGCTGTCAGCGTAGCCCAACGGTTGCCTAGCGTACTTATCGTAGTGACTCCGCGGCAGCCCAACGGCTGCCTAGCGTAGTTAGTATAGTGACTCCGCCGCAGCTCGGCTCTGTCCCCGGCGTCCATGGCTCTGTCCCTGGCGTCCATGGCAAGCCTAGTGAGCGCCTCTCAGACAGCACTGGCAACTGCCAGATCACCTGCGTTGGCGGACGCCGGAAGAGAGGGGGATCATGTGGGCGCCGGCGGAAAGGCGCTCCATCTGTCTGAGACGCAGCGTGCATGCAACTGAGCAATTTTTATCGCTGTCCATACACGCTGAGCAAAAACACCCAGCGTATATTTATCTTTACAAATCTTAGCCACACAACCTCTCTCCCTTAGGGCGGGATGTATTAAAATACATCGCCGCCCTTCGCCGCCCCCCCCCCCCCGCCGCGATGCTGCCGCATATGTACTAACATATGCGGCTGGCATCGCGGTGCGGTGATGGAGGCCCCCCGCGATACCTGTACACCGGTGTGCGGGGGGTCTACGTCACCTCCCTGCCGCCACGCTCTCCCCTCACGCCGGGGACAGCTATGCATGCTGTCCCCGGCGCTTCCTCCTCCCCCCTGCAGCCGGAAGGATGTCCGGCTGCTTCACTAGGGGGAGGCAGGGCTTACCTTCCGGGATCCAGGAGGACCCTTCAGGAAGGTAAGCCAGAGGGGGGTCGGCGAGGCGGCGGGTTTGCGTCGGTGGGCGGCGAAAAGAAGCCCATAGGCTTCTATAGGGTATCGCCACCCAAAGGTGGCGATACCCTTCAGTGCGGTATCATTTTTGATACATTGAAAAATGCATTTTCCATTTGATACATCTCGCCCTTAATCATCTCTATACTTTATTGGCTCGCTTTCATTCAAAAAAATGTTTCCTCTCTATTTTGAAGGATATCCACAAAAGTGGGGCGATAGATAATGTCAAGATGATACATAATGTGATTTTCAAGGACGCTATATTTATTCCCCAGTGTCATTAAATTCCCCATGACATCCCTTATATTCCCCCAGGGGAATTTCACTGTCCTCTTCATGCAGGGTGGATTACTCCTCCTCAGCATAGTGCTCCGATAGGAACTGAAGTTTGCAATTTTATTCTGTAAATGTTTCCCAGAATGCAATTTACACAGTATTCTGGGACACAAAGGGGTACATTTAAAAATAAGAATTCTATTAAATAGGGGATGTTGCCAGAGCAAACAATCAGAATTTACTTCTTATTTATTTTGCACCTTCTAGAAGTCATTAAAAAAAAATGTTTTCAGAAAAATATCTTTGCACGTGTATACAGTACGTCGTCATCGTCATCAGTGTGTACTGTACATGCACATGTCCTATGGTAGATGCAAAAGTCCAGACAAATATGTGTTTGTGGTGGTCAGTGCTTATGTTCTGAGGGTTTTATTTACTAAGATTCTATTGATGATGGGATTTTGCTATGGGCAACCAATCAGATTCTATCTATTATCTTCTAGAAGGTGCTAAATAAATAAGTAGATTCTGATTGGTTGCCCATAGCAACATCCCGTCTTCAATAGAACTCCCATCTTAGTAAATTTACCCCAAAGTATTATATGGGAAAGGGGGGGGGGGGGGGAGGCACACCAAAGGCTGAATATGACTTTGTCAATAAAAGCCCATCTGGTGACAAACCATCAAATGTAGGCAGTGTTTAAGGGCTGCAAGGCTGGGAGAAAGTGTGTTTCAGTGCGTGAATGTATTTCAGAGAGTACAAGATGTGGAGGAGAAATCCTTTAGGTAACATTGGGAAGAGAGTGATCAGAGGAAGGAGAGGAGGCAATCAAGCCATAAGTTGGGTGACCAATAAATGATGCTAACCCACGTGTTGTGAGGATCCCCAGTCCTTTGAGCATTGAGCTGTATTTTTTAAATTATTATTATATGTGTCAATACTTTAATTGTGATTCCGCTAGGTGGTAGTGGGGGAATAGTTTGCTGGACAGTCTTAAGAGATGTCACATTATTTCACAGCACCCCTAGGCCAAGAGTTTCTTTATGAGATATGCGTTAAAAAAAAATATTAAGTAAATTTAGTTTTTTATGTCACCCATAGGGGTGGTGAAGGAAAGGATTCACTTTTGTTTGTTCAAATATTTTAAGATAGGCAGTCACAAGCACTGGGTAAATGCTGATCGGAGTTCAGAGAAGGATCTGTGACAGCTCCAGTCATGGACAGTGTAAAGACAGAGACATCTCCTTTTCAGAGAAACAAAAATCAGTATGTCAAGGTCTTTTTTATTGGGTACGCAGAACTCTCTTGTGTGTCACTACAGTGATGTTAGCAATTTGCAATGTGATATTAAATTTATGTTTTATTTTCATTGTGCCACCACTTAGAAGATACCAGAGTGCTGCTTATGTACCTTTCCAGGTACTTTATGATCTAATAATTATGTGAACTAACAACTTTGAGCGAAATGATTTTAGCAGTGATTATTCAAAAGCAAAGCAGTGTTACAGTCAGTTTGGAAGCTGAACAAGCCTAGGAATGTTTGAGTTCCAGCTGTTGCTGCAATCCTATGTGTATACCCCTAGGGCAGGGATGGAGAACTTTCAGCCCTAGAGCTGTTGTTGAACTACACATCCCAGCATGCCCTGCAACAATTTTAGCATGGCCAAATAGCAAAACTGTAGCAGGGCATGCTGGGATGTGTAGTTCAACAACAGCAGGAGGGGCAAAGATTTCCCCGCACTGCCCTAGGGGCTGGCTTTTAGGCAGTACCTAAAATACCCTTGTACAACACTTTATTGCTTATATAAGTGGTATATGGTATTTACTATAGGTTGATTTTTAGCAATTATTATTGGTTTAAAATGAATGGCAATAGATCTACATTGATGCTGTGCTTGCAGGACAAAAACACAATTGTACTAACATTTAAAAAAATATATCTGTTAGTAAATGTGTGTTTAAACCACTGTAAACTAACACTGATTAAGGTTGAACATTGATTTGTTATTGATAAAAATCTATGATAATCGACCTTTAGTAAATAGACCAAATGGAATTGCACAGCCACAGGGAAGCGGCGGTGCAATGCCATGTAGTTGAAGTTGAATCGCAGCAGGAGGTGTGTGTAAAGGACCCCATACACTAAGGTCCTAAGGACAAGTCGGACCAGTTTGACCTTGAGAGCCTCATAGCAGCTCCACGGGAGGCTCACATGCAATCTGGCACTTGATGTTCCATTTTTACATGCAATATATTGCATGCGATTTATTGCATGTAATACTCCCGAGGAGCTGCTGTGGCGGCAGGGGGTGGGCAGCAGGGTCCAGGCAGCAGGGTCCCATCTGATTGGCTGAGAGAATTCTCTCAGCCAATCAACGTCTGGCCAGTCATATCAAAATATCTAGCAACCACATCCCGCCCCGCCACCTGGCAAAATGCCGCTACAAGCTCCAAGTGGCTGCTCGGGCGGACCCCGCTGCCCAGCACTATGAGTTGCCCGCTCACCCCACTAGGAGCTGCCCACCCCACGGACCACGCTGCCCGTCCCACGCCGCACAGGGAAAGAGATCCCAGGTCGGGTGGTCGGACACGCGTCGGACCTGAGGGGACATCAAACTGAGACGATTTGGACCAATTTCACGGCCCGATTCGTCGGAATCAGCCCAAATCAGCTCAGTGTAGGGGCACTGTAAGAGATAGGTGACATGTGCATGCAATTTAGTGATCTATGTACATTTGAGGTACAGCCACGGGTCACCACTGCTACCACCAGTAGGCTGAAACTTACTTGGGATGACCGTCGGATTTGGACACCATGGCTAGTAAGTCCGCATCAGTGACGTACTGTATACCTTGGACACTTTAAATCTTCAAAATTGGGGTGACACATCATCATTTTGAAGATGATTCTGAGTGCTCACTCATCCCCCAAATGCCACAGAATGTCATTCATGTTGAGGCTGACGGGGCTGTGAACTATATCACATGACCCATTCTGCACATGCCCAGAACAGGTCTATGCAGCCCCACAGCCTTTAGATTTATACATAAGCCATCAGGTTTACATACAAAACAGATTTAGGCCCATGGTAAGGAATGGATCAAGGTTTATATTACCTGCCTGTCAATGGTTTTCTTTTTTCTTTCTACACTCCATTGAGCATCGGATTTCATCAGCATCAGATCTTTACTACATCTAAAATTCCCTGTCCATTTTTAACATCACTGGAGTCAAATAAAATGAATGAGCATGCATAGATGTGAGCAGAATGTAGTGCGTTCACTAACTGTACAGTCATTAAGTTAACTGACAGAAAATGCCAAGTTTATCACTGACTGTAAAATATGGATTAATAAATCTCATTCATTTCTTATGTGTAAGACACTTCAGCAGTCATGGATTTTCAGGGCTTGTCCTAGCAGTCATTTGTCAATTTTCACACTACATTTTTACAGCTTGAGGTCTTGGAAAAACAGATATATTTTTTTATTGCACATGCTTTGGATCTTATTCATAGTGCCTGCAGATGAATCTTAGTGGTTTACACATTATCCTGACTGTTGTAACAGTTAGGAAACTTGCAAGTGGTTGTATAGCATTCAGAGGCATATGGGTTACCTACACCAATAGAGTGGACAGTAAATTCATTGACATTAAAAGGTCAACATGCAACATGCATATGCACAATGTTGACCCTGTAAATTAGTCAACACAAGCAATAGGTCTATATGGAAAAGGACTTTTTTTGGGGGGGGACGGGGGGGGGATGCAGTAACTAATCAGCAGTAATCAGTCAATGATGTGGTATCTTTGGGTAAGCCACTATCAGATGTGTATAACTGATATATAGATCCACTTAATCAATAATTACGTTTTAAATATCTTACAGATATACAAATAGATGTCATCATGTCACCGGAAACTTTTATTGCTGTAATAGTAGTAGTAGCAGCATCAATAGTAGTAATAATAGTAGCAGTAATAGCAGCAGTAGTAGTGTTAGTAGTAGTAGAAGTAGTAATAATAGTAGTAGTAGCAGCAGAAGAAATAGCAGTAGTAGCAGCAGTAGTACAGTAGTAGTACAGTAGTAGCAGTAATAGTAGTAATAGTAGCAGTAGCAGCATAAGCAGCAGTAGCAATAATAGTTGAATTATTATTACTGTAGAAGTAGCATAGCAGCAGCAGCAGTAATTGTACTAGTTGAAGAAGCAGCAGCACTAGTAGTACTAGCAACAGCAGAAATAAGAACAGTAGTAGTAGTAGCTGCAGTAGTAGTAGCAGTAGCAGTTATAGTAGTAGTAGTAGTAGTAGTAGTAGTAATAATAGTAGTAGTAGCAGCATAAGCAGCAGTAGCAATAATAGTTGAGTAGTAGTAGTAGCAGCAGCAGTAGTAGTAGTAGTTGTACTAGTAGAAGAAGCAGCAGCAGCAACACTAGTAGTACTAGCAACAGCAGAAATAAGAACAGTAGTAGTAGCTGCAGTAGTAGCAACAGTAGTAGAACAAGCAAAAGCATCAGCAGTAGTAATAGTACAGTAGCTGTAGTGGTAGTAGCAACAGTTGTAGTATTAGTAGTATTTCTACTAGTAGAAGCAGCAGTATAGGAGTAGCAGTAGTAGTAGAAATAATAGTAGTAGGAGGAGGAGTAGCATTTGTAGCAGCAGAAGTAGTAGGAGCAGGATAGTAGTTGAAGTAATAGCAGTATAGTAGTAGTAGTAGCAGCAGCAGTAGTAATAGTAGTAGTAGTGGTAACAGTAGTAATGTCATCACCACCATAATAATTTATTTGTATTGCGTATAGGGACTTCATAATACATAGTGTTGTGCATACAGTAGAACATCTGTCATTTACATCATTTGAAGCTTACTTTCACTTTTAAACCGTTCAGATATGGTTGCTGATGCGTTTCATGTTGTTGTTTTTTTGCCGTCCACAATTGTGAGTTTTTGCTAATATGGGTACAAGCTAACATAAGCATAGGGACAACTGCTAAGAGGGCTAATGCAAATTTTAGAATTCACCCCTTGTAATGCAGGGTACAAAATAGATATATTGTACATTATTTATTGTTTCTAAATATTTTTCATTTATTTTGGCATACGAAAAATACAACAGAATGTTACATTTTCCATTTAAGGATGTGTATAGAGCATTGGTTCCCAAACTTTTTTCGATCACACCACCCATGAGTATCAAAAGTGTATTCACAGCACCCCCAAAAGTTTCTCATTGATAAAATCAGGGGAAAAAAGTAATACATTAAGGAAATTGTGTTTTAATAGGTCATCCTTAGGGTCAGTTATGAGGTAATGGACAGGATTCACTTCTGTTTGTCCTCAATTTGCCTATATCATTGGTCAAAAATTATTTTAATTGGTCATGGACCACCAATCCAGGGCACCCCTGCAACTACTCCAAGGCACCCCAGGGTGCCACAGCACACAGTTTGGGAACCACTAGTATAGAGTGTATGATTCAGCTTGGGTTGTTGTTTTGCGAGGATTTGCACAACTACAACCCACGGTGGTAGGCTCCGCAAACACGACTTCAGTCATGCATTACCCCCCCCCAACCCCCCCCCCCTCCCCACAAAATGAAATGTGCTGTATACTCCTCCATTGCCCTACTGCGTCCCTACAATACTGCATCGTCGCCCCTGCAGTGGTCACCGTGTAGTGCCTTAGACTGCAGTTGCAAAACGACCACAGTTTCTGGCCCGTACATGCGCAGATCTTCAAGATCTTCAAAAAATCCCAAACTGAATCGGCCCAGAGGACCTTGTTCAGGTTTGTGCGCAAATTACCACAATTCGAAAATCATGCTTTTCGGCAATCTGCGCATGCGCCAACCAGTCAGGGGGGTCTGTCCTTAATGTATAGCGAAGTCCTCGCACAATAGAGATGAAAATGAAAAATGTTGTATTTCGCGTGGGGAGAGACCCGGCGACTGGGATGGCCTAGCCCTGTGCTTGGTGCCCCCCCCCCCTCGCTACTTAACAGCTGCGAATCCTCACAAAATTCCAACTGATGCTGAATCATGCCCAGAATATTGTTTGACAAGAATATTTGTTGCAATTCACCAAACACGTCTTCCTGTCGCCGAGTGCCATTGTGAATGAGCAGATGCCATTCTTGTAACACAATGAGCCAACAAATTGTAATTCAGAAGCGGCATGTTGTTACTTCTGAAGACATCTGGCCCAGTGCCACCAGCACATGCCTTGGTTCTTTCTCTCAGCATAAAATAATATTTAAACATTCTTCACCCTACTGCATCCTTGTTATGGAGAGTTAATAACCTATGTCTGTCTAAACATGCTTAAAAAAACATTTTCTCTGACAGGAATTACTCAATGTTACCAAACCTTAATTAATTTCTAACACATTTGTAATGTTAATTATGCACTTTACACCAATAAATCATTCTTAAAAAAAACAAAGAATAAAACAGACATATACCAGAAACTGGTCCTTTTTTAGGCTAGAAACAACCCTCGCAGCTACAGAGAAGAGCCCCACATTATCAGTGACTTTCTAAGGGCAGATTTATCATCATCCGCATCTGAGGATGCGAAAGTCATGTGAAAATATCAGCCAGATCTGCAATGAAATAATTGATTACATCACATTGATTTATCAATGATTGCTTGCAAAAAAGCTTTGTCTTCGCGATGATTCTCTGCAGCATTATTGGGGTATTTTTTGTAAAACATACCCCGTCATGTGCCGCCAGCAACATTGCTGCTGCTACCACCATTGCCGGAATGTCCAAATATAAATCCTCACAAGTTGCAGAAAACCTGCTTATACTGAACATTCCCTACAATACTTTAACACAGAATCAGTCATGAAGCAGAACTCAAGGACTGGCAGCCAATCAGGAGCTGCTACAATGGTGGCTACTGATTGGCTGTTAGTCTGCAAGCTCTGAATGGCTCGTGGTTGGGTTCATATGGCATTGTCTCTTTCTGGCTACCACCAAGTGCTGCAGCTGCAATCAGCTGGCGCCACTGACCAACATTGCTGCCAACAGGCCCCCTCTCAGTTTGGGCCTGGGACTCCAGTCCCCACAGTTCCTCCCTGATGTTGTGCCTGAATAGGTTTGGGGCTGATTGAATATATTTAAAACAAAAGCCAACACTTCTATTTGTATTACTATTAACATATCCATAAGTCCCCACTCAGTCTTTTAATAAAGTCCATGTACAGTGTAGTTAAGCTTGAGGGGATAAATCCTACTCACTTCTCTGTTTCTGTGTCATATTGCATATTTTACCAGAGTATTTTACCATGCATCCTAAATGCTTCCAAGACATTGATACTGAGACATGGATGTTCCAAGTGTGGGGGAATAGTTTCTTTCTATCCAGGTATTCTGTCTGGGGAGTGGGAGAACCAGAACTAACCATCTGGAAAATATGTAACCTTTGTATGTCCTATGTATATTATGTCTACCATTACTGTATCTTTTGGAGGCAAAGTGACAAATGTGTTACTGTTGTTAGCAATATAACATTTTTGTCTTTTGTATCATCATATCTCTATCTGCAACATACAGTATCCTAAATGGAGAATATACAATTATAACAAAATACTTTTCCAACAATTGTTTTTCTGTGTAAAGGTGGGTACACACTTGTCCAATCCTTCAGGGATGCAACTTCAGACCAGGCTGTAGACACAATCCTACTGGTGGCGTGATTCACACTTGTACGCTAACCCAATGTTTAGGGTACATGTCCAATGTGGGCGACGGCTCATGTAGAGAATATGTCCTGCATCCTTGGGGGTTAACCGCAAATATTATGTATCCCTGAAATGTATTAAAGGGGACCGCAGCAGGAATCTCAGATCCCTGCTGCGATCCTCCCTGCAGCGCCGCCGGCCGCATCCCCCATAGGTTTCTATGGGGGACGCAAAGCTGCCCGATGTATCAACATCGGGCAGCCCGGCATCGCATCCCTGGGCTATCACCATTCTAATGTGGCGATAGCCCATTGTAGCCTATGGCTACACTTGCTCGGGCAGTGCGGTCAGAAAGGTCGGCGGGGGTCAGCGCATAACCGCGCATGCGCTGACTCCCCGGCTTCCGGGTTAGGGCTTCGCAGGGAAGGGCTCCTGTCGGAGCCCTGTCCCTGCGCCCCCAGAATGATAAATTCCTGCGGTATCAGATGATACCGCAATGCGATGCCCGGCGTTGTCATCACGCCGGGATCGCTATAGAATGATAAATGCGCCCCATAGTATGAACTGTGAAGCTACAATGTGGCATAATTTGTATTGTGGACACTGTGAGCCACATTTGGTTGTAGTTGCTGTATATTATTTATTTATATATATATATATATATATATATATATTTACAGTTTCTTATATAGCGCAGCATATTCCGTTGTGCTTTACAATTGGAGACAACAGTGATTAAACAAACTGGGTAGATACAAACCGACATGGAGGTAGGAGGGCCCTGCTCGCAAGCTTACAATCTAAAGGGATAATAGGAGGGATAAATAAGGATAGAATTCCTTAGCATGGCAGTCCCACCAGATTACAGGACAGTCCTGATGGGATGCAATTACATATGACTGCTACTGGAGGTTATGTGGGGGTCCTGTATATGATAAGCTTGCCTGAAGAGGTGAGTTTTCAGGGAACGCTTGAAATTTTGGAGGCTAGAGGAGAGTCTTAGTGTGTGTGGAAGGGCATTCCATTACGGTGGGTGCTGTCCTGCAAGTGTAAGTGGAAGCGAGTAATGAGTGTGGATGAGAGACGCCGATCTTGTGCAGAGCGGAGAGGTCGGGTTGGGATATATTGTGAGATAAATGAAGAGATATAAGTCGGTGTAGTCAGAGTGATGGCTTTGTAGTAGGATTAATTGTAGTGTTCTCAATAGTGATAGAGATATCAGGTTGGTAACTACTCTTGGCTGGTGGTAATATAATTAATTCTGTTTTGGAAATGTTGAGTTTGAGGTGGTGAGATGACATCCAAGAGGAAATGGCATAAAGACATTCAGAGGCACGGAGCAATACTGAAGTTGACAATTCCAGGGATGATAGATAGATTTGAGTATCATCAGTGTACAGGTGATACTGAAATCTAAAAGAGTTTATTAGTTTTCCAAGTGAGGAGGCATACAGTAGATTGAGAAAAGCAGAGGACCTAAGACTGAGCCTTGTGGTACTCTAACAGACAGAGGTAGTGAGGAGGAGGTAGAATCAGAGAAGCGAACACTGAAAGAGCGATTAAATAGATAGGAAGAGAACCAAGAAAGGGCTGTCTGTGTTCTGAAGACCTAGGGATTGTAGTGTTTGTATGAGAAGAGAGTGGTCGGCAGTATCAAAGGCAGCTGAGAGATCTAGAAGAATAAGTAGTGAGAAATGCTGTATAGTGATAACATCTTATGGTGATGCAGCAGCAGACATTTATTCCATGCTGATGCCATCTGCTGCAGTAGTGATCTGAGCTGCGTCCTAGGATGCACAATCTGATAACTGCAACACCATGGGGTGACTTGCGGCACCGTCTGTGCCTCACAAGCCACCCATCACAGAGGCCAAATAATCTACGTCCTATGACAGAGATTTTGGAATCTTCTCACCCCATAAATGGGTTTTATGGAGAGTATTCAATATGGGATTCCGACTGTCAGAACGTCCCGACAGTCAGAATCCCGGGCAGCTTGCCTGCAACTCGATAGGCGGTATTCAATTGTTCGGTACTGTTTACCTAGAACGGCGCCCACGATCTATATCGCGGGTATCTTGCCGCAAATCGCAGGCATCGCATGCATCTTATGTGTTTGTAATGTTAAATTACCTTCCAATCAACCAGATCAACCCAATGGACCCGATTTTACATAGGGAACAATGTTAAATTCCCTTCCAATCAACCAGATCAACCCAATGACCCCGATTTTACATAGGGAACAATGTTAAATTCCCTTCCAATCAACCAGATCAACCCAATGGCCACGATTTTCATAGGGAACAATGTTAAATTACCTTCCAATCAACCAGATCAACCCAATGGCCACGATTTTACATAGGGAACAATGTTAAATAGCCCCCAGACCACAAATTGAATTGAATAACCACCCTGAAGTGTGAAATGCCCCCCCCCCCCCCCCATTGTTAACGTCACCCCGACAAAACAGATCTGACTTGTTTTATAGTTGGATCTGTTTTGTCGAAATCCGCCTTCAATGCTGTCGGAAATGGCAGCATTGAATAGGTGGCGGGCGGTATTTCCCCTGTCGTAAATAGCGCCCAACACTGAATACCGCCCTTAAGTTCCTCAAGCAGAAAGAAAACTCCTCCTATGTATCTTCCCATAAATGCAGCTTCTTGTGCAGCACAACTCTCCACGTTTATTGTAATTTTTCAATGTCAATGTACAGTAGCGCACCATTCAGCACTGTGTCATAGAAAGGTTGTAAATCTTCCATTTCTCATAGTGTACTGTATACCCCAGGGCTGTTTTTAGAGAAGTTTACATCCCTTAAGGAATGTTTGCAGTTTTTAAAATCAACCAAACGATTATTTATTATTTAGAAAAACTCAAAAATATGCAGCAATGTTTCTTAAAGTTATATTATCAGACATTCAAGAAAATAGGTAAAAAAGCCTCTAAGGTTTAACTGTATATATTTTAGTGTTAGAGAAAGGTAAAGAATATGGGTTCAGTTTTTCTGGCACAGAGACTATGGGCCTGATTCTGGTTAAGTCCCAGAGTGCCCACCCCACAGAAACCACCACTGCCGCCGTATCACCTCAACCATACGAGGGGATGTGTTGTGAAAACACATCAGCTCGTATGTGCCCGCAGCAGGAGAAATCATTCAATGGTTGTCGACCATTGAATAATTTCTCCTGGGCTCGCAAATATAAGTCTGCGTAGACTGACTTATATCTACAGACTCTGGGATGAAGACAGGGCATCACTGCCACATTTACATGGTAACACCCAGCGTTTGCGTGGGGATGCCCATGAAACGTTGGGCGTTCCTATGTCGGAAGGTTGCCACTTCCCACAAAATCAGGGGGATTCTGAGCTGAGGCGTAAAGATGGGCATGTCTGAGGGGTCTGAGTCTGGCATATAATGGGGCCTAATTGAATGCAATGCCCATTTTTGCAGAGGCCGCACCCCGTTTTCAGGAGTGACTGGCTTTGCTGCATGCAGGAATCCAGCTTCTTCTGTTCAGTATGTTGGGGAGTATGGTGGTCACCTGTGTTGATATAGTTTATTGATGAAACAGGTATTTCAACACAAGTGACAGCAGTCATAAATATGGAAGTCCAGGAGCAGAGCATTTTGTACCCGATGAAAGGGGTCATGTTGTTCTGCACTGTGCAGCTGGAATTGTTTGTAAGTTTTATGTACTGTACCCGTGGGAACGTCCCAGAAAAGTGGGACTGTTGGGAGGTATGTTAATATTGAAACACTTGACAGCGGGATACAAATCTATTTAAAGACATGATGGGGGAAATTTACTAATATGAAAAACCTAGTTTTTCGTATTAGTATTTTCCCTACGACTGCATACGACTGTTTCAGCCGTTTGCAAAGTCGTGTTCCGGAGGGGAAATTACAAAGCAGTCATATACCACTGCTTTGTAACCCTCCGATGGCGTATTCATTCGTATTAGCTGGCCATATATACGGCCGCTAATACAGATTTTTCTGGCAGTCTGCACGGATCAGTCAGATCCGTGCAGGCTGCAGTGTGTAAAAAATATAGAAAAAAAAAAAAATAGAAAAAAAAACAGCGTGGGGACCCCCCAAAGCTGAAACCAGCACCAGGCTGAAAGAGCCGGGGCCGGTAATTAAAAATCAGAGAACCCGACAAATAGGGGTTCCCCGATTTTTAACAACCAGCCCCAGGCTCCAGGTCCGGGGCTGGTTCCCAAAATACAGGGGACAAAATGACTAGGGGTCCCCCATATTTTAAGAACCAGCCCCAGGCCAATCCAGCCAGCAGGGTAATGCCACAGCTGGGGGGAGACTTTTTATACAAGTCCCCCCGGCCAAAGCATTCAGCCCTCTGACCAGTCAGCCTGGCCAGGGGTCCTGGGGGAGTGGGGACCCCCCCAATAAAGGGGTCCCCCCCTCCAGGACTTACCTGACCAGGCTGAAGCCTGGTGCTGTCTCCGGTGGCCCTGTGCAGTGGCCACCGGGCTGATCTTGGTGTAAAAAATAGAACAATAAACTATTGTTTTAAACTGTTGAACTATGAGTCCCAGCAAGCCTCCCCTGCAAGCTGGGACCCGGTGAACCACAAGTCCCAGCCTGCGGGGCATTAAAGGGCCCGCTGGGTCTTGTAGTTCCACAGTAAAAAAAATAGTTAAATAAATACACACTGACACCTGAAAAATAAAAGTTTAATACATACATTACACACACACTGATACTTACCTATCTTGATCCCGTAGCCTTGTCCTGGTTCTGGATCATGTCGTCTTTCTTCACCATGTCGATCTTCATGTCGGCGTAGGCGTCAGGTCCGGGTCCGAAGAAATCCAAGGTGGACCCGTGGAAGGAAATCCATGATGGACCTGTGGAAGGAAATCCAACTCACCCAGGTCCTCCATGGAAGTTCTTCTGGCTTGGTCCAACGTTGTCCAGGCATTCTTTCATCTTCTTGCATCTTCTGGCTTCTTTTTCAAGCTGCCGGGCGACTCCGGCAGCTCCCCGACTGTCAGAGCCGCAGAGATGTTTCCTTCCTCCTAGCGGCCAATCAGGAGCCCAGAAAGTTGGCTCCTGATTGTCCAGAATTCATTCTTAGTCCAGACGCCGAGGAGGAAACATCTCTGCGGCTCTGACAGTTGGGGAGCTGCCGGAGTCGCCCGGCAGCTTGAAAAAGAAGCCAGAAGATGCAAGAAGATGGAAGAATGCCTGGACAACGTCGGACCAAGCCAGAAGAACTTCCATGGAGGACCTGGGTGAGTTGGATTTCCTTCCACAGGTCCACCATGGATTTCTTCAGGCCCGGACCTGACGCCGACACCGACATGAAGATCGACATGGTGAAGAAAGACGACATGATCCGGAACCAGGACAAGGCACCGGATCAAGACTCTGGGACCTACCTACAGGATCAAGATAGGTAAGTATCAGTGTGTGTAATGTATGTATTAAACTTTTATTTTTCAGGTGTCAGTGTGTATTTATTTAACTATTTTTTTTACTGTGGAACTACAAGACCCAGCGGGCCCTTTAATGCCCCGCAGGCTGGGACTTGTGGTTCACCAAGTCCCAGCTTGCAGGGGAGGCTTGCTGGGACTCATAGTTCCACAGTTTAAAACAATAGTTTACTGTTCTATTTTTTACACCAAGATCAGCCCGGTGGCCACCACACAGCCCCGGACCGGGGACAGCACCAGGCTTCAGCCTGGTCAGGTAAGTCCTGGAGGGGGGGACCCCTTTATTGGGGGGGTCCCCACTCCCCCAGGACCCCTGGCCAGGCTGACCGGTCAGAGGGCTGAATGCTTTGGCCAGGGGGACTTGTATAAAAAGTCTCCCCCCGGCTGTGGCATTACCCTGCTGGCTGGTTTGGCCTGGGGCTGGTTCTTAAAATACGGGGGACCCCTAGTCATTTTGTCCGCTGTATTTTGGGAACCAGCCCCGGACCTGGAGCCTGGGGCTGGTTGTTAAAAATCGGGGAACCCCTATTTGTCGGGTTCCCTGATTTTTAATTACCAGCCCCAGCTCTCTCAGCCTGGTGCTGGTTACAGCTGTGGGGGGGACCCCACGCTGTTTTTTTTTTATTTTTTTTTATTTTTTTACACTAAAGCCTGCACGGATCTGACTGATCCGTGCAGGCTTAAAGCAAATACGACAGGGAAAGCAAGGTGTATTTTCCTGTCGTATTTGCGTGGGTGTTTTACACCAATTAGCAGCCGTATTACCAATACGGCTGCTTAGTAAATCAGGAACCACCATTCTTTTGAATGGTGATTCCTGTCATATCCTATCGATGGTGTAGACATTCGTATTTGTAAATACAAATACGAATGTCCCATCATAAGGAATACGAATTGATTTACAATCCCGAAAATACAAATGTGTAAAAAATAGGTGTATTTCTGCCTACGAATACACCTATTTTTTACGAATCCATTTTGGTAAATTTCCCCCGATATGTGATGTGTGAGAAAAAAGTTAGACAAAAATAACCATGACTAATGACTAGATGACGAAACTAACAAAGCTGGTAAACATACTAACTAAACCACTTGTCATGTAAGACAAAGGTTATTGTAGGATACCTAGATTTATAAACCTATTTAAAATAGAATTTCACAATGTCTAATCACTGTTTAGCTTTGCCAATGGATGTCAGCTCTTATTTGTCTGTTCCTGTATCTCTAATCTTTTTGTCCTATTCTTATTATCTAATTAAATTTAACCGTAATCTGAAAATATTCCAGTCTTCACTTTGTTTGTGACCTTGTGCTCACTGATTTCCTCAGCATGATTAGTGGGGCAGTGACCTGTTGCTCCTATTGTAGCTACACTGTTGTTCTTTTTGTGAGACACAACTACTAGAACAAAGACTGTGACAGAGGTCAGGCTCCTGGATTCCATAGTATACTATGAACTTGTTGCTTAGTTTGCACTTAGGGTTTGTCATGGGGGAATCTTTTATGTTCAAAAGGAATCCTGTCTGCCCAGTGCTGGACTGCATCATGACGGGACCACAAGGGGGAAATTCAGTGGTAGGGGCCCAGTCTCCACAGAGGGCGTATGCAGCAACCACAGAGGTTTTTTTAATCATTAGAGAGTGCATGGGCTGGGCCCCTTGATGTGTGTTTGTGTGGTAAACATTGTTTGTGCATGCATGAATATGTACCAGATTACTAACTGCAATGCACTGTAGAAAATACACCATAGTTGTGCAGTATAATGTATAACTTAAGTCATAGTTGCCTACCCTCCTACATTATGCAGGAGACTCCCTAAAGAGTCTTGCAATCGCCCTGATTTCACCTATTATCCAGCTTTTACATTTTTGGGACTCATCCACATTTGGATGGAAGTTATTTTATCCTCACAGATGTAGCAGTACACATCCACACTTCTAAATGCTACCTTCACAATCTCTCTGAAATGTGTATTTCAAAAGAAGGAAAGTATGACTCAAGTGCACAGTCAGGAACCTGATCCCCAGCGAAAGTGGAGCCTACTGGGAGATTCCCCTGTGCCCCAATGGACCAGTCCAATGCTGTGCTAGGCCTAATGAGTGAAAACAGGCAGTAAGTGTGCTGGGGCAGCACTGCATTCCCTTGTTACAAATAAGTTTATTCCTTAGAGAAATGTAAACATTTTACCATGTGCTGAACCAATGCTTTGAGTTATTTATATTTAGACAAGAAATGGGACCTTTTATACAGTACCACTTATGCCCCATACACAATGGCAGGTATCCAATGCCACAATTCACCCTGTGCAGCGAATCCTGTTTTGGATTCGCTGCAAAATCGCCAGGTTCCAGAGGGCTGGTGCATTCGCTGCCAGTCCTCACTCACCGCCTATTTAACGCCTTAGGGGCTCGCTGCCCCTGGCGGCGAATTTTAGCCCCCCATCTAATGCTGCAGGGAGCCAGGGGACAGCGGCAGGCAGGGAGATGGAAGCCTCCCTGCCTGCGCCGGACACTGTGGGGGTGAAGGAGGGCTGGCAGGGACACAGGGAGAGCCCCGGGAGAGCTGGCAGGGACTGGGATAGGGAACCTTCAGCTGCTGCACTCACTGGTCCCGCTCCTGCATATTTAATGATCGGGACCAGTGTGCTGTGAATATATGAATATTAGTGTGCGCCCTGCTGGCGAATAAAAAAAAAAGTTAAATCTATATTCATGTGCATGCCCCTTCACAGAGAAAAAAAATTCTGATTTGTTGACACCAAAAATAAAATAAAAGCCCCTTTATTTTAAAAGATCACATTCCACATTCCATCCAAAGATGACAAATGCAAAAAGGTGAATCATGGCGAAAATCACTGGAGAAAGCAGTTCTCCATTTGAGCATTGAATACACTCTCGGCAAATTTGAGTAAAAACCCCATTGAAAACCACTGGCGAATCGCACACAGCGAATTGGCAGACATTCGCTTTTCACTTGCATTAAATTGTCTCCATTGAATAGGGAGAATCGTTTTTTTCAGAGGAAAAATTCCCTGTTAGTCCGGATAAATGCCAGATTCGCTGTAAACTATGGCAAATCTACAGCATTGAATACTGGCCATTGAGTGAGTGAGCAGATTGCACAGTGATGGCGATGACCAGTGTTCTCTTGTGAGAGAACACTGTTCAGATTGCCACAAAGGTGTTAAAGGTGGCACTGTTGCATTTTGCTTAGTGTATTTTAGCCTCCTGCAGCCAAAGCCTTCACCTATAGCAGCCACCTTTCCCAGGAGAATTAGGTCCCCCTGGTACTCGGATGCCCCCAGGTCTCAACAAGGACATGGCTGCAATCAGAGGCTGGGCAAGGCAAGGAAAGCAGGACTGGAGTCATGCAGGGACACAGGAAGAAGGACCAGACACACAAGACAAACAGTACACTGTGCAACTGGCACCGGACCACTGCAGCAGATGGTGCACACTAGCATCACTGTACAGTAGATTTACTGTCTACGTACAGGGTTATTGGACCGCAATGGCCAAGCTGTAGTGTTCACAGTTGCAAATAGCAAGACACACACAGCTGGAATGCAGGAATAACCACAAAATAGTGATTGATATAGGTATCACATAGACGGACAAAAAACCCACAACTTGCTATGGTATCCGCAAAAGCGGCACAGGCGCTAAAGCGACACAAATGGGACAATAACAGGAAAGTGCTGTGGAGCAGATCTGGTATAGACAGGCAAACAGAAAGGAGTAGCCACTAATAGCTACAAAAATAACTAAATACAGAGACCGGGCTGAGGAGCACATACAGTAGCAGAAAAATTTGGCAATAGACTAGCGCTGTATAGAAACCAAATAAAGTGTATCTGGGATATGGTATATAAGAGTCCCCGCTTCAGAAATCTTCCTGGTGCTATATGAGTTTAGACTTACAATTTAATTCTAGCAGGTGTTCACATAAGAGTTTCTTTATATGACTTCAAGGTAGCGGAGAAGTGGCAGGAAATATCAGCATGAAATAGACTTACATTTAGGTTCTGTCTCGCGTGCATAGAAAGGTTTCTTTACCAGCAGAGTCCAGGCGACAGGTAAAACGCAGGTTTATTCATACAAAGACATCCATATAAATCCAAACGATAAGACAAGGTTAAAAAAGTTCATGGAAGCAGGTAGTGGCGAGAGTAGACGATCAGCGGCGGCTGTTCCCTCAGTGACTGGCGTGCTGCAGACTGCGCCGGCAGAGGGGCTCCGTGTGTTGCCGCTTGAGAGGTCAGACTCGCTGCTGCTGCTGGACGCTGGCGGCTAGATCATCAACGCAGTTCGGATATTGTATATCCTTTTTCAAGATGTGCCGCTGTCAGGGCTGGGAGGTGCTTTTAAGGAGGTCCTGTCCAATCACATAATTTCAGGCAAAACCTCACGTATTTGACCTAGCCCGGCTTCAGACATTTAAAATACGTTTCTATCTAAAAATGCTTTGCAGTATGCTTAAAATACATTTTTGAAAGACTTTTAAAATACATTTAAATAATCTTCAATAAAAAGTTTACACAATAAAAAATGACATGATTATAAAAACATGATTATAAAAAACGGGAAGATAAACAATTTGCACAATAAAATGGCATATACATAGCAGCACTAATAATTGCACATATAATAGTAATAGTAATCTGACTGGTATTTAACTCATATGAAGCCGGACATTTGTGAGGGGAAGAGAGCACAAAAAGGAACATGGTTAATATTATACAAAATAACACCATATCCCACCTCCCACCTCATTGTAATTCATATGAGCCATTTATATTCATAATCTGCATTTAACCCTTTAGGAATCATGGTGTTCAAAGAGAAAATGCATTTCATTTCAGTCTTAGCTAACCGTTCTTCAATATCATTTTTTCTCCAGTCAGATTTGCAAAGTTTGATTCCACAGAAGGATTTAAGTCCCCTTATGTCACAATTATGCTTCTCCTTAAAATGTAGTGAAACGCTGTGCAGTTCATAGCCCTTCTTGACATTGCGGGCATGTTCTGCTAGGCGGTCTTTAAGATGTCTACTAGTCCGCCCAACATACTGTGCCCCGCAATGACATTCTAGAAGGTACACAACGTTTTTGGAGTTGCAGGTAATAAACTCATTTAAACTAAAATTTTCATTGTTAGTATTAGACATATATTCAGTTATTTTTGGTGGAGTTTTACATACTTTGCACATAGAACAACTACCGCAGCGGTAGAAACCTTTAGATAAAACCCTGGTGGTTCTTTTAGACACGGCTTGAGCACTCCTAACCAGGATATTTCCAAGGTTATCTGCCCTGCGGTATACAAACTTGGGGCGATGTCCCACATGTTCTTTGAGGATAGGGTCCCTAGTGAGGACTCCCCAATGTTTAGAAATAAGTTTTTCAAGTTGTACATGTTGAGATGTATATCTAGTAATGAAGCGTACCTCTTTGCTTTCTGGTTTTATAATTTTTTCAGTAGGGACAGCATCATGGTTTTTATTATATGCCTCATTTATCCAAATGGGATTATACCCTTTCTGCAGAAAATTTTCTTTCATGGTATCAGCTTGAGTCTCATAGTCACTCATATTAGTGCAATTCTTTCTGAGTCTGTAAAACTGGCTAGAAGGTATACTTTTTATCCAGTTTGCATGGTGATTACTCATGCTGCTTATGTATGAGCAACAATCGGTAGGCTTGGTATAGTTTTTGGTGCAAATTTTTAAGTTATCAACAAAAATAGTCAGATCAAGGAAATTGACTGTAGAGGGGCTGATAGTATATGTCAAGTCAATATTTTGGTCATTATTGTTCAGGTACATACAGAAATCATTTAAAGCATCTTGACCTCCCCTCCAGACGAACAGGAGGTCATCTATATATCTGACCCATAGCACCAGGCTGGCACTCCAGGGGTGGTCGGACCAAACTTGTTGGTCCTCCCACCTTGCCATAAATAAATTAGCATAGCTGGGTGCCAGCCTGGTGCCCATCGCAGTTGCTGCCGTCTGGAGGTAAAAGTCGCCCTCGTACCAAAAGAAATTATTATTCAAAATCATGGAAATGCCCTCCAAGATAAATTCTTTCTCTATACCATCTATATTGGATTTTGCTAGGTGGTGTTCCGTGGCTGCAATTCCATGATGATGCTGAATGATAGTGTAGAGGGCTCTAACGTCAGCGGTGACAAGAAGGTCACCCTCTTCCCATGCCAGTCCGGATAGTTTCTCTATAACAGCTGTTATAGAGAAACTATCCGGACTGGCATGGGAAGAGGGTGACCTTCTTGTCACCGCTGACGTTAGAGCCCTCTACACTATCATTCAGCATCATCATGGAATTGCAGCCACGGAACACCACCTAGCAAAATCCAATATAGATGGTATAGAGAAAGAATTTATCTTGGAGGGCATTTCCATGATTTTGAATAATAATTTCTTTTGGTACGAGGGCGACTTTTACCTCCAGACGGCAGGAACTGCGATGGGCACCAGGCTGGCACCCAGCTATGCTAATTTATTTATGGCAAGGTGGGAGGACCAACAAGTTTGGTCCGACCACCCCTGGAGTGCCAGCCTGGTGCTATGGGTCAGATATATAGATGACCTCCTGTTCGTCTGGAGGGGAGGTCAAGATGCTTTAAATGATTTCTGTATGTACCTGAACAATAATGACCAAAATATTGACTTGACATATACTATCAGCCCCTCTACAGTCAATTTCCTTGATCTGACTATTTTTGTTGATAACTTAAAAATTTGCACCAAAAACTATACCAAGCCTACCGATTGTTGCTCATACATAAGCAGCATGAGTAATCACCATGCAAACTGGATAAAAAGTATACCTTCTAGCCAGTTTTACAGACTCAGAAAGAATTGCACTAATATGAGTGACTATGAGACTCAAGCTGATACCATGAAAGAAAATTTTCTGCAGAAAGGGTATAATCCCATTTGGATAAATGAGGCATATAATAAAAACCATGATGCTGTCCCTACTGAAAAAATTATAAAACCAGAAAGCAAAGAGGTACGCTTCATTACTAGATATACATCTCAACATGTACAACTTGAAAAACTTATTTCTAAACATTGGGGAGTCCTCACTAGGGACCCTATCCTCAAAGAACATGTGGGACATCGCCCCAAGTTTGTATACCGCAGGGCAGATAACCTTGGAAATATCCTGGTTAGGAG
Organism: Crinia signifera; assembly: GCF_055691185.1. Taxonomy (NCBI): domain Eukaryota; kingdom Metazoa; phylum Chordata; class Amphibia; order Anura; family Myobatrachidae; genus Crinia; species Crinia signifera. Next base: position 99,164,851 of record NC_139221.1, on the reverse strand, counting down.
TGCTCAAGCCGTGTCTAAAAGAACCACCAGGGTTTTATCTAAAGGTTTCTACCGCTGCGGTAGTTGTTCTATGTGCAAAGTATGTAAAACTCCACCAAAAATAACTGAATATATGTCTAATACTAACAATGAAAATTTTAGTATAAATGAGTTTATTACATGCAACTCCAAAAACGTTGTGTACCTTCTAGAATGTCATTGCGGGGCACAGTATGTTGGGCGGACTAGTAGACATCTTAAAGACCGCCTAGCAGAACATGCCCGCAATGTCAAGAAGGGCTATGAACTGCACAGCGTTTCACTACATTTTAAGGAGAAGCATAATTGTGACATAAGGGGACTTAAATCCTTCTGTGGAATCAAACTTTGCAAATCTGACTGGAGAAAAAATGATATTGAAGAACGGTTAGCTAAGACTGAAATGAAATGCATTTTCTCTTTGAACACCATGATTCCTAAAGGGTTAAATGCAGATTATGAATATAAATGGCTCATATGAATTACAATGAGGTGGGAGGTGGGATATGGTGTTATTTTGTATAATATTAACCATGTTCCTTTTTGTGCTCTCTTCCCCTCACAAATGTCCGGCTTCATATGAGTTAAATACCAGTCAGATTACTATTACTATTATATGTGCAATTATTAGTGCTGCTATGTATATGCCATTTTATTGTGCAAATTGTTTATCTTCCCGTTTTTTATAATCATGTTTTTATAATCATGTCATTTTTTATTGTGTAAACTTTTTATTGAAGATTATTTAAATGTATTTTAAAAGTCTTTCAAAAATGTATTTTAAGCATACTGCAAAGCATTTTTAGATAGAAACGTATTTTAAATGTCTGAAGCCGGGCTAGGTCAAATACGTGAGGTTTTGCCTGAAATTATGTGATTGGACAGGACCTCCTTAAAAGCACCTCCCAGCCCTGACAGCGGCACATCTTGAAAAAGGATATACAATATCCGAACTGCGTTGATGATCTAGCCGCCAGCGTCCAGCAGCAGCAGCGAGTCTGACCTCTCAAGCGGCAACACACGGAGCCCCTCTGCCGGCGCAGTCTGCAGCACGCCAGTCACTGAGGGAACAGCCGCCGCTGATCGTCTACTCTCGCCACTACCTGCTTCCATGAACTTTTTTAACCTTGTCTTATCGTTTGGATTTATATGGATGTCTTTGTATTAATAAACCTGCGTTTTACCTGTCGCCTGGACTCTGCTGGTAAAGAAACCTTTCTATGCACGCGAGACAGAACCTAAATGTAAGTCTATTTCATGCTGATATTTCCTGCCACTTCTCCGCTACCTTGAAGTCATATAAAGAAACTCTTATGTGAACACCTGCTAGAATTAAATTGTAAGTCTAAACTCATATAGCACCAGGAAGATTTCTGAAGCGGGGACTCTTATATACCATATCCCAGATACACTTTATTTGGTTTCTATACAGCGCTAGTCTATTGCCAAATTTTTCTGTTTACTCTGTATGTATTTGGGTTTGGGCGTTAACCCATTGCAATAGACCAGCAGCTCACTCAGTCCAGCGCTGGGTACACACAAAATTCTTTGTTCTTCCACATACAGTAGCAGTCAGGACACAAACTGAAGCTCTTAGTAGAACAAATACATGCTGGAGAATACAGGATCAGTTTGAGATAGACAGGTATACACAAACTGTTCGGGGTCATCAGGCTTTGTCAGGATACACTGAGTCAGTATACCGGATCACACAGGATTGGTCAATATGCACCCAGACAGGACCAAAGTTTGTATGGATATAACCAGCATTGAGACTAGGGCAGGCTGGGTAATATAGGGATCAAGTCCCAATCAGGATGGCTGGGAAAGGACAAGCCTCCTGATACACAGATTAACTGCAGCTGGACAACCAAACACACAGAGAAAATGGCCTAATTATGTAGCAGCTGAGACTGGACAGGCCACACATACATGAATCAGGCTGCAGTTACCCGGACCCACCGGAGGCAGCTCGTAGTAGTGACTCACTAGAAGTAATGGCCTAATTATGTGACATGTGAGGCTGCACACATACAGGAGTCAGGCTGCAGTTACACAGGCCCACCAGAGGCAGCTTGTAACACACTAGAAGCATACTGCAAGCAGTATAAATCTAGTCAGGCATTGCCGTTGCTGCAGAGAATATTTGAACATTCAAATCAGTCTCTGCCCCAGTAGAGCTTACATATGTTCCCAACCACATGTACATGCACACACAGACATTCTAGAGTTAATTTGTTGGGAGTCAATTAGCCTATCCATATTTTTGGATTGTGGGAGGAAACCGGAGTACCCAGAGGAAACCCACACATGTACGGGGAGAATATACAAACTCCGCACAGTTAGAGCCATGGTGGGAATCAAACCCATGACCTCAGTGTTGTGAGGCAGTAATGCTAACCATTACAACATCTGTACTGCCCCACACGAGTATACATGATTTGTGCCTCATTTCTAAGTGATCTAGTCAGATCGCGTAGAAATACCCCTCATATACCCCATACAGTATGTATGCCAATTAAAATGTAATTAAAAGCAAGAGTTTTAGACACAGCGGTCTGGCTGGAGCGGCTGCACTCTCACCCACAAACGACGCTAGGCCACTCCCCTGCGCGTTTCATCACGGAGACTTTGTCAAATCTACCTCTGACGAAGTCTCCATGTCGAAACGTGTAGGGACATGGCCTAGCGTTGTTCCTGGGTGAGAATGCAGCCACTCCAGCCAGACCGCTGTGTCTGAGACTCTTGCTATTAATGCCACGGTTGTCTAAACCCGCAGGAATTGGTACGTAATTCATTAAGTTAAGTGAACACCGGGAGCAGCCGATCCCTGAACTGTGATTTCAAGTGCATTTGATGTTATCATTGTCTGGGACCAGTTGGGTTACCTATAATTACAGCTAAGGATTTGCGCACTATTGTTCTTTTTCTATATATATATATATATATATATATATATATATATATATATATATATATATATATATATATATATATATACACACACACACACACACACAGATCCAGAAAGAAGGCACTTCAAACCCAATATCCATAGCAGCATAGTTGTATTGAAAGACCGAGTACTTTTGGGGACTATGCCCCGGCCTCAGGGTACACATCAATATCAAAATACAGCAGAGGGAACCAATATGTTTGTTATATACCATATTAACAAAGTTTGTAACATCCCAATTAATTCACCCGCCCTAAGCAGAATAAAATATCCTAGAACCGCACACACAACCTTTGATTGAATTGCCTTATGTTGTAGTAATATTTCCCATTAACAATCGAGAGAAGTAGAGATCATGTGGAATGTAGGATAAAAGATAAAATAAGGGGAAATGTGAGGGGCACACATTCACAACCTTACTATGGGCAGTATTCAATGCTCTTTCGCGAGCTGTGACGGTAAGCAGTGCTGATTGGTCGCCGGCACAGCTCGCGGGTCAGTATTCAACTGACCCCTGCACACACCATTTCTAACTCACTGGGTTTTTACAGCAAGATGGAAACGGCGTGTGTGGCTGCCAAAACAGCGAGAGTCACAACTAAATGCAGCCGGCTCCCTGTATTAGTCGCAAGCCTCACCGTTTTCTGACAGCGAGGATTCCCCTGGAACATTGAATAGGTTGAGCGGCCGGCGCAGGGTTTAAATGCAAGGGTGGCTTGTTTGGATCTGCCCTCTGCTAGATTGTATTGCAGGGGCTGCAAGACATGATTCAGCGCAAATGGTGTCATTGTGTCTCACTTGAACCGCCCTGCTGTGGGTAGCTGGGGTAGGGGTGCTAGGGGCTGCCAGGAAAGCCGGATACCTGCCTTCCTTTCCGGGCCTCCTGGCCTTTCTGGAAGGGTAGGTAATTATAACTAAAACCTATGGAGACTGCACTGTTATTAGAGAAAAGAAAAGGCAGATAAATCACTGTACACATAGTACAGAACAATACAAGTGCTCTATTCCTGTATAGCATATTCACTGGATGAATGATGGAGATTTCCAGTAATAATTAAAACTGCACAGGTATGTACAAAGCTTGTATAAATACCGTTAAACACAATTAATTTTGGACATCGCAGACACAACATGTCAGTCTAAGTTTATACCACATTGTCGGGAAACTGTACGATCAGCAAGTAGAACAAATTAAAATAAAGATTTTCTGTCTGAAGGGAGGGAATGCGGAGAAAGGAAAAGGAAGATAACAAATGCACAAATGCTAGAGTGATAATAAAACTGTCAGATGCCCACATTATGGTCCCTGAAGTAATGGAATTATGTCTTCATATTGTTGTTTTAGCTTTGCATGTCTTGCTGACTGAGGAATCCAGTAAGAAAGACAAACATTTTATATAATATATACATTTAAAGAGCAAGTAATCCCACCCATGAACACTAATATACCAACAACTGGATGTTAATGAGCCCTTTGGTCAGTATTCCTAACATATATGTAGTGTTTAAGTACCATGTATATTATCTGTTCCGATTATTTGTATAACAACAACCAATATAGGGAACATCGGAAGCCAAATCGCATGCTTTTTTAGGGCTTGCGAGCCCGATGCGCTGCTGATGCGCGCTCCCGTGTGAGCGCAAATCGGCAGCCAGATAGAGGGCAGGCAAGACTATATAGTGCAGATCTGCACTATATAGTGTAAATTGTGCCCCTCTAGCATGCCGTGCGATGCGAGTCCCGATGCCATCTGATCACATCGGGACTCACATCTCACGGCATATCCTGCCATGTGTACACACCTTTAATGTACTACTGAATACTTGCCTCACCTGTGGCTCATGCCTGGTCATCAGCAGGGACACGTGGAGCAGGGGATGAACAGGATCCTATACAGCCTATTCTAAGAAGCAGAGGAGGTGTGACCAGTGCTGTGTGGGTGCGGTGAGAGACATGTCGGTTTGAATACCTCCTACACTATCAACCCCAATGTCTCTGGAGATAAGTAAAAGCAATTTGATGCAATTTGCTGTGCTTTATAATAAACTGTTAATAAAATAAATGATGCAAAAAGAAAAGTGTGACCTTGGTGCATTCAATCAGCAGCTGTTGAAGGGGGGGGGGGGGGTGTTTGTATTAATTCCCCAAGTGTATAGTGAAACAAAAAAGGAAACAATGTAGAACAGCGCTTGTGCTATACTGAGGCATAAACAAAGTCTTAATATAAGAATACACATATAATGATTGCATGCATCAAGTATCAAATAAAATTTAAAAAAATGAGCTTTAGTTAATAATATACTGCACCTCCACAGGGTCTGATCAAGATATATAGTTTAAGTAGATGTACTGGAGGCGTCCCGTTTTAGGTGTTCTGGTCCGGAAACAAAGTAGTGCATATTCTCCTGGATGTGCAGTCAGAGGCCCAATAGATGGTAATATTAGTGTGAGTGTGTGCGTGGGGGGGGGGGGGGGGTAGGCTGCAGGGAGGGAGGTTTACAGTTAGGCACTTAGATGGCGGAAGGGTTAGGCTGCGGTATGGAGGGTTAGGTTTAGGCAGTGGGGTGCGGGGGTTATAATTAGGCTCTATCGGGAGGGTTAGGGTCAGGCTGCAGGGGTGTAGTGTTATGTTTAGGATGCTACTAGAAGAGAGGGAGGGGGGGGCAGAGGGAGAGTAAGTACCTGACCCCTGTCGGGATTTCCTCCTTTGGGATAGCCATCCACATTTCTTTATTTACGGTTCCTTATATAGCGCAGTACCATATGTACCACATGTGGGTGATAATGGGGTAAGGCAGACATTCCCAACCACGGTCCTCAAGGCACACCAACAGTGCAGGTTTTAGTGATATCCAGGCTTCAGCACAGATGGTTTAATCAGAATCCCTCAGATACTAATTAAGTCACCTGTGCTCAAGCCTGGATATCTACAAAACCTGCACTGTTGGTGTGCCTTCAGGACCGTGGTTGGGAATGCCTGGGGTAAGGAGTGTGGTTAGAAAAACATGGGGGTGTCGTGACCATTTTGTATGCAGTTTCTCTGGTGCTCACGTCTCATGAGTTCCAATGGCCATTCAGTAGCCATGCTGTTACTCAGAAGGCCAATAATCTGCTGATCTGTATCCATTGCTGCGTCTTTGTACGCTGTCACCGTACATTGTCTTTTCTGCGTCTTTGTACTCTCTCACTTTGCAAAGCTGTCAGTGGGCGTCTCTGTGCAAATCCCGGTGGCTGCGACATTTGCACACTTTAACACAGTATGTGCATAGAAAGATGCAGCAGCAGCATTGCTGTACCTACCTGACTCAGGACCATTGTTACTTATAGTTCCACAAGTGTTTCTCCCATAGTAAATGGGTGAGTAGTTTCTCCAAACTCATAATAAATAAAAATCCCATCAATTTCCTTATAGTAAATAAAAATATCTCCACCATTGCTAGAAATTATAATAATAATAATAATAATAATAATAGAATTGTCCCCAGTGTTCCGTGATAGAATGAATAGTTATTATGGCTCTATGCGGCAAAAGCAAATCAGGTTCACAGGTGGTGCGCGCACAGGTGAAGCCACAAACAAATTGGAACCCACACCAGCTCTGTACCTCCACAGAATCACACAAATGTATGATAAGTGAAAATGTTCTCCAATGTCTAGTACAGGCTTTCCCAACCACGGTCCTCAAGGCACACCAACCGTGCAGGTTTTAGTGATATCCAGGCTGGGGCACAGGTGACTTAATTAGTATCTGAGTGAATGTGATTAAACCATCTGTGCTGAAGCCTGGATATCACTAAAACCTGCACTGTTGGTGTGCCTTGAGGACCGTGGTTGGGAATGCTTGGTCTAATAGATAGGGCTAAGTATGATAACCAACCTTAGGTCAGAACCCTATATGCACGTAAAGGTTTCTTTCTGAATAGGTAGATGTCTTCCCTCTCAACCAAATGGAAAGAACTTGCTCTCTACTGCTGCCGTGATATGTGGTATCCGCAAACACTGACCTTATTGAGGTGCCCTACGTCCACATCAAGGTATCTTTGGTAATCTGTATGGTCACAATCGACACCACACTACAGATGGACCACCACTCCACAGGCCCCTCAAATCAAGGACTTACCTATGAGCAGTGCCCTATGTGCCACCAAAGGTTTTGTTTTACGTGTTCACAATATTATTTTGTAGATGAAGGTTCATACCCAAAAGACGTCCAAAAAAATATATTTATTGGTGTACCATGAAAAAAATTAAAATCTTCCACTCTGCCACACTATAAGGAAGATTTGAAGTGTATGAGCAGGATTGTTTATCTCTGCTGTAGCTCAGTGTAACTGCATACTTGCAAACTGAAAACAGAAGGAAGTAAATTATATTGTATTTATTGCATTTGAGATCTCGGGAGGAAAACACCGTGCAAAACTAGGAACATTGAAGGGGCAGAATTTCAGGATTTATTTTAAAACTAAATGATAACTACCTTGAATGGACTATTGCCACATCTGCTATAGTCAGACCACAATGCTCCGTTCACACTTCTTTCTGGAAACAGGCTTAGCGGATCCCCTATGACATTCCCATTCATGATTCTGAATGCCCTATTTACCAGGTTCTCAGTGGATGTACTGGACCCACACTGCTCTGTTCTCTCAAAATTCCTGCATAATTGGGAATCGAATGGTCACAAAAACCAGCTTTACATAACTGTGAGACGGCAGAACAAGGCACATTATATCAGGAATAGGCAAATCAGATGTGGTAAATGGCACTTTAAAATTAAATATAGTAAGCATTCATTGTTTCATTTTAATTCCTTCAGAGTATCTAAATTTAAAATATTAAAACAAAACACAAAAAAATCTCTTAAACGTTTGTGTTTGATGTTTATGTTTCCTTTAAAACAAAAATGTGATAACAGTGAAAACATACAGCCTTGTTGAACAGTACACCACAATGGAATAAGCAATATTGCAACTTGCAACAACATTGATGAGGTGGGTTTGGGTTTAATAATGGGTTTTGTTTTCATAAATATCCTATATGTGGCCCTAGTGTGCACGTTGACCAAACCACAGGCTTCATAATAGAAGGAGCACCTACTTGATTTTGGAGCCTCCTTTTTATGAGATTATTTTTTAGGCACCATGTAGGTTTCTAGGCACCATAAGATGCTAAAAGTTAGGAACCCCCCCACAAGTGACCCCATTTTGCAAACTACACCCCTCAGGGAATTCATCTAGGGGTATAGTGTACATTTCAAACCCCCAGGGGTTTCACCAATTGTGGTACAACTGGGCAGTGAAAATGAAAAATTAAATTTTTTACACAAAAATGCAGTTCTGGCTCAAAATTTTTCATTTTCAGAAGGTATGAAGGAGAAAAAGCACCCCAAAATCTGTGCCCCAATTTCTCCCGAGTACGGCAATGCCTCACATGTGACCAAAAAATACCATTTGGGTGCATGGCAGGACTCAGAAAGGAAGGAGTGATTTTTGGATTTTGCAGCTCAGATTCTGGTGGAATGTTGGTGGGTGCTATGTCGCATTAGCAAGACCCCCCAAGCACCAATACAGTGGAACCCCCCCACAAGTGACCCCATTTTGCAAACTACACCCCTCAGGGAATTCATCTAGGGGTATAGTGTACATTTCAAACCCCCAGGGGTTTCACCAATTTTGATACAACTGGGCAGTGGAAATGAAAAATTACATTTTTTTACACAAAAATGCAGTTCTGGCTCAAAATTTTTCATTTTCAGAAGGTATGAAGGAGAAAAAGCACCCCAAAATCTGTGCCCCAATTTCTCCCGAGTATGGCAATGCCTCATATGTGACCAAAAAATACCAGTTGGGTGCATGGCAGGACTCAGAAGGGAAGGAGTGATTTTTGGTGGTGGAATGTTGGTGGGTGCTATGTGGCATTAGCAAGACCCCCCAAGCACCAATACAGTGGAACCCCCCCACAAGTGACCCCATTTTGCAAACTACACCCCTCAGGGAATTCATCTAGGGGTATAGTGTACATTTCAAACCCCCAGGGGTTTCACCAATTTTGATACAACTGGGCAGTGAAAATGAAAAATTACATTTTTTTACACAAAAATGCAGTTCTGGCTCAAAATTTTTCATTTTCAGAAGGTATGAAGGAGAAAAAGCACCCCAAAATCTGTGCCCCAATTTCTCCCGAGTACGGCAATGCCTCACATGTGACCAAAAAATACCATTTGGGTGCATGGCAGGACTCAGAAGGGAAGGAGTGATTTTTGGATTTTGCAGCTCAGATTCTGGTGGAATTTTGGTGGGTGCTATGTCGCATTAGCAAGACCCCCCAAGCACCAATACAGTGGAACCCCCCACAAGTGACCCCATTTTGCAAACTACACCCCTCAGGGAATTCATCTAGGGGTATAGTGTACATTTCAAACCCCCAGGGGTTTCACCAATTTTGATACAACTGGTGAGTGAAAATGAAAAATTACATTTTTTTACACAAAAATGCAGTTCTGGCTCAAAATTTTTCATTTTCAGAAGGTATGAAGGAGAAAAAGCACCCCAAAATCTGTGCCCCAATTTCTCCCGAGTACGGCAATGCCTCACATGTGACCAAAAAATACCATTTGGGTGCATGGCAGGACTCAGAAAGGAAGGAGTGATTTTTGGATTTTGCAGCTCAGATTCTGGTGGAATGTTGGTGGGTGCTATGTTGCATTAGCAAGACCCCCCAAGCACCAATACAGTGGAACCCCCCCACAAGTGACCCCATTTTGCAAACTACACCCCTCAGGGAATTCATCTAGGGGTATAGTGTACATTTCAAACCCCCAGGGGTTTCACCAATTTTGATACAACTGGGCAGTGAAAATGAAAAATTACATTTTTTTACACAAAAATGCAGTTCTGGCTCAAAATTTTTAATTTTCACAAGGAATGAAGGAGACAAAGCACCCCAAAATCTGTGCCCCAATTTCTCCCGAGTATGGCAATGCCTCATATGTGACCAAAAAATACCAGTTGGGTGCATGGCAGGACTCAGAAGGGAAGGAGTGATTTTTGGTGGTGGAATGTTGGTGGGTGCTATGTCGCATTAGCAAGACCCCCAAAGCACCAATACAGTGGAACCCCCCCACAAGTGACCCCATTTTGCAAACTACACCCCTCAGGGAATTCATCTATGGGTATAGTGTACATTTCAAACCCCCAGGGGTTTCACCAATTTTGATACAACTGGGCAGTGAAAATGAAAAATTACATTTTTTTACACAAAAATGCAGTTCTGGCTCAAAATTTTTCATTTTTAGAAGGTATGAAGGAGAAAAAGCACCCCAAAATCTGTGCCCCAATTTCTCCCGAGTACGGCAATGCCTCACATGTGACCAAAAAATACCAGTTGGGTGCATGGCAGGACTCAGAAGGGAAGGAGTGATTTTTGGATTTTGCAGCTCAGATTCTGGTGGAATTTTGGTGGGTGCTATGTCGCATTAGCAAGACCCCCCAAGCACCAATACAGTGGAACCCCCCCACAAGTGACCCCATTTTGCAAACTACACCCCTCAGGGAATTTATTTAGGGGTATAGTGTACATTTCAAACCCCCAGGGGTTTCACCAATTTTGATACAACTGGTGAGTGAAAATGAAAAATTACATTTTTTACACAAAAATGCAGTTCTGGCTCAAAATTTTTCATTTTCAGAAGGTATGAAGGAGAAAAAGCACCCCAAAATCTGTGCCCCAATTTCTCCCGAGTACGGCAATGCCTCACATGTGACCAAAAAATACCATTTGGGTGCATGGCAGGACTCAGAAAGGAAGGAGTGATTTTTGGATTTTGCAGCTCAGATTCTGGTGGAATGTTGGTGGGTGCTATGTTGCATTAGCAAGACCCCCCAAGCACCAATACAGTGGAACCCCCCCACAAGTGACCCCATTTTGCAAACTACACCCCTCAGGGAATTCATCTAGGGGTATAGTGTACATTTCAAACCCCCAGGGGTTTCACCAATTTTGATACAACTGGGCAGTGAAAATGAAAAATTACATTTTTTTACACAAAAATGCAGTTCTGGCTCAAAATTTTTCATTTTCACAAGGAATGAAGGAGACAAAGCACCCCAAAATCTGTGCCCCAATTTCTCCCGAGTATGGCAATGCCTCATATGTGACCAAAAAATACCAGTTGGGTGCATGGCAGGACTCAGAAGGGAAGGAGTGATTTTTGGTGGTGGAATGTTGGTGGGTGCTATGTCGCATTAGCAAGACCCCCAAAGCACCAATACAGTGGAACCCCCCCACAAGTGACCCCATTTTGCAAACTACACCCCTCAGGGAATTCATCTAGGGGTATAGTGTACATTTCAAACCCCCAGGGGTTTCACCAATTTTGATACAACTGGTGAGTGAAAATGAAAAATTACATTTTTTTACACAAAAATGCAGTTCTGGCTCAAAATTTTTCATTTTCAGAAGGTATGAAGGAGAAAAAGCACCCCTAAATCTGTGCCCCAATTTCTCCCGAGTACGGCAATGCCTCATGTGTGACCAAAAAGTGTCAGGACTCAGAAGGGAAGGAGTGATATTTGGATTTTGCAGCACAAATTCTGGTGGAATGTTGGTGGGTGCTATGTCGCATTAGCAAGACCCCCCAAGCACCAATACAGTGGAACCCCCCCACAAGTGACCCCATTTTGCAAACTACACCCCTCAGGGAATTCATCTAGGGGTATAGTGTACATTTCAAACCCCCAGGGGTTTCACCAATTTTGATACAACTGGGCAGTGAAAATGAAAAATTACATTTTTTTACACAAAAATGCAGTTCTGGCTCAAAATTTTTCATTTTCAGAAGGTATGAAGGAGAAAAAGCACCCCAAAATCTGTGCCCCAATTTCTCCCGAGTACGGCAATGCCTCACATGTGACCAAAAAATACCAGTTGGGTGCATGGCAGGACTCAGAAGGGAAGGAGTGATTTTTGGATTTTGCGGCTCAGATTCTGGTGGAATGAATGGTGGGTGCTATGTGGCATTAGCAAGACCCCCGAAGCACGGTGAAATGATGAACCTAAAAATCCATAAATGTGTGGTATATTTTAAAACACTCCTTTATACATAGGCCGGGTTTGTCGGGGCAAGTGTCACACTGGAAAATAGTTTGCTTTCTTATTCCCTTTTTATAGCAAACTTTGCACCTTTTTTGTGTCCTGCCCTTTTTTCCAGTGGAGGGGATTTCATCAGGAAAATGCTGCCCTGGTACAATACGGGGGCCAGTACTAGAAGTACTGGGGCCCTCTGCCTGCTGGTTCCCAAATACTAGGCCCTTTATGACTTCCTCTTGAAAGTGCATAAATGTCCCCCTCTGGCCGGTAGAACGGAATAGCACGTAAGCGTTATACAGTGCCATCTGGATGGTATACACGGCCAGCTTCTTGTACCAGATTTTTGTTTTCCGCAGGGCACTGTACGGCTTCAGTACCTGATCTGAAAGATCCACTCCGCCCATGTACCTATTGTAATCCAGGATACAATTAGGTTTGGAGGTGTGGGTACTGGTACCTCGTACAGGGACGGAGGTGGTACTGTCTCCGTGAATTGTTGTCAGTATAAGGACATCCCTCTTGTCCTTATATTTGACCAACAACATATTTTCGGTGCATATTCCCCTGCTTTCACCCCTTCTCATTACTTGGGCAATGTGCGTTTTTGGGAGGCCTCTTTGGTTCTTGCGCACAGTACCGCAAGCTGCTGTACCTCTTGAACCAAGGGCCTTAAACAGGGGGATGCTGGTGTAAAAGTTATCCACATAGAGGTGATAACCTTTATCCAGGAAGGGGTGCACTAAATCCCAGACAATTTTTCCACTAACACCTACGAGGGAGGGGGGGCATTCTGGCGGTTCAATTCTTGAATCCTTCCCTTCATATACCCTAAACCTGTGGGTGTACCCTGAGGTGCTTTCACACAGCTTATACATTTTTATGCCATACCTTGCCCTCTTACTGGGAAGGTACTGGCGGAATTTAACCCTTCCTTTAAAATGTATAAGGGACTCGTCTATGCAAATGAATTTATCTGGGATGTACATCTCTTCAAATTTGGCACTGAAATGATCAATGACCGGCCTGACTTTGAATAGCCGGTCAAAGGTGGGATCATGTCTGGGTGGGCACTGTGCATTATCGTTGTAATGCAAAAATTTAAGGATCGTCTCAAATCGAGCCCGGGGCATGGCCATACGGTAAAATGGGGTGCTGTACAGAACATCTGTACTCCAATATTGCCTAATTTCTGGCTTTTTTACTATGCCCATATGAAACACCAGACCCCAAAACGTCATCATCTCTACTGCATCTACAGGGGTCCACCTAGCAAATGATGACGTGGGGTTTTGAGCAATAAACTGCTGGGCATATAAATTAGTTTGGTCCACAATTAAATTTATAAAATCATCAGAGAAAAATAATTTGAAAAAGTCAATTTCTCTGAGACCTGTGGAATCAAATTGGATTCCTGGCATGGCCAAAAACTCAGGAACCTGGGGCTCAAAATTGTCTGGTGGTGGGGTCCATACGAGATCAATTATTGGGGGGGGGGTCTCAGCTGCTCTACGGGGGCGTCTTTGAGGGGGTCCCTCATCACTAGAGGAGGAAGATGAGGTTAAGATGAATCCTTCAAATTCCCCGCTTGCCTCACTGGCTGTGTCAGAATCAGAGGCAAGCATGGCATATGCCTCCTCCGCTGAATACATTCTTCTGGATGACTGGGATGACATTTGGGATGACATTTGGGATGCCATTTTTATTTTTGTGTTACTGGTAGTGAAATGTTTCAACACGTGTATAGTGTAGGGGGGGGGTACAAACTTTATTTCAACCCGGGGGGTATGTAGTGTGTAGTGTGTAGTGTGTATGTAGTGTAGAAAAAAAAAAATACTTTATACAGGAATTTGAACCCAATTAAAAAAAAAAAAAAATTGAAGGGGTTAAAAAAAAAAAAAAAAAGGCCCTGCGCCAAAAATTGAGCACAGATGTTGGTCAGTAACGTCCGTCACTGAACAGCGCTCAAAGGCAACAGGAATTTGATCAAAAAAAAAAATAAATAGATCAACCCTGTGCCGAAAAAGATGATCAGTGATGTACGTCACTGATCAGCGCACAGTGGCCACAGGACACCCACAAAATCACAGTGTGTGTAAAAAAAAAATTAAAAAAAGACCCACAGCAGCCTCAAAAAAAAAAAAAGGTGATCAGTGATGCAACACTGATTACCAGTGAGGGGCAGCAGGTGCACAACCTTTGGTGCAACTGACAGTGCAACTGGCAGCAACTGACAGGTATATATAAAAAAAAAAAACCTCTGCGCCCCCAAAAAGTTGCTGATCACCTCAGATATAGTGATCAGCACAAAAGGCGGGGGTAGCAGACACAAAATATACACTCTCTATCACTCTCTGTCACTATCTCTCTCTATCTCTCTCTATCTCTCACTATCTATCACTATCTATCACTATCTATCACTATCTATCACTATCTATCACACTGCAGCAGCAGCACTGACAGTTATATGTATAAAAAAAAACCTGCACCCCCAAAAAAGGGGGGTAGCAGACACAAAATATACACTCTCTATCACTCTCTGTCACTATCTCTCTCTATCTCTCTATCTCTCACTATCTATCACTATCTATCACTATGACACTGCAGCAGCAGCACTGACAGTTATATATATAAAAAAAAAACCTGCACCCCCAAAAAGGGGGGGTAGCAGACACAAATCTCTCTATCTCTCACTATCTATCACTATCTCTCACTATCTATCACTATCTATCACTATGACACTGCAGCAGCAGCAGTGACAGTTATTTATATATAAAAAAACCCTGCACCCCCAAAAAGGGGGGGTAGCAGACACAAAATATAGCTCTCTCTGTCACTATCTCTCTATCTCTCTCTATCTCTCTCTCTATCTCTCTATCTCTCTATCACACTGCAGCAGCAGCAGGAAGTCCCAAGAAGTCAGATCCAGGAAGCGTCCAGCACGCTACAAGCAGTGATCAAGTGATCAGGTAAGGTATTTGCAAGGATCAGGTAAGTATTAGCAAGGATCAGGTCAGTATCACGGCAGATAGGCACGGTGACCGCTCTGCACGCTATTCCAGACCGGAATGGCGTCTGCAGCGCAGTCACCGGTAGTTTAAATGTCGCGCCTTGGCTGTGATTGGTCCGTGGGTCCCACGGACCAATCACAGCCTTGGGGGCAGGTGGGGTGAGGGTGGGGTGAGGTGTCATCGTCACCGATGACCCCCTCATGCCCCCTGACGCCCGGCAGTGATTGACACCTGTGTTACCGAGCGTCCGATTCGCTGGTAACACAGGAAAACGCTGTGAATGGCTGTTCACACTGAACAGCCAATCACAGCGATCGCCGACGGGGGGGCGACATCGCAGCCCCCCCTGGGCATGCAGGGACATGTCTGCTGTCAGGGACAGCAGACATCGTCCCTCTGTCACTGCGTCTCGAGACGCAGTGACAGTTTAAAGTCATGACGTACATTTATGCCATGTGTCGGGAAGTACATCCCGGCCATGACGTAAATGTACGTCAAATGTCGGGAAGGGGTTAAACTTTTTTTGTTTAAATATAGCAATCTGCAGTGTTTCAAAATTATTTATTATATTGCTCAGATTATGAAACATTACAGTGTCCTACAGTACACATTGTGCTTAGGGTGGCCAATTCCGGGATCAGGATCAGCGGGATCCCGGGATTTGTCCCCCAAAATGGAGTTTTCAATCCCAGGATTTCGGGATTAGACTGCGCATGTGCAGTCTAAGTTGGGCAGCGTCTGAGCACTCGTTCAGACGCACTGCCCGTCTGTTCCTGATGCCTGGCCTGGGGCTCTATGCAGCATGATGGTCAGAGGTCACATTGCACATGCCAAACAGTCGCTCTGCCCGCCCACAGCTGCATCGCTCCACGGCCCAGCTCCAGCTGCCCGCCTGGATCCCAGGCGCACCTCCAACTCTCCATGGCCACCTCCAGCAGCAATTCAACTCTCCATGGCCAGCTTCACAGCCGCCCTTCCTCACAGCTCCCAGCCACTCTCACCCATGAAGGTAAATACTGTATGTGGGGCTGCCGAGGCATTTCTGCACCAGCGCATGTGCAGTAAGAAAACATTGGGGTTTCCCCAGAGTTCTGTCCCAAATCCCAACATATATTTTCTAAATTAGGGATTTATCCAGGGCCGGTGCAAGGCTTCTCAGCACCCTAGGCAAAACTTCAACCTATTGCACCACTCCATACTGCCACCGCTTAAGGCATACTTGCCTAACATTCCAGAATGGCAGGGAGGCTCCCAAAAATTTGGTGGTCCTCCCAGACCACCAGGAAGGTGGGCAAGTCCCCTGCTTTCCCAGGACTCCTCCCTTTGCCAGCCACAATAGAGTACAAGAGAGTTTGGGTTGGTTCAATCGCACAAGACAATGTGTTTTTAATAAAGCATTTTCAACAAAAAGGTCCCCTGCATATAGTAAAATAGACCTTAAAAGTACCTTAATTCAGGGGTGTGCCACCACTGACAATGTACAAGTACAATCAAGGAAAGAAGGAAAGGAAAGAATTGTCATGTGTGGTGCACCTACTGGGAAGAATTGATTATTTAAAACATAACCTTTATTAATTCAATTAATACTGCAAGTGAATTTTTTTAAAAAAGAAAACACATTTGGACAGACAAGTGACTAGTGATTTCTGCTTAAAATTACACGTGCGGGCGTTCTGTGTGTGTTGAGTGTATTTTTACATAAAGCAGACAGGCTTATTTTGAAACAATTATGTTCCTTGGTAGTATTACTGCAACTGTTGCAATTGTTGTATTAATTAAGTTGCTATCTAAGCATTCAACTGAACAAAGTGAGCAGACAAGAAAAAAGACTCTATCTGTGCACAGCAATATCTGGGTTTCCCCTGCTGGACAGATTTATTAACTCAAACTGACCCTGAGGGTCCTGGTGAAAGTGTGAAAACACATTGTTTTGCGGCTAATAAGTTACCGCTATTGGTTACATCCCTATGTTACAATGTTTCTTAAACAAAATAGTTCCGTATTCACAAAGAAAACACAAACAGAGAAGCAATGTGAATATACTTTGTCAGCATTAGAGCGCAAAATGATTTTTTCTTACTTTGAGTATAATTAAAGCATTGGACATTCAATTACCCTATAGATACATTTATTTATAGATTACTGCTCACTTTAAACTTTAAAAGATACCATAGCATAATTCAGTTTATTTATTTATGCTAAGGCACTTGCCAAGTTGCTGACAATGGCACTAGTATAGTGATTGCAGGTTTTGCTTACTAATGAGTTGGATAGAATCTTTCCTCATTAAAGCTCAGACAACACTCATTAAACATTCCAAAAGTAAAGTTATGCCAAACTTTCACCCATTTAGTAGCTAACTCTGCATGCCAATTGCAGTTTCTACTTTTATTACTTGTTTACACTTGCAGACTGGCTTCCATAATGCATTAAAATAAATATTACAAAAATATTTAATCTTCTTAATTATACTGTGTTCAGTCACAAAAAAATGTCCCCAACAATACTACCTCAGGCCTAGGGATAAATTAATTTTCTGGGGCTCCACAGCAATTCCTTTGATAGACTCAAAGCCATAGCTTGTTCTTAAATAGGTGTACAGGGCCGGATTAACAATAGGCCTGATGGAGCTACAGCTCCAGGCCCACTCTCCAAATAGGCCCATTTTGTAGATGAGGACTGGGGCTTTCCAACGAGCCCAGCCTTGTGTCGCTAGTCCCTCGGGAACCAGAGATACAGCTGGGCAAAGCTGTAACGTAAAAGGTATAAAAGGGGCCAGCCCCTGCATTTTATGGTTTGAAAGGGGTATTATTTCAAATAACCGGGACCTGCAGTGCTCTGAATACAGCCAGGCAGCCCCCCGCTCTCTGCCTGGCTTTCAATGGCTGTCACTTCTGCTCAGCGGCGGCTGTCCCCCAGTTACCTCAAGCATGTATTCCCCTTGGCAATGAGCATGTAATCCCACATGGCAACGAGCATGGAATCCCTGCCAATGAGCATGGAACCCCTGGCAATGAGCACGTAGGTAAGCAGCACTTCTGTAGCATAATTTTTAATAGGCATTATGGTGTTTGGCATAATACATAATGGAGATTATGGTGTGTGGCTTAACATGTAAAGGGCATTTTGGTGTAAATTTTTAATGCGCGCCTTTGGTGCGCAATGTCCCTGTTTCTGAAGTAGATTGTGAATTTTGGCTCAATCCGTTTGGTATAGTTTGTATTTTGGCAAAATGTGAATTTTGCCTTAATCTGTGTGGCATAATGTGAATTTTGACTCAATCTGTGTGCCATAGTGTGAATTTTGGTTCAGTCGGTGTGAATTTTGGCTCATTCCATGTGGCATAATGTGTAAGAGGTAAGTACTGTATAAGGGGGTTACCATTGTGTTACATGATTTGTATATAGGGTATATGGGGCCTTATTCTGGTTGGAGCGTCCGGGCCGTACGCGTACGTCCCGGGGTTTTTCACGATCTGCGCATGTGCAGATACGCTAATGCGCCGGCGCGAACACCCCACAACGCTTACGGCCGGTGTCTCAACGTGCGAAAAAACCTGTACGCGAGTGTACGGGTAATGGGGCGGCATAGGGGCGTGTTGATGGGAGCGGCCGAAATAATGAGGGAAAATGGGCGTAAATATGGGCGTACACGGGGGTGTGCACCAAAAATGAGCGGTGCTACTACCGCACGATCGACTAAGGCACCGTTCATTTCGGACACCAAACAGGCGGCCGCCACCCGCCAGCTCAAACCACCCCTACAGATACCGCATGCCAGCGTGCGCCTGAGTTGGCTAATTAACGCTGATTACTACTCAAACACATACACCTGAATGTAATAAGCAATGCTGCAGTCTATTAACTCCAAACCATGATTTCACTGCCTGCAAGCCACACATACAGCACGCAAACACGTTGGAAGCTTATGTTTCTATACTTCTCCACATTTAAAGGTTTGTTTAATTTAAGGTAAGAATCTTTTTATACGCTAAGGTAGGTATTTGATAAACAGACACATTCACTACGTGCTTTCATAGACTTTACGCAGTAGCACACTCAATCTACACAAGTCGACATGTGTCAACGTGTTCACTCTAATACTAACATAGGTTTTGTATTTAGGATACAATAACATAAACCACATCTAACACCTACAAAGGATGTTTCAGCAATGTTTGAAGGCCATGACCACTATTTTCCACACAATCTTCAATTGAGTTAATAGAAAACAATAATTGAATAACAATTAGAATAATTAATTAATTGTCAGAATTCTAGTTGAAAGGCAAGATTTGCAGGTCCATATATGTGAAGGGTATGCCAGCGTGCACGGACGTACGCTCACTCTCACGAGCGGTGACATAAGCTGAGTTTTCCATTGAAAACAATAGGGACCCGTCCGTGCAAACTGGCGTACGCTCAGATCTCCGCAAGAAGTCGGTGGGGAGACGGAGGAAAGACGGCCGTACACGGCGCCGTACGCTCAGTTGTACGCCTGTTGTCGGAGTGCAAGGGCTGGCCCGTCCGCGTACGTTGCCGTACGCTCATTTGTACGCCACTCCCCTTCTACGTTATTTCTGCCCGTACGTAAGCGGCTGATTTGTGGGTGGACTTAACCCTAACGGCCGCGTACGGCTAGCGTGCGGTAATGACGAACGTACGCACGTTTGGCCGCTCCGACCAGAATAACCTCCATGGTGTGGTAAACTAAGGTGAACACATAAAAGGTGCTGAAATGTTGTCTACAAGTTTTGGCTTTCAGTATTTTGTTATGACTGGAGTGCTGCCTCATCCCGCAAGTATTTTAGGACATCGTTGTCCTGCGGGTGTCGGAATTTGTATATACAATATGCATTAAACTGCACCAGCACTTTTCTTAATAAATTTGGAGCCTTATTTGTGCCGCCTTTCCTGCAACCATATAGAATGGACTCACCCCAAAGGGGGTAACTCAGATTATATATATACATTGCACTCTTTAGCTGGAGGGAGTGTGCATATATATAATCCGATGCTCTCAGTGCTGGCGATACATGGAAGGTAAGTATATCTGCAGTTTATATTTTCCCTCTTTTCTGTGCCAGGCCCTTGCATATGCCAACCTATTTGCCATTTTCCACCCTATACTAAACTCTTTGCATTTTTCCTATGCAAGCTCCCTGCCTTTTCCAGCACGCACACCCATAAACACACACACACACACAATTTATATATAATTAGTTGAAAGTATTTACACAAATAGAGACACACCCATGAGCAGACCACCCAACCAGAACAGTGGTCATGCCCCCCACATTATTAGGTGATGGCCACAACCCCTATTATTGCGAATAATAGGCCCTTGATCATTTTCAGCTCCAGGCCCATTTAGACCTTAATATGGCACTGCTTGTTACATTTGCCCCACCTGCAGTTTACATGGATTTGTCCATTTAAAGTAAAAATGGACCCTGCAATCAAGTCTGAATTAGGCCCATTATGTAGTGTGTACCCAGCATTAGAGTTTTAGAGCTAGGGTTATGCTGCAGCAGTTAGGGTAAGGTGTAAGGTTAAACTGCGATTAGGTTAGTGTGGGGGTGAGGGATTATAAATGCTATATTCACAAAGTTGACTACTGGCACTGTCAATATTATATATATATATATATATCACCCAATGTGGTTTATAGACGGGCTCCAAACTTAAGAAGCCTTATTGCCCCGAGCCATTTCTGTCCAGATAAAACAACACCTAAACGGGGTGATCATTTCTTGAAGGATACCATCAGGTGTGTCCCTTGCACCAAATGCATTTGTTGCAAGTACATGGAAAAGCAACCATTTTTATGGAAGACCATCGATAACAAATCGCATACTTTAAATCAATCCTGTACATGTGTCTCAAACTACGTGATATATAGAATCACTTGTGGATGCGGCCTATACTATATAGGCAAGACTAAGAGAATGCTGAAAATAAGAATTCAAGAACATCTGAGAAGCATTAAGAATAAATTAATTTCCCATAATTTACCCCGCCATTTTCTCCATAAACATAGTTCCAATCCGGATAAGAACTTTTCATTCACCGTCCTCGAACATATCCCCCTGAATCCCAGAGGCGGTAATAGGGAACTTACTCTATCCAAACGTGAGACTTTTTGGATATTCACCTTGGGGTCTCTTGCCCCCAACGGTCTCAACGAGAATATAGATATTGTTTCTTTTTTATAAATACATCCTATAGTCCACATTTAGCCTTCTTTCCCCCCTTTTCACGTTTTTTTCCATATTTTTTTTTTTTTTGCTCATTCTCTGTTAATCTAAGCACCTAGATAGGTGAATGTTGAAGATATGTACATATGGGACCAGTAGGGTTAAAAAACTCGTTATTGGAACCTCGCTTAATTAATTAATTAATTAATCGATATGCTCCACCTAAATTGTTCTCTTCGATTAAGAGTTAGGGTGCCTCCCTGTTGACACAAAAAAACCCTCCCCCCCCCCCTCACAGATATAATGACACACCCCGTGGGACTAGCATTGTTACTTCCCTATGGTCACGTTAGCCCTAGAGAAGGTTCATTGCCCACCTCCTCTCACCAGATATATATCTGTCCCACTTAACTGGAATTTACATTCCAGCCTTAGAGCACTCCACTGAGTATATTTCAGCCCCCAGCACCCCATTAGGATTAAGTGTATGGGGATACCCCGTTGTAAATTGTACACTCCATCACTAGGGATAATAATAAATATTAATTAATTAAATAAAAAATATATAAATATATATATATACACATTCCATAGGATCTGACCAGTGGGTGATATCCACTGGCCACATCATAGGGTTAATATCTATGGAACACCCATATATAATATAGGGTCCCACCCCCTTTATTATTCACTTACTTACACATTGTTATCCAATAGCACTTATATAATTAAATTATATGGACATACATAAAAGTAGCGTTCTGTCCCTTTAAGGGTATCTGCTTCTCATTTTACATGCACCCCGTCCATATGTATTTAGCGTCACCATGGAAACGGTGGAGCGCATACTGACACGCAGCACGTGTTCAGTGGGACGCCCGGAAGCGCTAGCACTGATGGAAGCACTGATAGCGGTACTCTTTACCTAGAACGGCGCCAGCGATTGAAATCGCGGGCGTCGTGGGTAAAAATCGCGGTGATCGCGGTCATCGCGGGCATCGCGGGTAAATCGGTATGGCCGCGATGACCGCGATGACCGCGATCACCGCGATTTTCCCATAGGGAACAATGTTAAAACGGCTGATTGACCGCGATTTTACTGTTAAATGCCTCAATGGACCCGATTTGGGGCCAAATAGGCCAAATTAACCCTTAAATGTCCCCCCAAATGTTTAACGCCACCCCACGATCCACGCCAACCCGAAGCGTGGCGAGCGCAGCGAGCCCGCGAGGGGCGGCGGTACGCGTCCTCCGACCTTTTCATGCCCTACTATCCACTAGGGCGTGGTGTGAGAATATAATAGTGTGGCGAGCGCAGCGAGCCACCGAGCCCGAAGCGTGGCGAGCGCAGCGAGCCCCGCGAGGGGACGCGGATACCTTCACAGGTAGACGCGTCCCCTCGCGGGCTTCACAGGTGTCCACCTCGCCACGGACACCTGTGAAGCCCGCGAGGGGACGCGTCTACCTGTGAAGGTATCCGCGTCCCCTCGCGGGGCTCGCTGCGCTCGCCACGCTTCGGGCTCGGTGGCTCGCTGCGCTCGCCACACTATTATATTCTCACACCACGCCCTAGTGGATAGTAGGGCATGAAAAGGTCGGAGGACGCGTACCGCCGCCCCTCGCGGGCTCGCTGCGCTCGCCACGCTTCGGGTTGGCGTGGATCGTGGGGTGGCGTTAAAAATTTGGGGGGACATTGAAGGGTTAATGGGCTCTGTGGCCCATTTAACATTGATTCCTATGGCCAAATCGGGTGGATTGAGCCATTTAACAGTAAAATCGGGTCCATCGCGCCTTTTAACATTGATTCCTATGGGAAATCGTGAGGATCGCGTCGCGGGAATCGCGGGTACATTTATGGACGGCCGCGACGCGACCGACACGATTTCAAAGTTTAACATTGGTTTCAATGGGAAATCGCGGGCATCGCGTCGGTCGCGTCGCGGCCATACATAAATGTACCCGCGATGCCCGCGCCGGGCGCCGTTCTAGGTAAAGAGTACCCTGATAGCTATTATTTATCAGCTGTGGAGCGTAAACTGACACGAAATACGTGATCAGTTGAACGCCCACTCCCCTCCACACCCCCTCAAGCCTCCTATCGATTTGTGGCTTCCACCCACATGACCAGTACCCTATCAGAGGGCTGACATGCACATTGGAACGCACAGCGTTCCTGGAAGTAAGTCAATTTACTACACTCAGTCTTTTTATCTTATCCTTTCACTGCCACAGCCCGAACCCCCGAATTTAGAGAGGGATTATATCATATCACCCAGTGTCCTCCTCTTCATACTCATTAGAAGCCCTCTTATAGTATTTTTTAGTGCCATTACTCACTACCTAAAAACCGGAAGTGACGTCACATAGAGGACGGTATTTAAAGCCCCTCATAACAGAGGGAAATTATCTCTCTCCACGCTGACTGTGACATTGGCAAGCTGATCCAGGTAGGTTGCGCCCAATTGGTCCTGTATATCTGTAATTATTATCTATGTTGGAACTATTCATTGTATATGTTCACTGTCCGTTTAGGATGTGCATTTAGGATGTCTGTTTGGGATATGAGACAAGGCACCTTATTTTTGGTTTATGATTACCTAAAATACCCGTATGGGGCACACATCAATAGTGTGTTGTATCTCCCCACACTGAACTCCTGTCATAATATCTGCTGGTATAACTTTCTGCTAGCTGTGCTACTTAAAGTAAACGTTATATCCTATTTTTCGGGGAACTAATAGGCCACCAGTGACAGTCTGTTTACCATTATGGAATACTATGTAATATTTTACCTATGGGTATATCATTTCATTCTTTTATTTTATTTATTTTTTTGGCCATCGGATATCTCAGTAAAATGACATCTTCTGGGTTGGTACCGCTCAGCCAGCTAATACTTTGTTCCATCATTTTTTCTAGTTTGACAAATTGTTATTTTTATATGTATCTATGTACCATTGTGTAACAGACTGTTATTTATTAACATTTAGAATTGACTGTACAGTTGGGAGAATAAGTCATCTAACAGAGAGGTGTTATATTGTGCTTCCTGTTCTGGTATGTACATTTTTTCACTGTACCCCACCTTTTAAACGTCCATATAAGTATAACTCTATGGGCCTTATTTTGGTTCATTCTTTCTGACAAAATCCTTCTTAGATGGACAAAACCATGTGCACTGCAGGTGGGGCAGATGTAACATGTGCAGAGAGAATTAGATTTGGGTGAGTAATTTTGTTTCTGTGCAGGGAAAATACTGACTGCTTTATTTTTACACTGCAATATAGATCTCACTTTGAAGTAAAACCCCACCCAAATCTAATTCTCTCTGCACAAGTAACACCTGCCCCACCTGCAGTGCACATGGTTTTGCCCATCTAAGAAGGATTTTGTCAGAAAGAATGAACCAAAATAAGGCCCTATATGAAGGTACTACATTACACCTGATTTTTGGATGTGTATATTTTTTTCAACTGTGCCACATCTAAAATACCTGTATGATTATAAAGACAATAGAGAAATAACTGTCATTTTGAAACTTTGGAAATTGTATGAAAAATGAATCCATCGGCATTTTGTGCCCATATATATCCAGGTTATCTGTTTATATGCTTACTGGCATTACATTAAATTTCAGGTTCCATTTTTTTATACCATTAAGTGGAGCATCACAGAATTATCAGACTATCAACAGGGACAACTCCTCACTTATTAACACCTAAAAGTGTTCCCATATATATACATTTTCAATGAATCAAGGTATATAAAGGCTATAGGTATGTTTACTCTATATATTCCCCCTTTTCTCTCACTGGTGGATCGGGAAAATTATGGTCTGCACTTTTCGTTTATTTGCTCATAGATGCTGCATTCATTTTCAGATCCTATGGTACCATCTAGTGGAGCCCCACAAAGTTATCAGATTAACCACGGTGACCACACCTCCCTTAATAACACTGTATGTAAAGTGTTCCCCTATATACATACATAGTATCAAGGTATATAAAGGCTATAGGTATGTTCTATTTATATATTGTCCTTCCTCACTGGTGGTTTGGGGATATTAAGGTCTGCATCGCTCTCATATTGGCACTGTATCCATTTTCAGATTTTATTTTTCTATCAAGTGGAGCCTCATAGGGTCATCAGTTTAACTGCGGTGACCACACCTCCCTTAAACAACACCCAAAAGTGTTCCTCAATAGTTACATTTATATGCTGTATTGAGGTATATAAAATTTAGAGGTATGTTCATTTTGTGTACCCTCTTCTCTCACTACGGTGGATCTGGGAAATTATGGTCCTCCCTTTAGTTCCCTGTGAGGAACTACCCATCTTCACTTCTCTCCTCTTGCTCTCCTCTTTTGTCTCTTCCTCTAGTCCTCTATATCCTGAATTTTCTTGCAAATAAGTTTTTTAAGTTCCATCTCTTTACGGTATTGTTTTACCACCTTTCTAGATTCTGGTGTACTACCCCTGAAGAAGTCCCTAGTGGATGAAACGCGTAGGGTTCTGCATGATCAGTCTACACCTCTGATCGAAGTTACATTGAATTGCAATGACATACCAACAACTTCTGTGAATGATTTCAAACTAAAGCATTTTTATTAAGTATTTTAATTGTTTTATTGTATGAAATAAATATTTTTGTATTTTTACAATTGTGGATTGGTGAAACCATCTTCTGAGCGCACCTCTACACCTTCTTCTCTTCATATATATATATATATATATATATATATATATATATAGAGGGAGAATCAGCCTGGCACTCCCGATGCTTGAGGTACAACTGCCGCGGGTGCTCGGAGGAAACAAATTTGTAGTAGACGATTCAAACAAGCTCTGTCACTCCAGCGGTCTTTTAGTGCAAAAAGGTTTTAATGTGATCCGACGTTTCGGGGCTACAACAACGCCCCTTCTTCAAGGTGTACAAAAAACAAATAACTGTATATAACTGTGTATAAAAACCTTTTTGCACTAAAAGACCGCTGGAGTGACAGAGCTTGTTTGAATCGTCTACTACAAATTTGTTTCCTCCGAGCACCCGCGGCAGTTGTACCTCAAGCATCGGGAGTGCCAGGCTGATTCTCCCTCTACAGTATTGGGGATATCCAAATCTCCTCCTGAGCCAAGGCACCCGTTTGACCCCCATCTCTACCTATACACAGCAAGAGTGTGCAGAAACAGAGCACCAGCACTGAGCACTAGCATCCCCACGGAGCACTCACAGCACGTATTCACTATGTCACAGCAGCCCAATATGGAATCACCAGTCCTCGCAGGGTTCAATGAACAAGCAGCATGCAGCGGCATAAGATTGGACCGAGGAAGCGTACATGGGTATACAGATGATGAAGCTGAAAGAGTGCTTTTTAAAAACAATCTGTCCCAAATTGAAGGCAACCCTGGACCAGAAGATTTGTACCGTCAATTATTCAAACTCAAACGCCGGGAGGTAGATTTTCTCCTCCATGGCGTATCACTATCAGACTATTACCGAGAGCGTATGATCCCGAGGGGATTTCGTGTCAGAAACACGCCCACAATAGGGCGACACAACTTGGAGTTTTGCAAAAAATGGACTAGCATATTGAACAAATGCAGCCTGGATCTTATTATCCTTGTTATCGAGGAATCGGGCCGTGAACTGGCCACAACTAAAGAAAATATTGCCCAATTTGAGCAGGAGAAACTGCATGTACTAACCAATGACACCACGCAGAACTGGATGAATAAATTGAATACCCAAATTGATACATATAGGCGTGAGTTGTTACAGTTCAAACGTAACAAATACCAAACGGTGAAGGAGGATTATGAAAAAAATCGAGTGTATAGGTGGCTAACAGGAGGAGAAGAGCCACGGAATTACAAACCCAGAACTACCCAAGGATGGAGAAGACGCAGAGAAATAAGGGCTGGACAAGCACCATCCTCTAACAGCGACACAGACGCCGCACAAATTGATTCAGAAGGTGCAGCAATTACATCAGATGTCCCTTTAGAACCGGCGACCAAACCAAAAAGAGCCCCAAGAGGCAGAGGAAGACCCCCCGTCGGGGACGTCAAAACAAGAGGATCCACCAAAAAGAATACAGCCAAGTAGATACAATCTGCAACCTCTCCAAACGAAAATTAACACCACTGGAATCACAAGTCTTAAATAAGGGTTTATCTTTCGTGCCCACCTCAAGCTTCAATGAATTTGAGTGGAAAACGGACATACACCGATTCTCAAGAAAACTCCGCCTACAAGAATATTTTCAAAACCATCCTGACACCTCAATCCCGTCACCGCATCAGAACTTTCTTAATAGCCGGTCCCAGTCCAAATTTGACCCCAACTCGACCAATCCTTCTATTAAATCGTATATCCGGTTGATGGACGAAGCTGTTACTAAATATGTGGATGTAAATAAAAACAACAAGAAACATTACAACCTGTCAAAAGGTGAATGGCAAGCCTTACAAGATCTGAGCAAGTACACAGACATAATAATCCGCCCGGCGGACAAAGGCGGGGCACTAGTAATATTGGACATAGATTATTACCGCAATGAAATAGTGCAACAACTGGCTGACACCAACACGTATGCAAAACTACCAAAGGATCCAACAATGGAATATAAGAAGGAGCTGGATGCAATATTGGAAAAAGCCCTACAAGATGGGTTGATTACGGCGAAATTAAAATCTGCATTAACACAACAGCACCCGGTAGTACCCATCCTGTACACAGTACCAAAAATTCACAAGAACTCCACATCACCCCCAGGACGCCCCATTATATCTGCACAAGACTCATTGTATCAACCGGTATCTCAATTCCTGGACGGCATTTTACAACCGTTAATCATCAAACAAAAATCATACATAAAAGATACAACGGACTTTCTCAATAAAATCAATGGAGTCGGGACAGTACCAGAGGGGACCATAATCTGCGTTATGGATGTATGCAGCTTGTATACAACCATTCCACACAGCACAGGCTTGCAGGCCATGAAGGAGTTTCTTAAACAAGAGAAAATAACAAGTGTGGACATAGATTTATTTGTCACCCTTCTTGAATTAACTCTAAAAAGAAATTATTTTCTATTCGACAATGAATTTTATATACAACGTACAGGATGCTCAATGGGCAGTAATGTATCGCCAGCATTTGCTAATACATTCATGTTCCAAGAGGAGCAACAAATGTTCTTTAATCAACCAACCAGTGCCAATCACATCCTTGCCTATTGTCGATTTATCGACGATTTGTTCCTCCTGTGGACAGGGGGAGAACCTGCGCTGCTGGAACTCATCCAGTATATCAATAACCGTCCATCACCCATTAAAATTACCCACCAGTTCTCCACCACTAATTTGAATTACCTGGATGTCATGGTGACAATACAAGAGGGTAAACTAACAACAGCGGTATATTCAAAACCGACAGACAAGAACACATTATTGAAAAGAAACAGTCACCACCCAAGACCACTAATAACAGCTTTACCCAGGTCACAGATGATACGGACAGCTCGAATTACTAGTGACCGCAACCTACTCCCACAAGAACTTGACAAGCAAGTACAAAAATTTGCACAGAGGGGGTACGATGAAGTTCAGTTAAACATCCAAAAAGAGGAGGTCCTTAAAATTCCGAGAGCCACGTTACTAGAACCGAAGAAAAAAACACAAAAAAATGCAATACCATGGATAACGGGATATAATACATCCAGTGCAGTAATTCCTAGAGCATCCCGAGCCTTATGGCCCATAATTACCACGGATAAAGATTTACCATCTATGAGAAATACCAGACCCATGGTGTGCCACACAAGGGGCAAGAACTTGCGAGACCTAGTGGTACACAATGATATATCCAGACTTACCAAGAAGCCACAAATACAGAACTTTCTCACTAAAGGACCAGGGTGCTACAAGTGTCTAAAGTGCACCACATGCACACATATGATTACAGGCAAAACGTTTCAAAACTCCTCCAGAGATCAGGAGTTTCACATAAAATACAATCTAAACTGCCTGTCAACACACGTAGTATATATTATATCATGTCCCTGTCAATTACTATACGTGGGTAAAACCACAAGAACTGTAAGAGAAAGAATGGCCCTCCATAGGTCCGCAATATCACAAGCCCTTATGGGCAAAACCTCAGAACAACCGGTAGCCCGGCATTTCTTCGAACAGAAACACAAGCTGTCTGATTTAAAGCATATAGTTATAGACCAAGTGCCATATTCAATACGTGGTGGTGACAGAGCAGGCAAACTGCTGAAAAAAAGAAGCAAGATGGATATATATATTAAACACTTGTAATCCCCACGGACTGAATGAAAGGATGTCCTTCAACATGTTCATTTAAAGAACAGAGGACTTGTGCTTGATATATACTTCAATGTCCATTAGAAGAAGGGACTACAAAGTGGAAGCTCCGACTAGCATGCATCATTGACCCCGCTTTAAACTGTTGAACTACATAATTAACTGCTTTTTAATCAATGCTTTTTAACTAATGTCTTTTATATTTTTTCACGTATTTTTCTTTTCTCATAATGATCACAATAATACATGCAATGTATTTCATATGACTTGATCGTGCACATTATAATTGCGTTGTACTAATCTCTGTCACTTTTCTCCTAACAGAGTCTGTCTGCAGTCAGCCTGAGCAGAGGTGAGCAGTATCATAGCAACCCGTAAACATATACACACAGTGGTTGCCCCGCAACACCATGCTGACGTCTAGTACACGTGGGTTACCGGCACCCGCCCCCTCGCCACCCGGAAGTTCGGCTGCACGCTGCCGGACAGACCCTGCTACGGAGCACACCTGCACCACTCACACCTGTATATAAGGTAAGCCTGCACCCACAGTTATTTGTTTTTTGTACACCTTGAAGAAGGGGCGTTGTTGTAGCCCCGAAACGTCGGATCACATTAAAACCTTTTTGCACTAAAAGACCGCTGGAGTGACAGAGCTTGTTTGAATCGTCTACTATATATATATATATATATATATATATATATATATATATATATATATATATATATATATGTTACACCATATGAATCACTGTTTTTTTTATCTACTTTGATTATTGAGCATCAGTATGTATAGAAAAAATAGGTACACTCTTACAATGATTTGTACTACAGTACTTCTATAAGTATACAGGCTTGTTTAATATTTTAGAGGGATACATATGGATGACCTGCAGTCAAGATGTAGGCACTCAGAATACCGAAACCAGCATCTCGATGGAGGGAATCCCGACTGAAGTCAGGTGAGTGTACTTACTCTACAACCTCAACCCTACCTTCAAAAATGCCCCTACATTGCTCCGTGTGTAGGGGCAATAATGATAGCGATGCGCGGCCCCACGCCTAGCTATCATCAGGCAATTAAGATACAGCATGCTTTATAAATCTAGTTAATCACCTGTCAGGGCCAGCGTTCTCACCGGAGAACATTGGCCCTGTCAGATCACAAAGCACACATTGCTGAAATATCGCTGTACAGCGATGTGTGCTAAGCACTCTTGCTGAGCAATTCTGAGTGATCTACATTGTTCAGATCGCTCAGCAACAGAGCCGGCCCTAGCCTAAGTGACGCCCTAGGCAAGATTTTGGCTGGTGCCCCCTAGCACCGCCACTAGTTCCGCCTCTGACCCTGCTCCCCTTTCCCAGCACCATCAACCCTCATCAAAGCAGTCATCATTTTGGTGCTCCTACCCACAATATTTTAAATAGAAACAGTGCCCACATTTGGTGCGCAGCCCAAACAGGGGTGTTTTCTTGCTGGGAAGGGGCATGGCCACACAATAGTACCCCCAATTAAAATTAAGCCACACAGTAGTGCAACTTTATTCACATTATATCATGCGATGGTGTCCCTTATTCACGTTACATCACACAGTAGTACCACTTTACCTTATGTACATTATTGCTCACATTATTCACAGTATTTTAAGCACCTCCATGGCCACACTGCAACCCAGCACAAATCTGTGTGTGCTGGGCAGAGGAGAAGAGCTGCAGCTGCTGCTGTCACTTAAGGGGATGTTTCCTCACACATCTTGCCTCAATAGGCCATGCAACTCCTGGCCAGTTCTTCTAACGTTGGGTGCCTTTTTTGCTCTAAATTCGTCTTATTTGCATTGTTATGACCAGCACACACAAGGAGCTTCCGATGATTAAAATGATATGTGGCATGAATATATTCTGTGTGCGACTGTGGCTGTACCTGCATATGTTACAGTGATTTCGATGAATACACTATTTCATATGCAGATACAGCCTCACTCACACAGAGATTATAGGCATGCTGCATATCATTTTAATCAGCAGAAGCTGCTGGTGCCCCTAGGCATTCCAAATGCCCTAGGCAATTGCCTAGTTTGCCTATGCCTAAGGCCAGCTCTGCTCAGCAACATCCCCCCGTGTATAGGCCCACTTGCTGTCAATATTTTAAAACTATTTAGCAGCTTAGCAGCTCTTTCAACACACCCATGAGGTGGCTGCCAGGTGTCGGTTTTTTTTTGGGGTGTCGCCAGTAGCCATAATCCCCAGATATTCTTAATGTTCCCCTAATGACGCCACAGTGATATGGAGTCGCCACTACACTTATCGGAGATGCATGACTGCTCATATACGTTAGAGTCCAATCATACCAGACAGCTGATGGTACGGCTGCACCTCAGAGTTAATGTTGAGTTGCAGCTAATAATACCCGGAACGTTTCCACTGTTTGGTACTTCCGCCTTCTTCAAGGTGTTTCCGTTTCCTTGATTCTGGAATTGCTGTAGATTTTCCAGTGTGTAGGCTGCTGTCTGCATCAAGAGTCCCCGATTTATAATGGCATCTTCTTTTCCTAATTTTAGGAAATGGAGTAAAGTTTCCAGTCTCCAGGCACTGTATAAGATGTGTCGTCATTAATGCATAGTTGTATCTGCAGCTGGGGACACTGCCAGTGAAGAGGATCTGCACAGCATTGGCTATTGAATATAGTCCACAATCCGCTGTGTTTGGCCTCTGTTGTTCCACATCCAGGATTTCCAGGCTTTGAAGCAGTTTTCTTGGCACAACATTCCCATAGAGTTCTCGCAGTTGTCTGCTAGCACAGGGGGTAATTTGCCATCCATCACTGTCCGCAATTTGTATTTGTCCATTATGATAACAGGACACGTAAAAGTGATTGTGATCCGTATCTGGGTGGATCTGTACTGCTGGCCCAGAGATGGGGGTGAAAGAGCCAGACGCTGCTCTCACTGTAGACTGCAAACCTTCTACATTAAATTGTTTCCGCAGTATTTTCTGGGCGGCATCAATAACTCGGTCACTCAGACCAATGTCTGACAGAATTTGGAGTCTATCCGTCCATGTCAGCCTTAAATAAGGCAGCCACAAGTTCTGTAAATATGTATGAAAAACAGGTGTTAGAAAAATATAAAATAAATGTTAAAATAATTCAAGTTTTTTGCACATACTAAACTAATGTCACTTACAACAACAAAAAATACACGTGGGTTTTTGGCTCTGAATCAGCCCTTTAATGAAGAGGGTTTCTGTATTAAAATATCCTCGATTTGATTATGTAGGCCAGGAGTATTCAGCATGTCGTCCTCCAACTGGTGTAGAACTACACATCGCAGCACATCCTGCAATCATTTTGCTATTAATGCATGTAAACCTGTGATAGGGCTGTGATGTGTAGTTCCACAGCAGCTGGAGGGTCACATGTTGAAGACCCCTGATGTATACCAAACCAGCCAATGAATCAAATCGAAATAATTTGAATAGTAGAGGAAAAATTACAAATCTTAAACAGATTCAAAGGGAAACATAAGATGGGATGTTGTCCATAGCAACCAATTAGTTTATACGCTTTATTTATTTAATAACTTCTAGATGCTAATAAATTAAAATGTATCGATTTGTTACGGACAGCATTCCATTTTTAATAGAACTCCCATCTTAGTAAATTTAGCCCATTGTGTCAAAATTAAACAATTTGAATATGGGAACAAAAAATTATAATCCTCAAACACATTCATAAGGGAATATTTATAATATTTGCATAGAAAATCCCGTTTAATAAGAAAACTCTATTGATAATGATGAGTTGCAACAAATGAATTATGAAATGGAACAAAAAACAAAACTCTAAACTATTTTGTAATATTCAGATAAAAAATAAGCTTACCTTAGACTTCCACATTCTAAAATAGCGTTAAAGCAATAAGAAAACGCATATGTATAGCAATACAAAAATAAAGCTACCACACAGCTCACTCTCATCCAATAACTGAGGATTCTGTGCCAAGCACAGCCTTTTTTTTTATCACACCTGTGACATCACAAAGGCTGCCTGTGACTTCATCAGCCTCACTCCACCACTGAATGTAATGATTTATGTGCTTTATTTAAATGTTTATTTACATGTAGATCACTATCATTTAAAATATTTTTATTAAAGATCAGCACTGATTAAGCAGGACATGATCTACAAAAAGTCATTACATAGCAAAGAAGAAGAATAATAATTAGATTTGTACAATTAGTTTATATGATTAACCAATAAATAATATACATTTCTTCCAATATTATTAAATAAAGAAAATATTCATTGTCAAAGAAATATGTATATAGATATATAGATATACTTGCAAAAATGAAAGCAGGCACTCCAAGGGGACTGTGTAAAAAACTTTTATAATTCAGTGCATAAAAGACTACGCCAATGTTTCGGGGGCTGGCACGCCCCATTTTCAAGGCTAAAAGACAAAGGGGTTTATTCTAGTTCATTCTTTCTGACAAAATCCTTCTTAGATGGACAAAACCATGTGCACTGCAGGGGGGCAGATGTAACATGTGCAGAGAGAATTAGATTTGGGTGAGTTATTTTGTTTCTGTGCAGGGAAAATACTGACTGCATGATTTTACACTTCAATATAGATCTCACTTTGAAGAAAAACCCCACCCAAATCTAATTCTCTCTGCACAAGTTACATCTGCCCCACCCGCAGTGCACATGGTTTTGTCCATCCAAGAAGGATTTTGTCAGAAAGAATGGACTAGAATAACCCCCAAAGTGAAGTGAAATAACAAATCGTGAGCTTACTATTTAAATAAGGTGAACAGAAGTCATAGTCAGACCCGCTCCCTCCTTCCACCACGTCGCCCGGGTCCTGGTGGATGGAAACACGTTCCCGGCCTTCCTGTCTGTGAAACGCATGGAGGGCGGTTGCTGTGGTGTGATACGCACGCCTTTGCCGGCTCCAAGCGGCACCTCCTTTCAGCGGGATGTATATGGGGCTGCTCTCGGCTTGGGAGGCTGTGGGATAGATTGTGAAAAAAACAGTGCAATCAAAGTGAAATTATAGGAACATCAATATGCATTATTCAATATTAAAAAAATCCATGCAAATACAAAGTACATGTGTAAAGGTTTGGGTTTAGGTAGTGGAATTGGAGTGATGTGTGTGTATGAAGGTGATTGTATGATGCATATGATTAAAAAAGGAAGCTATATACACGAGTGTTGCTGTCA
This sequence comes from Crinia signifera, assembly GCF_055691185.1. Lineage (NCBI taxonomy): Eukaryota > Metazoa > Chordata > Amphibia > Anura > Myobatrachidae > Crinia > Crinia signifera. Next base: position 99,130,021 of record NC_139221.1, on the reverse strand, counting down.
TCCATGCTAGTGTATAAATGTATTTAAACAAGTGGGGGCGAAGTAAGTCATAAAGCTGTCACAATGTAAATGTTAAATTAATGTAGGGTTGTATTAAAAGATACTGAAAATGTTACAGGTCGCCTATAACTATTTCAGTGTGTTGCACTTGTTATGATTAGCACAAATACATGGAAAACATGTATATCAGGATGTCTTGGCTCGCACATGTCTCCCTGTTTGCATGAATTGCATGACTTAAAGTATTTATAGTTTAACTACGGATGGAAGAAGGAACCTGGTCTATTACCATGTGTTTTAAATTCCTTAGTTTGTGTTTGTATGTGACAAAATGTTTGGCCACTGGTTTATTGTTGCCTTTGCCTTGAAGTGCATGATGTATGGCCGATCTGTGGAGCGCCATTTGTTCTCTCACAGTTTTCCCCATATATAATAGGTTACATGGGCATATTATTACATAAACCACGTGTGGACAAGCAAGATAGATGGGATCTTCTTTTAAATTCACAAAGGTCCATGGGGTGTGTGAAAGTTGTGTCTGTGACCATATGCTTGCAGGTTGTGCATTTTAGACTTTTTCAAACATTTATAGCAGCCTGGAGCTCGAGTGAGGAAATGACTGTTGGACCTGGGACTCGATGTAAAGCCTGTGATGTCATTATGGGCTATAAAATCTTTTACACTCTTGCCTCGAGTGTAACACAGCATGGGTCTTCTTCCTTTAAAGCAAGGCAACTCTTTATCTGTCTTTACAATAAGGCCCTCGTGGCTCTCGGTAAAATGGCACTTGCAGTATTGAAATGGGTCAGGAAAGGCATCACATCATCCCTGTGGTCTCTTGGGGTGGTGTTGACCATCCTTGGATGAAGTAGATCGTCTGTCGATTTTGAGGATTTCCTCCTTTTGTTATAGGAGGGTTTTTTCTGTGATATCCTCTGTCTTCAAATCTGGAGACAAAATCATCAAGTACACCGGGCAATTGGGTCCGTTTACTAGTGATCCTAGCTGCCCTCAGCATCTGGGAAGTTTTTTTTTTACAGTCCCCTTCTAGTGCCAGCTTTCATTTTTGCAAGTGTCCATTCATGTGAAGGGCACTGGAGGCAGCTATATTTCAAGGGAGAGTGCCGGACCGTACACCCCATATATATATAGATATGTCTAATGTCTGTGTGTCACAAAACACCTCCATCTGTTTGGCAGCAAGTAAAACTACATCTCTTTCTCTCTCTCACAGAGGCAATCACAAGGTAGCAGCACTCTCCAGGCTGTTTGAAAAATAACACTGGGAATGTATTCATGCCCCTACATTTCATGTTATGTATTCTTGGAATTTATATGCAATATTTTCTTTGTAACCTGCTGCATAACACTACACCAAACTCATTATAACTTAATATTTAGGCACAAGATTTGCTTGTAAACAGTATATAGTCGTTACTAAAATGTGTAAACTTACCTATTTAGCTTCCTTAGTAGCTTTCAAAGCATTTGCTTTGAGTGGACTTACTAGTTTTGTAATATCACCATCTAGCAGTAGCCATAATTTTGGATTAAGAAGGGTTCTCTTACTAAGGCCCCAGGTGAAGTGGCTGTTACAGGACTGTCTTTATATCCACCTTATGCAGGGTGTGGACTATGCTCAAGTGTGAATAGTGACTTCCAGGACCTATTTCAAGTGTCAGACAGGGGACACCACAATGTTACATAGAAACCATTGATGGGCCGCACTGCCTGGGGTCTAACCTTTTTCGTAAGGGATCAGGTTCCACACTGTGAACGTGACTTATGCATCATATATATATATATATAGGCACTTTGCCGAAAAGGATCATAAATTGAGTGACCTTAAGCACCAGATTATCGACCATGTGCCAGCCCATCTGAGAGGAGGCGATCGGGACACGAAGCTCCTTCAATCCGAAGGCCGCTGGATCTTCAAACTGGTGACTACCTTTTCACACGGCCTAAATGAAAGAATGCCCTGGAATGTCTTTTAGAGAAGATGACTCTCTAACATTTGCAAGCAGCCGCCAGCGAACCCCCCAATAGGTAATTTATTTATAGTGGTGCATGCAGGTAGCGACTGCGCCTAGGCGACTGCATCGTAGTCAGCAGACACCCAAGACTTCTTTTAAGCCACCCGTCTCTGACATAGGTTTAATACTGGTCTACTTGTATGCAGGTAGACGCAGCAGGCTCCAGCGCTTTTCACATGTCGACATAGGTTGTCTATAAGTATATTCAGACGATATGCGGCGCTACACTTTTTTCTAATGTATAATCCATTGCAAGATCCTCTGGTTCTGTTTTTGAAATGTACACCATCACCCGTATTTCATGTTTTCCCCATTGTATACACAGGTTGCCATGGTAACCCATGTTGCGTGTTCCCGGCGGAAGGGCCGGAAGTGAGACACCAGCCGCTTCCTGCTACACGCCGGCCACGAACGCGGCTGACGGGCTCCCGCCTCTGCTCTCTCATACCTGATAAAGGTAAGAGTCTTATCACTTGTCTTGTTGTTACACTCTGAACCTTGAAAACGGGGGACATCCCCGAAATGTCAGTTACCTTTTGCACCTTTTTGATGGCTACATAAAAAAAACTTTGAGTGCCGCCATTTTTTCTTACTTCTTACCTTTTGCATTGGAGGGCACCATAGCAGATACTGCAAGTTGGACAGAGTGCCGGTCCACCCCACAGTCTACAGTATATATATATATATCCAAAGAAGGCAGAAGACACCGGAGCACTCCACCACATGATCGACGAGTGCCGGGTATACTACAAACTATATATATATATATATATAGTTTGTAGTATACCCGGCACTCGTTATATATATGTAACTAAATTATGCACAATAAAATTATGTATTTTCTACAGCGCATTGCTGTAATTCTGGTACATTATCATGCAATGATGCCACAGTCAGTTATTTATTTGTGCCACTGGGTGAGCAACACATTCACTGGGACCACTTAATAAGCGAAGGTCTGGCCCTACGTATCAGGTGTACACACTATACAATGTGTACTACGTATTATTCAGGTCAGCATCAGAATGATATACCTTAGAATCAGTGGTGTAGATAGGTGCCATGGTGCCCGGAGCAAGGGCATGCTTCATGCCCTCTGCCCCCATTTGTAGGCTCTTGCACAGCAAAAAGGGGGCGTAATGCCCATTGCACATTTTAGGGAACTTTGTAATACCCATTACACATAAAGCCACAAGTCATAGTGCCACACGATGCCCATTACATACTATATAACAAACCGTAATGCCCATTACACATTTGACACATAAGTGCAACTTACCTACATTGCTAGGAACTGCTTGCTCGATGCCAGGGGCTTCATGCTTGATGCCAAGCTGGACTGAAATAGCTTCATGCCAAGGAGGACTTCAGGGGGACTGAAATAGCTTGTTGCCAAGGGGGAATGCAACCCACTCACACACTGAGTGTGAGCAATGCTGCTTCTGATTGGCTGCTGGACCGCAAGCGCCTAATGGCTAGGCCAGGCCAGTAAAGAGGACCTGCAGGGGAGAAAGAACTATCACCAGCAGAGGCTGGCCAGGCCTGAATCCCTTAAAATGGATTCAGTGACCAATAGTCAGTGGCCAAGCTGACTATCCTCCGCTGCCTAATATTGCACATGAGTAATGGTGAGCCGGCCCGGCATCCCCCGTTGCCTTGGCAACAGCCTGGAGGAAGAACCGCTGTCTGGAAGTGCCTGAGTGTCTCTGGTTGCAGAACGACCGGCACCAGAGACGCGATCCCCGCCAGAGGCGGAAGCCACAAGGAGAACTAGCGTCTCTGGTTGCCCGGCAACCAGAGATATGGCCCACCAACATCTGTTGCCATCTCTAAAGATCTCGCTGGGTGCACACATTAGGCCTAATTCAGACCTGATCGTAGGACATATTTGTTTGCAAAATGGCCAAAAGCATGCTTATCCACTTCAGGTGGGGCAGATGTAACATGTGCAGAGAAAGTTAGATTTAAGTGAGTTATTTAGCTTCTGTGCAGGGTAAATACTGGCTGCTTTATTTTTGCACTGCAATTTAGATTACAGTATGAACACACCCCACATAAATCTAACTCTTTCTCTGCACTTGTTACTAGTGATGTGCGTGTAACTAGGGGAGAGGGGTAGATGGATGGGGGACTGCACAGATTAATAAGCATCCACATGTTTGCAGCTCAACAATTTATTTCTTTATTTTTAGTAAGCTGCTTTACAAAGTGATTCTACTACTTTCAAATTCTGCCAAGATTCTTAAACTTGTGTTAAATGGATTAGCGTGTCTACTTTTCAAGTACAATTATTTATTTCATTTATATAATGGAAACAGCTAAACATGTCGATGAAAGTAACTTGTTTCTAATGGTTTTGAATAGAGAGTGGCTTATTATTTTGCATTGCTACTGGTATGGGAAAGACTGCTGGGGGAAATAAGTAGATGTGGTATACTGCCCCATAACCTAGGGCCATCATGGACCAATTCTGTAAACTAGTTGTATTATCAATATTCCACTGAGGTTTCAGCAGCAATGGACTAGCCTACAACTGCAATCCCATAAGTAGAAAACATGGCAAAAGCACCTCTGTTCCCACATCCATTCTTCACAACCATAGGTTTACTCACATGGTTTATTACTGAAGGATCTGTGACTGCTAAGGTTACAGCATTACTATATTTTCGCACATCCGCATAGAATCGCAGCTGCAAATGCATTAGTGTACATTTCTGAATCAGACTCAATTAGCCAATATTTCTAGCATTATCGGTTTGGCGAGTCATTGTATACTGACTATCCCTTTAATGATTTTTTACCAGAACAGACCTGTAGGTCAAAGCAGAACATTACAATTGGACAAACTTTGCTTGTGTCAGAAGGTCAAAAAGAGTTAATGTTTGTGCAAATCTCTGCATCAATAATCTGAAATGCTATCTATACACTTATGCGATCGGATTCGATGCGACATCGCACTGCGATGTCGCATGGAATCCGATCGCATAAGTGTATCTGTGTATGATGTCTCATGCAATCTTTAGATGGCCCATTGGGTGCTGGAAGAGGGCGGGCAGAGGGCGGCGTTGTAGCGTAGTGCTAGAAGCAGCGCTAGCTGGGCTCTCTCAGCCAATCAGAGGGTTGCCCAGTGTTTTAAACAATTCTGCCACCACCGCTGACCCCCGCCACCCGCTAGCGCTACTTCTAGTGCTATGCTCTGCCGCCCTCTCCCACGCCACCAACAGGCCACCTCTCCCCAAACCCCATGCCACAAAAGCATTCCCTCCACCCCCAACCCACGGATTGCATTCTAATGATCGCATGTGGTTAAAAACCACATGCAATCGCTCCTGCAAATCGAAAGATCTTATGTCCAGCACATAAGATCTATCAACGCGACATTCAACAGCCTGCCCGCGCATCCCGTTGAATGGTTCCTTAAAAATGCATACAATCATTTCATTTATCGGCCAAATGTGGTCGAAATCGAATGATTGCATGCAATATTTCACAAGTGTATGGGCAGCACTACAATCAAATGACTTTCAAATGTACAATGTAATTTTCTGTGCAATTAATTGATAGTTATGGCCTTCCTCGTCAAATGTACATAATGGGGGAAATTTACAAAGATGGGAGTTCTATTTCACATTGGATGTTGATATGGGCAAGGGCATCCAATCAGATACTATCTAGTATTTTCTAGAAGGTACAAAATAGATAAAAAGTAGATTGTAATTGGTTGCCCATAGCAACATCCCATGTGAAATAGAATTCCCATTTTAGTAAATTTACCCGAACATGTTGCATTTGGTTTGTTAATGTACTTAATAAAGATACAATTAGTGGTTTAAATGTGTATATCTCCAGGGGGTGTATATGTTTTTCTACGTGAAGATGGTAGAGGAATGAGTTGCTTTGAGCATTTGTATTTAGAGAATAGGTTAAAACACAACATCTGATGGAGGACAGTTGTTACTAAGATGGAAAGGAGAGCTTCTTATATAATCTGTTGTGTTTGCAGTTGCACTGAGCCATAAAACACAATTTCACATACTGAAAGAACTATATACAGTAAGTACAAATATATCAAGAAAAGATGGGACATAGAGTAGTAACAAGGCACAGACATTTCAGGAGTAAGTATTGTGCTTGTATGCAGTAGCATACAGTATTTCCCTCGAGCTAAAAGTTCCTGGCAGTCCATCATTCTTTATTAAGTAGTCATCAGTAAGTGAAGCAATAAATAAATAACTTCATTTAAATGCTGACTGCCAAGGACAATGCGTTCCTGCAAAAACTATAAAATCAGCATTTTGTGTGAATTATTTAAATGGCCTTATATAGAAAAGCAACTCATAGACCCTAAGTAACTATATGAAACATCAAGAGGTGTTAAGGTGCGTACACACGGGGGCGATTTTGTGTAATATCGCGGGAAATATGGTCGCTGAGAGATATATCGCCGGGTGCGTGCTCCCGTTTTTACCCCTGTAGTGATCGCTGGTCCTGCGACCAGCTGATTTCCACTGCCGGGTTCCCCCCGGCAGTTTCTTTTACATCAGGGACCATCTCTGGTCGCTGATGAACAGGAGACACAGAGCAAAATATTGCTCAGCCATATGTTGCTGAGCTATATATATCCCCTGTGTGTACGGGGCTTTAGTTACCATATACAGTATGTTTACAGGTGTTTTGGAATTAAGTGGACTATTAAATCCTTTGAGTGACAAGTGAATTTATCACAGAAGATGTGAAAATTGACAAGCAAACATTTACCTGTAATGTTTACCTCATATAGGGCGGGATGTATTAAAATACATCGCCGCCCTTCGCGCCCCCCCCGCCACGCGATGCTGCCGCATATGTACTAACATATGCGGCTGGCTTCGCGATGCGGTGACGGAGGCCCCCCGCGATACCTGGAATGTGGTGTGCGGGGGCGCCTCCGTCACCTTCCAGCCGGCTCCTGAATCCCTCACGCCGGGGACAGCTTGCTTAGCTGGCGCCTCCTCCTCCCCCCTGCAGCCGGAAGGACGTCCGGCTGCGTCACTAGGGGGAGGGGTTTACCTTCCAGGGTCCAGGAGGACCCTTCAGGAAGGTAAGCCAGAGGGGGGGTCGGTGAGGGGGCGGGTTTGCGTCGGCGGCGGCAAAAATAAGCCCAAAGGCTTCTATAGGGTATCGCCACCCAAAGGTGGCGATACCCTACACTGCTGTATCATTTTTGATACATTGGAAAATGCGGTAAAACCGGGGTTTTACCGCATTTTCCATTTGATACATCTCGCCCATAGTAAATATAATCTTATTTTAGACAATGTTTTTTATTCGATTCTATATAACAAATGTGAGCGACGCTGACATTTTTAGCAGATATTTTGCACATCTCTCACAGAGATGTGGGTACTCAAAGGGTTAATAAAGGGAAATATAAAATAAAGAGCTGCATATTTTTACTCTTTCTCATGTCCATAGTGACAGAAGTGTGGAGTAAGTTGTGGTTTACTCAAACCATAAAGTTATAAGCTTACTGTTGTTTAATTAATATTCCTTTATAATCATTTTTATTCTTAAAGAGATACAAAGTTTGAATTCTGACTGTTGAATTGATGTCGGAAATGGACAAAAATTCGACATTCCGACAGTCTGAATAATGATTGAATACCCCCATATAGGTATAGAGAGAGGTAATCTCTCTACTCTCAGCCTAAATAATGATTGAATACCCCATATGGGGATAGAGAGTGTTACTCTCTATTACGGAACTAGGAGTGGAGTGTATGCTAGTTTGAGAAATATATCTTGTATGTTCACACAATGCATATCCTCTTAAACCAACCTTATGCCTTGTACCCATTTCAACTCCATATGCACTTGCAGCTGAAAAGATGTAACTGAGCTGTAATGGGGGATATTCACAGGTAACACTATATACAGTATATCGGTAAAAAAAAAACAAAAAAAACATTTAGCTCTGTGCACACAATAAACCTTATTTTGATTTAAATGCACGGGGGGCCGATGGTGTGCATCTGCGCATGTGCAGGGTACGTGCACCCACGGCGAACATTCTGTTTGCTGGGTGCACGCACACTACACAGCGGAATAAGGTCCAATGTGCAAAGCAATTACGGCCAACTTACTTTTAACTTTGTATCACCCAACTGTCCCGATTACAACCGGACAGTGCCGCTATTTGGAGACTGTCCTGCTGTCTCTCCCGCAGGTGGCAATGTTCCATGGGTGGGGGTTGGGGGTAGCCAGAGATCACTGTGAACGTTGAAGAGATGCCATGCGCAAGCTCTCCTCTCTTGATCTGCTTGCCATACACTAGACCAGGGATATCCAATTCCAGTCCTCGAGAGATACCAACAGTTAACTTTTTCCAGGTCTCCTCACAGAATCATAAGTGGCATAATTAGCTCCACCTGTGGATCATTTATAATGTGTCAGTCAGTAATGAGTGCACCTGTGCCCCAGCTGGATGATCTAGAAAACATGAACTGTTGGTAGCTCTCGAGGACTGGAGTTGGCTACCACTGCACTAGACCAACTTTCATCCAACTATGCATGTTGGCTGGATGGAATAAAAATCTGGTAATGGATGAGAACAAATGTAATTTGTAATTCAGTAATTTGCTCCCAAAATCTGGAAATGGCCAAAAACCGTTGGTCAGACGGTACTGTAGTTGAACCGGTTTGATTTAAACAATTTGACTGAATGTTTTTGTCCATTTTCCTGGGTTTGTAAGCAAATTGCTGATTTTCTCCCATACAGTACCAGATTTTCAGTCCAACCTACCAGTTGCATGATGCGATGAAAGTTGGTCTAGTGTAAGGCCAGCATTACTCTGATGGATTGCATATGTACAGCAGGGGGCCCCACTCCACTGAACAGTCCTGTACTTTCCAACATCAGGGAAATCAGAATTGAGTCTGGGACATGGCTGTTTCATAGTGGGCATGGCCATCCTGTGATCTGTGTTTTAGAATTAATTGGGATTATGCAGAATAAATCAGTATGGTCTGGAGGAATGTAATACCCTTTCACACCAGAAAATGCAAGGACTTATACAGTCCAGGGATCAAGTAGGAACATTCCCAGGTTGGCCCCTTTCACACTAGCCTAGTCCCTGCATTTTCTGGTGTGAGATTGTCACGCCTGAGGGTGGGAGCTGACCCTGGGAAGCCTCAGTCGTAGAGGCAGGTGTATTAAAACCTGGGAGCCCGTAAAGGGTCTTAGACATCCACTCACACATAAAGGAAGGCCCAAAGGTGTGAAATAAATCAAAAAGTTTTTATTGAAGTAAACACGAAGACAGTGGTACTTTAACGAAGAACTGAAGACTATGGAGAACAACACGGGAAACGGACTTGGAGAACAAACAAACTTTGAAGATTTGAAGAATAAACTGGAACCGGATTACAAGGAGATGGCTTGAAGGCAGCAGTAGTGGAAGCTGACCAGGGCAGCAGCAATGGATGCTGACTGGAAACATATGATGTGTAGACAGCAGTAGTAGAAGCTGACCAGGACAGCATGAATGGATGCTGACTGGAAACAGCAGGCTTGGATGCCGACGAGAAATGGATGACGTGTAGATAGCCTGGAGGCAGTAGTAATAGAAGCTGACCGGGACAGCCGGAATAGATGCTGATGGGAACTGCAGGCTTGGAGACTGCCTGGAAGCAGCAGGAGACAATGCAAGAGCAAGTCAGGCTGTGCTGGAGCTGGTATTAGCAGTAGGACCCAGAAACATCCAACTGAATGGTTGACAATGGAAGCTCTGACAGAGTCCAGGACTCCTCCCAGCACTCTTATACCTGCAGGTAGGAGAAGGATTGGCTGGCTAATAACCAGGAGGGAAGCTGCATCGGATTGGCTGGTAAAGTCCATGTGACACTGGTAATTATGGTTGCACCCATGTTTGTCTATGGAGGGAAAGTCTGTTTGCTTGCTGCATGGCTGAGGCCTATAACAAAAGTAGTAACGAGCTGTAGTGGGCTGAGGCATTAGGCACGACTTGCTGCACAGCTGCAGCATCAGGTAATCACTGGAATGAATGTGGGAATCTGTGCTGTGATCTGCACACAAACAACACTGAATATATATAGACCTGGAGCACAGTGACAGTCTGGAGAGACACTTTACAGGTAAAAATAGTGTTTGTTTTACCTGGATCGTGACAGAGATAAACCATCCACCACTGATAGGAGTCTCTGTGAGTTGTAAGCTGGACAGCACTGTAAGGATGACTGTGGCACTGTGCCCATGCAACCCGCTGCTGCTAGTCCCTGGACCCCCCACCACCTATGTGCAGCAGCAGAGCCAGGCAGCAGCATCCAGGCAGTGGGGATCCGGGCAGTGGCAGCTGGGAGCTTGTAGCGATATTTGCCGGGCGGTGTGGCGGGAAGCACTGCTGAATTTGAAAAGACTGGCCGGACGCTGATTGGCTGAATTCAGCCACAGCAGCAGGGGTATGGGTCATAGGGTCAACTCTATAAATGTCGACATACATTACGTCAACCATTAAAGGCCAACAGGGCTTAGGTCAACACATGAAATAGGTTGACATGGCTCAGCATTAAGTCGATAATGGGAAGGTCGAAAGTCAAAATAAGTTTTCCCATTTTTTGTCCCGAATTTTGACATAAGTCGACATGAACCCCGTATGAGTGTTCCGCGTCCCCTTGCATGGCTCGTTGCGCTCTCCATGCTTTGGACACGTGCCTCGCTACTCTCGGCACACTATAATATTTACCCTACATGCCCTAGTGGATGGTAGGGTATGAAATACCGCCTGTCGGCAAAAGTCGTCTTGAAATAACCTTTTGACTGTTGACCTTTCCATTGTGGACCTAATGCTTGTGTTGACCTTTCGACCTTAGCCATGTTGACCTATTTCATGCGTCAACCTAAGCCCTGTCGACCGTTAGTGGTCGCCCTAATATAAGTCGACCTTCATAGTGTTGACCTAGCGACTGTATCGCAGCAGCAGTCCGGGGAAGCTAGAGTAACATTACTGGCCCTTACTCCAACTTTGCAGAGACACGGCAATACGCTGTTCTGCTTTTAGTAAAATGTGTTTTGTTTCAGATAACATATCGGCTGTACACAAACCTCAGCTTTTTTTTCATTTCTGAACAAGGTCATTGAAATGCATGTGATTCACCTTCAAAGCTTGTTTTAAGGGGTAATGAGAGATGATTTTAGCATTTGGCCTGCAGTCACCTGTAATTCAAAACATACGTGAATGAACTACAACTAGATTAAAAGGCTCCAGCCTAAATTAACTTTGAAATTTTAAACATGGGGCTTACCAGTCTGTCTAATGGAACAGAAACTAGAAAATGAAAACATACAGTATTTATTATGTTTTTTTGTATTTGAATTTTTTTTTCTAAAAAAAAAAATCGACTTTATTTACCAACTTTCTGACCTTTTGCTGCTTTGAAGAGGAAATAGAAAACTAGGAATCTATATTCATAAGCCTTTAATGCTGCTGATACAGTATTACTATGTTTTACAACTAAACTAGGTTTGGATAAATTACAATCACAAAAAGCCTAATTTGATGAGAAGCAGAAGGGGTGTGACCAGTGCCATGTAGACAAGTAGACCCACTACACTATAAGCCCCAATGTACAATAAATGCACCATTTTGTGTGACAAACAGAAATTCAATTTAACACTTATGATTTATGGCCATCTGGTGGTTGGTGATCATCATGTTGCCATGCCTGTTACTCTGGCCCCACGGGGGAACAATGGGGTTGCCCCCTAGGTCTTGTGTGGCAGCAGAACTCGCGCACCCTTAGTTATGGCTCCAGCCTACATAATGATATACAGGTTTCCCTTATCCGTATATATCTGTTATCCAAATTATTCAGAAAACCATAGTTTTTGGAATGTCCTTTTTTTCTTTGGTGCTAAAAGCACTACTGTGATATATGTAATTGGTACTACTGGGGGCATGATAAGTAACTGCCACTAAATATGTGCAAGTTTGTGTGTATTTTATGTGTTTGATGTTTTTACACAACATAAATGCATTTTGTGTTCACACATCTGTCCGATAAAAATATTCTGAAATACGGAATAATCTGTTATCCAAAATGATTCTGGTTCTGAGCATTTTGGATAAGGGATACTCAATCTGTGCTGTAAAACTTTGTACAGCAGATGTATTTTCCTGTGCTGGGCAACATGATCCAAGGAAATTGGAAAGGACAAAAAACCTTTAAATGGGAAATATTTGAGCTGATTTAATTTGTATCAGCTATCATTTATCGATGCACTTTGCAGGATTTACTTGATAACAAACACGATTTTATTCGAGTTTTGTTCATAATATTCCTTATATACATAGGGGCTACAATGATTATGCTAATATACAGCCACATTTTTATTGTTTTCTATGGTACTTATTGCCTAGCACGGCGCCCACGATCTAGATTGTATGTGTCGGGCTGATATCTCAAGCATTGCATGCATCTTATGTGTTTGTAAGGCATAAGATGCATGAGATGATACAATCGACGAGATCGACGAGATTTTTACATCTCAAGCATTGCATGCATCTTATGTGTTTGTGCGGCATAAGATGCATGAGATGATGCAATCGACGAGATTTTTACATTGGAATCAATGTGAAATGGTCCCTGAGACCCAATTTTACATTTATTCCAATGTAAAAAGCCCCCAAAACCCCAATTTTCATTGCTAACCCCCCTCATGGGTGAAATGGCCCCCCCCATTGTTAACGCCACCCCACTATTGACGCCAAACCGAAGCGTGGCGAGCGCAGCGGTACGCGTCCTCCGACCTTTTCATACCCCCACTATCCACGTCAGCATGGAGTTGATCTTATATGGTGGCGAGCGCAGCCAGCCACCGAGCCCGAAGTGTGGCGAGCGGACGCGGAATACATGTGAAGTAGTCCACGTCCCCTCGCGGGGCTCGCCACGCTTCGGGCTCGGTGGCTCGCTGGCTTGCCACACTATATATAATCAACTCCACGCCAACGTGGATAGTGGGGGTATGAAAAGGTCGAAGGACGCGTACCGCCGCCCCTCGCGGGCTCGCCACGCTTCGGGTTGGCGTTGATAGTGCTGGTGGCGTTAACAATGGTTATTGGGGCTCACAAATTTTTTCTTATAGCATCTTATGGATCTCATGCATCTTATGAATGCATAATATCATAATGAGATCCATACAATTAAAAAATCGTTTCAATTGTATTGATTGTATGCCTTAAGTAAGGCATACAATCAATGAGATGGGAGCCGTGCTAGGAAATAAGTACCTTTTCTATTTATATTGGTTGGTATGCAAAAGTTAAATTAAAACTGATATGAACTCCAATCTCAGTGTTTGTATATGTTATAAAGTTATGTTTAGGTGGACTAATAGTGCCTGCAATTGTTTTTATTGCACCAAAACAGTCTGTCACTGGAACCATTACTACAGCAGAAAGTTATCATCTCACCCCTAAGATTTCCACAATGAATGTGGGATTCATTTAAATATATTAATGCAATTCAGAATATGAGTTTACCACCTTCTGATGATCATATAATTAATATGAGCGTAGTATACAAGCTCTACAGTACTTAAAGTCAGGGTCGACCCCAAATGGTTAATAGTAATAAGGTCGACAGGTACAAAAGGTTGACAGATAATAAGTCGGCAGTGGTTACATTTATCTGGTACAAAAGTTTGACTGGGTCAAAGGTCGGGAATATTTTTGTGTTTAGAACGGTTTATCATTTAACTCTTGTTTAGGTAGCTTAATCATACATTCAACATTTGGTGATTTATTGTGTAAATCTGTTAAATATAGATATACTGTAGCCAATATAAATTATGCATTTTTTTTTGTTTATGTACTATTTTATATTCTTAGAATATTCTTAGTATAATCCTGTTTTTAAACCTCCATTGATATTCACTCCATCATGTGCAATTTATTGGTTTAATACCTCTATAACATATTTTAACATTGAGTAAAATGGGGTCAAAATTAAATGGATTTTTATTTGGATATTTGACAATGTAATGTATACAAACACATTGACAGCTGCAACCAAAATCAAACAAAACACATGTATTATTTTGTGACACCGTTATCTATAATACTGGTACACTACCAATTTTCCGCCAACTGATGGTCCGTCACCTCTTTTAATTTAGACATATATTCTGCACATTGGCACCGCACACACTTCGCACAAGTGTTAATAGTATGGCTTCCAAGTACAATGCAAGTGACGGTGTAATTGATGTTGCTATGGCTTCTGAGGACAGTGCAAGTGTCAGTGGTGCTAATATGGCTGGGATGCCACTGCCAGGATGCTGTTGTACATGTACTGAAAATCAGGACAGTTGGGATGCATACTGAGTTTGATTGTTTAACTAATATTAAGCTGTAACATTTATTGCTTTAGAAATGTACTGAAGGTCCTACATGTAAAAAGTTACCTCTTTTAGTCTGGCAAACAGATATTCCAGGAATCAAGGGTGTTGGAAAAGCAACCTGTATTACGTATATCAACAAAAAGCCAGTCATTTAACAACTCTGGGCTTAACAACCATGAACTAGATGCTACAGATACATACACACACACTCATATATCTAATGAACAAATAAATATTGTTTACATTACTGTAGTTTCTCCTTTTGCATTTGTTTTTTGGGTGTTTCTGTGATGTTAATTACAATGCTTGATACTCATATAGAGATATCCAGTTTATTTATAGGGACTCAGAGCATTCAATATTCTATATTACCTGTAGCCTGGGATTCTTGGGCTCACACCTATTAATTGTAATTTGAATTTTCTGGACAACTGAAAATGTCCTTTTTTATTTTATTGACCACACATTTTGCCATTAGACAAGTGTATACAATACTTAATAATAGATGTATTAGCATGTTACAAAGAAATGTTTTTGAACATCATAAAGGATATTAGAAGTTTATTTTCTTTCAAAAGCTTGTAATTGTATATTTCAATAAAATTAAGAAAATGTCCATAAACTTGTGTAACTATTAGAACGTTTTCTTATTATAGTAGTATAATTAGTATAATCGGGCAAATATTTTTCAATATCATCACATATCCTAAAAAGCTGGGTCTATTCATCAAAACACACCAGTGGCATGTTCCTGCTCCTATCACATTTTGTGAAAACTGAATCAGCAACAACACTAGGATACCCGAACCAGACCCCAAGACTTTTATGCAATACCAAGGAGGTGATGAACATCTGTCCCACAGATTAACATACATCGAATTTTATACAACCGTCACTTGACTCCGGGGGACCTTTCAGTCTGAAGCGTGAGTTCATTCTGCACCTATAGGACCCTGCACTAGTGAATGGACATTTTTGCATCCGGGACATAATGTATCACCCGAAAATAGAATGCCAGAATTAGGAGGTCATAATGGGAATGGGACTTTTTCCAGTTGCAGACCCATTACTTGAGAAGGGAGTATTTATTCTAAATGTAGGGGGTTATTCTGGTTCACTCACAAAGGTACAATCACTCAAATCTAACTCTCTTTGCACATGTTACACTAGCCCCACCTGCAGTGCATATGGTTTTTTCCATTAGAGAGTGAATTTGCCTAAGCAAGTGAACCAGAATAACCCCTTGAATGCCTCTAACACCCCCCCCCCCCACACACACAGATTTACTATAGGCTAAATTGCTTAGGATTCCTGTAGAAACTGCATGATTTTTGTCACCAGTTGCTCTTTTTTGTCTCTGGCCTTGGTAGAGATCCCGTGCTGCTTGAGCCAGTCCTGTAGAGTAGCATTTTTCAGTGTAAATAACTGCAAATAGAAAATATCACAGTAATGTAGTATTATCTTTGATACTTCACACAGCTTGCCAAACAAACCTACTGTACTTCACCTAACATACCTGTCTTTTAACCCCAGATACCTCTTTACTGCAAATAACTCAGTACTCCTGGAGTGTTACCCAGACCCCATTGAATCCTGGTATCAGAACTCATCTACCATCTTTGATTGGGATCCATCCAAACCAGCCCTTTATTTGAAAGCTCCACGAGTTCCAGCACAGGAGCCAATTTCCAACAAGCTCTGAGTGCTCACTACCCTCCAAGGTAAACTGGACACCAACTCGGACCAGCGTACATACCTGCTGAGGAGGCCGCCAACAGCGGAGGACTGTGCCCCATAAGTTGACGGTAAACAAACACCCCCTTCATTTTATTCTTGGGAGTGCTCTAAAAGGACCTAATAGGAACGGACAGACCCCCCAAAATTTCCTTATCCTCTTATTACACCAGGAATCACAGGACTCAAGTCTAGTGCACTAGCATTTTTATAGTGGTTTTTATTAACCAAAAGTTTTTCATTATCTGCATAGCAATATAAAATACTATTTATTTTAAATGTTATTTTATTTGGTCACATCATGTGTAATAAATTGTGTTTTTTATTGTGAAGCCAGTCCAATTGGTCTTAGTATTTTAAATTAGCACTGCTATTCGGATCTTTTCTTTTTGCTAACCCCTTCCTAGGGACTGACTATCCCTATTTAGCAGCAGCTCAGTGAAACACCCTCAGTCAAGCGCTACTAGCATCACCCCCTAGGGGGCGCTGCTTCCTTCCTTTTTACCATATAACACAAGTAGATAGTGGAGCATGGTTTGGGGATAAATACTGTCACAGGAGCATTCCCAAGGACTTCCTTTATAGGTGGAGCTTAAATTTGGGTACCAAAGTTCAGCTCCCAATTTGGCACACCTTGCCCATTAAATCCTGCAGAGAAGCTGGTACTTGTCTCTATGGGAGCCTTATACCTAGAAATTAGCACAGTTAGCACTCGAGAGTGGATGCAGTAGGCACCAAGGTCCTCTTGTCCGCATGTGCTGCATCTGCAATGTGCATGAACCAAGGTAACGCTGTGATCTTGCTTGCAATAACAATTTTATGGAAAATTGATTGACAGGAAGTAACCTGGAGAGTTGTGGGAAAAACATAGACCGATGTATCTGTATTCAGTTACAATCATTTATTCAGAGAAACATGGCGCCAGCATCAATACTGCTGTGTCAATTCTGGTAAGCTTAGACCTCATTGTTCCTCATTAGTCCGTATACACTGCGAATGTATATGCAATTGCAATTAAGTTTGTGATAGCTCCGATGGACATATCTTTTCATTCCTGGGTGGCAGCTTAATTTTATTAACATTAGAAGTTCTGTTGCCTAGGAAATCGCTACTGCATTTGCATGCTAATTGAATACCAATGAATTAGTCCCAAATGACTTTCATGCTTCACTTTCTACTTATCCGGATGCTCTTATAATGTCTCTATCGAATTCTATCTTCAAATTTCACTATATTGGGATCTACAAAAATGTTTTTTTTCTGGGTATTCTGCTTTCTCAATTTAATGTACATCTCTTAGTTAAATGATTTCCTCATGTGTCCTCCAGTCTAAGCTTTATGTTCATGACATCCGAATCGACATCTCTTACTGTGACCTTTCTTCTCTATTATTGAACCAACTGCGTCTCTGTTATTTCCATTTTGATATCTATATGCCATATAATGCTCAACATACTAAAAGCAGATATGAGAAAGGGTAGAGTACCTCCAATTGTACATTGAAAGTAGCCCAAGTAGGAAGAACCTAAGGGGGAAATTTATTAAGATAGGAGTTCTATTTTAGATGGGATATTGCTATGTATGGGTAACCAATCAGATACTATCTATTATCTTCTAGAAGGCGCTAAATAAATAAAAAGTAGATTCTGATTGGTTAACCATAGCAATATCCAATGTGAAATAGAACTCCCATCTTAAAGTAAATTTCCCCCTAAGTATGACCAAACACATACAAAAACCAAAGAAATACAAAGATGAAAATTCCAAAACAGGCGCTAACATAAATAGGAAACACAATACATCCCTTAGATGTGATGAAAGAAATCTTCAATGTATAATCTTTGTGCGAGTTCTTCCATTTTTTTTTAAAGTGGCAAAGGCCCTCATTCTCATCCATTTGCCCTTTTGTGAATTTGCAACGGGGACCGATGTAGAAGATCATTGGCGAAAATGCGCATGTGCAGGTCTTCTCTGCACGCACCCTCAGCAGGAAGGGCATACAGGAGGCATTCGCATGCGAACGCCCAGCGTTTTCTGGGCGTTTCCAGGAAAACACTGGGTGCACCCAGGAAAATGTGAACAGGGGTGGCTTCCTGCATTCCAGGGGTGGGAAGCTGACCTCACCGAATGTCAGATGCCCACATTGTTTGCAGAGTGTGAGTTAGATTAACGAGCACTTCAGAAATCATTCGATGGTTGGCGACCATCGAATGATTTCGGGGACCCGTGCAAGGCTGCGAATAGATGTATATTCAAATCATCCATTTGCAGCACTCCAAGTAAAATATGTGAACAGCGTGGGGCAGGCTTTTGAGTGAACAGCACTACAAGGCTCATCACGCTGCTTTGCGAGCCAACCAGAATGAGGGAAAAAGTCTCATACTTCCTGCTTCTCATGGGCTATTACACCAGACGAAATTATTAAGCATCATGGATCCACCCCCATAATGTCCATTGGGATCACTCTTTGGGGTTGATTCTAATTGACTTGGTACGCTGCAAAGATCACAGTCTACCAGGTCCTTGTGATACTGTCACTGACCATCGAATGATTTCTCCAGGTCCTTGTGACACTGTCACCGACCATCAAATGATTTCTCCAGCCTTCACAAATATAAGTCAGTGGAGACTGACTTATATTTGTGAGCTCCGGGACGAAGACAGGGCGGCTGCTGACGTCATGAGACATCAGTTGCCTTCCCATGGCAGACTTCATTCCGCCCGCCTTCCCATGGGAATGCCCAGTGTCACCACCACCCTGTCCCTCCCTCCATGTTGCGAAAGCCCGAGTTACATTGTAAATTGCCGAAGCAATTGGGTTTTCACATACGCAGAAATGCACATGCTCAAACCCCAACCATCAGGGCAGGGGCCGAATTCAGTTCACTAAGAGTGAACCAGAATCGTCTCCTTTATGTATTAACTCTACTGAAGCACTTAATCAGGCATATCTGTGGAACACTGAATTTTGAAGAATTCCATATACTTCAAGGCCTCTCATCAGATTGATATCTCAGGATTCTCTCAAAGTGACTCAAAACAAAGAAGAATACTCTTGAAAGTTAAAATATTTTAATACTTTAACAGGATGCAATCATAATACCAAGGCCAGCATCGCCACTGCCGTTAGGAGACTGGCACTAGAATTCCAACATCAATAAAGATGCCACTGCCATTATTCCATACAAATCAGACTATTACCAGATATAGATAGTAAATACACATGGAATCCAAGGTGAAAATTGTGGTCATAGCAGCAATATGATACTCCAATTATCAAGGTATGCAAAAGTGTTGCTACAGCCCAGTTTTTGTATTGGATCTAACCAATGGGAAGGTCAACAGTTAAAAGGTTGACATGAGTTTTTCACAATTTTTTTTGTCCTGAATATCAACGTAAGTCTTCATGGACACTGTATCAGTACCGCGTCTCCTTGGCTGGCTCGCTGCGCTCAGCAGGCTTTGGGCATGGTTACTTGCTATGCTCAGCACACTATTATATTCTCCTACCACGTCCTAGTGGATGGTAGAGTATGAAATACCACCTGTTTTGGATTTTTTTTTTTATCTCATGTCGACCTTTTTGACTGTCGACTTTCACATTGTTGGTTCATTGCTATGGAGTTTTAACACCAGATCTGCAGAAAAGTGTTCAAAGCTCTATGTTGCAAACACTGGTGCATGGGATGCTGACTGTTAAAAGTCAGACATCGGCATCCCATTGGTCGGGATCCCAACACTCAGGTGGTTTCTTCCCTGCTTGCAGCCTAACCCATCCCTCGATCCTAATTCTAAACCTCCCCCTTAGTGCCAAACCCTATCTCTACCTCCCACTGCCTAATCCTAACCCTACTTAGGGTCTGATTCAGAGCTTGGCTAACAGGAAGCCGACATGTGGGGGTGGAAACCTGATGATTTCTGTGAGTGTCCAAAAAAATAAGGTGTTTTAATGGAGAGTCTGATGTCAGCTCTAGCCACGATCAGGCTGTCTCAGTCACAGATTTGTGAAAGGGTCAGACTTACTCACAGTACACAGTCATGAAAAATCATTCAATGATTCAGGAATTGCGTATGAATTTGCGTGTGGATCGTGAATAGCGATCCATTCGCAATTCTCTCGCAATTTAACAGAGTGGTTTTCTTTATGTCTGGGCAGCTGCTATCTCCTCGCAGTCCTTTGCAACTTTGCAGGTCAGTGATCTCAGGTCTGAATCAGGCCGTTAGGGCCTAAATGTCCTTTCTTAGTGCCTAACCTCTTCCCCCGCAGACTAACCTTAAACCTCTCCGGCATACTTTATGGTTGGGATGATGACAATCAGGATCTGGTGCCGGCATTGTGAGAGATGTTGGAATTCCAGCACTGGTCTTCTGACCAATGTTGGGATTCTGACTGCCGGGATGCTAAATGGATCCCATAAGTTGTACACAAACTGATTCAATGTCCACTTAGGAATAAAGGGGTACAATTAGATAGATAAGATTGCCCTCACTACAAGCTATCCAATTACATACTGCACTACTGAATGTACACAGCTCTTCACTCTGCACAAGACCTGCATCTTTCATCCAAAGTTCTGGCAACAAAAGTCTTAGGGACCAGCACACTTTCCTTGGTGCCCCATCCCTCTCTAGTGGCTTCAAGACAATCCTTGAGTCTCTCAACTTCAGTCTTATCCTTTGTATGTCTCAGAATAATGCCTAACTCATGTGTCTCTCAGCTTCAAATTCAACTTCTGTCTCTCAACCTCACTCTATGTCCCTTCGGCTTTACATCCCAGTGTCTCTCAGAATCATTACTCTCCTGTGTATCAGCCCAAACATCTATGTTTTAAGCTCCATTCCATGTCACACTACATCTCTCGCCTACCCACCACTTGTGTCCCTCCAGGCCCCCCAACCCCTGCTTATTTCTTTCCAGCCCCTTTCAGCCACCGCTAGTGTCACTTCATACCCCCAACTCCTGCTAGTACTGTATCTCGCCAATCATTCCAATCCCTGATAATGTCTCTTCAGCACAGTCTACACTAATCTCCTATTTCTATCTGAGACTGCGGCTCCTATCACACATGGCTCAGCTCCTATCCTCTCCACCAGCATAACATTATGATGCCACATGCATTGTGCCATCAACAAAAATAACTTTATCATGCTGGTCACCTGCTTCCTGCAGCTGCCTGTTCTGAATCAAGGACACATGAATGGAACTTCAAGATTCTTGAGGTGCCGAGGCTCTTGGAATCTTTGGGCCCTGTAAAAGTGTCCTCCCTTGACACCAAGTGTGCTCATCCATACTCACTGCATGCTCCAATTCATGATTGCAGGATTTTCTTCATGTTGCACCCACTCTGAAATGCCCTCCCATTAACAATAATATTATCCTCTAGTCTACAAACCTTCAAGCATTCCATGACAAAATCTGGAACCGCCCACATAACCTTGATAAACTTTCCTTTCTAATTATATCCCATCTGTACAGATCCATTTAACCCCTGGCCAACATTGTTGTGTGACTATATAATACAGCCCACCAAGAAGGTATGCACTCTGAATGGATCATTAGCAATAAATTAAATCTATCCTTGTGTATCAATGCTTATTTCTATACAGATTTTAAAGTTTCAAGCAGGATACCTCTTTGTCTGTTATTAGCCAGTTTTGTGCAATCAATGTTGTTTGCAGTTGTAAAGCACAATGGAATATGCTGTGCTATTTAAGACCTTATTAATAAATAATACACTGAACATACCTGGTTATTTCTTGCATGACTTTCTACATCCACTTCTTTAAGTTTTTGATTTATTCTGCATTTTTTAGGATGTAAATCCAAATATTCTTCCTGTATATCAAACAACTATATTGTAAAATTAAAATAGAAACATATTTAAAAGTACACTAAAGATGTCATACCTCCTGGATAAAAAACAGATTGGCTGTCCACACTCCTGAAATTGGTCAAGATGTTTCGGTCAGTTGACCTTTATCAAAACCCCTTCGGTCAACTGACCAAAACGGATCAACCAATTTCAGGAGTGTGGACAGCCAAACTGATTTTTATCCACAGGTATTACCGTATTACAAACTAATTTTCCAGCTAAATATGTACCTCAGAATAATGTTTTTAATTGGACTTGTTATTACCTATTGTATTTAATTTTTATCGGATCTTGGGAATTTTTTTTTATGTATTAAGTGCATTCCCCTTCTGTTTTGTTTGTTTAATACATTTTTCTGGATATACATTTTTGAATTTGTAGAAATCTACTGAAAAGTTTGGAAGAATTAAGTCCAGAATTAAGGTGTAAAAGAAACCGCTATACAGTATGCTTCATATCAGCCATGCAAAGTGTGAGTAGGGTACGCAGTCCATCTTTATACATTTAAGGAAAAGTGTGAGAGAAATTGCTTGACAAATCCTGGTTGCAACAGTGAGTGTGCTACACATATAATACCTTTGCACCAATAAATTATTATATACCTGTCAGAACTGGAAAATAAACCTTTTATATGCTTGGCAAATCTATTTGACACCAGTGAGTGATAACAGTGAATCACATGCCTAGCTTCCTATTAAATGTAACAATAGTTATATGGGAGATGCCACACATTATTGTGTGATTTCCGGTAAGCTGATGTCCATATAACAATAAAACTGAACAAAAAAAATAAGAAGTTTCTACACAAACTTTGTTAATTTTTCTTTCTCGCATGGTCCATATGAGTATGTAATCTTGGGAATAAACATGTGGAGACTGTCATTCTACATTTTTTTCCTATTAGTGTCTGAAGCTTCAATAGATTTTTAACATTGTGTTTAAAAAAAACATAAATTCCCAGGATTCCAATATTCTTGTCACCAGTGATATTTTGTATTGCATTATATTAATACCTCTGTAAATGACAGTCTATTTTGTTGCTTTTGTAGAAATGAAATGTAGCAGAACCAAAGCAATGTTGCAACGGTTACGTTTTTGCTTGCAAATAATTGTTAGCCATAAAAATATTTTTTTGTTCTAATTTTTCCAAAGCCAAAGATTCTGTATGCACTCATTAGCATCTAAATATGGTACATTTTGCTTAATATTTGAAATATCCTAGATTATACTCTACTATAACATTCCAATTGTGATGTGTTATGTCCCTAACTATTTTTCTACATTCCCAATGTAGATAAACACATGTGTTTAGAATTTTCAAATGTGTGTCAACATGAAACTCCTTTGATGCTACAAGTTTAAATGGATTGGAGTATAGCGGATCACATGATTTGTTAATGCCTGCTCACCCATGACACATCATCAGTCTGTTTTGTTGGTTTAAGTGTGGAGTCAGTGAGGGTGAATAGAATACAATTCGGTGAATCCATAAAGGATAAATATGATATCTTTACAAAAGTAAATAACTCGCCCTTACCTGCATATTTTTGTCAGGAGCTAAGCATGCTGCAACATTTGTGATGGATTTATTATCACTTTCAGTATCATTTTGATGAGCCTTTCTATTATGTGAAGCACAAGTCGGTATCTCCTTTAATTCATTGACATTTGCTGCCAACTGAGAAAGTTTAGCATTCTTTGAGTTTGAGGCAGGCTTGTGCTGTCCTTGAGATGAAGCAGATTGCTTCCTTACAATATCAAGTGAACCAGGCACTTTTGTAGTATTAATAGCTTTGTTAAAAGTATCTGTATTTTTCATATTTGTGAGGTTGTTTAACAAAGTGCTTGTTGCTTTTTTTCTTGTATCTTCTGAAATATGACTAAACAAAGGTTTAGTAGTTTTAAATTGACAATTTACATAGTTTGCTGACAGATTATGTTTTATTATACGGTCTGATTTGTTACATTTTTTGAGAACTTGTGGAGTGATAAAATTTGTATTTCCTGCAGCAAGTGTCAAATTTTGGTTAACTTTTGAAACCTTGCTCTGAAACACTGGCACATATCTTTCTACTTTTCCTATAGGAGACACAGATGAGTAGGAACACTGAGATTTGATGGGTTCTACATAGGACAATGGTTGATCATATGCTGAGTGCAGATTTTCAAGAGTCAGGTCACATGGTTGTTCATTCATATGCACCATATTCTGTCTTGTTTCTGTACTGTTATTTGAATGGTTTGAATGCTGATAAACAGATTTGAAGTGAAGTTCTCTTGTCAGGTTAACGAAGTACGGGTTATTTACCTAGGGATACAACATTGTTTATTTTTTATGTCAAGGTTTAACGTAACACACACACACACACACACACACGAGTGCTTGCACGCCTAGAAGGAAACCCCTGCCTATGAATGCTGCCCTTAGAACAGGATTTTTAACATTGTGAAGCTGCTGTCGGTCTTCTGACCACTGGCATCCTTACTGTAAGCCTCCTGTATGTATTGCATTTAGATTGCTTGCCGGAAACTCATCTGTTAATTTGCCAGGGGGTAAAAGTTTTTAATGCCTTGTGGCTGAAATGGGCCATAAGAATGTCATGAGAATGTATTCATTAAACTTGGTGAAGTGATAAATTGGCCGGTGATAATGGACCAACCAATCAGCTTCCAACTTGACAGGTAAAGTAGGGGCTGATTGGCTGGTGGCAATCAGCCACTATCAGTTCACCAGGATTAACAAATCTATGTCAATATTTCTTTAGACATTTAATGAATGGCCCGTGAAGTCCATATTGGAAGGACATATAATTGTCCTAGCTGAAGTCTTAATTTCTGATTTGAGCCAAGTCGCAACATACAACATGCTTTGCACCATATTAGGAAATGGTATAAAAATACATAGTCAGTGCGGGGATAGCCGGCTCTGCAGAAGGGAGAACAGCGCTGGATCATGGATCGGTGAGTATAATGTTGTAAAAGTGAGATGTGTGTGTATGTAATAAAGTTTTACTTTTCTGTGTGTGTGTTTTCTTTTAACATTCTTTTTACAGGTGGACTACAAGTCCCAGCGGGCCCATTAATGCCCCGCATGCTGGGACTTGTGGTTCTCCAAGTCCCAGCCTGCGGGGAAGGTCTGCTGGTACTTGTAGTTCTCCTGTATAAAGCAATGTTAGGATTGAAAGATTTAACCCCATCAGGCCGGCGTCCACGTAGACATTTTAGGGGAAGAAGTGTGACGTCAGCTCCGGCCTGATCCAACTGTTTCTATTGCAGCTGCTGAGTAATTCCTGGGCTCTGCACAGACTGCACACACAGGAAAAATAATTAGATGATTAGCTTGGCTTGTGAATGGATTTGCAGCTAATTGTCGATCCAGCTAATTTTCGCACGCACTGCTAAGCAATTTGTAGACTTGCATGGGACATGATTTCAATCTGGCGAGGCGGCGCATAAGTGATCGCAGGGCTCTGTGATATATCAAAACAGCGATCAGGTCTGAGTAACCCCCATTGGTCCAATCAGATGTGACCCCACTGAGACCCCTTTCAGGCTGGCGTCTGGATCCAGCTTATAACCGGGTCAGTGACTGTAGGAAAATGCAGAGCCGGCACTTGGAGATTAGATTTTTTCAAAGGGATGGCTCTACCTATACTGTGAATGGGTCCAGGGTTGCATCAACCAAGATTATCCATTCACACTGCACCATGACCTGGGTAGGCCCCGGCAGGCCTAACCACTGTAATTACTGCGGCCATGTGAAAAGATACCGCTGTATTGCCAGAGCATGCTGGCCCCTCACAAGTGGCTTAACACAGAAGAATCGGGGTCAAATCTGAGTAGCTACCCCTGGGGCCCTGACTGCGATGATGCGGGAGCGCGCAACAGCGCTTTCCGCTCATCGCCGGGCCATACACACTGGGCGGCTTTGAGCTGAAAGCCGCTCAAATAGGCTGTTTTGAGCGGCTTTCAGCTCAAAGTCGCCCAGTGTGTATGGGCCTAAAGAGTAGTAAGCCACCTCAGTTAAAAAATATTTGTGCAGAACTGTTCTTGTATATATTCTCTCTCTGTTAGTGATAACATGTGTGCATTTTACTGTATACATAATTTTAATAATTTAAGTATGTTTCTGATCAATTTATTTGCAAAAATCCTGAACCCTTTTTTATATGCTTCATACTCCCTCTAGTGGCTGTACTAATAATGTTTAACACATACTGTAAATAATGTCTACTAAGTTTACCTGTGATTGAAGTGTTGTTAATTCAGTAGTTGGATAAACTGGTTTGTTCATCATTCTCATTGGAATACCACACAAATGAGATATTCTAGACTTGACATCACAAACAAAGGCATTCAAAACTCTTACAAGATCTACCCTTGGGTAAAACTGGATAGGCTGACTTCTCACACAAATAAATGGATATGTGAATCTCACAGTTAAGGAATGCATGAACTTAGATGGAAATATATGAAGTGCACAAACTACTGTATACAAAATTATACATAAATTAAATAAACCTTATAAGCAGTGCTGGATTAAACTCTGTGGAGGCTCCTAGGTAGTCAAAATCTTGGACCCCCCCTCACAAATTATTTAAAATCTGTAATGAGAATCTGTCTATGGCAGTGGTTCCCAAACTGTGTGCCTAGGCACCCTGGGGTGCCTCAGGACACTTGCAGGGGTGCCTTGGGTTGGTGGACCAGGATCAATTCACAATATTTATGGTCAATGTACCAGGCAAAACCAGTGCTTGGGGCTGCCAATCATAATATATGTGGACAAACAGAAGCAAATCCTGTCCCTCACCAGATAACTGTGACATATAAACACAATGCACTTAATTTAATCTTTTTTTCTGAATTTCTCGATAAGAAGCATTTGGCCTAGGGGTGCCTTGAAAATATTTTGATGCTCTAGGGTGCCGTGATTCAAAAAAGTTTGGGAACCACTGGTCTATGGTATATGCACTTTTAAGCTGTGTACCCACACTGCTATATTGCTGACAATATGGTCGTTAACTGACCATATTGCCAGTGCTTTTTTTGTGCTGCGGTGATAAATCGCCGGTTTCAACCCCCTAATAGTTGTTGGTCACAGGACCATGCTCCTGCGGCCAACTGTTTCCCTCTGTGGCTCCCCCGGCAGAGTCTCCTTTTCATCAGCGACCATATCTGGTCGCTGATGAAAACTGGACACTGAGCAATATATTGCACCGTGTGTACACAGCTTAAGTTGTTAATGTGTACATTACATTAAAACAGTCAAGACCGTAACTATGATTCTTGTCACTCAGGACAAGGCAGCAATTTGCCCCCGCCCCAAGTTGTAAGATTATCATTACTGGCCCGAAAAAAATAGGCCTATAATGCTGCAATTACGTCATAGTGTGGGGCAGTGAAGTGGTTGATTGGAAACTGATGCAATTTGCTATGACCATATCACAATATCAGCTACAGGACGAAATCTTGACAGATAAATTGTGCCGACAATTGTCTCAAATCGCACTGCAAGGGTGACCAATATCCTCTAGGCAGATATCCTAGAATCTGTAGCATAATATTTGCCTTCATAGATGAGCTCACACTGTCTGATGGATGTATCCTGAAATGTCAAAGGTTTATTATACCATCCCCTCGCATGGGTGCGAGGGGATACAGCGGTGGCAGGGGGCGGGGATTTTCAGGGACTCAGTAAGCTGCAAAGCAGTCAATTAGAATGACTCACTAAGAGCATAGCGTTTATGTGGTCCCTACAGTGCTATCAAAGCACATTAGCTGATGAACCATTTGCATCTACACAATGCTCAAGACTTGGCCTGGTCTGTCACTACTGCAGACATCTTTTGAATGGAGAGGAAAGGAAAATCTACTTTGGGCAGACATCTATTAAGGGTAACACCCACAAAGAAAAATAAGTATCTTTAAGGGTGCACTGAGAATCAATTTTTAATTGTTTAATAAAAATGTACTTTTATTGTATTTATTATAAAAAGTCTATTAAGAAGAGACCACGTTACCTTGTCTTGAGAGCAATATTAAAAGATAGATTCGTGAATAAAGAAAAAAAAAGTAATAATCTTAAAAAAAAAGAGAAGGATAAATGTATGTGCGTCAGCTTTTTGTTTCACGATCTTCGGCTTTAATTTGCCTATGTTATAAGTTATTACTTGCTGCTACTTCGATGTCTTTATTTACTGGCAGCTTTGTATCCAAAGGGATTCTTAAATTCTTATTGTCACTTCAGGGCTTATACAGTTACAATTCTTTTGTGGATCTTACAGACAAGGTTACTGTGACCACATCAGTGCCTTTTGATCCATTACAATGTTACCTCAGCCCTTTGCAAACAACATTCAGATGCGTGGTAATGTATTATTAAATATTATGTCCATACGATGTGCCTGTGTATATGGTTTTTATTGGACAGGTTCAGTGAAATTCCGATAAGCACGTTTTTCCCACACTTAAGACTATTGATGCTATTCTCCGAATATATCGCTAGGAGCTACCACCAGCTATACTCTGGGGTAAACTGCCATTATCCCTAGTGAAATTACTTTTTAGGACTTCATATGGAGGCCCCAATGTTTGTTTGATATAAAATTACACAATATAAAGGATATGTAAACAGCCTCTCTCCAATCAACTTGAAATGAACACTGCAGTAAATCACATCGTGCTCAGGCATTTGTGGAAGCTCATAACCATACTGTGAAAAATGACACAACACTTTTAATTAATGTTGTGGTATTTTGTTTTCATACAAAATATGTAACAAAGCATTCTCTGCACATAGGAGGTCATTCAGACCTGAACAGCGTTCCGGTAATTGCCACTCAGCCAGAGTAAAATCATGCTCTGTGCAAGCCTGGGGCAAACAGGAGTGCCGACAGTTTGGCCAGGCCCCGGTAAAATGGGGAGATGGCCCATCAGAGCATTCGGGCTGCATTTGCCACCTTCCTCTCAAGAAGCTCCTGGGGCACCCCTGATCCAGCCAGTCCTGGCTTGAAGGCTCCTAGAATTGTGGCTCGCTGTGCAGTGAGCCCGTAAGTTAAGATGGCAATGAGTCCATCTCATGGGAATTTGCAGTTGAGTGTTGCTAAAAGCGATTGTGTACTCAGACACTCAACAGATCACATAAAAGTCCCTACACATGGATGTAAACTAGAAAAGGATTATCAATAATCATAGGTAGCAGAGTTTTGGGGAACTGTAGAGAAACGTGATTGAATGAGAGAGAAACCTACGATCATATTCATCAAGCACAAAGTTTCTTTATTATTCAGATAAAAATTATATTTATTTAAGGTGAAAATAATATAAAGGGGGTGATTCTGATTTGCTAAGCAGTGGAATTCATATAACACTGCCCACACAAATGCCTGTTCCCCCCCCCCCCACCATTTTCCATTGCGAGGGGGTGTGTAATGAAGACACATCCGTCTCACATGCCGCCGCTGGAGAATCTGACAGTTGACAACCATCAAATGATTTCTCCTGCCTTTGCAAATAAAAGTCAATGGCCCGCCTGCGTACCCATGGGAACGCCCAGCATTTTCTTGGTGACTTGGCGAGTGACTAACTTGCCGCGGCCATTCGTAGTCGGGGTTTGCACATGCTCAGAAATGCGCATGCACAAACCATGACCATCAGGGCAGGGGCCAAATTCAGATCACTACTAGTCATCCAGAATCGGTCCCAAATTGTAGATCTCTCCCACATTTGGCATTCAAATTGCAGCAGACCACCAACCACTTATGTATATATATGGGGATATTGCTGTAGGGAAATTTAGCAAGCTCAGAAAACCAGAGGTTTTCAAAACTTGTCTGCATAGAGTAACATTATCTGAAGATGACATTACCCCTGTTACCTCACTGAAGTAGTACAACCAGGATCCTGCGATCCTTCCTTGATGGGCTGTAAGCTGAATCTGATGCTCACTGCAGATATTCCACAATGTTTATGGAGTGCCGGATGGCCCCACTTTAAAAAGTCCCCAAAAAGGTCCCTATTGCTGCCAATCCATTGATAAGAAATGTAGATTTTTGGGGCTACACTGCATTTATACATAAATTGGCCCCTCTTATCTCTTGACTGCAGGCAATCCAACAATTTTCTCTGTCACACCTATTTTATATAAAAAGGTAAATCAGCTGCCCAGTTAGGCTTTATTTTGGCTTCCTTATAGAGTATGGGAGTAGACGCAAATCAGGAATGTTTGGGACTCATCTCACCAGCATGTTCCAATGATTCTGGAAGTCTTTGTATGATTTAAATGGGCTTTCCAATGGAATGTCATGACTGATGTTTATTATTTGACCCATCTTCATGCTGTAATAATAAAATATAGATATTAACTGGATTGCCAGTGTATATATCAACACATAATAACATGGTTAATGGCAGTTCCTATTTTAAGGGTTATTTTGTGTCTGTCCTATATTAGATCTCTTTCATCAACAGAAAATAAGCTGAGTACAGGCTGGAGTGATGTTGGGCCAATATGTTATTTGGTGATGACATATTTCCTACATCTCTCAATGTGTACACTCAATATACTTGCGCCAGCAGTCGATTGCAACATTGTCAGGTTTGATCTGCTGCACATTAAACCTAATGATATTGAGAACGCCCTGTAGTATGCTAATGAAGGATGGGACATGACAGTCCTGTCCTTTATCAACATCTCCCTAGTGTGTACACACAATCTGGGCTTATAGGCATTTATTTCTAGGGACCGGCTGGGTCTGCTTTCCGACCCTGGTAGCATGTTTTGGGGAAAGGGGGCAGGGTCATCGCACAATGGGGTGTGCACATACAGTATGTTACAGGGGGCGTGTTCACTGCTCACTTTAAAAAGTCTGGAAAAAGGTCCCTGCCAGGAATCAGGGGGGCCTAGCCTTGCGGCATGACCCCATCTTTCTTCAATGCATGCACGGCAGAAGGGGTATGTACAGTATAAATAGAGAGCTCTCTCTGTGTCCAGACATTTGGCGTGGCATGGCATTTGCTAAAAGTGCCAGATGGCCAGTCTGGCCCTATTAATTATGATGTCAGAACAAATACCCGTTGCCCAAGTGTGTACCCAGAATTTACCTTCCGCATCAGTTTATCATCTTGTGCGTACAGCAGTAATGACCAAATCCTGCCTATAGTTACCTTTTAGTATATGCAAATTTATGACTCTGTCTGTCTCAATTTCCTGTTCTAGCTCCTAAATAGTACCACTATGTAAACAGTGAAATAAACCAAATATTTAAGTATTTTAAAATGTGGTTGCTCCTAAATAATTTGAAGCCAGGAAGGGGGAGCTTTATTCTGTGGAATTTCTTAATTGTATACAGTGCAGTGTTGTTTTATTGATGATCACAGTAATCTCCATATAAATACCTAAATCCTCTCCATATAGACACCTTGATTGAGACACCTGATTTGTAAGAGGGGGCTACCTTCTTTCAAAACAGGGTGTGCCTAGCTTTCTCCTGTATGTACCATGGTGGGGTAGAAATTGAACTTTTGTTTTATGGTAATAAAAATTAACATTATTTAATTGCAGTGGAGTGCTAATAAGCTCAGTAATATCATTGTGCAATGGCAAATTACATAATTATTTGGATATCTTTACCCCAATGATACTGGTTATTACCATTTGAAGTGTAGGTAAGTTTTTTATATTGCAATTACTTGACTGCGAATGGCTGTTATATGGTCATTAGGTTGACACCGTAAAGGTCGACATGCATTGGGTCAACCACTGAAGGTTGACAGTAAAAAATGCAAATTTTTGTTTCTAATGCTGCTTTCACACCGCAAAACCTGCTGTGACCCAGTTTTTTAAACATTTCTTAAAATGGGTCA
Source organism: Crinia signifera (assembly GCF_055691185.1). Taxonomy (NCBI): domain Eukaryota; kingdom Metazoa; phylum Chordata; class Amphibia; order Anura; family Myobatrachidae; genus Crinia; species Crinia signifera. Next base: position 99,098,117 of record NC_139221.1, on the reverse strand, counting down.
AAGCAGGTTAAACCCCTTTCACATCGCATGCCTCTGAGGTCCCGCTCTGTGCATATCTAATGAGTGGGACCCAACACAGTGAATATTTAATGAGAGGGTCCCTGCCCCCTGCAGTGAATATTTAATGAGCAGGTCCCCTCCCCTGCACATAGAATGAGCGGGTCCCGCTCATTCCATTAGCAGGGGGCGGGGACTCGCTCATTAAATATTCACTGTGCTGGGTCCCACTCATTAGATATGCACAGAGCGGGACCATTTGTGCTCGCTGTTGGCAGGGTCCTAAATACCGTTTCAGACCCGTTCAGAATGCAAAACAAAAAAAAAACGGGTCTGAAATGGGTAGGACCCTGCTTTTTTACCATTCCAAATACTGTTTTTTGGGAAATGGTAAATTCACTCTGGACCTTTATTACCATTTTGAAATGGAAAAAAAAGGCATAATACCAGGTAATATGTGCGGTTTGAAAGGGGTCTTAGTTTTGTCTTGTTTTCCAGTAATACAGCATGTAGTAAAACTTGCAGGAGGGCATATAAAAAAAGCAAACAAGAAATAATAGTCATGCAAACATGAAAATCACTGTGTTTATACTTCACACTTCCTCATTCTTGTATACTTTACCTAGGTAAGATGTAACACCAATTATTAGCGATAGAATGCCTCTGGATAACAGAGCTTTTTCGGTTTATGAAACTCTGTAAGGGGCCTGTTGTAACATCAAAATCAGACAACTACACAAGAAAAATAACACAAAAAGTTCAAAATCAATGTTTACATAATGGTTTGGAAAAATGACAGTAAAAGGTGCTCATACACGGTACAATTATTTTATACAATTTGGACTAGATCACATTGCATAAGTTTTGCAATGCAATGAGATGAGATCTAGTACAAAAAGTATGTGCAGCACATACTTTTTGAGCTGTGTGATGAGATGTGTAACGGGAGCGCGCATCTCATCGCACCCAGAAATTGTACTGTGTATGGGCACCTTAAGATATTTTATGTTATCATTTGCTTTTCAATTACTAGAATTATGTTTGTAAAGTTAGGTTAATTTGGTTATTGCTAGGCTTGCTTGTAAGAAAAAAAACATACAGTATAGTAACTTATAATAGCAGGAGTATTTGCAACAGTAATAAAAAATACACATAATATATAATACTATATGGTTTAATGACTGCTCAATAAATGAGAGTTATGGTAGACCTACCTTAGGTTAACTCGCTTTCTTCGAGGTCCATGGTAACCGCAGGACGCCCACCCTAAATTTACACTTGAGGTATTCCTATGTGTGGTATACTACACTGTGATCTTCCACGACCTTAGTCATGTCCCTGTGCTATAAGAGTGTGTATGAGTACTTGGGCATGTGTTCTATCTGTCCTCTTCCTTCTCCGCTTCCTGCTAACGGCAGGTTAACGGGACTGGGGGGCTGGGCATGGAGGCGGGGTTGTGGGGGAGAGGGACCGGGCATCCTGGAAAACTTCAGGGGCTTTGTGTTAGAGGCCGCGCGAGCAGCTCCGGCGCGAGCTCTGCGGCCTCTAAGCAGCGTGTCCCGGCTGTTGCTAGGCAGCCGGGACACCGCCTCGTCATTACGCCCGAACATCTGGCGGGCGTTACTAAGCGCCCGGGATGTTATGTACAGCCTCTTCTTCCCTTTCCGCAGCGGTTGCCTAGGCGACGGGGGACGCCAGGCGGCCGCAGGGAGGAAGAGGTACAGCGCTCAGCTGCACAGTCGGGTAATTAGCAGCAGCAGCAGCTCATTGGACGGCTGCCTTATTTAAACTTCCTGGGCGGGCAGATCAGACGCCGGTTATAGTTCTGACCTTGCATCCAGAGTGTGCCCGGTTCCTGGTTGCTCCTGTGCCTGTCCAGCCTTTCGGTTTGCAGTATCTGGCTTTCCCAGCATTCCAGTGTCCGTATGCTGGTGTTTCTACCATCTCACAGATAAGTTGTAATAAATTTATATTATTACATCCCTTGTGTATTGTTACACCTGTCAGGTATTCTGTGTCTTGTTACACCAGTTGGGTATTGTTATATTTCCCCTGTGTATTGTTACACCCGCATAGGTCATTACCTATGTCTTATTTCACTTATACCATCCCTGAGTATTATTACTCCTGTACTGCTTTGTAGTGTCGCCCCCTTGGGGTCTGGGGGTTCCTCGCCTCACGTGGGTTTTAGTTAGCATTCCCCTTTTTCTCTCCTGGCCTTGGCGGGCGCGTTGTCACTCGTAAGACCTGGTGGCATTGGGGTCGGAGCCTGACTAACAGGCTCCTTCGAACGCGGCTATTAGAGGTGAAGCCTAGCTCTGCACGCATCCGCCAATTCCAGTCTGAGACAACGGAGGTAGGGCAGGCGAGGACACCCCGACCCTAACACTTTGCTGGTTGGTGCCACGGTCCTCTGTATCCGCCTACAACCCCGATGTCACCCTGTGGTTACCATGGACCTTGAAGAAAGAGAGTTAACCTAAGGTAGGTCTACCATAACGCTTGTTTTCTTCTTCGGGTTCCATGGTTCCCACAGGAAAACATCTGGGATGTCTCAAAGCCGTATTTAAGGAAGGGAATTTGCCTGAGGTGTCAGAAGCATCCTGGGAGGCAAACATGTCAAATGCATAGAACTTTATGAACTTATGGACAGACGACCACGTTGCATAGTTGTTTGGCAGACACTCCACGGCATGCTGCCCATGATGGGCCTACCACTCTAGTGGAATGTGCCTTTATTGACAAAGGAATGGGAAGATTAGCCTGCTGGTAGGCTTGATGAATTGGCATGTGGATCCAGTGAGCTAGTGTTTGCTTGTTCACTGGCCAACCCTTTTTGTGGAAACCATAAAGCGCAAAAGAGTCTGATTTTCTGACCGAAGCAGTACGATCTAGATAAATGTTGAACTCTGGAACCACTATATCCTGATTGATGTGAAAGAGACTACCTTGGGGAGGTGAGATGGCCTTGTCTGTAACATCGCCCTATCTGGATGGAATATAAGGAACGGCATTCTGCAAGAGAGAGCCGACAAATCTGACACCTGTCGGGCACATGCAATTGCCAAAAGAAACACAGTTTTGGCAGTGAGCCACTTGTAGTCCACGGACTGTAGATGCTCGAAAGAGGAGATTTGACCAGAGCCTGCAATACTAGGGACAAGTCCCAAGGTGTAGTGGGTGGTTGAATACGTATGACACCCTGGGGAAATGTACGCACATCTGGAAGAAGTACTATTTTTCTTTGAAACCAGATAGACAATGCCGAGACCTGCACTTTAAGAGAGGCCAGTCTTAATCCAATGTCTAGGCCCTTTTGAAGGAATGCCAGGATTCTGGCTACTCTAAACACCTTAGTGACGTATTTACGAGATGCACACCATGAGAAATAAGTGTGCCAGACTCGGTAGTAAATTCTGGCAGACGCTGGCTTGCGTGCCTGAATCATAGTCCTGACAACCTTGGTAGAAAAACCTTTGTCTTTCAGTAAGGCAGTCTCAAGCGCCATGCCGTCAAAGATAGGCACTGAAGGTCTGGGTGCAGACAAGGTCCCTGACTCAGCAAGTCTACCCGGAGGGGTAATTGGAATGGTGGCTGGAATGACATCTATTGCAGATCCACATACCAATGCCGTCGTGGCCAGGCCAGGGCTATCAGGATGAGATCCCCACTTTGCTGTTTGAATTTCACGAGTACTCTGGGAATCATGGATATTGGAGGAAAGACATATGGAAGATGATAATTCGATTGTACTGACAGATCATCCGTGAAGCTGGCTTGAGGATCCCTGGACCTCGACCCGAATGTTGACACTTTGATGTTGTGCCTGGATGCCATTAGGTCTGCGTCCGGAAGACCCCAACAGTCTGCTAGAAGAGAAAACACCTCGGGTGGAGTGACCACTCCCCCGGATGGATATCTTGACGGCTTAGGAAGTCTACCTCCCAATTTAGTACACCTGGGATGAAGACCGCCAACAGAGCTAGAAGATGCTGTTCTGCCCAGGTCAAGTTCTTGGACACTTCCCACAGAGCTGCTGTGCTGCGTGTGCCCCCCTGACGATTTATGTACGCCACTGCAGTGGCATTGTCCGATTTTGACTTTGAATGGCCTTTCCTTGGAGAAGAAATGTACAATGTGGTGAAAACCCCAACAGTGCGCACAGCAGCCTCACTAGTTATGTAGTGAGGGTTTTCGTATATACCCTCATAAAGTGGAGTGCAAGAAAGATGTATACATAACTTAAATCAGGCGCTGTTAAGTTCAAATCTTTAGGATCCCCCTGTCATTTAGGTAGATGGTACCATGCGGGAAAAGAACAAATATAGTGGAGTACAGTTATGTACAAAGTATTTACTACACAGGATACAAATTCTGGGCACAATGGAATCTCCAGATTTACATAAACAATGAAAAGGAGAGCCTCTCAGTGTCTCAAAGGCAGAGAAATTACCAGAGTAGGTGGAACTGATCGCCAGTTCATATAGCGCATGTAATTTGTCCCGGGGCAAATCACCAGTCTCTGCTCCACGTTCTCCCAGCACCTCTCTCCTGAGTCCCATTTGGGACCTTGAAAAAGACTCCATATTTCATTATTCTTATGCATAGTGATACAAGTTAAAACAATAATATATAACAATATTTTTATTTATACTAATTATGCCTTTTATCTCTGCTTATACCCCTATGGAGATTTTGTTACTAATCTGTAATTTTGTTATATATTATTGTTTTAACTTGTTTTAACTTGTATCACTATGCATAAGAATAATGAAATAAAGCCAGGCTATAGGTTTCCTCTCATTGGCCTGAAAAGAGTCACGTGATGAAGGAATTACCTGTAAAAAGGAGTCCATGAGACATCATGGCAGATCTTGAGGAAGGAACATCTGTTCCGAAACGCGTTGATTGCCGTTTTCTGTCTTTTCACTAAGACAGTCTGCATGCAAAGAGGACAGGAGATCTGCGCCTAGGATTGTGTATCAGCGGTAGCGTCTGCAGCGTCTGGCCGCCGGATCATCTACACTGCCCTGGGGTCCCACTTTCCTGTCTGCCTACTTTGTGCTGTTTCCCATGTACATACAGCCCTTTGTGATTTTAACCGTGTGTGAATAAAGGAGTTTCTTGAACATAAGGATCCTGTGGTGAAAAAGAACTGTCAGCCGTCGCCGTCCCAGAGCGTCACTGCGTCCTGTCACGTCCGGGACGGGCGGCGGAGATGGAGCGCCGGGGGAGCGTCGGAGGCGTTGCCTAGCAGCGCCCCGAGCTTCCGGCTCTGTTGCTCCGGCTGCCAGGCATCGGGGCGTTGCAAGGCAACGTCCCCGAGTCTCCAGACAGCGTGCGGCGTCAGCGCAGCTGACGTCCGCACAGTCACAGGCGGCAAATTCAAATAAATAGCCGGCGTCTGCTGGGAACAGACGCCGGTTATAGCTTTGGTGTGCCCTGCAGCCTTTGTGTTCCTGGTTCCAGCAGCTCCGTTACAGTACCCCGTGCCGTGATCCTTGCTGTGATTCGGATAAGTCCTTACCTTTTGTTCCTTGATTATATTCCATCTTGTCAGCATTGTTGCTTGTATCTCATATTATTATATTCCATCTTGTCAGCATTGTTGCTTGTATCTCATATTATTATATTCCATCTTGTCAGCATTGTTGCTTGTATCTCATATTATTATATTCCATCTTGTAAGCATTGTTGCTAGTACCTTATATTATTCTATTCCACCCTCTGGGCATTGTTGCCTTTATTACCACTGTTATACAGTTATTCCACCTTTTCGTATTGTTACGTCTGATATACCCCTTGGGTCTGCCTTGTCCCTTGCGTGGCTACCCCGTGGGTATCCGGGGCCTCCTTGCCTTCTGTGGGTTTAGATAGTTTTACCCTTACACTCCACTAGCCTTGGCGGTCGTGTTGTCCCTACGTAAGACCAGGTGGCATCGAGGTGGGAGCCTGACTAACGGGCTCTCACGAACGCGGCTATTATTGGTGAAGCTTAGCCCTCTGCACACGTCCGTCAATTCCGGTTGGAGGCAACGGAGGTAGGGGTGGCAAGAGAGTTCCCGGACCATAACATTATAACCGGCCCAAAATAATAGTAACACAACCATATTCCCTCTACAGTGGTTGTGTGTTTCTTGGTTTAGCATGGATCCCAATGCGGGGGTTCCGGCCCAGGTTTTTGCTGATCAGTTACACCTCCTCACTCAGCAGTTGCAGGATCTTACTCTCAGGGTAGAGTCTCAGGAAGAGGTTCGCAGAGCAGTTCCTCCAATGGCTGTGTCGGTTAAGGAACCCAAGATGAGCCTTCCCGATCGGTTCTCTGGGAACCGAAATCAGTTCTTTAATTTCAGGGAGAGCTGCAAATTATATTTCCGGTTACGGCCCCTTTCCTCCGGGTCTGAACTACAGAGAGTGGGGTTGGTGATTTCCTTGCTCCAGGGGGATCCACAGACATGGGCTTTTGGGCTGAAGGCAGACAGTCCGGCTCTTCGGTCTGTGGAGTCCTTTTTCCAGGCAATGGGGATTTTATATGATGACCCAGATAAGGCAGCCGCAGCAGAGGCTCATCTTAGATCTCTTAAACAGGGTCGCCAGGTGGCAGAAGTTTATTGCTCTGAATTCCGGCGATACGCCAATGATTCAGGGTGGAATGATCCAGCCTTACGCTCCCAATTTAGGGTAGGCCTGTCTGACCACATAAAGGATTCTCTGGTTCAGTATCCCACACCCACGTCACTGGACGATCTGATGCAGCTGGTTATCAGGGTGGATCGCAGGCTCCGTGAGAGACGTTCAGAACGGGGGGCAGGTTGGGCGCCATTGCCCAGTGTCTCCGAGGACTCCGCCGTCGACCTCGGGGAACCCATGCAGCTGGGCGCAGCTCGCTTATCTCCACAGGAGAAGGCGAGACGGCATTCCCAGGGCCTCTGTCTCTACTGCGGGGTCCGGGGACACTTGGTGAATTCCTGTCCTGAGCGTCCGGGAAATGCCAAGGCCTGAGGATGCAGGGAGACATCCTGTCAGGCCTATCTCTTATATCTCCCAGTAATTCTTTATTAATTCCCATATGTATTTTGTCTGAAATTCATAGGTGGGATGGCCAGGCATTTATTGATAGTGGGGCTGCGGGTAATTTTCTGGACTCACAGTTAGCTCAGGAACAGGGGATTGCTCTCATACCAGTATCTCCAGAGATTTCGGTCTATGGCTTAGATGGCAATCGCTTGCCCAGTGGGGTTATTACACAGCGTACCGTCCCTCTACTGGTCCAGGTTGGGGTCACCCATTCTGAGCTCTTATCTTTTTTTATTTTTCATAGCCCTGTTACACCCGTAGTACTGGGATTGCCATGGCTCAAATTACACAACCCACGTTTTGATTGGCAATCAGGGGAACTTGTAAGTTGGGGTGAACAATGTTCTCATAATTGTCTGGCCCTTCCAGTCCGCATGGTGACTCCCTCAGTTTCGGAGGTACCTGAACCTTATTGGTCATTCTCTGACGTGTTTTCCAAAAAGGAAGCAGACGTCTTACCCCCTCATAGACCTTATGATTGCGCCATTAATCTTGTTCCTGAGGCCAAACTTCCCAAGGGGCGACTATACTCCTTGTCTCTCCCTGAAGAGAAGGCGATGGAGGAGTATATTGAGGAAAACCTCAAAAAAGGGTTCATTAGGCCCTCAAAGTCACCCGTCGGAGCCGGCTTCTTTTTCGTGTGGAAAAAAGACGGCTCCTTACGCCCGTGTATTGATTTTAGACAGCTTAATGCCATTACAGTAAAAAAATCGTATCCTCTGCCACTCATATCTGTCCTCTTCGATCAACTACGTAAGGCATCCATTTTTTCTAAAATTGATTTGAGGGGGGCGTACAATTTAATTCGCATCAAAGCAGGTGATGAGTGGAAAACGGCGTTCAATACGCATTCTGGACACTATGAGTATCTGGTAATGCCGTTTGGTCTCGCTAATGCACCTGCTGTGTTCCAGGATTTTATTAATGACGTCTTAAGAGAGTTTTTGGGAGTTTTTGTCGTAGTGTATCTGGATGATATCTTGATTTACTCCCCATCACTGGAGCAACACCGCCTGCATGTATGCGCAGTTCTCAAAAAATCGAGAGAGAACAATTTATATGCTAAGTTGGAAAAATGCGAGTTTGAGGTGGAAAGCATTTCTTTTCTGGGATACATTATTTCCCCTCGGGGTTTTCAAATGGACCCAGGAAAGCTTCAGGCCATTAAGGATTGGGTACAACCATCAAACCTCAAGTCCACCCAGAGGTTTTTGGGGTTTGCCAACTATTATAGGAGATTCATTCCATTCTTCTCCGATATTGTGGCCCCCATAGTTGCATTAACCAAGAAGGACGCCAATCCTTCGGTCTGGTCCGACGCCGCTGTCAAAGCCTTTACTAAGTTGAAGGCAGCCTTTCTCTCCGCCGGGGTTTTGCGGCATCCCAATCCTGAACTGCCCTTTGTTGTTGAGGTGGATGCCTCAGAGGTAGGGATTGGGGCAGTCCTTTCACAGGTGGATGGGCAAGACGGTTTCTTACATCCATGTGCTTTTTTTTCTCGGAAGTTTTCCGCAGTGGAATGTAATTATGACGTCGGCAATCGGGAACTTCTCGCCATTAACGCAGCCTTAGAGGAATGGCAACATTGGCTGGAGGGGGCTAGGTTCCAGGTTACCATCATAACAGATCATAAAAACCTGGCATACCTCCAATCAGCCAAAAGAGTCAACGCCAGGCAGGCGAGGTGGACTTTATTCTTTGCCCGATTTAATTTTATTATCACTTACAGGCCAGGGTCAAAGAATGTCGTTGCCGATGCTCTTTCGAGAAGTTTTTCTGCTGTCCAAGACCCCCATTTACAGCTGGAGCCTATTATTCCTGCCTCTTGTATTATTGCCGGGTTTACTCATAGCCTTCTGGACCAAGTCATTTTGGCACAAGCCTCGGCTCCTAAGGCCATTCCAGAGGGTAGACTTTTTGTGCCTTTAGAGCTCCGCAAAAAATTTTTTTTTGAGTTTCATCAATGTAGATCGGCGGGACATCCAGGCATTGATAAAACGTTATCCTTGTTATCTAGAGCTGTCTGGTGGTCTACCATGAGGAGAGATGTCAAGGAATGGGTGTCTGCCTGCGACGTCTGTGCCAGAAATAAGACTCCCCGTTGTTCTCCGATTGGTCAGTTGGTTCCCTTGTCGATATCCAGGAGGCCATGGTCACATATCTCCATGGATTTTATAACCGATCTACCACAATCTCAGGGTTGTGACTCTATCTGGGTGGTGGTAGACCGGTTTAGCAAAATGGCACATTTTGTCCCCTTGACTGGTTTACCTTCCGCAGAAAGGTTAGCTTCCTTGTTTGTATGCCACATTTTTCGATTGCATGGCCTTCCCACAGATATTGTGTCAGATAGGGGCGTTCAATTTGTGGCCAAGTTTTGGAGGTCTGTTTGCTCTGCGTTACAGATTAAGCTCAGTCCATCTTCGGCCTATCACCCACAATCCAATGGGCAGACGGAACGTGTGAACCAGACACTCGAACAGTTCCTGCGATGCTATGTATCTAAGTCCCAACAGGATTGGGTGGAGAAACTTCCATTTGCAGAATTCGCCTATAACAACGGCTGGCATTCTGCCACCAAGATGTCTCCTTTTTTCTGTAACTATGGTTTCCACCCTCGGGCTAATTCTTTTGATCCTGTTCCCGCCAGAACAGGTAATCCCAGGTGGGTGACCAGTAGGAGGGGCACCTGGGCTATGGTCCGTAGGGCTCTCCTCTCTGCGACCACGGCCGCAAGGCGCTTTTCCGACCGTCACAGGAGACCTTGTTCGTTTAAAGTCGGAGATTGGGTGTGGTTATCCACCAGAAATATCAATATCCATCAGGCATCCAAGAAGTTGGGTCCTCGCTTTATTGGTCCCTACAAAATCGTTAGGAGAATCAATCCTGTGGCCTTCCGTCTCCAGATTCCACGCTCTCTGAAGGTCAATCCCACGTTCCATGCCTCTTTACTTAAACCTGCCCATCGGCCCTGTGCTTACAGGCCAGCACCGGTCATTCGGCAAGGCATCAAGGAGTTTGTGATTGATAGTATCCTTGATTCGAAAATCACCCGCGGTCGTTTATTTTTTCTTGTCCATTGGAAGGGCTATGGACCTGAGGAAAGGTCCTGGGTTCTGGACAAGGACCTTCATGCCCCATCCTTAAAAGAGTTATTTCATAGGCAAAATCCGTTGAAGCCAGCATTTGGAGGTCGGTTGACCTCTCCTCAAGGGGGGGTACTGTCAGCCGTCGCCGTCCCAGAGCGTCACTGCGTCCTGTCACGTCCGGGACGGGCGGCGGAGATGGAGCGCCGGGGGAGCGTCGGGGGCGTTGCCTAGCAGTGCCCCGAGCTTCCGGCTCTGTTGCTCCGGCTGCCAGGCATCGGGGCGTTTCTAGGCAACGTCCCCGAGTCTCCAGACAGCGTGCGGCGTCAGCGCAGCTGACGTCCGCACAGTCACAGGCGGCAAATTCAAATAAATAGCCGGCGTCTGCTGGGAACAGACGCCGGTTATAGCTTTGGTGTGCCCTGTTCCTGGTTCCAGCAGCTCCGTTACAGTACCCCATGCCGTGATCCTTGCTGTGATTCGGATAAGTCCTTACCTTTTGTTCCTTGATTATATTCCATCTTGTCAGCATTGTTGCTTGTATCTCATATTATTATATTCCATCTTGTCAGCATTGTTGCTTGTATCTCATATTATTATATTCCATCTTGTCAGCATTGTTGCTTGTATCTCATATTATTATATTCCATCTTGTAAGCATTGTTGCTTGTATCTCATATTATTATATTCCATCTTGTAAGCATTGTTGCTAGTACCTTATATTATTCTATTCCACCCTCTGGGCATTGTTGCCTTTATTACCACTGTTATACAGTTATTCCACCTTTTCGTATTGTTACGTCTGATATACCCCTTGGGTCTGCCTTGTCCCTTGCGTGGCTACCCCGTGGGTATCCGGGGCCTCCTTGCCTTCTGTGGGTTTAGATAGTTTTACCCTTGCACTCCACTAGCCTTGGCGGTCGTGTTGTCCCTACGTAAGACCAGGTGGCATCGAGGTGGGAGCCTGACTAACGGGCTCTCACGAACGCGGCTATTATTGGTGAAGCTTAGCCCTCTGCACACGTCCGTCAATTCCGGTTGGAGGCAACGGAGGTAGGGGTGGCAAGAGAGTTCCCGGACCATAACAAGAACCTGTTACGGGAACGCATGACTGAATTAGAAAGTAAGTGTCAGCGTGTCAGAGTATATGTATGCAGAGACGTCCAGTTTAAAAGAAACCATTATGTGCATGCGACACAGAACTTTGAAGTCCACACACATTGGTATTGGAGTAGATGGCTTGGCATCTAAGTCTTTTTACCTAAAAAGAGGCAAAATTAATCTTTAAAGCGCCAGTGGTTCCCCAAACCCTGTTTTTTGAATATCCACGTTACATTTGGAGGTTGATGGTCTCCGGGGGTTCCACAGGCTGCTGATTATTTAATTAATCTACACTCCACCTGTGCCAGTTCACTAATTGTTTGTGTTTTGATATACTTTCACCACTTTGTTGAGTGATTTCAAATAGAGAATTGGCCTGTAAGTCCCGTTTGCTTTTGGGACTAGAAACAGGGTGGAGTAATACCCAAGTCCCCATTGATGTTGGGGGACTGGGATAATGACCTGAGACTGTAGTAGTGAGTTCAGGATTTTTAGTAATTGCTCTGCTTTGTGTGGATTGTGAGCGAGACCTGTGCAAAACAAACTTTTCTTAGGGGGTTCTTTTGAACGATATGGAGTAACCTCTTGACACAACTTCTCTCACGCATCCTTTGACGTGGATAGCCACTGCTGGGCGTAGTGAAGAAGTCTGCCTCCCCCTTGGGGGTCCCCCTGTGGGAGGCCCATCCCGTCATGCAGGAAGTATGTCTGCTTTGGCTGGGGGTTGTCTAGCGGCCCAGGCCTGTTTGGGTTTGGCCTTGCTTGCTTTGGCAGCAGGAGCGGCTCTGGGATAGGATTGACCTTGGGCCTTACCCTGGGGACAAAAGGGCCGAAAGGAGGTGGGCTTAGATTGCTGTGGCAGAGCTGTAGGTAGACATTCCGTTTTAGCTGCTGCCGGAGAAGCCACAATGAGAAGCCACAATTTTGTTAAGTTCTTCTCCAAATAAATTGTCTCCTTTAAACGGTAAAAGTTCCAAAGTCTTCTTGGATTGAAGGTCAGCTTTCCAAGGCCTTAACCAAATAATACGCCGGTCCTGTACAGAGCTAGCAGACACCTTGGGAGCTAGAATGCCTGCATTTGACATGGCCTCCATAATGTATAATGCTGCTGATGTGATGAACACATAATCTGGCATCCTCAGATGCATCAGGGGTAAGTTCATCTTCTAGTACCTGTAACCAGGGTAAAATGGCCTTGGCAGCCAAGGATGCTGCTCTGGTAGGTCTATGGACCGCCCCAGCGAAGGAGAATATGGCCCTTAGGGAATGCTCCAGGCACCTATCCGTAGGATCTTTTAGGGAGTACTGATGGCTTAACTAGCCTTGTGACCTGAAAATCTACCTGAGGAGGAATTTCCCAGGGTTTACAATCCTCAGGACGCAGAAGATATCTGGATAAAAGCCTTTTGGAAATAGTGGACTTTTACCTAAGGCTTCCCACTGATCTGTCCGTATCTCAACTAATTGATCTGAGTGAGGAAATTTGTCCTTGATGCTTTTTCTGAAAACATCTCTAGTCTTAGCAATTGGTTCCGGCTCCTCAGAGTCCGACAATAAGATTAAATGGATTGCCTCAATGAGGGCTGACACATCCATTATTTCAACCTGTGATACAGGGGTCCCCTCTGGGAAAATAGGTCCTTCATCATCATCAGCATCCTCATCTGCATTATCATCCTCCTCCTCATCAGTGTCATTATCCTGTACTACTGGGAGTAATGAAGCAGACTGGGGCCTAGCAGGTAATGCTGTATAGGGAAATAACTTTTGCATGATTACCATGGTCTGTGCTAAGGTCTGCACCGTGGTTGACAAGGCATCCACCCATGGTGGAGGGGTTGGACCACAGGGGGAGATGCAGTGGGAGGTGGAAGGTGATCCACTAGGGTGCCTAACAACTGCTGAAAGGCTGCCCAGGAAGATTCTTGGGAAACCACTGTGGCAGAGGACTGGCCAGGGGGGGTAAAGCAATTAACACACAGCCCCTCCGGGATGACATCCTGTTCAGACAAGCCTGCAACACAAGCCTTACAAGATAAGAGCTTGGGAAACTGTCAGAGCACACCCCTGGTTGGCCATATTGAAATAACCCAAAGGGGAAACACAGTATACAGTAGGTATAACCTGAGAGGAAAACCTAGAGTGATACACCAAATGTATGTGACCTGAGAGGATACACCTCTAAATCTTCCTTTTTTTTTTACAGTCACTACCAAGTAGCTGGCTGAAGCAAATAAATGCTATAGCACCCTATTCAACCACTGTACCCTATGGAGTAAGTGGGACGAGGGTTTCTGTGAAATCGTTAACAGCGCGTGGACGGTTTCACAGGGGAGACTGTATCCGCACTCTGGAAGACTGGCCTCATGTAGAAGATAGCTGCTGGTCTGAGCGATAAGCAGGAAAGCGTGAGATTGGCGCCCAAAGCTGGAGGAGGTGCTGCAGGCTAGGCGCCACCCCCCCATTTCTGGACTTCCCCCACCGGCACATAATGAGCCCTTAATAAAATGGACTCCAAGGATATCCAGCCTGCGCTCAAGCCCCGCTGGTCTAGTGGAGTTCCTGCTGCAAGCAGCAGTGTCCACCCCAGCTGCTGTGGCTCTCTCCCTCATAGAGAGCCTTACCTGCTCCTGTGCAGTATGACTGACAGCGGAAGCGGCACAGTGTAAAAATGAGAAATAAATAAAAAAATAAAAGCTTCCTTTGGGATTACCTGCTACAGCTTCCAAACAAAAACTGGGGGGCTGGGTATGGAGGCGGGACTGTGGGGGGGGGGAGGAACTGGGCATCCTGGGAAAGTTCAGGGGCTTCGCTGGTTGGGGCCACGGTCCTCTGGATCCGCCTACAACCCCGATGTCACTCTGTGGGAACCATGGAACCCGAAGAAGAAATATAAGTTTCTTTGCTAAAGCTTCTTAGGGAATAGAGTTACAGATTTTTTCAATAAAATGGGTACTTGTTTCCTAGCACGGCCACACATCGGGGTGGTCGTGTCGGAAAAATCGGGTCGATCGCATCGCATGGCGAATCGCGAAGCGTGGCGAGCGCAGCGAGCCCGCGAGGGGCGGCGGTGCGCGTCCTCTGACCTTTTCATTCCCCTACTATCCACGTCGGCGTGGAGTTGAGAATAGAATAGTGTGGCGAGCGCAGCGAGCCACCGAGCCCGAAGCGTGGCGAGCGGACGCGTATACCTGTGAAGTTATACGCGTCCCCTCGCGGGGCTCGCTGCGTTTGCCACGCTTCGGGCTCGCTGCGCTCGCCACACTATTCTATTCTCAACTCCACGCCGACGTGGATAGTAGGGGAATGAAAAGGTCGGAGGACGCGCACCGCCGCCCCTCGCGGGCTCGCTGCGCTCGCCACGCTTCGGGTTGGCGTCTATCGTGGGGTGACGACGGGGACATCTATAATGTGAAATGGGTCATATTGGCCCATTTCCCATTTTTCACATTTTCTCACTATTTCAATGTTAAAAAATATTTTAACATTGAAGCCTATGGAAAAATCGGGGGCATCGCGTCGGGACCAATGTTAATGGTCCCGACCGACGCGATGCCCCCGATATTTTACCTTTCCCGACACGATTTCAATGTTAAAATATTTTTTAACATTGAAGCCTATGGAAATATCGGGGGCATCGCGTCGGTCGCGTCGGGACCAATGTTAATGGTCCCGACCGACGCGATGCCCCCGATATTGTGTCCTAGCCGGCAAAATGGACCTGATTTCAAAGGAAATCGGGTCCATCGTATGGATCGTGTACCTTAACTTAAAGGTACACGATCCATAAGATTGTGGCCGTGCTAGGAAACAAGTACCATAAAATGTAATCCTAGTAAAATTTTGGGGACAAAATACGAGCAGGATGCTATACATGCATAGAGATTTCGAATTTGTTATTCCTATCCCAATTCATGTACAGATTCTCAGCATGCCCAGTTTTACATTAAAAGCAATGGGTAACACCAGGGCTATTTTTTAAAGCAGAAACTAGCAAAAACTCAGGGGGTTAATCAGACCTGATCCCTGGGCTGCTAGTTTGAGGAGCCCTGTGATCAGGTAATCACCGCCAAGTCAGAGTGAAATCATGCCCTGTGCAAGCCTGCGGATTGCTGTGCTCAGAAAATTATGCTGATGGTGATTCGCAGCAAATCCATACGCAAGCTGCTCACCATCAAATGATTTTTCCAGTGTGTGTGAAGTCTGTGTGTAGCCCAGGACCTACTCGGCAGGTGCAAGAGAAACAGGCTTATACTGTATGTTGCCTAAGAAACTTACTACATTTCATGTGTTTTATTGTTGATACTGGCCAGTATATACATCTTAGGAGAAATAACGGGATAAAAATGTGTAAAATTACAGAATTGCTTGTGCAGCGTTTTTTCATTTTTATGTTATTTTTAAAGGTTGAGCACCCCCTTTTAGTGACTGCAGCAGGGAATTTAGGTGCGGTATGATTATATTACCCACATTCCAATATTCGGTATAGTGCTGCTTAATCCTACTTTTGGCTTTACTCAAAACAAATAGATTTATAAGTAATGCTATAAATCTACATTTACATAACTGACAGGCATAATAATGGTATATATGCTAATACTCTCCTTGTACATTAATTGTGCACAAGGGCAGGGCCGCAACTAGGGGGCTAGGGGGTGGAATACCCTAGGTGCTAGATGTGATACCCATACATGCATGCAAGTGAAGGGGAGATAGCATATACCAAAAATAATGCCTTGCTCTTGGTGATGAAAATCCTAATTTCAGCCCTGACCAGGGCATGTGCCAATGCATTTTGTCACATGGACGGGAACATCACTCTGAAAAGTAACAGTTTAGGGCAGGGCTTAAAATGGTCCTGGAGAGGTGGGGAAACTCATTTCCCTCTGCCACCTAATTCCCCCTTACCCCACTAGGTAGAACACAGGACAGTTTTTGGCATGCCCCTGCATACTAGAATGCTTTTCTGTTATAATTACTGTGCAGCACCAATGCAGAGGTGGAACTAGTTCTACCTCACCATTACCCCTCACTTAAACCCCTGGTTAGGGAGCATTCAATCCTGGCATTTATTTCTTTCAGGCAGAAATATTGGCCATCAGTATTCACTCCTGGATGTTCGGCAAGGACCTGTCTATGTAGATTTGACTTTTTTTTTTGTGCATTGTAAAAAATTGGCAGTCTGTAGCCATTTTTGCCAATCCACAAATATCTTGTTAAAAAGGGCCAATATTTCTGCCTGTTGCCTTCTCTATAGTATTATTCATTGTATCAGTGTCTGAATTGTTTGCAAGCAGTTTTCTAAAGGTGCCCATACACATACAATAATTGTATATAATTTGGACTAGATCGCATTGCATAGGTTTTGCAATGCAATTAGAAGAGATCTAGTACAAAAAGTATGTGCACCACATACTTTTTGAGCTGTGCGATGAGATGAGTGATGGGAGTGCGCATCTTATTGCACCCAGAAATTGTATCTTATTTTGTGCTTCTACTGATTACATTTCCGTTTTTTTTTTATATTATTATTCTAAGGGTATTGCAGTCAGCATTTTAAAATAAACTGCATAGTTATTTAGGTGTGATTCTCAGTTAACACAATCTTTTGTCACAGTCATGAGTACGTCTTTCTGTTGCTACAAAGCCATATTTTACCGGATGTACATACAGCGTCTGTAGATTCTAACAGTGAAATAGTGCTTGGTGAATCTTTAGACAATGTACACACCTTTGTAAGCAATTATTCCCAGCAACAAGCCTGCGCCAGTCCCCTTAAACTTCCAAGTCACCATCCAGGAAAGCACTGATCCAGACACCTGGGTCTCTGTAAAGGCCCATACACACTTAACGATTTTCAGCTGAAAATCGCTCAAAACAGCCGTTTTGAGCGATTTTCAGATGAAAATCTTTCAGTGTGTATGGGCCACAGACTGAAGATCAGCGATGATGCGCGCTCCCACGTCGGCTGGTTTGACCAGCATGTCTAGCGATGATGGCTGGTATCTGAGCCATCATCGATTTGTGTGTACGCTCACCTCTGCCTCCGGGCTGAAAGATGATAGACTTTCAGCCCGGCTTCTGTCCTCTCCCCGCCCCCGGATCTAGCCGCAGCAGCAGAAGCAGAGGTCTCCGTGCAGCAGCAGAGACAGTCTGTGTGCTCCCTCCCCCTGCTTTTTTTTTACTACACGGAGCAGGGAGGAGGAAAAGTTCTGCAGCACAGCAGTGAGTACCACTGCCACCAATGTTTATATACTGTATACTTTAGATGTCCACTGCCACCAATGTGTATATATCTATGTACAGCATATGCCCACTGCCACCAATGTTTATATACTGTATACTTTAGATGCCCACTGCCACCAATGTGTATATATCTATGTACAACATATGCCCACTGCCACCAATGTTTACATATATAAACATTGGTGACAGTGGGCATATACTGTACATATATACAGTATATGCCACTGCCACCACCAATGTTTATGTGCAGAATATATCCACTGCCACCAATGTTTATATATACATTTAGATGCCCACTGCCACCAATGTGTTTAAATATACAGTATATGCCCACTGCCACCAATTCTTATATATGTGAATTATATGCCAACTGTCACCAATGTTTACTTATAAAAACATTGGTGGCAGTGGGCATATACTGTACACTGTACATACAGTATATACAGTATATGCCACTGCCACCAATGCTTATATATGTGCAGTACAGTATATGCCCATGCCCACTGCCACCAATGTTTATATTTTTATATGCATACTGCCACCAATTTATTTATTTAAATGGCGATATATATGCTGCTGGCAACACTGTTATCGCTGACACTGTCCAACAATGTTTATTAACCCCTTGAGTGGTAGGTTTTGCTGGGGCAGGACAAACCTGTCAGGGCAGGTTTGTCCTGCCCCAGCAAAACCCACCACAGTTGGAAGCCCCCGTCCCTCACCTCTGCTCCGGCGCTTCCCTGCCGCCACTGTCCCCGCTGCCTTAGCTGCCGGCCTGTCACATTCAGCAGTGACGTCGGTGGCAGGCTGGGGGATGTTCGCCGCGGCTCGGGAGGACTCGGGTTCCTGAGCACTCCCGAGTCCCCCTGAACATCCCCGAGCCTGCCGCCAACGTCAATGCTACTAAAAGTATGGCGGCAGGGGGAGCGGGGTTAGAAGAGCTCCGGCGTGCGATCGCCGGAGCACAGGTGATGGGAGGGTTGGGGAAATGAGCGGGGGGGGGGGGGGGGGGGGGGTGGCGGCTCTAGAGGTGCTGCGCCAGTGGTGTACACCTGGACACCACTGGCGTGCACCTATTTCATATTTGTGGTATGCCCGGAAATTTTCCGGGACAGCCCGCTGCGGCAGCGCAGCTGAGCCCGATAAAATTTCCGGGCATACCATTCAAGGGGTTAATATTGGCAGCCTGCGCCAGCAATATACTGTAGATATATAATATACATTTAAATAAATACATTGGTGGTCAGTGAGTATTTAAATAAATATACATTGCTGGCAGTGGGTATATAAATATATAAACATTGGTGGGCAGTGGTGGCGGTAATGTATACATTGCTAGCATGCGCCAGCAACATATATGTTACCGCCAACACTGGCCACCAATGTTTATTGGCCCATTGCCCACATTGGTGGCAGTGGTTATATAAATATATAAACATTGGTGGGCAGTGGTGGCGGTAATGTATACTTTGCTAGCCTGCGCCAGCATATTGCATGTATAGTTATAAGGTTATAACAATTAAATATGGATAGCATTAATTAACTGAATAAAATGTCCCCTGCTCCCATGCTTGGAATCTAAACCCGCCCATTATGTAAATAGCCTTTTATATGAAAGATTTTCAGCAAAGTCTTTCGCTTCCTGAAAATTTCTTGCTCTTTGGGGAAAATAGTTCAGTGTGTACGAACTACTTTGGGGAAAGATATATCTATCAAAGATTTTGGCAAAGTCTTTTGAAATGAAAATCTTCAAGTGTGTATGGGCCTTAACATACCTTCCAACTTTATCAGGAAGGGAAGTGGGACCTGCAGCACCAAAAAACGAGATATGCCTCGGGTGGGAGGGATCACAGATGGAGGGGTGTTGCCTCACATCACCACCTCCATTTTCGTAATTTTGGGGGCTCGTCCAGCACTCCCCAAGCTGGTTGAGACAGTGTTCAAATAGCAAAACTGTCCCACTGTAATCAAGACAGTTGGGAAGTATGCAATAAATCTGCATCTGATGATGCTGACCCGACAAAACAGGTGGAGACACACCTCAGTTTTGAAAAACTTTGTCAGTTGCCATCCCAGAAATGCTACAGCATGCTATCTATGTTGTGGGTGACTGTGGGCTGCATGCAATTTCGTGAGACACATTCTGCACATTCACAGGACAGGTATTTTGCAGTCCCACAACTATCAGATTTGTATGTAAACCCAGAGATGCCGAGAAGTATGCCAGGCCCCAGTAAAATATTGGGGGCATGGCCTAATTAAGGGAGGCGTGGCCACCTCCCGTGATTAGGCCACACCCCAACAATATTTAGGGGGGGGGGGGGGTGTTATTGTTGTCTCTCATCGGCCCTGTGTAAACCATCAGGTATACATACAAATCTGAAATATACCTTCTGTATAAAACGAATCAAGACACATTCACAGTGAGTCTCAAAAATAGATAAATATAAAATACTTTACATCACACATGCATCGTGCCTAATTAAGAGACAGATGTTTTTTAAACTTGCTGTCACTCTTACACAAGCTGCCAACTGGCTCGTACGGGTGTCAGCGAGTTTTAACAGCATCTGTCTCACAACTGGCAATGATGCATGTATGAGGCAAAGTGTATTTTAAAATGTGTTTTAGAATAACTATTATTTATTCATGTAAAAGGAAGTTATTTCTGGAACTGACTGGGTGTACTCGGGTAATCATATAACAGGAGATTTATCTTCATCTCTTCCTCATATCAAAAAGGGTTGATCAATCTAAACAAGATGGTGAATTAAACATCACTGAACTTAATGGAGCTCTCGCCAAAATCATTATACAAGTTATGGTACTAGTAATATAAGAATGTAAAACTTTATACCTCACAAGGAGGAAGTCGGATTGTTTGCACTTGTACACTGATGCAGATTTCTGTATCTGACACATTAATGTGCATTGCTAGAACAAAAGTAGGAAAATTATACGTACACAGAAAATTTTAAAACAATCATTGCTATTGCTAAATTATCATAATTATGCAGACATATTTATATCTGCTCAGTACATTGAATTTAGGGGCCGATTCAGACCAGATCACTGCTGTTTGAATTCGCAAGGCAGACGATTATTGAATTACTTTGCATGCGTATGGATCGTAAAGTATGCACAAGCCCAAACAGTGACAAAACCCTGAGCCTATTCTGATCGCTAGCTGTTTTGTAAGTTGTTTGACAGGAAACTGGTGTTTGTGGGTGTCACTTGGTCATTTTCTGGGAGTGTCAGGAAAAACGCAGGCGGGTACTTGTGTAGTTTCACAGCAGCAGTTACGTAGTCAGCGTAGTGTCTCTGTCAGAATCAGCGTAGTGTTCCCACGGCCAGCGTAGTTAGCATAGTCAGTGTCCCTGTTAGAATCAGCGTAGTGTTCCCGTGGCCCCTGTCAGAATCAGCATAGCGTTCTCGTGGCCAGCGTCCCTGTCAGAATCAGCGTAGTGTTCCTGCGGCCCCTGTCAGAATCAGCGTAGTGTTCCCGTGGCCAGCGTAGTTAGCATCCCTGTAGTGTATCAGTGTAGTGTTCCTGCGTCCTCCCGACCTGTTCATACCGTTGTGGGGGTTTGAAAAGGAGGCACTTGCCAGTATGTAACATGGAACACTGGCAAATGCGTCCTTTGTTGTGCATGAGATGCACTTGTGTCTGAGACGTTCGTGCATCTCAGGCAGATGGAGCGCCTCTGCGCTGGCGTCTGCCAACGCCGGTGATCTTGCGGTTATTGGCGCTGTGGGAGAAGCGCTCACTAGGCTTGACAGGGCCGCCGGGGACAGAGCTGCAGCTCATGGGGACCATATGGTGACTACGCTGCCTGATGGGGACACTGTGCTGACTACGCAGGGCTGCCGCAGGAACACTACGCTGACTACGCTAGGCAGCCGTTGGGCTACGCTGACAATGTAGCTTAGCCTACGCTGAAAATGTAGTTTCTGTAGTAGTTTCACAGCCTGCCGCCGTGAAACTACACAAGTACCCGCAAGCGTTACCCATCCTTTTTTAGGAAGGGTCTGTGACGTCAGCTCCAGCCTCAATCAGCCTGTTTCCATCACACTGTTATACCCATTTCATACCGCAAGTGCTGGAGTCCCACCCGGAATTAGGACACGGGTCTATTCCAGGAGCGACCCAGCATTTGTATTCTGCAAGTTCCCCATGTGACCCAGCTTATTGCGGGATTGGTAACATCACACAGGGGTGGGGCAGAGCAACGGTGCGTCGTAGAGGGTCAGGGCAGGAGGCAGCCCTTGGAGCTGCTGGCACTGCCTCCTACATACTTTGAACAGGACCCGGGTCGCCCAATCCAGGTTACCCATTCACACCGCACCATACCACGGGAAGATCCCGGGAGCAACCCTGGTAGCTCCCAGGGTTGAAATGCCGGGGCCTGGCTCCAGGGATTGTGGCCCGGGACCCATTCACGCAAACACTACACCCAGGTTGTTCCTGGGGCCAACATAGGAAAAAAGGCTGGTGTGAATGGGGTATTAGACTAGGTTCTGGGTTATGCACAGACTGTGAAAATAATTTGATTGTGAGTGAGTTGCAAATGAATTTGCAGCTAGTCACCGATCTGCGTGATTTTCGCAAGCCATTCGCAGACAGGGTGTCGGCTATCTGCTAAATCGCCCATCAGGGATCAGGTCTGAATAACCCCCCCCCCCATAATATCATTGTAAAATTTAAAATATTCACTTGCATTGTGTACATAATTTTATTTTCTATATAAAAAACATACTTTTCATGTGAAAGTATTTTACATAAAAATCTTATTTTTTAAAGCGTTAAAATAAATTATAATTTTTAAGTGGATGAAAAGTTACAAAATATTTTATTATACATTTTGTATACATGTTCACAGTAAATTCATCCATCTGCCTTATCTGTTTCTGGTTTACTTCCAACAGCTGTTATTTTTCTCTGTTAATGGAAACAATAGTTGGCTGCAGTATCAACAATTAGCTGGTAAAATGTATAATGATTTTTTCTTGGAGCGCTGCGGAATAAATCTACACTGCTAAAAAAAAAAATGTTTTTCATAGAAAAAAATTAATTAACGCTACACCTAATTCCTAGCAAATATTAGCTTATACCATTAGACGGGGATGTAGATCCACATCTGAAGAAGGCGTTAACTCCGAAACATGTTATGCTGGATGCCAACACACTGACGGGAGGATACCATCTTTAATCACCTTTATCAAAGCCTCTGCGGTCAGGGCCGGTGCTAGGGTGTCTGGCGCCTCCCTGCAACCTAAAATTTTGCGCCTTCCCTTCCATAGCCCATTAAAAAAATGCTAATTCTGCCGCTGTCCTGACACCCGCTAGTGCTACTTCACAGCGCTACGCTACTCTGCCAGCAAACCTTTTTTTTTAAGCATAAGCTGTCCCAGTGCCGGTGACACATCGCGTGTCAGGGAAACCGGCGCATGGGCAGAACACACAGCCGGGGAAAAGCGCACATCCGTTATGGGATACAGCGTATCCTGGTTGAGTGGGGATAACGCACTTCCCATAACGAAAACGTAAGGTATGATACATTTGGGCGAACTGGGGTCTGCTTCATCACGAAAAAGTGGTGAAGCGAGGCTAGCAGCATAATGAACATTAGGGACATGATAATAAATCTACCCCAGAGAGAGGGAGCGAGAGAGTCAATCAGAGACAGGTATAGACAGGGAGAGAGAGAGTCACACAGAGACAGGTATAGACAGAAAGAGAGAGAGAGAGTCACACAGAGACAGGTATAGACAGAAAGAGAGAGAGAGAGAGTCACACAGAGACAGGTATAGACAGACAGAAAGAGAGAGAGAGAGAGAGAGAGAGTCACACAGAGACAGGTATAGACAGAGAGAGAGACAGAGAGAGGGAGAGAGAGTGTTACACAGAGACAGGTATAGACAGAGAGAGAGAGAGAGTCACACAGAGACAGGTATAGACAGAGAGAGACAGAGAGAGAGAGAGGTATAGACAGAGAGGGAGAGAGTCACACAGAGACAGGTATAGACAGAGAGAGAGTCACACAGAGACAGGTATAGACAGAGAGAGACAGGTATAGACAGAGAGAGAGAGAGACAGAGAGAGGGAGAGAGTCACACAGAGACAGGTATAGACAGAGAGAGACAGGTATAGACAGAGAGAGAGTCACACAGAGACAGGTATAGACAGAGAGAGAGAGAGGTATAGACAGAGAGGGAGAGAGAGAGTCACACAGAGACAGGTATAGACAGAGAGAGAGAGAGACAGGGAGAGAGAGAGGTATAGACAGAGAGGGAGAGAGAGAGTCACACAGAGACAGGTATAGACAGAGAGAGAGTCACACAGAGACAGATATAGACAGAGAGAGACAGGTATAGACAGAGAGACAGAGAGAGGGAGAGAGTCACACAGAGACAGGTATAGACAGAGACAGGTATAGACAGAGAGAGAGAGTCACACAGAGACAGGTATAGACAGAGACAGGTATAGACAGAGAGAGAGAGAGAGAGAGAGAGAGAGGTATAGACAGAGAGGGAGAGAGAGAGTCACACAGAGACAGGTATAGACAGAGAGATAGTCACACAGAGACAGGTATAGACAGAGAGAGGGAGAGAGTCACACAGAGACAGGTATAGACAGGTATAGACAGAGAGAGGGAGAGAGTCACACCGAGACAGGTATAGACAGAGAGAGACAGGTATAGACAGAGAGAGAGAGACAGAAAGAGGGAGAGAGTCACACAGAGACAGGTATAGACAGAGAGAGACAGGTATAGACAGAGAGAGAGAGACAGAGAGAGGGAGAGAGTCACACAGAGACAGGTATAGACAGAGAGAGGGAGAGAGAGTGTCACACAGAGACAGGTATAGACAGAGGGAGAGAGAGAGGGGGAGAGAGATGGATAGCTATAGACAGACAGACAGACATAAAAACAAACTCACTCAGTCAGTCAGGCAGGCAGCTCCTCTTCTGTAGGGTCCCGGACAGCATCTCTCTCTCACCACTGATAAGGCCCCAGTTCCACACAGTGGGATCACATGGGGGCATCTAGTGGCTCCTAGAAGTACTGCAGAGCCTTCCTCTGCAGATCACATTCCTCTGCTCTGCCTCCCCTGACCCTCGTGCAGGACATCATCGGCGCGGCTGAGAGCATAATGTTACCGGCGCCTCTGTCTGTCATGGCGTGTGACAGGCAGTGGCAGCCGGCAGGAGCAGCAGGGTGCAGAGCAGGAAAAGCGCCTCTACTGGTCGGCGGCGGCGCCTACCTGCTTTGCATCCCTCGCTGAGTGGGTTGCGCCGGCCCTGTCTGCGGTGGTGCAAAAAACTGCTACCCAGGACCCACCATCTTTTTGAGCACCTAGTCCACTGCACCCACCTTTTATGGTGATATAATTGTTGATTCTATCCCCGTCTAATAGTATAAGCTTGTTAAATATACCTGCTTGTCATTGCATTTGCACTTTGAAAACATTGATTTGCATTTGCACTTTTATTGTATGTGATTTTAATGTAATAAAACTTTTTAACTGGTTAATATAATTCCCATATGGGTCCAGATTCATTTCTACATATCAGCTGAGAGTCCTATGTGCCATTTCCGCAGACCTTGGGTGAGATTTAATAGGATGAGAGATTCAGGAAGTGAGAGATTTGGTAAGAAATCTCCAGTTTTTTTAAAGTGGCAATCATTTACACTGCAAAATCAAACTGGTTTTGCCATGTAAATGATTGCCACTTTAAAAAAAACCTAAGATTTCTCACCAAATCTCTCACTTTCTGAATCTCTCATCCTATTAAATCTCACCCCAGGGGCGAAATGTAATAGGGTGCGTTTTTTTAGACTAAAAAAAAATCGCACCAAATCGCACCTTTAAAAATCGCGTTTTTTGCCGCGAATTCGCATATGTAATGAGATGCGAATTAGCGGCAAAAAATGCGATTTGCCGCGATTTCCAGTCATGAAAATGTGCGCATTTTCAGTCATGAAAATGTGCGCATTTTCATATATGCGATTTTGGGTAAAAAAATAAAATTAAAAAAAAAACGGCGTGGGGTCCCCCCTCCAGAGCATAACCAGCCCCGGGCTGAAAGAGCCGGTCCTGGTTTCATAAAATCACAGGAACAAACAAGTTGGGGTTCCGTGCATTTTATAAAACCAGCACCAGGCTCAAGGGCCGGTCCTGGTTCCCAAAATACGGGGGACAAAATGACTAGGGGTCCCCCGTATTTCAAGAACCAGCACCGGGCCCAACCAGCCAGCAGGGTAATGCCACAGCCGGGGGGAGACTTTTTATACAAGTCCCCCCGGCCAAAGCATTTAGCCCTCTGACCGCTCAGCATGGGCAGGGGTCCTGGGGGAGTGGGGACCCCCCCAAAGAAGGGGTCCCCCCCCTCCAGAACTTACCAGCCCATGCTGAAGCCCGGGGCTGTCCTCGATGCCCCTGGGCGGTGGGCATCGAGCTGATATTTGGTGTAAAAAAATAGATAAACTATTGTTTTTTACTGTGGCACTACAAGTGCCAGCAAGCCTCCCCAGCAAGCTGGGACTTGAAGAACCACAAGTCCCAGCCTGCTGGGCATTAAAGGGCCCGCTGGCACTTGTAGTTCCACAGTTAAAAAAATAGTGCACAAAACACACTGACACACATTTTAAATAAAACTTTAATACACACATTACACACATACTAATACTTACCTATCTTCTTCCCGTAGGTAGCCCTGGTCCTGATGTCCTCCGGTCCTGTGTCGGCGTTCCTCTTCATGTCGACGTCCTTCTTGAAGTCGACGTCCCTGTCGGCGATGGCGTCCGGTGTCCGGGTCCGACGAAATCCATGGAGGAAGCTGTGGAAGGAAACCATACTCACCTGTCCCAGCGCGACGTAGTCCAGGTAAGGGTCTTGGAAAAAAAACAAACCGACACCCGAATCCAAGCGGACACGACGGAGACGCACGTGTGTTTGTTTACATCGTGCGGCTCCGCCTCCCGAATGCCGCTATTGGCCGCCTTGCGGCCTAGCGGCTCCTGATTGGCCGCTAGGCCGCAAGGCGGCCAATAGCGGCATTCGGGAGGCGGAGCCGCACGATGTAAACACACGTGCGTCTCCGTCGTGTCCGCTTGGATTCGGGTGTCGGTTTGTTTTTTTTCCAAGACCCTTACCTGGACTACGTCGCGCTGGGACAGGTGAGTATGGTTTCCTTCCACAGCTTCCTCCATGGATTTCGTCGGACCCGGACACCGGACGCCATCGCCGACAGGGACGTCGACTTCAAGAAGGACGTCGACATGAAGAGGAACGCCGACACAGGACCGGAGGACATCAGGACCAGGGCTACCTACGGGAAGAAGATAGGTAAGTATTAGTATGTGTGTAATGTGTGTATTAAAGTTTTATTTAAAATGTGTGTCAGTGTGTTTTGTGCACTATTTTTTTAACTGTGGAACTACAAGTGCCAGCGGGCCCTTTAATGCCCAGCAGGCTGGGACTTGTGGTTCTCCAAGTCCCAGCTTGCTGGGGAGGCTTGCTGGCACTTGTAGTGCCACAGTAAAAAACAATAGTTTATCTATTTTTTTACACCAAATATCAGCTCGATGCCCACCGCCCAGGGGCATCGAGGACAGCCCCGGGCTTCAGCATGGGCTGGTAAGTTCTGGAGGGGGGGGACCCCTTCTTTGGGGGGGTCCCCACTCCCCCAGGACCCCTGCCCATGCTGACCGGTCAGAGGGCTAAATGCTTTGGCCGGGGGGACTTGTATAAAAAGTCTCCCCCCGGCTGTGGCATTACCCTGCTGGCTGGTTGGGCCCGGTGCTGGTTCTTGAAATACGGGGGACCCCTAGTCATTTTGTCCCCCGTATTTTGGGAACCAGGACCGGCCCTTGAGCCTGGTGCTGGTTTTATAAAATGCACGGAACCCCAACTTGTTTGTTCCTGTGATTTTATGAAACCAGGACCGGCTCTTTCAGCCCGGGGCTGGTTATGCTCTGGAGGGGGGACCCCACGCCGTATTTTTTTTTTACTTTAACTTTTAGCCTTTTTTTGGACAGAACCATGCACAGATCACACAGATTTGTGCATGGTTCTGTAAAAATCGCCAGCAAGAAGCTGGTCTATTTTTTTTGCGTTTTTTGGTAAGGTCCCAT
Source organism: Crinia signifera (assembly GCF_055691185.1). Classification (NCBI taxonomy): domain Eukaryota; kingdom Metazoa; phylum Chordata; class Amphibia; order Anura; family Myobatrachidae; genus Crinia; species Crinia signifera. Next base: position 99,070,474 of record NC_139221.1, on the reverse strand, counting down.
ATGCGACTTTAGAACTCGCATCCTATTACATATGCGAGTTCTATAGTTTCCTATGGGAAAACATCTGGATGCGATTTTCAGTGTGACTGAAAATCGCATCTTTAAAATGTGCGATTTCGCGGTAAAAAGTGCGCTTTTTACCGCGATTTTTAACCTATTAAATGTGCGATTTTCGGAAAATGTGCGATTTCGGCCGTTTTTGACCAAAAATCGCACATGTCTAAAAAAACGCACCCTATTACATTTCGCCCCTTGTGTTTTTTCTGTGAATTCCAAAAGAGTGGGTGTTACTCTTCCCTTTGGCCAGCAGAGGGCAGCCAGGGACTTCTCAGCTAAAATAGTGCGCAGAAAGTATCACCAAAAACTTTGATATTCCCAGAAAACAGCAGACTCGCAAGGTTGTAAGTCAACAGTATAAGGTCCTATATCCCACACTGTGGCCCTTATTCTGATCGGTGCGGATTTCTCCGCATGCGGTCGTACCGCCGATGTTTTTGGACTGCGCATGTGCAGAGGTCACTCTGCGCATGTGCAAGCGGTTTCGCCGCACGTATTCTTTATACGCCGCACAGGGGGCGGAGAGGGGCGTGTAGGGCTACTTAGCCTCATTACCCTATGCATACGCCCCGCGTTTCATGGGTGTTCCCATGCAAACGCGGGGCGTATGCATGGTAATGAAGCCGTGACGCTTGTGTAGGGGGCGGGCATCTGACATCGCCGGATGTCAGCTGCCCGCCCCCATACATGATTTCATACGGACAAGTGTCCGTGTGGTCTAGGGTGGCGGGAGCTGGTGGAGCGTGCGGCCCTGCATTCGATGTTCGGCGACCATCGAATGCAGGGGCTGCTCCCAAGATGGAGGAGGCGTATCCCCGTCCACTTTCATGCGGACCGCCACATATCCGCGTACGGACGGAGGTGGCGATCCGTATGGAAGGCGGGGATTCGCCTGCACGGTCCTGGCCGCATATTCTGATCAGGCCGCACCGATCAGAATAAGGGCCTGTATCTGACTTATGCTGTACTTGCACTGTATCCACCCTGCACTGTAACCCACATTGTATCTGAGGCTCACGGTAACCCTGTGTGTGTACTGGTGCAGTGCCGTGTAACCCTGTTGTGTGCTACTGGGGGAAGGAAAGGAGGAATAATGATGAGGGATGAGGAGAGGATCTACTATGGTATGTGTTTAAGTGGCTCTAGTGTAGCTTAACATGTACAAGGGTACTACTCTGTGGTGTAACATGTATGCCATTTACGTTTGCATATTTACGTAGAGAGCGCATGGAAAAGAGAAGGAGAATGTGTGAATGTAGGGGCAGCCATAATAATGCACATAGAATCATACTCCACATTCATAAATGATAAAATATAGTCTTTTTAGCTTAATATTGCACATCACATAGTTTTAATAATAACACACGATCTTTCCCCATCATGTTCAATATCTGTGTGATCAGCGTCTCACTTGCAGTTCTCCGCTGTTTGGTTGGAAAACGCAGCATGTATTACTCATAAGTTTATGGACTGTACAAAAGGAACTCAAAGGAAGCATCCTTGAGTTCTCTGCGCTGACAGCTCATTAGCTCCCATTCCGCTCACTTACTCACCTTGCCAGTACTATATTGTAACTGGTTCATTTGCCATTTATCCGAGTCCGCCCCGCTATCTGCTGAATGACTCCTTGCCCTTCTATTTAGCCTATTTCATTTGCATCCAGTTTTGACTGGACAGTTTTTACATTGTTTTGTTATACCTGTATTGCTGTGCTGTACTGTTGTACATGTATATATGTTTTTCTTCTAGGTATGATCTCACGGCTGAGCCTTATATTTGTCACTTGTTTTGTTTAGGTGGTTGCTGGGCAACGCACGCAAGCTTTTATGCTCACTGCCGGGCAGCACGGGAACGTGCTCGTCACGGCAGCGTGACGTCAGAGGTGGCGCCGGATCAGGGGCGGTTCTGGCCGACGCCAGGAACGAACCCGGTGGGCAGCAGCGGCGGCGTGATGTCCGGTAACAGGTATTTATGTCTGTCCTTGTATACACCCATTTGTGATCTTGAAAACGGTGATTAAACCGAAACATTGATCTGACTACTCGTTTTGCTGTTTGATAATTGCATGCCCCGTGAGTGCCGGGAACCCCCCCTCCTTGTTAGTATTGTCTCCTCTGTGCACTAGGGCACTTCAACCTCTGTGGGGGTTTAAATCTCCGGAGTGCCAGACACCCTTTCTCTCTCTCTCTCTCTCTCTCTCTCTATATATAATGTAACTGTATGTGTGCATTTGTGAGTAAATGTATGCATATGTATGTGTGTGACAGTATGTGTATATACTGTATGTGTGACTACATATTCATGTGATAGGCTTAGGTGTATGCTTTTATGTATGTATTGGTTACTTTTTCTTCAACTGCAGTCCAAATAAGTTTGTAAATGTATAAAAATAGGTAGCCAACCAAGGTGACAAAAGCCCTAGGACCTTATTCTGGTCCACACGCAATGCTGGGAATTTTGCAGTGTTGCGTGTGGACTAAATGACGTTACGCAGACCACCCCCCCCACCAAATCATTCAATGGTCATTGAACATTGATTTACTTATGTTGCGCACATACTGTAGGTAGTACACTAAAGCTTTACAGTGTAGTATAACTTATAAAGGGATCAGTAATATAATGGTGTTTGTAGAGTGTTTGGTAATGTAGAGTAGGGTATATTGTTATCTGTAATGTAGTGCAGTGCATAGAGGAGTCAGTAAGGCAGTGGTGTGTGTAGAGGGGTCAATAATGTAGTGGCGGGTATAGAGGGGTCAGTAATGTACTTGTGGGTATAAAGGGCTCAGTAATGTACTTGTGGATATAGAGGGGTTAGTAATGTATTGTTGGGTATAGAGGGGTCAGTGATGTACTGCTGGGTATAAACGGGTTAGTAATGTAGTGGTGGGTAAAGAGGGGTCAGTGATGTAGTGGCGAGTATAGAGGGGTCAGTAATGTAGTGACGGGTATAAAGGAGTCAGTAATGTAGTGACGGGTATAAAGGGGTCAGTAATGTAGTGGCGGGTACAGAGGGGTCAGTAATATAATGGCGGGTATAGAGGGGTCAGTAATATAGTGGTGGGTATACAGGGGTCAGTGATGTAGTGTCGGGTATAGAGGGGTCAGTAATGCAGTGGTGGGTATAGAGGGGTCAGTAATGTAGTGGCGGGTATAGAGGGGTCAGTAATGTAGTGGCGGGTATAGAGGGGTCAGTAATGTAGTGGCGGGTATAGAGGGGTCAGTAATGTAGTGGTGGGTATAGAGGGGTCAGTGATGTACTGGTGGGTATAAAGGGGTCAGTATTGTAGTGGCGGGTATAGAGGGGTCAGTAATGTAGTGGCGGGTATAGAGGGTTCAGTAATGTAGTGGTGGGTATACAGGGGTCAGTGATGTACTGGTGGGTATAAAGGGGTCAGTAATGTAGCGGTGGGTATAGAGGGGTCAGTAATGTACTGGTTGGTATAAAGGGGTCAGTAATGTAGTGGCGGGTATAGAGGGGTCAGCAATGTAGTGGCGAGTATAGAGGGGACAGCAATGTAGTGACGGGTATAAAGGAGTCGGTAATGTAGTGATGGGTATAAAGGGGTCAGTAATGTAGTGCTGGGATTAAAGGTGTCAGTAATGTAGTGGCGGGTATAAAGTGGTCAGTAATGTAGTGGCGGGTATAGAGGGGTCAATAATGTAGTGGCGGGTATAGAGGGGTCAATAATGTAGTGGTGGGTATAGAGGGGTCAGTAATGTAGTGACGGGTATAAAGGGGCCAGTAATGTAGTGGTAGGTATATAAACCACCCCTACAGGTTTTTTTTTATGACACCAATTTTTCTATTGCAGAGTACCAGGACCTATTGCTTTTGATTCTGGCAACCCTGGCATAAACACACAAACAAAGACGTGGGGCGCTCTTGGGTAACAGGATGAATAACAATTTATTAAAACACACAAATATACAAATACCACAAAATGTACAGTATTTAAAACACATCGGTTCACTGAATTTTCTACATATGTGAATCTATTCCTTTATACCCTTTTAGGGTCAAGCATAAATATTTATGCAGGTAAATCAAGTTCAATCCCTTAATTGGGGCTGACAGTGTTCACTTTTTGTACTGAGACCATATGGAAATACAGATGGCTAGTGTGCACACTTTTAGTTTTGCAGTATAGCGCTTGGCATAAATGGTGTATACAGCCAAATTCGGAGCAAGGACTTCTGTTTTTAAACTGTGAGAAATAGTGTCCGTCCTGTCTCCGTGTGAGCTCTTACCAGTGGGTATTGAAGGCAGTTCAGATTTTCACTCAGTGGAAGGATTTGCGCCGCATCGCTCGCGCTCTCCGTTCTCCGCTTGGCTGTCTTGAAGGACCTCTGGAAGGACGCCCCCTGTAACATATCACCCGCCAGACACAGAGCCGGAAAACTTCATCTCCTCCAGCCGCAAAGTCTACCCACATCCACGGACGCTGTGGCAGAGCGCCGTGTGAGAACTACAAACGGGGAAGGCTGTATGAGGAGGCGGCTCCTGCAGGGCTACTAAAGCCGGCTGATTCTCTGCACATTTCAAAACAGCCAAGCGGAGAACGGAGAGAGCGAGTGCTGCGGTGCAAATCCTTCCACTGAGTGAAAATCTGAACTGCCTTCAATACCCACTGGTAAGAGCTCACACGGAGACAGGACGGACACTATTTCTCACAGTTTAAAAACAGAAGTCCTTGCTCCGAATTTGGCTGTATACACCATTTATGCCAAGCGCTATACTGCAAAACTAAAAGTGTGCACACTAGCCATCTGTATTTCCAGATGGTCTCAGTACAAAAAGTGGACACTGTCAGCCCCAATTAAGGGATTGAACTTGATTTACCTGCATAAATATTTATGCTTGACCCTAAAGGGGTATAAAGGAAAAGATTCACATATACAGAAAATTCAGTGAATTAATTCTTTATTGCAGTGAACTGATGTGTTTTTAATACTGTACATTTTGTGTTGTATATTTGTGTGTTTGGTACTCTTTACTTAGCATGGCGCCCATCGCGGGCATTGAATGCACTAAAAAATCGGGTGCGACGCGACCGACGCGATTTCCCATAGGGAACAATGTTAAATGTCTCAATTGACCCAATTTTCCTGTTCAATGCCTCAATTGACCCGATTTTTCCATAGGAAACAATGTTAAATGGCCCACAGAGGCCAAATAGGCACCCTGAAGTGTGAAATGGCCCCCACAATTGTTAACGCCACCCCACGATCAACGTGAACCCGAAGCGCGGCGAGCCCGCGAGGGGCGGCGGTACGTGTCCTACGACCTTTTCATACCCCCACTATCCACGTCGGCGTGGAGTTGAGAATAGAATAGTGTGGCGAGCGCAGCGAGCCACCGAGCCCGAAGCGTGGCGAGCGGACGCGGATACCTGTGAAGCCCGCGAAGGGATGCGTTTACCTGTGAAGGTATCCGCGTCCCCTCGCCACGCTTCGGGCTCGGTGGCTCGCCACACTATTCTATTCTCAACTCCACGCCGACGTGGATAGTGGGGGTATGAAAAGGTCGTAGGACGCGTACCGCCGCCCCTCGCGGGCTCGCTGCGCTCGCCACCCTTTGGGTTGACGTTGATCGTGGGGTGCCGTTAACAATTGTGGGGGCCATTTCACACTTCAGGGTGGCTATTTGGCCTCTGTGGGCCATTTAACATTGTTTCCTATGGAAAAATCGGGTCAATTGAGGCATTGAACATGAAAATCGGGTCAATTGAGACATTTAACATTGTTCCCTATGGGAAATCGCGGGCATCGCGTCGCACCCGATTTTTAGTGCATTCAATGCCCGCGATTTTTTTTACCTGCGATGCCCACGATCAAAATCGTGGGCGCCGTGCTAGGTAAAGAGTACCGTGTGTTTTAATAAATTGTTATTCATCCTGTTACCCAAGAGCGCCCCACGTCTTTGTTTGTGTATTTGTGTTTTTTAGAGGCTGGCAATCCTGTTACGTGGTGGCTGCAGGGTGGCAAATTGCACCTATATAATCTCTAGCGCCTAAGGCAATTCCCTGGTAACCCTGGCATAAAGTTGAATATACAACTGCATCAAAAAATACAAGGCAGGCCGCAATTCTGAATCAGATTCTATTAGTAAGGATCTGCCTCCCCTTGAAAGACTCCACCCCCTCGGCAGACCCCGCCCCAAGGGCTGCTTTCAAAGATTTACCGTGCTGATTTTACATCCCAATCCGCCCCTGACCCTAATAGTCTTAATCCCAATCAATAAAATTATTTTTGGAGTACTAGCGATATAATGGATATGAGTCATTAGGCAGTGCCTCCAGATGGAGCCACCTTTGTTCATCCCGCAGACGCACCATATATTTAGTTCATGGCGCACCGTTTGCCGAGAATGGGACGTATGTGCGGCGCTCGCACGTCACAATCACAGCAACGGTACACACAAGTGCGTGAGACGTTCGCACATCCCCATCTCGGCGCCCTGCTCGTATAAACAAAGGTAGCTCCATCTGTAGGTCGATGTTGTCAAAATGGGATCATGAAAATGGTTGACACAGAAAAGTTCAACACAAGTTTTTCATGTTTTTGGTGTCTAATGTCTAAATGCACACCGTGTAAGCGTACCGTGTCCACTTGCTATGTTTCTGGCACATTCTTCTATTCTCCCTCTATGCCCACTGGCATGGTAAAGTATGAACAAGTCAGTTTTAAAAAACTTATTGGCCATGTGAACCTAAAGCATGTTGGCCTTTTTGTTGTGTCGACCTATTGTGTGTTGACCAAAAGTGGTCGATCTATTGAATGTCGACCGGCACCCAGACCTCTCCATCTGACCCAGGCCCTGGTAAAAAGTCCCCCCCCCCCTCAGTGCCAGTGGTGATATGAGTTGGAGACAACAGCATCAACCTTTTCCATAGATGTTTAGGTACTGTACCAAGCCAATAAAATGTTGCTCTAATGGCCAATACATTTAGACTTTACAGAGGCATGATGACTTGCAGTGGCATAACTATACATTTTTCTCCCTCCTAAAAAAAAGTCTCTGCCCCCCCCCATATATATCTGTAGTCTCATACACACACACACACACACACACACACACACACTACATACATGCGTATTGTACAGACACTACAAACATGTGCAATGTTAGATACAATTATATAGGGTAACATCATCTATTTACACCCACGTTACATGGGGGTTACAGTGCAGGGGGATAGTGGGAGCATGCGCAGCTGGGCTCCTGTTCACGCTCACCAGAAACTCATTAACCCGGTCCCCTAGGAGGCGCTGTAGGATCTCCTGCACAGCCGCCAGCTGCACCACATCCCAGCACTGGGACTTCAGGTGGGAGTCCCCCCTAGTAATGCCACTGGCCTAGTAGGGGAAATCGCCCCCATATCCCCAGCCTGTGCCAGTGAGGCAGCTGCGAGAGTCATGTCTCCCTGCTGTGTGTAGCTATAGCACACGCGACTGCCTGCGGCTCCCGCAGGGTACAGCGCTGGGACCATGTGCCCCATGGTGCCTGCTCCCCCCTGCCACCGCTAGGGCTGCAGAGCCCTAGTTACACCAGTGCTGTCTTGGTAAAATATTTTAAACAATTCTGCAATAGGAAGAATTATGTTTAGAAGAAGGATGGAGTGCACAACCTGACAGAAATTCATCCTATTTTATTTGTGAGATTATAATATTAATTACTTACCAACTGCATCCTGCTTTCCTGATTTTGCTAAGAAATCTTCTCCTACAAAATTATAACTGATAATTAAATTATATTCTAAATGTTTGCTAGGTCTAATACAGTATAAAAAATATTACTGGATAAGCAAATTGAACCACCAATAATAAAACATTTAAACATGTGTCACATATGTTTCATAAAATAAATCTAGTTGTTTTCTTCTCTTGATATTCTCATATTAAAAAGTGGTATGTATGTAAATTAGTGCTAGTATACCTCCATATAGAAAAACAAGATTTTGTTGTTCAAGATTATTTAGATGAGATTTATGATGTGGAGAACATGTATTTATGGGAAATTCCCTTGTTTTTTGGAAAGGCAGAATTGTTTTCTCCTTAGAAAAGCATTTATGCTTACACATTCTTAAGTATGGTGCGGCTGGAGCACATACTATTAGTGCATCACTTTTTAGACTGGTTTCCACACTCGCTTTTACACAGTGTTTTCAAAATTGATGACAAAAAAATAGAAGGTTGTTGCATTCTTTGTTATGCGTGGATTAAGAGTAGTGCATTACAGTCATATTAAATCTCCTATCATATCATAATCTCCTCTTCTACATAGGCTAGCAGCTTGGTTCTATGAAAGTAGTGTGGTCTTTGCAGGTGTATTTCTTTCATGTGGTATAATTCTAGATTTGAACTTTTTACATTACTGTACACTGGAAAATTGTGCACTGATTGCGTGAAATGAATGCCCAATATATGACTTCCTTCACCACCAATATGTTTAAAAGAATTCTGCTTGCCATTTTAAAAGCTTATGTGATGACTCTGGGGACACTTAAAAATTTATTTTTCATTCCTTAAAACTTTATCAAATGGTGAATTCCACATTTAACCCCAAATCATCCAAGCTCCCTCTTAGTTATCCCACAGGAGTCTCCAACTTTAAGCCATGCAGTTATTTATACAGAAAATAGAGTAAAAATAGGTATGGTGTCACAAAAGTAATAATGACATACAGGATGCTCTTTATATCCACAAGTTTACGTTTGAAAATAACTGTTCAGTGTGTTGGCTGCAAAGAACCTCTTTAAAAGTCCGGGGAAGACAGTTTAGGACCAGTAACATCATCAATTTTCTTTAATACCACGAAAGTTGTGCTGGAAAATGTAATGTGAGCAGACAAACACTGCAGTTAATTGAATTCCCTACATGGAGTATAGTACAGTATATTACCTCATATTGCTTAGTTTTCTGAACCATCAACTGCAACACTTTCATTGTTAACTGGTGAAACTAATTACAGTATGTTTCTTATTTCTAAGCAGCTATCAATATTTTAAATATTTAAACAAAGATGTTTTCTTTGTCACTGTGGAACTGAGCCCCATAAACTTTTTCAAGACCATGATTCATTGTTCTTGAAAATAGGTTGAGGCCTGCCTATTGTCTTGTCTGTTACTGCTCTATCAAAAAGTGCTCTTCAATCACTTTAAACCAGAAAATGCAATGGTGCAGAGATGTATTCACAATCATATTCTAAAACAGGAAATTAGGTTCACCCTCCCAGACCGAATCCAATCAGCTAGTGAATGAAGAGATGAGAATGGAAGAGAGGTCTATTGTGGTGGCCTCCATCTTTGCTTACAAGATTTTCCCTGTGTAATATACTGTATGGTACGGATGTATATGCAGGGCTGCATGCTGTCACATTTATTTAAAAATAGATGGATTACAAGCATGTGAAGAAGAGATGCAGAAAGTTTTTATGTTGTCTGTGGCAGGTTTTATGATCAAATTTAAAATAAAATAAAAAAGTAGACTAATGTACTCCTTCCCTTATGGGCTCGCTAAGCAGGGAACGACCGCTGCTTAACAAGCCTTGCTGAATCAGGCCCTATGTTCTTGTTTTATTCAACTCGCTCCTTCTATCATTATCTACTTAATCCTATGTCTTAAACCCTGTCTCCATCTCTATCCTTTCATTCTAGTCTCCTATGCCTCCTTCTCTCTCCCATCCACCCTTCTGCTTCCTTTTCTCTCCTCTCCTATTATCTCCCTCTCATCCACATCTGGCCAACAATGGCCATACGACCCTATCACTCAACCCTGTGTACTCCCTCCTCTCCCTGTCATCGCACCTCATCTCTATCTGCCTCACATTGAACTCTCTCCCATACTACAGTATCTCCTGCAGTCTCCCTTACTAGCTCAGGCACCCACACCATCACTACTCTCTCATCATCTCTTCCTCCAGGTTACTCACCTCAACGCTACAGAAACCCAGATAATCTCATTCACATCTCTCCCAAAGATTATCTCTTACACTCCTGTGCCCTCTGAAATGCCAGATTTGTCTGTAACTAATTGTTCCCCCACCATGACCTCTTCATCTCCAACTCCCTGAATCTCCTAGCTATCCCAAAAACCTGGATTTACCCCACTGACACCACTTCTCCCGCTGCTCTCTCTGCTGGGGGCCCCGTGTTCAACCACACACCCCGATCTGGTACTCAATGAGGTGGCGGTGTTGAGGTCCTACTGTCCTCCAGTTAAACCTACCAAACCATGCACCCAAAACCATCCCTTAGATTGTCTACATTTGAGGTCCATGCCACTTGTTCACCTTTGCGTAGCTGTCATTTACCATCCGCAGGCATTCCCTACAAATTCCTTGATCACTTTGCTTCATGGCTCACTCACTTTCTCTCTTCAAACATTCTTTAATTCAGACATTCTATCTTTAATCTAAGGTGATTTGAACATCCCAATTGATATCTTCACAGAATCCTCTGCCTCTAAACTCCTTAACCTCAGATTATCATTTGGTCTCTCCCAGTGGACTTCCTCACCATCCCAGGTAAGTGGGAACTCACTTGAGCTAGACCTCACTCACTGCTGTGCTATTTCTGAATTCTCTAAATCCCACTTTGTCCTCTCTGATCATCACCTGCTTTCCTTTAACTTATCCCTCTCTGCTTCTCCATCTCTACCTCCTAAGGCTACATCACTAAGCATAACATTAAGGCAATTGACACAGCTTCATTATCCCCTCTGCACAACACATTCCTGTCTCCTTTTCTCTCTCTCACATGAACAATCCACTTCCCTATACAATACCTCAATATATATACATCTGCTCTTGACTGTAGCTCCAGTGACCACCATTCACCCTTGCAGATCAACACCTCAACCCTGGCATACCAAATTCACCAGATATTTCCAAAAATGTTCACATCTCACTCAGCGGCATTAAAGGAAATCATGCTTTAAAGCAGACTTCCTCCATTTCAAATTTATGTTGTCATACCAGCTTATCCACACAATTTGTTACCACTAATAATATAGATCCATACCACCAGCTTTTTTCATGCTCCCCCCCCCCCCGTTTTAGTTGGGGTGTGTCGCCTCCGGAGACTCATCGCAAACCCAAATCCTCCCCCTTTATACCAGATTCTTTCTCTTTCCCAAGTTGCCCTTTATCCTCCTTTTCTACCTTTTCCCATATCCCCCATTCCCCCTTTCTATTTTCTAGTTTCACAAATCATCATAACAACAATTCGATTTCATTGATATATAATCTGTTCATACATTTATGTAAAAAATGTTAAAAAAATGTCAAATCTACTCTAGATGGATAGAAGACAAATGTTTTTCTATTGTTCCCATGATGCACAATTTATTTTCATAATTGGATCCCTTCGGCAATGTCATTCGGACCTGTCAACCGCTAACTCATCCACTTGTTGGGAATCCCTCATCCACAAAGACTATACCCTTGGATAGCTCCCAGAGAGCCCAAATTACCTAAAACTTTCTTTACTTTGTTCATTCTTGATTGGTCTGTTATACACAATCTGTCTCTGTAATCCATGAACTGTTTACTTATGTATACATTACAATCTGTAATAAAAATGTATGGATATAAAAAAAAAAATAGGATTTTAATACCTACCGGTAAATCCTTTTCTCGGAGTAAATATGGGATATTGGGGATTCATCTAAACATATGGGAGAAGAGAGGTATCCACTGGAGACAGGCACACAGAAGGTCTTTCACTGGGTGTACTGGCTCCTTCCCTCTACTTCCTCCCACAAGACCAGTTAATATGAAAACTGTGCCCGAAGGAATGGAAAGTATATGACAAAATTATATAACTATGTGTTAACATATAAAATGTATGAAAGTGGTGACATGCAACCAGCACACCCATAACACAATAATGGCCAAGAACAAGATTGGCAATATAACTGGAACAAGAAACACTATGGGTGACATTCTATGGATTGAGATAAATGCGCATGTTTTTATATCGCACCACATCGCCGCTATTCGCCCTTTTTCAAAACGCATTTTTTTGTAATAATTTGCATATTTAATGGGATGCGCTTTGGAGGCTGAAAAGTGCGAAGTGGTGCGATTCGCGGTGAAGTGGTGCGAATTTAAGTCACAAAAAAGTGCGATTTTGTACGCCGGTCATGTGCGAGTTTTGGACCAACCGGAGTGCGATTTACAAAACTGTCTCCGCATGACTAAGAACCCCCCAACCTATTGGCCCACCTCTGTCCCCTCCATTATGCATCACACCCCCTATATAAAGGGGCACTGGTGCCATTTCACTCTTTGATAGGAAGTAAGGAGCATGGAGAGGAGCAGTGGCAGTGTGAGTAGAGGAAGAGGTGTTGGTGGCAGAGTGAGCAGTGGCAGAGGGAGCAGTGGCAGAGGGAGCAGTGGCAGAGGGAGCAGTGGCAGCAGCCATCCAAGTGGGAGAGCCAGCAGTGCGGCAGGCAGCATGGCCACAGCAAGGCCAGCCCCAGACCAGGCCCTGGGTGTCCAGCCCCAGCAGGAGGAGGATCCACTGGCATCCCCATCCTATAGCCAAGACCTTGACCATACCCCACAGCATCTGCAGGAGGGCCACATGTCAGAGGTGGAGGAAGATGGAGGTGTGGAGGAGAAAGACACTGGCATGGAGGAGGAGGGGTACATGGCTGGAGTAGAAAATGAGGAGGAGGAGGTAGAAGCTGGCCGCACAAAAAGTGGCCGAAAGGTCAGATTTTCCTACGAGGAAAATGCTGCGCTTGTCCGGGCTATCATTCACAGCGGAAAAGGGCTATGTGGAAGGACATCACCCAGGCGGTGAACGCTGTAAGTCAGCACAAGCGCCTGGTCAGAAATGTCAAGAAGAGATTCAATGACATCAAAAGGCAGCTGAAAAGTAAAATGGCCATGGAGTTGGAGGAGGCCACCAAGACTGGCGGAGGAAGCCCCACCACTGTCTGCTACATGTCCTATGAGGTCAAGTTGAAGCGAATCATACCCCCAAGGACCATGAGGCCACAGACTGAGTGGAGCCTGTGGCCAAATAGTAGAGGGCACACATTAATTTGTGCCGCCCAGAGCACTGCATAGTTGCCTCCCCCAAAAGGGTCCAAATCATCTCTCACCTGCTCATATAAGTCCAACAGGTTAATGCTGTTCAGCCTAAACATCCCCACAACCTGTTGATCCGAGAGGGAGTCCAGGTACAGCCGAGCACGATACATACGTGGGGTACGCAGTAGTCGGGGGGCTACCTGGATCTGGCGCGCAGCTTCCTCCCTCCTGCGCAGCTCCTCCAAATGGGCCACATCACAAATAAGCAACTCCAAACCACTCTGCAAAGTCTCCATGTCTCAAACCCTCACAGGTGTCCTTAATGATGTTGGGGTTTATGTAGGGGTGTTTCTGAGTGAAAATGAGGGCACCTGTGCTGAAATTAACCATGTGTGCACTTGACCAAAGTGAGTTCTGGGCCAAATCGCCAAACAGAACCTGGTCTGAAATAAGTGCGAGTATTAGACACCTAAAAAGTGCGATTTGCAAAAACGCAATACATTAAATAAGCGATTTGTATACTTTTCTGTATGAAAACATCTGGATGCGATATAATTGCGAATTTAGCACGCACTTTTGGTCCGCATGCTTTAACGCACATAATATGCGATTTCAGTCCCTTTGCGCATCCTATTAAATAGGCGATTTGACAGAAAAATGCGATGTCGCCTTTTTGTTTACTAATTAACGCCAAAAAACAGAAATCTCATCCCATAGAATGTCACCCTATAACTGTAATTCAAGATAACAGAAACAGGATCCATTATTCAGGATCAACAAGGCAGCAAGATCCCGCACTGAGGAGGGCGCCCAATATCCCATATGGACTCCGAGAAAAGGATTTACCGGTAGGTATTAAAATCCTATTATCTCTATCATCCATATGGGATATTGGGGATTCATCTTAACATATGGGAATTATAGCCAAGATTCAATGACGGGTTGGAACGTGCAGAGATTGCTGCAGCACCGCATTCCCAAACTGAATGTCCTCTTTGGCAATGGTGTAAAATTTATAAAATTTGACAAAGGTATGTTGGCTCGACCATGTAGCTGCCCTACATAGCTGCAGAGCTGAAACACCCCGGGCAGCTGCCCAGGATGTGCCCACTGCCCTGGTAGAATGAGCCGGCCAGGCAGGCCAGCCACAGCATAGGCCTGTTTGATATCAGTACAAAGCCAGCGAGCAATGGATTGCTTTGAGGCCGGATTACCTTTTTTCTGGGCATCGTACAAAATGGAGAGGGGATTTGTTTTCCGAAGCCTAGCCATCCTCTGGACGTACAACCTGAGAGCCCGAACCACATCCAATGTAGCAGGGATTTCCGAGTGCTGGAACCACAATAGGTTGGTTCAAATGAAAGGTTGAAACAACCTTTGGAAGAAACCGTGGATTTGTTCTAAGCTCCACCCTATCCTCATGGAATATAAGGTATGGGCTTTTGCAAGACAGAGCGCTCAACTCTGACACCCTCCGTGCTGGAGCCAAAGCTAACAGAACTGCTGTCTTCCATGTCAGGAATTTCAACTCCACGGAGTTCAAGGTGTTCAAACCAAGATGACTGCAAGAAGTCTATTACAACCTCCAATTCCCATGGAGGTGTAGGCGGCACTAAGGGGGGTTGACTATGCAGCACCCCTTGCAGGAAAGTCTGGACCTCAAGCAAGGAAGCCAATTTCTTCTGAAAGAAAATGGAGAGGGACGAAATCTGTACCTTTTAAGGAACCTAAACGTAGGCCCAACTCCAATCCAGACTGCAGAAAATAAAGAAAGTGGTCCAATTTAAATTCTGCTGGTGAAAATTGTAACTGTTCACACCAATCTACATACCTCCTCCAAATGTGGTGGTAATGTGCAGAAGTCACTGGCTTCCTGGCTTGAGTCATCGTAGAGATGACTGACACATGCAAACCTTTTTGAGCTAAAATCTGCCGCTCAACCTCCAGGCCGTTAAACGTAGTTGCTCTAAAGCCTGGCAGACGCAGGTCTCTTTCTTGAGGAAGATGCCACGGGTCGTCCGCTAACATGGCTTGAAGGTCCGCGTACCACGCTCTGAGAGACCAGTCGGGAGCTATCAGAATTGCTTCCACTCCGTCTCTTCTTATCTTTTTTAGAACCTTTGCCAATAATGGAATTGGCGGGAATACGTACACCAGGTCGTAGCACCAAGGTGTTGTCAGTGAGTCCACTGCCTCCGTTGAGGGTCTCTGCTCCTGGAGCAGTACCGATCCAACTTCTTGTTGAGTCTGGACGCCATCAGATCTATCTGTGGGTTTCCCCACCGATCCACAATGCGTGCAAAGATTTGGTCTTTCATGCTCCATTCCTCCGGGTCAAGGTAATAAACACTCACTCAGTGGAACCTCCCGTATGGGATCGCCTCGAAAGAGGCAACCATCTTGCCCAGGACCCGGATGCATTGAAGGACAGAGACTTGTACCGCAGCCAAAAGATCACTCACCAGGATCTAGAGCGCCTGAACCTTGTCCCATGGCAGAAAGACCTTTTGCTCCCTGGTATCCAGTACCATGCCCAGAAACAGAAGCCACTGTGATGGGATCAGTGAGGACTTGGGAAGGTTCAGTAACCACCCATGTGCAATGAGGACCTGTGTAGTTACCTGAATTTCCAGATTCAAAGCCTCCTACGACCTGGCCTTTATAAGGAGGTCGTCCAGATAGGGTATGGTGTTTATCCCCCTCTTTCTGAGTAAGACCATCATCTCTGCCATCACCTTTGTGAATACGCGGGGTGCAGGGAAGGGCCTGAAATTGATAATGGTCCTCCAGAATGGCAAACCTCAGGAATGCCTGATGTGGGACCCATATTGGGATGTGCAGGTAAGCATCCTTCACATTGAGGGATGCTAGGAACTCTCCCTGCTCCAATCCCGCAATGACCGCCCGCAGGTACTCCATCTTGAAAGTAGTTACCTTTAGGAATGGATTGAGAGACTTTACGTTTAAAATTGGCTGTACCGAACCATCTGGTTTTGGTACTACAAACAGGGTGGAATAGTAACCCCTGCCCCTCTCCTGAGGAGGGACCGGGATAACCACCCAAGACAGTAATAGTCTCTGAATCGCCTGCAACAGGGTGGCCTGAGTCTCTTTCAAAGCTGGTATCCCTGATTTGAAGAACCTGTGCAGGGGTGGCTTTGCAAACTCTAGCTTGTAGCCTTGCGAAATGAGAGTCCGCACCCAAGGATTGGTACAGGATGCCTCCCACACCTGGTCGTAGTGTAGCAGACGAGCTCGCACCTCGAGTATGACCCGTGGTGGTGCTGGGTAGTCGCAGAGGGCTTGGATGCGGTAGCTCCAGAGCTACGATCCTGGCCTGTAGTGGCTGCGGCCTTATGGAACTTTGTCCGAGAACCCCTCTGCGCATTGGAACCACCTCTCGCCTTCTGGAGGAATCTGGTGGCCCGAAAGGACTGCTGCGCCTGACCTGCAAAGGGCCGGCGTTGCACAGTGTAAGTAGATGAGAGGAACGTGGATTTCCCAGCCGTAGCCTTAGAAATCATTCAACTCGCTCCCAAACACTCTGCCCCCCCCCCCTTGTATAAGGGAGATTTTCCACGCTACGCTTTGAATCAGCGTCAGCCGCCCACTGGCGTAGCCAGAGGGTTCTGCGTCCTGAGACTGCCATGGCTGAATTTCGTGCATTTATTGCACCTAATTCTTTTTGCACATCACAAAGCATTTTTGCAGTATCTTGGATGTGGCCCAATTTCTCTGAAACCTGCACCACAGTCATGTCCCCTTGTAAACCTTCCAGTATCTGGGAGGCTCAGGTGTGGACAGCCTTAGCCATCCAGCAACTCGCCGCTAGCGGTATAAACAGCCTTAAGGGTAGCTTCTACCTTTTTATCAGAGCTGTCCTTCAGAGACGAGGACCCTGGTACCGGTAGTACCACCTTTTTGGACAAGCGTGATAAGGACGTGTCCACAACAGGAGGCTCCTCCCACACCTTTCGTCCAGCCGGCTCGAAAGGGAATGCAGACACAAACCGCTTTGTGAGTTTAAAATGCTGTTCTGGGGACTTCCAAGCTGCATTGAATGTGTCCTCAAGTCAGCCTGTTCAGGTTAAACAATAGGCTGCTTTTTCTGGGCACCAAAAAATGAGTCCCCTCCACAGACTCAGTTAAAGGGAGGTCTAACATATCCCTAATGACCATAATGAGTGGTTCAGTGCCTATAAGTGCAGGCTGCAAGTCCTGTAAGGGCTCATCTAAATCCTCCCCCAGCAGACATTGGCGGCACTGATCTCTGTTCATACCTACTTTTGACAGGGCGGTTCACATCTCTCACTCTAGCGCGTGTACTTAGATTGGCAACAAAATGGACACTGATACCCACCCGGCTAAGAATATAGTATTATACATGCCACCGATACACCCACGCCATATGTGACCAACTGAGCCCAACAAATCTAAATGTGATTCCTAGGTGACAGGGACACATATTAATTCCTATAAACGGCACTGCCAATTATCACTATTTACCCAATAATTGGGTTCAGTGTACATCTAAGTGTGGGAACCCTGTTGAGGTATCCAGAGGCTCTTAATCCCCCCACAGTCAGCATATGAGCTCAAATATCGGGCATAGCATACACATGATGCGATCAGTATAGCCACAATTAATGGCTACAGATTTTCTCTAACAGTAAATATCCACAGTGTCTCCACCAGGATAAAGACAGATGGAGTTTCCACTGCTTAAACTTTAATTCCACCCGGGCAACATGTAACTGCCTTACCGCTGCAGTTTACATGATGTTCTAAAGACAGCAACATTATATCTGTGATACTGACAGTGGTTGACACATATTTTGTTGCAATGTATAACAAATAGTGAGATACTCCTAGTTATCAGATGGTTTTGGCTTGAGACACATACAAATCAAGAATCAAGGAAGCATTGTATATATTGGGTTGTGTCTGTACATTAATATGGTCATATAGTCCACAATAAAGGGACAAGAGAGAGACTTCACTGAGACCCATTCTCATAGAGAATCCAGATCTGTGCAAGCTACTCTAAAAACACAGCTAAAGGGGGATTGCCTATTTGAAAGGTGCATTTTTATCCAAATTGACTAATCTACGGGTGTGAATTCCGAAACAATTCTAGGTAAATTCTTGTGTTTAAATGTTGTAAATGGAAATTACATCGAAGTTTGGCTGATGAATCTATGCTTCGTACGAAACTTCGAATGCAACCAATTCAGACATTTAGTGCACTTCTTTTATCAATAAGTCATTATTTTCTTAGCCTATCTCAACAAATTTCAAGCATGAGTAAGTCTGGCAAACATGACTTATGTGAACAGAGCCACAGGGCATTCAGTGGCCCCATAAAACTGTGAGGGCCACCACATAGATACATCACTAGTGTGGGTGTACTGTGGCATATGTGACCTGGAGTCTCTGGGTTTTATAATGTCAACAAGGGATTCTACAGTGTGCTTTACCCATTCCTGGTACTGGGAGTATATGCATATGATACTTTTTAATAAAGCCACTAGCCTATCTTATTGACAATTGTTTTGCTAGGGCCTCAAAAACCATAATATGGTCCGGTTAGTGGAACAGTATTAATTTGACCTTGAATTAGAAGATGTCCAGCTTTATTCCAATGCGGAGCAAGTTGCGCTATTAATGTGTAAGACAGGCAAGTTTCTAATTTAGCTGAAGTAACTCTTTCAGGTCTCTCCATCTAAAGAAAAATATATTCAATGGTTTACAAATTTGAATTTTAAGATTGTACATCTAAAGTTTTGTTTAGTGCATTTTGCTCTAGGGTGCATTAAAGTGTAAATATGCCTCAGAGTTTGTCATTGTAGTCCAGCTCTATTTTTACTTCAGATAATATGTATTTGCTCTCAGGTTATGAGAATTATGGGGCCTACACACATAGCAATTTAGGGGCATTTTTGAAGTGATCTCAATGGATCGAAATTAAAATTTCCCTACATCGCTCAGTGTGTAGGGGCATAGCTATGGTCGGCATAGCAGACCCGTGTGTCGCTATCGGCAAGTGATTAATATCCGTGTCAGTGCCAGTGTTCTGATTGCTGACCAATCTAGCATTACTCAGAATGCTCAGTAGTATCGCTACGTATGTAGACCCCATAAGAGCTGGATTCAATTGCATGCAGTAATTCACCACACCAGGAAAAGGGTGGTAGATGTTGCTGTAACGCCCAATGATATTTAATTACAGGCCCTATTCCTTGTGCGGTAGATTACCTCCAATTTTAGAATCTATTACTAAATTTAATTTATCAAACCCCTAGTGATCAACAGATTTACATCTGCTATGTCCTTTTCTTTCTTGGTTATGTATGTAGAGCAAAAACATGAAAAGTTTATGATTCAAAGATTTCTAGAGGATCTTTACAATTTTTAAATTGACTGCAAGGCATACAGTCTAAAGGAAAGGTTTTGGCAAATACTTAAGATATTCATGCATTTCATCTATTATTTCATCTACTATACCTATTATACATATATTTTATATTTATAAAGAAAAAGAAGAAAATAGATTTCCTACAAGGGGCACTCAAGGCTGACTCATTTGTCTCATTCAGCATAATGATTTTCCTAAGAAAAATGGTTAAAATTGAACTTTTATTAATTATCAAATTAAAACACTGCAAAATATAATTACAATTTTTGTGAAGAAGTGCAAAACATGTGTATTTGAAAGTGACAATAAAATTTAAATAGGGCTGTGTGTTGTGTGTGTTTTGTGTTTCAGTCTAATGACTTATATGTTATCAAAAATTATCTAACTCTGTGATGACACTACATGCATAAATTTAATCAATTCCACCTCACTTGTATGGTGTGGCAGTTGTATATCTGAGACACTTCTCAGATTATTGTTACTCTGTTATTATGTTGCAGTTGGATATCAATTATCTGCAACTTTGTTTCCTAAATGTAACCAACAACTTGCCAAGGACTATCAGCAATGACTTATTATAGTATGTATTAGTCAATTCCTGATTGTGCCACATGGATCAATGAGATAATTATTTAGAATATTTTTTAATACAGTTATTATCGATATTTGGTTGAAGAATTTACTACATACACACATATATATATATGTACCACAAGTCGCATAAGTGTATTTGGTCCATTATAGGACCTTATGCTGTGGACAATATGTTATAGATCAATAATAGAGTCTATCATATTAAAGTGATTGATTATGCAGCATATAGGGCCTTATTTTGGTTCACTCTTTCTGACCAAATCCTTCTTAGATGGACAAAACCATGTGCACTGCAGGGGAGCATATGCAAAATGTGCAGAGATAGTTAGATTTGGGTGGGGTTTTACTTCAAAGTGAGATCTATATTGAAGTGGAAAAATAAAGCAGCCAGTATTTTCCCTGCACAGAAACAAAATTACTCACCCAAATCTAATTCTCTCTGCACGTTACATCTGCCCCCCTGCAGTGCACATGGTTTTGTCCATCTAAGAAGTATTTTGTCAGAAAGAGTGAACCAAAATAAGGCCCATAGTGACTTGATTTTAGGAGATAAATCTCCTGTGCCATTCGCTATTATATATGCCTGCAGCCAGTATAATCTAACTCTCAACGGCTGCTATGTTTTAGCAATCACTTAATTGTTTGTATTACAAACTTCAACATATTGAGTATCCGCTTTGATCCCCATATATCCTATATTATCTTTATGAACAAATCACCAATTTTCAAAAATACACTCAAAGGTGCAGTGGCTCAGTGCGTGTTAACGCACTTTACAACTATTGAAGTTGCTGTTCTTACAATAGCTAAAGACAATGTTATGCCGGAGCACTGTCCTGCCGGGCTGTATCTATCATGCCCATCAAGGTTGGGTAGTACAGTTCAATTAAACCCCGGTGGGGACAGAGCGCTCAACACAGTTATATCATTTACAATTTGGTATTAACACACATTTAGCAATGTTCAGCCACTAGCGGGTCGGACCGTTCACATAAACCATGTGCACTGTGTCCCCCCTTCGTCCTGACGTACGTTTCGTATTATAGCTTAATCATAGGTCCAACCCGACTGCCGGATTGGAAAGGGTTTTTATTGTAGTGAGTATCCAATCAATTTCAAAACCCTTTAAGTGATGTGATCTTCACCCAATGTGTGGCTGGGCTGAAGTCAATTATTTCCTTCTGCCTGTCTCATTGGTTCTCTTATCTAGATTCCCTTGATTGACAGGTCTACCATCTAATAGGAGCTTTGCCCATACATTTGTTTTGTTTGAAGTCTTCTCTACAGTAACCATTCCATTGATCAGTTTTTCTATATACATAATTATTTATTAATTATGACGTCTCCAAAAGTCGATATTATTGTCTCTACTATCAGTTTTTAATATATGTTTAATATGTATACACAGTATTATTTCCACATTTTTGTGGGTATTATCTCTACTATCAGTTCTTATCTATGTTCCCTTGATTGACAGGTCTATCATCTAATAGGAGCCTTGCCCATACATTTGTTTCGTTTGATGTCTTCTCTACAGTAACCATTCGATTGATCAGTTTTCTATATACATAATTATTGGTACTTGTTTCCTAGCACGGCGCCCATGATTTTGATCTCACAGCATCTTATACATCTCATCGCATCGCATACAATATAGTGGCATGCAATGCGATTTTTAATTGTACAAGCACCCAGATGGGTGCTTACAATGTTAAATGCACCCCCATTGTGAACGCCACCCCCACTATCAACGCCAACCCGAAGCGTGGCAAGCGTAGCGAGCCCGCGAGGGGTGGCAGTACGCGTCCTCCGACCTTTTCATAACCCCACTATCCACGTCGGCGTGGAGTTGATTTTAGCTAGTGTGGCGAGCGCACGCGGAGGACTTAAAATGTATTCCGATTCCGCTTGCCACGCTTCGGTGCGCTCGCCACACTATCTAAAATCAACTCCACGCCGACGTTGATAGTGCAGGTGTGAAAAGGTCTGAGGACGCGTACCGCCACCGCTCGCCACGCTTTGGGTTGGTGTTGATAGTGGGGGTGGCGTGGACAATGGGGGTGCATTTAACATTGAAAGCACCCATCAGGGTTGTACAATTAAAAATCACATCGCATGCCATTTGGAGGCATGCGATGCTGTGCAATATTTAATTGTACAATCCGGCTCATTTACCCGATTATCGCATCGCACACCATCGCATACCTTATGTAATGGTATGCGATGGGCGCCGTGCTAGGAAACAAGTACCTAATTATTTATTAATTATGACGTCTTCAAATGTCGATTATTATTGTCTCTACTATCAGTTTTTAATATATGTTTAATATGTATACACAATATTATTACCGCATTTTTGCAGATATAAATTCCATAGTCTAAAATGAATTTATCAATATTGTTAGTGAATTGGTGATACATAAGTATATCCAAGTCTTAGCGTCTCGGACGCTCGGCTGCAGGGTGCTGGTGTGCATAGGGCGCACACAGCACTTCCGCCCGGCTCAGCTGAGCATCTGTCCGTCACTTCCGCCCGGCCGAGTGACAGTACTTCCGCCCGGCAGGGGCGCGCGGCACAGGCCTCTCGGCATTCCCCTGCAGCCGCTCAGCGGTTGCCAGGCAACAGGGGACGCCGATGGAGGCGTGCTCGGTCATCCTGAATTACATTCTTCCGGAGGTCGGGTGTTTGACGGCGCCATTGATTGGCTGCACCATCCTTCTTAAGGGATGGGCGCAAGCAATATGGTGCCGGTTATAGCTTATTCCCAGCTATTCCTGGTCGCTCCTCCAGCTCCTGGTCGTTGGCTTCCAGAGTCCCTGGCTTAGTAGCCTCTAGTGCCTGGATCCTTTCTGTTCACTCCCTCTCCTGAGGTCATGTAAGTGCTCCTTTGGAGCCTGGTTTTTTTCATTATCATTTCTGTGGCAGATTGCCCTTTATTTCTGTTGTTGTCTTTCTGGCTGCCAATCCCATCTCTTTTGTTTAGGCTTCAGTCCAAGCCCTTTCCATCAGTGAGGCTGGTTTAGTATTTCTGTTAGACTCTCCCACCTTGGGGGTCCTCGTCAGGCAGGGAATTGTTCCTGTTCTTGCTACTGTTGTTTTGGGGTTTCATTATTTTGTTTACAGTCTCTGTTTGGTGGTGATTCCCCGCACCCTTCCACTTGTGTTTGCGACTGGGTCGCATACACGTCCTTGGCCTGGTACCGGCAGACAGGGTGTCATCTCCAGTTAGGCACACTAGTTAGTTTCACCTCTTGAGCATACCTCTGACTATCGCTAGCCCTTTGTCCCCACATAAGACCTAGCTGCATCGGGGTTGGAGCGGGCCTAACTCGCTCCTTCGAACGCGGCGGCCACAGGTGAACACTAGCTCTCGCAGGGGCTTGACATCTGCCAGAGGTACTCAACAGAGTGAGTGTAGGGTTTGCTGTGGCCGTTCTAACCAGCGGTCCCGGCTACGGGCTCACGCCCGACGTCCTGTACCTAGCATCCTGGCAACACCAAGTGAATAATTATTAGGAATAATATATGAGTGAACATGACAGTGATCTCGTATACTAAAATCTTTTATCATTATTCCTTTGTAATGGTAATGATCTATGAGCTATTGATCTATAACATATTGTCCACAGCATAAGGTCCTATAATGGACCAAATACACTTATGCGACTTGTGGTACACACACTATATATATATATATATATATATATATATATATATATATATATATATATGATTGTATGTAGACCTGGCACTCCCCCAGCTAGTCACAGACCCAGTATTAGTTTTATGTTTATCCAGGTCTATTATGACAGTGCATAGAAACCGGGTCCAATCGACCATAGAGCTTACTGGCCCATATACTGACAGTGGCGACGTCCGGTATTTAACAGACCCTATAATGGTACCCCCCAACAGAGTCTTACAGTGTGCTGTTTTTTCTTCTCTGCTTAAATTACTATCCCTGCACCCTTTTCCGATTACGGTTAGTTGTCCTCGACTTAGATATTTTTCTTTACTCCTTTACGGGCATTATCCAGACCTTCTTAAGAAGCGAATTGTGGGGGATGTCCCCCAATGCTTCCTACCTTCGGTAAATCCACGGTCCCAGATATGGACGAGAGTCGGCATCGTATGCTGACGGCAGTTTGTCCTACCAGTCTCTACGAAGACTTCTGAAGTGTGCTTTTTTTCCTCTCTGCTTAACTTTCTGTCCCTGTTCCCCTTTTCCAGGTATGTTCATTTGTCCCACATTAGATATATTTATTTGTTCCCCTAGCTAACTGAGACCAGTATCTGAAAAACCGACACGCTTAAGTAATGTGTCGACAGACCAATAGACCAGACTCTACTGAGACTATATTAGTGTGCCTTCTTTCTTTCTTCTCCGCTAATCTTTCTATCACTGCTCCCTTTTCCAATTATCCTAAGTTGTCCCACATTTGTATTTCCCATTATGTTTAGAAAACCAGTACAGGTATACCACCGGACCATGGTGGATGTAAGCTGATTCGCTATCCTCCGGGTATATAACATTATTAATAAAATTAATCTATCTTACATAGCACAGACGTCCACGTATATATACTGACTCTGTTACAGAAGTGTAGACACGTAGAGCAGAGTCGACTTGTACAATGTCGACATTTTTATACCACCACCGGCACGCTGCATAATCATAGAGTGATATAGGCTACCGCAGTTATAAGGCCCTAACAAGCCATACTCAGGGCCAGATGCCCGCTTGATATCTAAATTGCAGCAGTTCCCCTTGGTTAAGATATCACTGCGACAGCCCCCAGGTGTCCCCCGTATATGTGACCCATGTTTGTCTTACATTCAACTTGTTTTAATGTCACTTTTAAAATAATTTGTTGCATTTATATATTTATACGTCATTCTACTTTACCATGAAGTCTAACACTTTGGCACTCAGATAATCTGTTTCACGTCACATGTAATACCAGATCTTTTATGTTACAATATAACCAGGACCAATCACGCCTGGCGGAGCTGAGCTGAACAGAGACCTGCCCCCAGCTGGCGTTTGAAGCCGGTCTCCAAGGAGACCGATTGCATGCGCTTCAATTTGCGCTCCATAGACAGGATATCCGCCGACGCACACTTCCCCCCCGAGGCTTCTGTCCGGGCTTCCGGGTTCCCTGCTCCAGCACGCTGAACGGCGTGATTCGTCCTCCTCTCTCACTTCTACTATATAGGTAAGCACACTACACTGTTCTTTTGTTACTGCACTATTCACCTTGACAAAGGGGTGACTTATACCCCGAAACGTTGGAATGCTATTTTTGCTTTAATACACGCTATATATATATATATATATATATATATATATATATATATATATATGTAGCAATTCTTCAACTAAATATCGATAACTGTATTAAAATATCTCTCTCACCCAGAGGATCATTCTAAATAATTATCTCATTGATCCATGTGGCACAATCAGCAATCGACTAAAACATACTATAAGAAGTCATTGCTGATAGTTCTTGGCAGGTTGTTGGTTACATTTAGGAAACAAAGTTGCAGATAATTGATATCCAACTGCAACATAATAACAGAGTAACAATAATCTGAGAAGTGTCTCATATATACAACTGCCACACCATACTATTGAGGTGGAATTGAACATACATGAAATGTATACATGTAGTGTCATTACAGAGTTAAATAATTTTTGATAACATATTAAGTCATTAGACTGAAATAGAAAACACTGAAATAGAAAACACACACAATGCACAGCC
The DNA here is from genome assembly GCF_055691185.1 of Crinia signifera. Lineage (NCBI taxonomy): Eukaryota > Metazoa > Chordata > Amphibia > Anura > Myobatrachidae > Crinia > Crinia signifera. Next base: position 99,044,597 of record NC_139221.1, on the reverse strand, counting down.
CTATTTTAATTGTCTTGCCACGTTTAAATACACGTTTTGCACTTTAATTATATTTTGCAGTGTTTGAATTTGATAATTAATAAAAGTTAAATAATAACCATTTTTCTTGGGACACTATAGGAAAATCATTAAACAAAGATGATTGCTGAAGGAGACAAATAAGTCAGCCTTGATTGCCCCTTGTAGGAATCCCTTTTCTTCTTTTTCTTTATAATATACAATTACACAGATTCCTGAGAAGCACTGCCCTATACATACAGAATCCAAATTAATGGTAATATATTACTTATAGGGATCATCTGACAATTATGACATACAATTGACTATGCAGATTCATTTTCTTGTCCAACATATATTTTATAACAAGGCTGTTCCAAGCTTACAATGAAATGTTTGATACTGTCATGATTTGCCATCCATGTCACAAGGTTTTCATTTACCAGTTCTGGTAGTAGTTTTTCAACTCCTGACTTCTTGCTTCATCACAAACTAGGTTCTGTTTAGTGTCTGAGCCATCCTCCTCACAGCTAGCCCTAATAACCTAGGTTTGCATGCGGTGTAAAAGGTCTATAAGACCTAGAATTTCAACTCCGCAAATGTTCTGGGTTGAACACGGGTTCAATAGAGTTGCAATGTAAACGGGTAAACCAGAGTAGATGCGACCTGTTCACTGCAATGAAAAAGGCACTGGGAGATGCTCTCATCTCCCGGCACTGGCTCAGGCTCCGTATACAGTGACATCATGCGCCTGGCACTATGCAGGTTGGGGATGCGGGTGCAAAAGGTGTCAAAAGCCAAGTCGCACCTGGATGGAGCAGAGTCCAAAAACCCAGGTGTGACCTGGCTTTTAGGTGTAATAGGGGTATTAGTTTACAGTGCTATCATGGAATTGCGGTAGTGGCCCGGTGACAACTGAAATCATGATCACAGGGAGCTGGAGATTTAAACCTGTGAATGGTATTTAAAACTCTGTGGCAGTTACTTGGTTTCACCTCATAACTTCAGTATCTTTAGTATTGCCTACATTATTATTGACCCATAACCCCTGATGATTTTTCATTTTACGCTCTTGGCTTAGTTCCGAAACATAGTTTTTTTTTATGTATGTGTTGAATCATAATAATAAAGAGACAGGGTGAGATTTACCAAGCAGCGGAGGTACATCCCGCTACCCATCGCACCAATGAACATCGCATATGTACTAAGATATGTGATGAGCAATGCAAAGGGCTGCTCTCCCGATAAGAGCTGCCCTTTTCGATCCATGCTGCTCATTGGACTTCCTCATTTCTAAGGGGGAAATCCCTCTGCGTATGCGCAGAGATATTGGTGGCCGCGAGGCATGCTGGGAGAGATCGGTGTCGAATCCCTCACACAGCAGCACTGTGAAGAAAAGCCCATAGGCTTCTATGGGGTTACTATCTTCCTATGGATGAGAGAGAGGTGATTTAGAAACAGTCTGTGCTTGTATTGCAGTGAATCTGGATATCTCCTTTCCTGTTGCCCAAATCTTCTGGGAAACAACAAGGCCTAACTGATCAAGGGGTAGTGTAGGTACATTGTTTCACACCCCTAGCTGAATTTCTGCATTAGGATTTACTATTGATGTGATACTACTAGAACAGTGGACTCCCATTGTTCTTAAGGCCTTCTTGGATTCTGGGGCTGATGGCAATTTCATTACTGCCCAAACAGTACACCTCTTATTATTGGGGTAGATGGGAACAAGTTGCCACCATTATCCAGCATACAGTCCAGCACAGTACCAATTCCCATGCAAATAGGAGTGGTCCACAAGGAGATCATCTCTTTCTTTGTGCTTCCGTACACTGAGAACCCTTTACCTTGGCTTCGGTTACACTCACCAACACTGGACTAGAAAAAGCTGCAAGTTCTGTCTTGGGGTGCAGACATGCCTTTCAAACAACCTAATCCTGTTTTGTCTTCAGCCAGTTTGTCATCCAACTTCTTGGCGCCAGTTCCCTATCAAGTTTATGCTGATGTGTTCAGCTGGAAAGAATAAATAGCAATACTTAGAGAGACTACCAGCACATAGGGAGTGGGATTGTGCCATTGATTTAGTGCTGGGAAAAATACCCCCTCGAGGGAGGGGGTTTCCATTAACCTTGACCGAATCCCAAGCTGTCTCTGACTACATCAAAGATAATTTAGAACAAGGCTTTATCAGGGAGTCTAAATCCCATCTGGTGCGGGACTATTCTTTGTGAAGAAGAAAGATTGGGGTCTTAGACCCTGCATTGATTATAGAGTTCTTAATGCTATCACGGTTAAACACTGGTTTCCTCTTCCACTGATCTCAGAGTTGTTAAGGGAGCACAAGTTTTTACAAAACTGGATCTACGTGAAGCATATAATTTTATACGAATTAGGACGGGCGATGAGTGGAAAGCCGCCTTTAATACTCGGGATGGGCACTTTGAGTACCTTGTGATGCCCTTTGGTTTGAGTAATGCCCCAGCAGTTTTCCAAAGAAACATGGATCATATTTCAAGATCTCTTAAATAAATTTGTTGTCTATTTATTCTAATTTTCTCAGATAATCTCCAGAAGCATTGTCTCCATGTCCAAGAAGTCTTGACTTCAAAAACATCAGCTTTATTGTAAGCTCGAGAAGTGTTCCTTCGAACAGCAGAAAATACCATTCTTGGGATGCATTATCACGGGAAACGAGTTACGCATGGACCCAGAAAAACTCTCGGCCATAACTAACTGGCTCCAACCAGTAGACCACCAGCCAATCCAGTGGTTTTTGGGGTTCCGTTATTTTTTCATAGGCAATTAATTAAGAATTACTCATCAGTGGTGGCTCCAATAACAAAGCTTACCCGGAAAGGGGAGGATACTAAAAACTGGCCTCCTGAAGCTAAGCAGGCCTTTTCTCTTCTTAAGCTACTGTTCATTTCATCTCCTATTCTCCGACGTCCTGATCCTGACCAGCCATTTCTTCTGGAAGTTGATACATCCTTGGTTAGAGTGGGAGTGGTTCTCTTGCAACAGGATGCTGCAAAGAAATGGTATGCGTATGGTTACTTTTAAAAAAAAGTTCCAAACATTGGAACAAAATTACACAGTGGGAGACAAAGAGCTATTAGCCACCAAGCTGGAACTACAGGTATGGCATCATTTATTGGAAGGAGAGAAATTCCCAGTGACTGTGTATATGGATCACAGAAATTTGCAATATTTAAAAACAGCTCATTGTCTAAACTATAGACAGGCAAGGTGGTCTCTATTTTTCGATCGATTTAACCTAGTTTTGACCTTTTGTCCTGGTGATAAAACTATTTAAGGCGATGCACTCTCCCTAGTTTTTAACGTGTCTTTCTTTGAAGAATTGGATGAACAAAAACCCATTATGAAATCTTCATTGTTTATTTCATCCATCAAAAAGATAAAAATTCCTGCTGGGAAAACATTTGTATCTCTGAAATTACAAGCCGATGGATTAATTCTTCCTTGTTCACTAGACGACTATAGAATTAATTCTGTAGGATTACTGGTGGCCTTCAATTAGGAAGAATGTCAAGAGCCTTGTGGCAGCTTGCAAAATTTGTGCTCAACACAAAGTTGAAGCTCAGGCTCCTGTAGGGTTATTACAACCTCTTTCTATTCCAAGTCGTCCATGGACTGACATTACCATGGACTTTATAACTGAACTTCCAACCAGTGGGGGATGTAACACGATGGGTGGTAGTGGACTGATTTTCCAAAGCAGACCATTTTATTCCTTTAAAGGGTCTTCCCTCAGCCCCTAAGTTGGCCGAAATTTTTATCAAGGAAATCTTCAGGCTCCATGGGTGTCCGCAAAACTTAGTGTCATATAGAGGAGTCCAGTTTAATTTCAGATTCTGGCGAACCTTGTGAGCCTCTTTCAATATCAAGCTTAATTTTTCTTCGGCCTACCACCCACAGAGTAATAGTCAAACTAGATTTGGAAAAAATCTTGAGAATCTATGTGGCAGCTAATCAAGATAAGGAAAAATACACAAATAGAAAAATTGTTTAAAACATACACATGAATTTACAATAAAATTAATTAAGGATGGCTGTTTGACAAGCTCACTCTCAGGATAAGATATGAAATTGCTCAGTAGGGATTTAAATGAGGTAAGTGCACATTACCAAAAAGGGACTCAGATATGGGTCACTGTTCCTGAGTGGTGGTATTTTGGAACCACACAGATCCTCTCTATTGATACGGTGTCTTGAAATGGTGCCGCTGGAGGAATCTGTTGGGGGGGTGGTTCAAGATGTTTGTGACCCCAATTTCACTCAGATAACCTCACTTGGATCAACACAGGTCCTCTCTATTTATAAGGTGTCCTGAATTCGTGCCGCTGGAAGAATCTGCAGAGGGATCAAGAAGTTGTGCACCCCGACTTAGCCTAAGGGGCCTCACTGGTGATATGGTATGTTTCAGGAACCGCTGGAGGAGTAGTGATGAAACAGTCCAGTTGGTGATATTAGGTTCTCCTTAGATGGTATTTTGAGTGGAGTAGTTTACTTGGAGGTTCTCACCATGGATATCCAAGTGGTGGTGGTTGGAGGAGGGTCACAAGAAGTCCAATACGCAATTCCAAAGTCGGAGGACCAAACCATATCGCAGTTCTCCAACTGTAAAAGAAGGAGAGGTCCACAATTCAGTCCTGAAGACAGGGTTTGGCTCACAACCAAACATTTACGTTTAAAAGTGCCTTTGATTAAACTAGCCCACAGATTTATTGGACCTTTTCACATCCTTCAAGTAATTAGTCCAGTAGCAGTGAGACTTGCCACTTCTCAAACCACTCATCATTAATTGGTTTTCTGTCTCCAAACGCTCTCCTTTGGCCAGAGGGTCATTCCGCTTCTTAATTGACTGGAAAGGTTATGGTCCGGAAGAGCATTGTTGGGTTAAGGCCTCTTATGTCCATGCTCCTCAATTACTTCAAAAGTTTCACCGAAAGTTTCCTGACAAGCCAATCATGGGGTGTTTGGTGCCCACCCCTAGGGGAGGGGGTAGTGTCACAGCCCTCCGGACAGCGGCATGTACTTATTGGGTCCGGGGGCGCTGGTGGTGTGGGCAGTAGCAGTGGGAATCCAGGCAGCTGGTCAGCGCTTCTCTGATGGGGACCCCGGGTAGCAGCAAGCGGTTCCCTGCATCCTCCATCATTCGGTGGGGATGGCTCCTGCATCTTCCGGGTTGTGTGGGCGCGTGCCTTCATAAAGGCGCACACGCTGCATTAAAAGCTCTCTTAAAGGGCCAGTGTAATATTAGCTGATGTCATCATACGTCTGCTTCTATTCGCTTCCCTATCTAAGGAAGTCTCTTGCAGGAACTCCCTGCCAGAGTATAGGTTCACTTACCTGCTCCAGTGTTCTTTAGCCTATCACTCTCCATTCATACCAGCTCTAAGGAGGAACCTGCCACAGAAGCCCAAATCCCTCATGGAGGCAGATACCCCCCAGCATGGTAAGATTCCGCTCCCTTGTGTCAGGTCAAGTCAATTCCCGAGCTGGTAGGCCTTGGCTATCCTAGTTCGTGGCACTCTAGTCATAAAGGTCATCCAAGATATATTAAAGTCTTCTCCATGTCCAAAGGAAGAAGTGATGGCAGCCTGCATTCAATGATGTTGTGAATCAAGGTGATTAATCTCCAGGATTTTTCTAGGCTTTTTGGCCTGGCACAAAGCCTACCTGGTTTGGGTAAAAAAGAGAAGGAAGAACCTAGTTGAGTCTGCTAGCAAGAACTTTAGAAAAAAAATTCAGTCAAGATTCTACAACGGAATAGAAGTGAAAATGTTGCACAGAGTTTTTTTTTTGAGGTTGCAAAATCAAATGAACTACCTTCTAAGATTGATGTAAAGGAGATAGAACCAATTGGGAACAAGCATGTTTGAAAACTTTTTATCATAGAAGGCTATTCTGGCCCGAGATTGAGCCTATTTTCATAGAGCATAACGAACAGATGATTTATTTTTCTTTGATTTTAGAGTACATGTACTGTATAACGTTATAATTGCCTCAGTTGAAGCTTTGGCTGTTGCAGGAATGCAGATAGTTTTTGATCCACTTCTCTAGATCAGATTGCAAATACTTCAAAATTGATTCTGTAGCCTGATTAGAGGCATTGCGAATAAAGGAAATGGCATTAAGAGGTTGTCTCAGTAGTAGTCTCCTTTGATTAAACTAGCCCACAGATTTATTGGACCTTTTCACATCCTTCAAGTAATTAGTCCAGTAGCAGTGAGACTTGCCACTTCTCAAACCACTCATCATTAATTGGTTTTCTGTCTCCAAACGCTCTCCTTTGGCCAGAGGGTCATTCCGCTTCTTAATTGACTGGAAAGGTTATGGTCCGGAAGAGCATTGTTGGGTTAAGGCCTCTTATGTCCATGCTCCTCAATTACTTCAAAAGTTTCACCGAAAGTTTCCTGACAAGCCAATCATGGGGTGTTTGGTGCCCACCCCTAGGGGAGGGGGTAGTGTCACAGCCCTCCGGACAGCGGCATGTACTTATTGGGTCCGGGGGCGCTGGTGGTGTGGGCAGTAGCAGTGGGAATCCAGGCAGCTGGTCAGCGCTTCTCTGATGGGGACCCCGGGTAGCAGCAAGCGGTTCCCTGCATCCTCCATCATTCGGTGGGGATGGCTCCTGCATCTTCCGGGTTGTGTGGGCGCGTGCCTTCATAAAGGCGCACACGCTGCATTAAAAGCACTCTTAAAGGGCCAGTGTAATATTAGCTGATGTCATCATACGTCTGCTTCTATTCGCTTCCCTATCTAAGGAAGTCTCTTGCAGGAACTCCCTGCTAGAGTATAGGTTCACTTACCTGCTCCAGTGTTCTTTAGCCTATCACTCTCCATTCATACCAGCTCTAAGGAGGAACCTGCCACAGAAGCCCAAATCCCTCATGGAGGCAGATACCCCCCAGCACGGTAAGATTCCGCTCCCTTGTGTCAGGTCAAGTCAATTCCCGAGCTGGTAGGCCTTGGCTATCCTAGTTCGTGGCACTCTAGTCATAAAGGTCATCCAAGATATATTAAAGTCTTCTCCATGTCCAAAGGAAGAAGTGATGGCAGCCTGCATTCAATGATGTTGTGAATCAAGGTGATTAATCTCCAGGATTTTTCTAGGCTTTTTGGCCTGGCACAAAGCCTACCTGGTTTGGGTAAAAAAGAGAAGGCAGAACCTAGTTGAGTCTGCTAGCAAGAACTTTAGAAAAAAAATTCAGTCAAGATTCTACAACGGAATAGAAGTGAAAATGTTGCACAGAGTTTTTTTTTTGAGGTTGCAAAATCAAATGAACTACCTTCTAAGATTGATGTAAAGGAGATAGAACCAATTGGGAACAAGCATGTTTGAAAACTTTTTATCATAGAAGGCTATTCTGGCCCGAGATTGAGCCTATTTTCATAGAGCATAACGAACAGATGATTTATTTTTCTTTGATTTTAGAGTACATGTACTGTATAACGTTATAATTGCCTCAGTTGAAGCTTTGGCTGTTGCAGGAATGCAGATAGTTTTTGATCCACTTCTCTAGATCAGATTGCAAATACTTCAAAATTGATTCTGTAGCCTGATTAGAGGCATTGCGAATAAAGGAAATGGCATTAAGAGGTTGTCTCAGTAGTAGTCTCCTAGCCAAGTCTTTGTTTAAATTGCATAGAAGCATTTGTGGAATAATTTAAAGAAAATTTAAAGGGCCAGTGTAATATTAGCTGATGTCATCATACGTCTGCTTCTATTCGCTTCCCTATCTAAGGAAGTCTCTTGCAGGAACTCCCTGCCAGAGTATAGGTTCACTTACCTGCTCCAGTGTTCTTTAGCCTATCACTCTCCATTCATACCAGCTCTAAGGAGGAACCTGCCACAGAAGCCCAAATCCCTCATGGAGGCAGATACCCCCCAGCACGGTAAGATTCCGCTCCCTTGTGTCAGGTCAAGTCAATTCCCGAGCTGGTAGGCCTTGGCTATCCTAGTTCGTGGCACTCTAGTCATAAAGGTCATCCAAGATATATTAAAGTCTTCTCCATGTCCAAAGGAAGAAGTGATGGCAGCCTGCATTCAATGATGTTGTGAATCAAGGTGATTAATCTCCAGGATTTTTCTAGGCTTTTTGGCCTGGCACAAAGCCTACCTGGTTTGGGTAAAAAAGAGAAGGCAGAACCTAGTTGAGTCTGCTAGCAAGAACTTTAGAAAAAAAATTCAGTCAAGATTCTACAACGGAATAGAAGTGAAAATGTTGCACAGAGTTTTTTTTTTTGAGGTTGCAAAATCAAATGAACTACCTTCTAAGATTGATGTAAAGGAGATAGAACCAATTGGGAACAAGCATGTTTGAAAACTTTTTATCATAGAAGGCTATTCTGGCCCGAGATTGAGCCTATTTTCATAGAGCATAACGAACAGATGATTTATTTTTCTTTGATTTTAGAGTACATGTACTGTATAACGTTATAATTGCCTCAGTTGAAGCTTTGGCTGTTGCAGGAATGCAGATAGTTTTTGATCCACTTCTCTAGATCAGATTGCAAATACTTCAAAATTGATTCTGTAGCCTGATTAGAGGCATTGCGAATAAAGGAAATGGCATTAAGAGGTTGTCTCAGTAGTAGTCTCCTAGCCAAGTCTTTGTTTAAATTGCATAGAAGCATTTGTGGAATAATTTAAAGAAAATTTTCCTGGCTGGGACCAAGTGACCCTAGATGGTTGATAGTTTTTTTTTAATGTAATTAGGGCAAAGCAAACCTTGATGTTGATTTAGAAGAGAGTGTTGTTGATGCTCCGAATGCTTAATAAGCACATTTCCTACATTTTATGAATCAATCATTGAGGACATAACAAGTAGGACTAAGGATGAATCATCCAAGCATCCATGTTAGTAAATGGCCTAGTTTCTGACCCTTTCCAAATAAAAAATGGTACCCACCAGGGTTGCCCCTTATTTCCTTTATTATTTGCGCTAATCATGGAACCACTTGCTGCCAGAATTCATCTCAAATCTAACATCACAGGCATTAAAATATGTCACACTGACCACAAAATCTCTTTATGCTGATGAGGTTTTCCATGACCCTAACTAAACCCTTGGCAATCTCAACAAATTTAAGAACAAAGCTAGCTCAGGGTGACAATGAGCATGAGAAAATCAACAATATGTGTCTGAGAATTCTAATTGATCAAGGGAGGGACATTGTACTGAATAACAACTAGGTGGTAGTAACTTGGCTAAAATATAAGAGTGCCAGGAAATAGAATCAAGGCAAAGCAACTTAGCCAAGGTTAAGTTAAGATGGGGTTGAGGGGGGACCAAGTGGGTGGGATAAAGAAGCATAATACTGGGGTGTTATGTACTGAAGGCAAAGGCATGAGAAGCAGTATAGGAGTATGGAGGAAACATAGTAAAAGCAACCAATAATTCCTTTTTTGAAATAGACCACCCTAATTTTTGGATAAGTGATTAAGTACATAATTATCTCATTATCATTGCTACAATAATATTTAGCTTCGGAACTTTTTGCATATTATTAATTGCGGAGGTCAGTCTGTTTACACCACAGAACATTTATAAATTTTAATAAAACTTTATGACTCCATAGTATATGAAATATTGGCCAGTATTTAATACCCCCCATAACAACATATGAGCATAGAATAAATATTAGGTTTTGTTATACATTATATGCTACCTGTCATTTTAGTTTTAGAGGATTGCTATTTAGGTTCTTGTTTAAAAGGCAGAGGGAGAAATTGAGTAGGAATACGAATACGATATATCGTATTCATATTCTTAACACGAATGAATACGACTGCATACGGCTTTTTCAGCCGTATGCAAATTCGTGTTCCGGAGGGTTATTTACAAAGCAGTCAAATACGACTGCTTTGTAAACCTTCGATGTCGTATTGATTCGTATTAGCGTCCATACTGTACATACGGCCGCTAATCCGAATTTGTCTAGGCAGTCTGCACGCATCAGTCAGATCCGTGCAAGCTGCAATGTGTAAAAAAAATAAATAGAAAAATAAATCAATAAATAAAACGGTGTGCCCCCCCCCCCCCCCCCCAAGCTGTAACCAGCACCAGGCTGAAAGAGCCTTCAGCCCAACCAGCCAGCAGGGTAATGACACAGCCAGGGGACACTTAGCCTGGCCAGGGGCCCCAGCCTGGCCAGGGGGGGGACTCCCCCAATAAAGCCCCCCCCCCCTCCAGGACTTACCTGACCAGGCTGAAGCCTGGTGCTGTCCCCGGTGACTCTGGGCTGTGGCTGATTAACTGGTGTAAAAAAAATAGAATAAACTATTGTTTAATACTGTGGAACTATGAGTCCTTGCAAGCCTCCCCCACATGCTGGGACTTGGAGAGCCACAAGTCCCAGCATGCGGGGCATTAAAGGGCAATTGTAGTTCCACAGTATTAAAAATAGTCAAATAAACACACACACTGACATGTGAAAAATAAAACTTTAATACATCAAGAGCCCTTTCATACAGATACTTACCTATCTTGAGCCCGTAAGTAGGTCCCTTAGTCCGGGGCTCCAAATACGACAGGAAAATAAAGTGTATTTTTCTGGCGTATTTTCGCGGCCGTTTTATGCCAATTAGAGACCGTATTTTCAATACGGCTGCTTAGTAAATCAGGAATCACCATTCTTTTGAATGGTGATTCCTGTCGTACTCTATCAATGGTTTATTCATTCGTATTTGGAAATACAAATACGAATGTCCCATCAATATGAATACGAATATTTGTATTTTTGGCATAGTAAATGTCCCATCAACACGAATATGTAAAATCATATTAAATGCCAAAAATACGAATACGCCCCAAAAATCGTATTTTCCTATGAAAATACGATGTTTTTTTTTACGAATTCATCTTAGTAAATTTCCCCCAGTAACTCTAATGTGAAGGTACAAACTTACTTTGGCTCCATATTTCTCGAGAACTGACTGAATATTTTCTGTTTCGTAGAAAGAGATCTAAAATAGAAGAAATGTATAGAAATTAAAGAATACTATTGCCATTTTGGAAAAAAGGTTTAAGCAAAACAAGTTGTATAGTGCTAACAAGCAGAATAGATGTAGCAACAATTTTTTGATGTAAAATAAATAAATTCTAATAATATCATATCAGGAAAGTATAAATTTAATGCACTAGGAGGTGCCCTTTTGCCTTTATGTTATCAAATAAATTTTCATGTTTCTAAGTATATATCTGTGCCAAAGATTTTGTATTGACATGTAGACAGCAGCATCAGAATTGTATTGTTTGTAAAAGTATGTGGAAGATTGTGTAATTTCACCTGGATTTATCAATAGCATGTGTCCTATATGTGATCCCGTGTATAATAGACCTATTATACATAGGATGTTAGATAAGGATCTCTAATCCAGACACCCCCCCCCCCCCCCCAACAAAAAAAAAATTGGAGGAGGGAGGGGAAACATTCACAACAACCAGACCATGTCAGGAGTTTCCACGGCGGCGTGGAATTTCTGTGTCAGTTTAATAATTCCCCCATCACTATGTGCTATTCATTAAATTGTCCAGTGCCCAGCATCAATCTAGTTAAAAAGCTAACAGATGAAAGGAGGGAGGCTGCAAAGGTATAACTATATGTCCTTTTTATGAATATATTTGTTGTTCTAAAATTGGACTGATTAGTGTTTGTCATGTGACCAATTCTTACCACACCCATTCAGTATAAAAATCCATACAAGCACAGCATACAGCTACCTTTGATAAAGACATTTTGACAAGCAATGTCCCCGACAGCATTGAGCAGGGTATCTCAGCAGAACGAGCCCGACATCACAAGCTGCCAGGCTCGTTCTGCCGAGAATGACCAGGAAGTGACGAGCTGCCGGCTGTAGCTCACCTCCTTCCGGCTGCAACTCGCGGCCACGCCCCCTTCTCACTCCCCGGCAGGCGGGACATTGAATCCTGCCTGCATGTTCTCGGTCGAGCTGACCGAGAACGGGACTGGGTCACGGCGGTCGAGCAAGCTCGACTGCCGTGACCCTCACATTGAATACCCCCCTTAACGTGTCACAAGCCCGCTGCCTATATTTTGGACCTTGGACTGATCCGAACCAGCCCCAGAGAATACAATCTGCAAAGTGCCCACTACTTCTGGAACAGAATTCTCCACCACCCTACCTGGTAGGATTTGCTCAACTTTTCCATCTACGGTAAAATGGACCTTGATTCAAGCCTGCAAACTAGCTTGCACACAGAGAATAGAAGGTTACCGAGAGCATCTAACTAGACATATGGTGGATGGTAATTAAACATTTCCTACCAATTTGGCACCTATATTTACTTTCTGGGGAGTACTAAGGAATGGACAGTCATTTCCATAAACAGAGACTATTAGGCATTGCACTCACTTTTAAACTGTGAACATATCTGTGAGAAAACTGTGTTTTTTACTGAATTAAAAAAAAAGTAATAAAATAGAGAATCTAATTTTTAGAACAATCACAAAGCGTGACTTCTGCAGAGTCCAAGGTGTGCCAATTTGTGCAGTATATGGCACACAAAAAAACCAAGATGTTTGTGGACACTTGTAGTTCCACAGTAATAAAAATAGTGAAATAAACAGACACAATAAAAATAAAACTTTAATACATCCAAAGCCCATACATACTGATACTTACCTATCTTGAGCCCGTAGGTAGGTCCCTGGGTCTTGGTCCGGTGCCTTGTCCTGTTCCGGATCCATGTCGGCGGCGTCTGTCGGCGTCCATCCGGGTCCGAAGAAATCCATGGGGGACATGTGGAAGGAAATCCAACTCACCCAGGTCCTCCTGTGAAGATCTGTAGTCTTGATACGACATAGTCCTGGTCTTCTGTCACCTTCTGTGACATGCCGGCAACTCCAGCAGCTCCCTGCATCGGACTGTCAGAGGCGCAGAGATCTTCATCTTCCGCACCTCTCCACTGAGGGCGGAAGGGCGGCCAATCAGGAGCCGACTTTCTCCGCACCTGATTGGCCACCTAGCGGCCAATAGAATCATTCTATGGGGAGGCGCAGAAGATGAAACATCTCTGCGCCTCTGACAGTCCAATGCGGGGAGCTGATGGAGTCACCGGCATGTCACAGAAGGTGACAGAGGACCAGGACTACATCGGATCAAGAATACAGATCTTCACAGGAAGACCTGGGTAAGTGAATTACTACGACATCGGAGGGTTACAAAGCAGTCGTATATGACTGCTTTGTAAGTTCCCCTCCGGAACATGACTTTGCATACGGCTGAAACAGCCGTATGCAGTCGTAGTAAGAATACAAATACGAAATGTCGTATTTGTATTCTTAGTAAATTTCCCCCATAATGTCAGTGCAGGGTGTTTCCCTTTAGTACTGGGGTTGAGTGAATACCAGTGAAAGAGCCGTGATAGGCTAAATAAAATGAGAAGAAAGCTTAGCCTCTTATATTTCAGAGCACGCTGCTGCCCCCCACTTGCCCTTAGGTATTGTTGGGGGGTGAGCGGCAATCCAAGAGATAGCGGGGGCTAGTATACAGATGGAGCGCCTCTCAATATTGCCATGGTGGAGGTTCTGGCATTCCGATTTTCTTCTTGCGCTGCCGTCCACCAAGGGGCGTGGGCGCACGCCATGCAACACAATCCACCACCACTGGGTGGCTAATGCTCCATCAAGCTAGCGTCGGAGTGATATACTGTACTGAAATGTGCCAATGGAATCCCGCCATTCGCCGTACGGAGCACGCTTACAGCATGAGACGCTCGTACATAATGGGACGCTCCTGTGTAATGAGACTGTTGGTACTGTGCATGCAGCTGAAGTCAACCGCCTCCTCCCCTTCCCCTAGGGGTGGAGGGGGTCGACTTGACCTGAATACAAGTACAGTACATTACAATATCTCTAGCAGCGCTAATCCACAAAGGGACCGTCTCAGACGCTGCCGCGACTAGGGATTCGCCAATAGGGCTATGGATGACACTGATTATATCAGCACTCTACAGACCGTACACATTCCTGTGTTGTGTAGTGTAGTAGATAGCTGCGCGGCTCTACATGCTGGAGACCCGTGTTCGATTACGGTGTCAATTTTTTTTTCTTTTATTCGAATATTTTGTAGAGTGATATTTAGTAAAACCAGACCATTAAATGTAACATTTTTAACAAAACTAGACAAATAAAACAGTTAATGTTTTACAGGTCTCCTCACAGAATCATACTGTAAGTGAAGTAATTAGCTCCACCTGTGGATCATTTATAATGTGTCAGTCAGTAACGAGTACACCTGTGCCCCAGCTACTGTAGGTGTTCTAGAAAACATTAAGTGTTGGTACTGTACAGTAAGAGGACTTGATTTGGCTACAGTACCACTGCATTATTGTCTCTTCCAGGGAGTAATGTGTATGCAGCTGAAGTCCACCGCCTCCTCTCCTTCCCCCAGGGATGGAGGGGGTTGACTTGACCTGAATACAAGTACATTACTTTACAATATCTCTAGCAGCACTAATCCACAGAGGGACTGTCTCAGACGCTGCCACGACTCGGGTTTCACCAATAGGGCTACGGATGCCACTGATTATATCTGCACTATACAGATCATACACATCACTGTGTTGCGTGGTGTAGTAGATAGCTGTGCAGGCTTGCTTCGTCAGTGTGCCTTTGCGAAACGGTCCGTCTGAACTTCACAGCACACCGCCAGCACTGACACTCTGAGTGCGGCATGAACTAACCTGAACTTTTGACCGCTGGTATCAGACATACGGAGACCCGGACCACGGAGCATTATCCTCAGAGCAGGCTCACTCCCCGGGTTCCTGATAAAAACGTCTCCTACAACGCATATGTAAGGTATGTCTCTTGCGACTGTGCCTCCCTACTGAAATTTTGGGACTCTGCTTCACAGGATCACAAAGAGCAGATTCTTGTCCCCTCTACTTTAAACTCCACTTATATTAGACCCCGCTATCTCTTGGAGTGCCGCTCACCCCCCACCAATACCTAAGGGCAAGTGGGGAGCACCAGCGTGCTCTGAAATATAAGAGGCTAAGCTTTAATTCTCATTTTATTTAGCTTATCACGGCTCTTTCACTGGTATTCACTCATCTCCAGTACTAAAGGGAAACCCCCTGCACTGACATTATAGCAACAGTGGGTTTTTCCTGTCAGGAAAAGGGACAGAAGTAATACCTTTAATTTCTACCCCAATTTTCAGGAAAAGGGCACTCGTTCATTTGTAAAAACCCTCGGTAACCCTATTCAAGAAGTAGCAGTCCCTAAACCGGTGGGGGTTGCATTCCCACCATTTGTCACTCTTTTGACTGTTCTTTCGCATTGGGAGGCACCACAGATACATATGTGTATATAAATACAATTCCTTATAAAGAAATTACTATCCATTAAATCAGCAGCATTTTCCCTATATTTATACTGGTATTTACCAGGAATCCTATTTGAATATACCATTATTCTTGTAATAGTGTAAGGTTTCAACACAGTTAATTTATTATCCATACTATATACCCCTGAAACATTGTATTAAATACCACTTACAATATCTGTTGTAGAGATTTTTTGAACACAGGGAGAGATATTCCGCTATCTCCTACTGTGCTCTGACCAATATTGCATATACTAATATCTATGTCTGTTATGCAACCCTGACTGTTTATTATATACACAGTCAGGAATTCTCAGGAGGGTATTTAAATAATAATGGAGTAATACGTTAATTCTAATAATATTATTCACAAAACTTTAAAACTGTATCTAATTGTCAGTAGTTCAAAAGTCACCCAATATTCAGAATGATTGGTGACCTCTCATGCAAGATTGAGCACTTGGGGATCACGTCTTGCATGGTGCAATTGCAAAGTAAATCATATTGCATTTATTATTTCACACATTTTAATCTGCTTTGGCTTGTCTCAATGTTATGGCTGCCATGGGGATCGCAGAAGAAACCAATGAATTAGACCAAGCCATTAAAATCCCTCCCCTTGTAGCGTTTTTAAAGGGACCTAAATAAGGAGACACTCAAAAGACAGGGAGGAAGGGGAGAAGTGAGGTTATATACCACCAGGTGGGCGGTCCCTAGAAAAACATTCTGTCTAAACTAAAAGGAAGGGGATGATATCCCAATGTTATGGGGGCTATAGGATCTCTAAGAAATGGAATTATCGGTGAGTATAATTTGCTGGTTTCTCTACAGCTAGAATTTCCTTCAACAATGTATACATGTCTCAGAGTTCTGGTTCCTTTAATTTGGATACCATAAATATATTAACTTTTTTAACTAATATATTAACTATTTAGAGGTGTACCATTAAAATATGTAAAAATAATTTCTGCCTTTTTTCAGTTTTTAAAGAACACCATTTTCTGTGTATATTTGTAGGTTTAGGCCAGGGGTGTCAAACTCAAATTCATCGGGGGCCGCATCAGCAGTTTGGTCAGCCTCAAAGGGCCGGTTGTATCTGTAGGACTGTGTCCACTCTTTATTATCATAAATTATTGTCACTGCATTCAATTATTGTATACTCAGCAGTAGCATTTCCCTCCTGCTATTGCTGTGAACTGCAGTGCATTAGGGCACACGCTGCCTGCACAGGGGGGCAGCACTCAGTCTTAGGGCATATGTCCTGCTTATTATCATGGGACACAGCAATTAATGATGGGCTGCAATGTGCCAGTGCGCACACACACACATAGGCAGAGAGTTTGACACTTACCCGCTCTGATGAGTCCACTCCAGTCTGAGCTGCTCCACCACCAAGGACACAGCTGCGCTCTCACACAGGCGCATTTCCCCCTCCCTCCTGTGAGTAGCGCTCCTCCCACTATCCAGGAGTGGGGGGCAGCGTGCTCCCGGTCACTGTGCAGTGCACACTCAGCAGTAAGTAACCTGGAGCGCACAGCAGCAGCAGCACCATTCACCACGACGGACCTGCTCTTCCCTCTCTCTGGCTCCTATACAGCAGGTGGGAGCGGAGGAGGGGTTGACGACTGGCGGCACTGCGCTAGAGGGCAGACGTTCTCTGGCTTGTAGGCTGCCGCGCATGCGCTGAAGAGGCGGCTTTCTTGTTTAAAAAAAAAAAAAAATCGAGAATAAAAGGTGAAGGCTGGCGGCGGCTGCGCGGGCCACATGAAGAGGTCTGGCGGGCCGGATTTGGCCCGCGGGCCTTGTGTTTGACACCCCTAGTTTAGGTCATCCTGGACTAATGGAATAGCATGTTACCAACCATCGCAAATCAATGACATACACTAGCAGACACATTCTTGATTTTTTTCATGTGCCTTTTCAGGTTTCTAAATTTGTATTTTCACAATCTGTATTCTCTATATTGATTGTAATTTTGTATACCTATGCTACAAATGCCCTGTCACAAACCCTGAACCTATAACAATTTTTTTCTGTAAGAAAGGAGAACTTTTTCTGTACATTTTAATGTATACAAATAAAATACAAAAGTTTTAATAAAAATAAGTTTATTTTGAGAGTGCCCCAACAAAGAGTCTTATTTTCACTTCAAATGTCCATTAAGCTTTCTGCCATAGCTAAATGGCTTCATCATCAAGATTAACAGTTATTCAGAGCTTTAAGAATTTGCAACTTACAGACAATGAATCAGTAACAAATAGTACAGTAGTTGCTCTCATCATAGCTTCTATCAGGAAGTCACAGAACATAAATGATTGGCCTCCTGAGAATGGGTCTTCTCAACTTAAGCAACATTTCTAAACAGCCTCAGTTTTAAGACAACCAAATTTTAAGACAAAAAAAGCTCTCTCTTTTTTTTTTTTTTGTAGAAATGGATGCCTCTATGGTTGGGACTGTTTTTTCTCAAAAAGCTGGGAAGCCGTATTCCTGAGGTTTATTCTGCAGCATGTTTTCTGTTCAGACATCTTAGGAAGCAGTGTATTTAACCTTTATCCCTACCTCTCCCTTTAGTTCCAAACCATAACCTTCTCCTCTTCTCAGCATAACCCTAATTTCTTCCTGTAGCTTTATAGCACCACCTAATGATAACAATTGCTAGACTGAGAATGTGAACATTTCATGCATCGACATTCTGAGTATGTCCATTTGGTGCATGTCAACATGTTGAGCCATGTTGACATTATGGTGTCAACCTTATGCTTATCAACATAGTAACTGTCAACAAGCTGAGTGGATGATATTTTTGGATATAGTAAATTAGCCTATAATGCCAAAATTAGGGTGTAGATTTGAGCATTAGTTACAGGTCAAACAATGAAGAAAAGAAGTTAAGGCTAAGAGGGAAGCAGCCATGATGGGACAACTATGGATGAAGAAGAAAATTCAGCAAAGTGTGTAGTCTTGATAGAAGAGAAAAGGGGAACAAGGGAAAGAGAGGAAGACCAGACGATGGTCAGAAAGAGGGAAGGCGAAGTTAGTGAATTCAGATATGACAATAATGAGACAAGGCCACAAGTATAACCACTGGAGTGATATGGGGAAGCTATCCATTAGCATAGATTAAGGTAGGAAGAGAGGAGAGAAAAACAAAGATACATCTCTACTAAAAAGAAAAATATTTATTGATTCTATTTAAACAACTTATAGACAGAAACATAACTTACTGGCATTATTACTAATATCTGATTGAGTTGTTCTGGGACTGGTGATGCCTTAATATGATCATAAACAAACAGCAAATGTCTGAAAAAAAAAAAAGGTATGAAATCTAAAAGTAATCATTATTTAAAAAAAGGTATTTTCCAGGCATTTTTCAAATAGTACCAAAAATATACTTGGACATTTATAATAATTTATTATTAATTAACAGCAATAAATATTAGCAGCAAGTATTTAAAAAAGATTATACACAGTTTAGTCACATTATTATTAGCATCTCCTTCGGCAATGCATAGCCCATGAAGTACATCTTGTTTTGTGTGCGAGTATGGTGGGTATATAGGTGTGCGGCAGACCATCTGCACACATAGGCGTGCGCAGCACATTTTATTAGGGGGTGCACCACCTATTGTGTATGTCTAACAACACCCATTGGGTGCGTCTAACACCAAAAAACAGTCGTGTCTACCATCATCTATTGGCACTCACTACAATATAAAAGTCTCTCAGCCACAACATAATCTCCTGCCTATTTCAGTCAGTTTTTAATCTTCTTATTACTCTCTGTAACAGTTCATGCAAATAAAGTCAAAAACATAAATGGATGACACAGGTATCTAGTGATATGGCAATGGTCTAGTACAATTAACAATGCAAAACACACATAATTGAATGATGGGCTCTTCTTTCAATAGAATACAATAGAAAGCAAAAGTCTTTGGTAGAAGGTATTGCTGGTTGCTAGCGGCAGGGAGGTGTTTATAAGGGCGGGCACAGCATTAGGGGGTGCCTGTGCACCCCTAACACTCTATGTGCGCACACCTATGTCTGCACATGTAAATGGGAAATTTATCCGAGCTGCAAAAAAAGATGCTTCTCGGCTGTTTTCTCCAAATGTGCTTTTATAAGTTTAGAATAAAGTGAGCGTGTTTAATAACTAATTGTCAAAAATGAAGTTACTAAATCACGAAGTGTGTCTGGTGTTTTTGGAGTAAGTGTTCCTTTTAATATAAAGGACTGTATATAGTGAGATATCTGCATATATGCAAATTGAAAATAATTGTTCAGCAAATATTTCTCTGATAAACTCTTATATGAATAAAGCTTTCCCCGTGGATCGAATACATCTGCAATTCTACATATCCCTTTTGCTTTTCAGCTGGAGATATGAGTAATTTTCTATTCCTGGTGTAAATCCAGGATTTCCTCTGAAGGGTATGAAATTTGAACTTGTGGGATCTCGTTTCAATTTTTTATTCACTTCCCACCAATGCCAGTATTCAATGCTCCCAATTCTCAGTTTTTTTCGGCGAATCGGGCTGTTTTCACTCCTTGCTGTGAATCGGTTTCACTGAAAATGTGATTCACCCTATTCAATGTTCACTGTACGCCGAAAGCAAACAGCGAATGCTGGGCCAGTTCTCCGCTTCATGCTCGCTGCAAGTCGCTGGAGTATTTCAATGGGGTTTTGACTGGGATTCGCCGAGGAGTGTATTCAATGCTAGGATGGAGAACTGCTTTCTCCATGATTTTTGTCATGATTCGCCGTTTTGCATTCGACATCTTTTTTAGGTGAACAGGAAAGTGATCTTTTGAAATAAAGGGTTTTGGGGGGGAAGTTTGGTGTCAAAAAATCTGATTTTTTTTCTAAGAAGGGGCATGCTATTTGTAATCGTGTGCTTAAAGCACATTAATATATATTTAATTTTATTTTAATTAAAAAAAAAATACATTTTATACACTTTGGCCAGCAGGAGTCCGGGAGCCGAGAGCAGCTCATTAATATTAATTTATTCACTGCACTCTGGTCCCCATCATTACATATGCACGATCGGGACCAGGGAGTGCAGCGGCTGATGATCTCAGCCCCCTGCCAGCTCTGGGGGGGCTCTGCCAGTGTCCTGGCAGCCCTCCTTAGTGTCAGGTGCAGGCAGGGAGACTTCCATCTTCCTGCCTGCAGCCTTCCCCCCACTCACTGCGGCATTCGCCGCAGGGTTTAAAATTCGCCGCCAGGGGCTCGCTGCCCCTGACGAGTTGAATAGGGTGACACGGAGGGCTGGCAGCGAATGCTCCAGCCCTCCGGAACCCTGCAAATGTGCAGCAAATCCTAAACAGGATTTGCTGCACATTTCGTTAATGTGCATTGAATACTGCACCAAGTGTTATATGTATATTTAAAGAAGAGGTCTTCTAGAATATGTGAAGGAATTTTTTGCCTTGATGTATGTAGTAATGCACTGGGAGCGTACGGATGACAAACTACATTATCAAGAGCATTTATAGAATATATATCTTTCTCTAATAACCAGTCTCCAATATATCTGAACTGCACAGAATAAGCAAATAAAGCTATGTTTGGTAAATTAACTCCACCTTCTGAACAAGGTAGATGCATCTTCTCTCTGGCTATTCTAGATCGTTCATCTTTCCTTATGAATTTTTGAAATATTGTATTAATCTTTACTGTATCTGCTTTTGTTGGAAGAAATGGTAGCATCTGGATAGTATAAGCCATTTTTTAAAATAATTTTATGATAGTAAGAGGTCCCATCAAGGAAAGTGGGAGATGCATCCATCTTTTAATCTGTCTAGTGATAGAGTCAATCAAGGGCATATATTTTATCTCATATAGGGCCTTATTCTAGTTCTCTCTTTCTGACCAATTCCTTCTTAGATGGACAAAACCATGTGCACTGCAGGGGGGCAGATGTTACTTGTGCAGAGAGAATTAGATTTGGGTGAGTTATTTTGTTTCTGTGCAGGGTAAATACTGGCTGCTTTATTTTTACACTGCAATATAGATCTCACTTTGTAGTAAAACCCCACCCAAATCTAATTCTCTCTGCACAAGTAACATCAGCCCCACCTGCATTGCACATGGTTTTGTCCATCTAAGAAGGATTTTGTCAGAGGAGTGAGCTAGAATAAGGCCCATAGTTTGTTTAACTGACGGGGAATACTTATACCCTGATATCTGAAGTAGGATTTAACTATTTTAATATCTCGTAATTCTATTGGTAATGGTATGTATGATGTATTTCGACCCAGGGGTAACAATTCCATTTTATTTTTATTCATTTTGTATCCAGTTATTTTCCCAAATTGTAATATAATTTCAAAAACAGTTGGGAGAGAGGTTATAGGATCAGTAAGAAAAAGCACCATATCATCGGCAAACAATAACAACCGTAAATCTATATTTTTAACCACTATTCCTTGATATAATGGAGATTGTCGCATGGCTATTGCCAGAGGTTCCAGTGCCACTGCAAATAAAAGCGGTGACATTGGACTTCCCTGCCTGGTTCCTATTAGGATCTGAAATGAATCCGAGAGGTATCCATTGCATAAAATATTTGTATAGGGTGCTAATGAATTCCTGTGTAAAACCAAACTTATTTAATGCATTAAACAGATGTTACCAATGAATTGTATCAAATGCCTTTTCTGCATCGAAGGCTAATATTGCTCTAGGTGTATCTTGGTCTTGTAAATTAGCAAATCTGATGTTAGGGGTGTTGCTATATTAATAGTTGCCATTTTTGATTTTGGGAGTCTCGATACTTGTACATATTAATATCACTTTTTCACTTTCTTGATGTTCAAGGACTCTCAATAATTTTAAGTTTCTCTGGTACAGTGTTTGGTAGTATAAACTTTGTTCAAGTAACAACACTAAAACAACATTTAACATCAAGACAAAACACTCACGAACAAAATGGACTAACGAGTCCAACTGTATTGATGGCTGAGTCGCTAACTTTAGCGACTGAGATTTTGACTTTCGGTTGAACATTGTAGTCTATATAAACTGACTACAATCAATAGAGAGGCTCCTCATCCCTCTCCAGCCAGAGTATATAATTTGTTTGAAATTTTAAACTTTAAAAAGAAAAAAAATGTTCATTTTCCTCTAAGGATATTATTCTTCCCTCTCTCCTTTTCATTATTTCAAGGTTCCCAATCTTACAGAAGGGAAGAATAATGAAGAAGGAGGAGCTAGGAGCAACTCATTGTCAGTTAATGGTTTGTTCCCTTCCAGATATTGCTGTGCCTCGTCTGGCCTTTGAAATTCGACGTAGGAGGATCCGTTGTATATCCTCAGCCGAGCTGGGTATAGCAGTGCGAAATTCCAACCAGTCTTTGCTAAGTGGGAACAAATCTGGGAGAACTCTTTGCGCGCCCTCGTCAAATCTGCTGAGTAGTCTCGAAACAAGATTATTTTGTGGTTTTTCCACATTATATCCTCTATTTTTTTCTCGATGCATGCCATATTGCTTCTTTATGTGTGTGGCTTAAACAACGAAATCACACCGGGCGAGGCCTAACATCTGAGTTTGTTCTCTGTACCCCCACTCTGTGGGCCCATTCAATTACCATATTTGCACAATGATCTTGTATATTTAGTAATGTGGGCGGAGTTACAGTTAAGAATTGGAGAAGACTCATCTTTCAAAGATTCCGGTAGTCCAAATACATGAATCTTCCTACAAGATCTATTCTCAAGATCTTCGATTTTACTCCATATTTGTTTTTAGGTTTGTGTGGTTTTAATCACATTTGTTTTTATATCAGCTATATCCGAGAAAAGTTTTCCCTGATTCTTGTATTAAATTGGGCTAATTGAATGTTTATACTTTCTGTTTGGGCCTGTAAAAGGGGCATCATTGCCTCCCTGATTGCATATATCATATCCCCATACATTACTGGATCTGTGGGGGACGCAGTTTTCTTTAAATGGGAAGTTTGTAAGGCTGAGGGCATGGAATTTAGAACATTATTCCCTTCATTTGATTGGAATAAAGATTTTCCAGATTCTGGAATTTCAGGAGTCTTAAACTGTGCTATTTCCTTCCCTGTGTTTGAAAGAGGGATTTCATGTTGGTGGGGTGTTAACTGAAATTGTGCTTGTACATATCTCTGAATTATTCTTGTTTCCTTCTGTTACTGATGGTTGTTGCTATTTTGTTTCCCCAACTGGTTCTGTGGACTGTCTCCCAAAGTTGTTTTCCTCTCTGCTTTCTTCCGCTGTCTTTTGGTAGATGGACTAGCTCCTTGTTGGCTGTCTGAGCCTGGCGAGTTGGAGGTGTCCGCTGTATCAACTGCGCTTTCCATATTATCCAGCTGGCTTGGTTTCCTCTTGGGGGAGGCCTGGGCATGTTGCTTCCCTGCCTTACGGTAAGTACGTTTCCCCATCATCAGTGGGGTGAAGTATTTCATCATACACTTCCCCACACTCTGGCGGAGGATGGGGGGGGAGAAGATAAGAGGTCACAGATTTGGCTAACTGTAGAAGACTTCGAGCTTTCCAGTGCATTTAGTTGGTATTAATAACTTATAATTTATTGTTAACGTCTGACTGTAGTCTCTGGTCTGCTATAGTAGTTTACTGTGTTCTATTACTTGCATCAGAGATAATAAATAGAGTTGACTGCCATTTGTTGCTGGAATCTGGCTATGAAGGTCTCTATATTGCGGCAATGGTATCCTGTTTGCCACTTATTGTATTCTGCTGCTGGCTTCTGATGAAGATGATGGAGCCAGCTGCCACCTATTGCTGGCTATGAAGGCCTCTGCCTTGCGGAAGTAATATTCTCTCCACCCCTGTTTATATTATGTTACTGGCTTCTGAGAGAAAGAGATGTAGTCGGCCATCGCCAATTACTGGCTTCTGATTATAAGTCCTCAGCGGTGGCGCGGTATCTAGCACTGGCTAAATTCTGCTGCCAGGGTCCAAAGTGGAAAATGGATCCTGCTGCCACCTCTCTCGATTATCTGCGACTCAGTGCCTGCTCTCAAATAAAGCTCTGAGGCTGCAGAGGGTTCTAATGTACTGCTGCTTGTACTGCTCAGCTGCTGGCTTCCTGCGGACTTGTTCCCCGCCCGCTGCGGTCTTCTGCATACAGCTTCTGCAAGTGCCGATGTTGTAACTGTGAGGGCTGCTGTAGCGTTGTGTTATCAGCAGCCAGGTGTTCTCTTCTGCCGGTGGCAGCTGCTGTGACGTTGTATTAACAGCGGCCAGGTGTTCTCTGCTGGCGTCAGCTGTAGGGGCTTCTATAGCGCTGTATTGTCGGCGGCAGGATGTTTTCAGCTGGCGGCATCCTCTAGTGTGGTGTCTGGTCTAGCTGCGGGCAGCCCTGCTCCACCCCTGGCTCTCTGCAGTCGGAGCCGTCCTGGTGGGCGGGAGTGAGTCTGTTGGCGGCATCCGGCCTCAGCCTCCGACAAAACGGGCTCAGGGAGAAGGTAAGAAAGGAGAAGAGTGCTCCATGTCCATTATGCGCGGCTGGTTTAGGCAGCCTGTGGCGTGATGCTAAGGTCTGCCGGGGGAGCTATGGAGCCTCGCTACAATCCCGCCTCACATCCTCTCGGCAGAACCGGAAGCCACACGTTCGATATTTATCTTTAGTGCAGTGGTTCTCAAACTCAGTCCTAAGGACCCCGCACAGTTCACATTTTCCAGGTCACCCAACAGGTGCACTCATTACTGACTGACATTTTAAAAAATTGGAGATGGAGCTATTTATTTCACTTGATTCTGTGAGGAGACCTGCAATACATGCACTGTGTGATTTATTTCACTTGATTCTGTGAGACCTGCAATACATGCACTGTGTGTGGAAGTCTGGGGACCGACTTTGAGAACCTGTGCTTTAGATTGTCACAGTACTCCCACCCCCTCTTCAAGATTGCCACTGGACACCCAACTGAAGGCTTATTTAGGAAGAGGCAATGAAATCTGTCTAGTAAAGATGAGCATGTACATTAAAAGAATCAGCACAAGGCTTTTCTTCAAGGGCATACCCCTTTCAGTAAATTAGGTATTGTAGCTTTACCCAAAAGTTAAAAATCTAGAATCTATTTGTCAAAGTGTGCTGGTATCTGGAGCTCACTCACTAGGTCAGGGGATGCTCTGGGCACGGTCTATCAGTGGCTAGGCAGTGACATACTCCTCTCCTGCTTGCTTTTCTCCCTGCTGTACAAGGTGAACAGGCGGTCATGGCTCCCATAGGGGAATGCAACCCTACCTGTTTATAGAGTTTTGGCAAAGAATGTGATGATTTGTTCAACATGCACTCCTCCTAAAATTATAATCAACTCCCTGTAAAAGGCAGTCTGTTATCCCGATTAGTATGTATGGAATTCTTGTTCCAGACCTCAGTATTTTGTCTGACTTTATCATGTTTAATATCTGGTACAATATTTGCATGTCTAGGTGTGATCCATTCTTATTATCATGTTTCTGCACATGTCATGGTGACTAGATCTTTTAAAAAAATCTATAAATGGCAGAGAAAATCAGGGCGCAAATAAATGGATATGCAGCTTCAATACAAACCACATGTTAGGAGCCATTTTCTGATCTGCCTTGTTTTCAGTCTTTGTTTGGTATTTGACTCTCTGGTGGCCTCCAGTGGTGGATCTGTGCCATTGCAGCTAATCCTCTGTGAACTTAATTATTCACAAGCCTGAGAGGTAATGACCTCATTATCCCTGCTGGGAGATGGGCTGGATTGTGCACAGGTGTCTGATCACCTTAGTCCTTTATAAGGCATTCTGGCCAGCACTACCTGGCCAGTTATAGTTCTGTTTAAGTCTAGTCAGAGTTCTGTCCTAGCTGCCTGTCAGCCATGAGGAGAGGCAACAGAGTTAGGGGTCAGGTTTGGTGGTACCCTCCAGAGTCCTAACACCACACTTGTTCAACCAAACAAGGACAATAATACAATAAACAAGGGTTTTGAGGTGTATAAAAGTGCTGTCCATGAGGTGGTTTCTTTCCTTTTGATTCTCTTCACCGATGTTTCATATGAAAAAGAGAAGAAAAGGAATCTGTAGTAATGTTGAGCTCAATAAATGTGGGGGACAAAAAGAAAGACGTACCACACTCACATATGTGCGTGCGATTTTATATCATAAAAGGTATCTGGGTGGTTGACTTCTGCCAAGGGTTGTCAGAAATAATCAAAGATGAGCTGGCTTGACAAGTTAATATCCTTGTACAGAGTGTATCTCTGCCGTACGGAAAGAGCTCACAAAAAGGAAGAGTCAGTGGAGTCAATTCTATTAAATGTGGATGATTTGCAAGTGCGAATCATCACGGCACTGGGCGCAATTTGAATTGAACTGAATTCGCCTAATTTTAAGCAAATTCGGCCCAATGAAATGTGAGAGATCGGGTTAAATTGGGTGCTGTGAAAACGGCACCTTACACCCTTCGCAAAAAATAAGATCCACCACAATTTTCTAGTTTCAAGTGAGCTCCTTGACTAAAAAATCACATCTAAAGAATCCATGAAGGTCGGGAATTCATGCCTCCTATATGAGGAAAAAATTAATGGATGTTTAAAAACACGCTTTTGCATATATTGTGGGATCTTCTGCAGGTCACCTTTTTACTAGCTGTTCTGTCACAAGCAATGAGAAAAGCCAGCTGATCAGGGATTCATTAGTGTAGCTGTAGTTGAACACACCCAAAAGATGCGTTATCATAATTTTCTACTGATTTTTCCTTATTACTGATAAATCTGTAGTATCGCTTATGGCTTTTTGGATTCAGGTGCCAATGAGAACTGAGAAAGTTAAAGAGCTGGGAAAATCACTTGTGTTTCTGCAATCCTCTTTCAGTATTATTAGAGTTCATAAAATTACTGTTGCTACTCTTTATTGTCGTATCCAGGGGCATAACTAGATATTTTTAAGCCCCATAGCAAATGTTTGTAAGGGCCCCCAATGTGCCTCCCAATTATGAAAAATGTATAAAGCACATGTTACTTTAACATGTAAGGTGGGCCAAATAGCAGCTGCAACTACGATAGTTACGTCCTTGCCAGAGTCTGGTAATGAAAGCAGATACTCTCTACAGTGAGACAACCTGCTTCTATGTCCTCCCATCAGCTGAAAGTCCTATTACAGTATCTTGTGACTTTCAAACACAAAGAAATTTGATTCTGAACTGGATTCTTCCCTCTAGGCTGGTCCGTCAGTGATGTTATGAATGAGCTTTGAGAGGTATAAATACAATTAGATACCAAACTATAAGTATCTCCACACTGGTATTGAGTAATAAATTGGTGGTGCTTCCCTAGAGTAAGAACAAGAACTGATAAAGGAGAGAAAAAGACTCTTTGCTAGGGGCACTCAGTAGATACAATTATCTTATAAAATAAAAATGTTATTAATTAGTTTAAAATATCAACAAATAACATCAGTACATACAGGATTATTCATGAATGTACTTATATATGTTTTTTTTTGCTGTGATATTTTAAACAAATTAATACAAGTTACATTTTATAAGATAATTGTATTTACTGAGTGCCCCTAGCAAAGAGTCTTTTTCTCTCCTTTATCAGTATCTTTTGACTACCTTGGCTGTTTACATGCACCCATCCTAGATTGTAGCAAACTTTAAATTTTTCTCTTGGGGGTCCCATTGTGCATAATAACCAAGCCTTTCACAACATTTTCAGTAAAAAATTTTTTTTTATATATTACATATATATATATAAAATCTGTGGAGATGCTGTCAGCCCACCAGGAATGATATTGTTCCATCTATTTGTTGCCAGGAAAAACTGCCTCCTTCTGAAAAGCTTTTCCTCCATCAGGCCCTGAGACTCAGGTGGTTATTGAACACATAGAAGAGAACCTTGAATGTGGGCTCAGCAGTAAAAAGGATGAAATCTCAGAACACCGTCACCATAATGGACCAGTACCACTTAACCTTAATATATGAATCAGCAAACAGGATTAAGTTAATAGAATATTTTATCAAGCTAGACCTTCACAGAGACCATGCCGTCATGCCGAGGACTTATCCTTGCTCTTGGATGAGTGCTTCGGTACTTGTGTATTTTGGCGGTGCCCCCGATGTCCATCGTACGATGGGTGCTTACAATGTTAAACGCACCCCCACGCCACCCCCCCACTATAAACGTGAACCCGAAGCGTGGCGAGGGGCGGCGGTACGCGTCCTACGACCTTTTCATACCCCCACTATCCACTTCGGCGTGGAGTTGAGAATAGAATAGTGTGGCGAGCGCAGCGAGCCAGAAGCGTGGCGAGCGGACGAGGATACCTTCACAGGTAAACGCGTCCCTTCGCGGGCTTCACAGGTATCCGCGTCCGCTTGCCACGCTTCGGGCTCGGTGGCTCGCTGCGCTCGCCACACTATTCTATTCTCAACTCCACGCCGCGGTGGATAGTGGGGGTATGAAAAGGTCGTAGGACGCGTACCGCCGCCCCTCGCGGGCTCGCTGCGCTCGCCACGCTTCGGGTTCACGTTTATAGTGGGGGGGTGGCGTGGGGGTGCATTTAACATTGTAAGCACCCATTAGGGTGCTTAACATTGTATAAGCACCCATTAGGGTGCTTATACAATGTTTAATCGCATCGCATCGTATGGCATTGTATGCCATGTACAATGGCATACAATTTGAAAATTGTATGCCATCGTGCACTATCGTACGATATCGCGTCGCATCGCATACCATCGTATACGTTATGGTATGCGATGCGATGGGCGCCGCCAAAATACACAAGTACCAGTGCTTCTTAGCAAAGGCCCTGAAACGGGATTGCCCTCCCCTTACTGGCTGGAAACTTTCCTCTTCCTGCCTGTCCTCTGTTAGACGCACCCCCTCGAAAGGAGGAATGAAAGGACGGCTTAAAAGCCCCAAACTTGGACACTAAATGTTTTGACATGGTGGGAAGGAAAGTCCTCTTTCCCCTCGTGGCCTGCTTTATAATGGACTCAAGCTCTGTCCCAAAAAGCAGTTCTCCCTTAAAAGCCAAGGCTAGTGTTCCCGCTAGGCTGTTTTAGCTAAACAGCCTGCCTCTGTCCCCTCTGTTGTGACCAGGGAAGCCCGGCGCCGCTGTAGATAGCGATGCTTGGTGCTTCC
This sequence comes from Crinia signifera, assembly GCF_055691185.1. Lineage (NCBI taxonomy): Eukaryota > Metazoa > Chordata > Amphibia > Anura > Myobatrachidae > Crinia > Crinia signifera. The sequence continues at coordinate 99,015,101 of NC_139221.1, read as the reverse complement.
CTGGCAGTGTACAGCCTTCCGGGTGGCCAGGTCCGCCCCTTCATTGATGCCGGCGGCCAGGCCCACCCCTTTGCGTCACGCCGCCGGCCCGGGACCGCCCAAAACCGTGACGTCGGCGGGCCTGGTCCAACCCCCTTACGCTGCCCTAGAAGGAACACTAAAGGCCTCAAGAGACTTCTTGGATTCCCTGTCCGCTTCCCAAGCTTTAAGCCAGAGCTCTTCTTGCGGTCACAGAAGTGGTCGACAATTTTGATGCCATCTTGGTGCCTTCTTCTTCATCCTCACATACATACTCTGCCACACACCTAAGCTTTTTAGCCAATGCAAAGGCCTCAGAGTCAGGCTTAGGCTGATTAATTAAGGCTTCAGCCCATTTAATCATAGCCTTGGATACCCACGCAGAGGCAAAAATAGAGCATAGGGTAAATACCACCCCTTCAAACACCACCTTAAGGCATCCTTCAATTTTCTTGTCCACCAGGTCTTTAAATGCAGTACCCCCTGAACAGGTAAAGCTGTGGATTTAGACAACCAGGCCACAGGCGCATCCACTAAAAGGATCTTCTCCCATAATTTTACATGTTCCTCTGGCATTGGGTACATGTTTGCAAACCTCATAGGCATGAGAAGCCTCTTGTCAGGAGTTTTTCACGCTTCCCCCAGTAAAGAAATCATGCCCTCATCCGAGGGAATTATCACAGAATCTCAGCGTATTTTCTTGAAAACACAAGAAGCAGGTACTTTATCTTCCTCTGAAAGATTTAAAGTCTGCGTACCTGCCAGAATCAAATCCTCAATACCCGGGACAGAATATTTAACTTCCTCCTTCTGGTCCCAAAAGGCATCTTCCACACCCTCCTCATCAGAATCTACAGGGGGGTGTAGATAAGGGGTGTCATGAAAAAGTAACCTCAGGGGTTTTGGCAAGTTGTTCCATAAACACATTAATTTTATGAACACGCTGTGCAGTGTCCTGCATGACCTGCAACAAAGCAGGGTCCCCCTGAGATGGGGTAATAGAGCGCACAGACGGTTGAGAGGGGAAAAGAGGGCCAGGAGATTTCCCAAGATCATCTCTCTGCCTTTTTAAAGCCTTAACCAAAGCATTCATAGACCTCTCCAATGCAGCAGCCCACGCAGGTTCAGGCTGCTCAGACCTCTGGGCTTGAGCCCCACTGGGCACAGACTCACATGAGGGGCAGAAATCCCCCTGATCCATTTGTTCAACGGTTAATTTAACACCACAAAATCTGCAGTTAATTAACATGGCTCCCCCAGAGCAGCAGCACTACACCTTTTGGTCATGATAACACACAGTGTACAATGTCAGGCAATTGCACAGAATAATGTAGCAGTGTACTTATTTGTCTGCTTGCTGCAATGGATTCTCAGTGATCACCAGGGAAATCGCTGCCCAGGAGAAACTTGCCCGGGAGAAAAGTCCCTGCTTCAGCGGAGAAGGAAGCCTATTGGCGCCTTTTCCCCCTTCAGCCGCTCCCACCACTGTTTCTCCTCACCTCCAGTGTCACCCCTCCTTTTGGGACCACTTGGAAGCGTCCAGCTGCGCTGGACTCCTGTAATAGCCTTCAACTCCTTTTCAGGATTTCAGCCTATAGTCCCCTGAAAATGGCATCCGCCATAGCGGGGGACCCGACCCCCAAGATCCCCCTAGGGAGCCGGTTCAGAACGCCCCCGGGGCCCAGGAAACCTCTCTGTAATGGAGGTTGAAGCGTTGTGCAGAAGAAGCAGCTGCGTCCCTCTGCACACAGAGAACTGACAGGACACGCTTCTGTCAGCCTCTGCTGTGCTCTCAGTGTGTATAAACTTCCTGTGGAAGTAACACACTGGTCACCTGCACTAAGTAGTGAAATATTAATAAAATAAGGTACTTGTGCATTATCACAGCGCCCAAATTTACTATGTACGCAAACATAGTGAAATCGCATCACATCGCATGCCATTATGGTATGGGATGCGATTTTGATGCTTATAATGGCATTTAATGTACTATAGGGCAGTATTCAACGTGAAAAATTCTCCGTGCATGGCGAGAGATTTTTTCTCTCGCCATGCACTCGCCCTGTTCCGGAGGGCTCGCTGCCACTCCTGCTCCCACTATTCAATGTGGTTAACCCCTTCACGACATTTGACGTACATGTACGTCATGGTCGGGAAGTACTTCCCGACATTTGACGTACATGTACGTCATGGATTCTAACTGTCACTGCGTCTATAGACGCGGTGACAGTTAGGAGATGTCTGCTGTCCCTGACAGCAGACATCCCCCCTCGTCGCCCAGGGGGGGCAGGGGTGCCCCCCCCGGTCGGCGATCGCTGTGATTGGCTGTTCAAATCTGAACAGTCAATCACAGCGTTTCCTGTGTTACCGGCGGCTAAGCCGCTCGGTAACACAGAAAACGGTGGTGATCGGTGCAGCACCGATCACCACCGAGCGGCAGCACCCCCCTCCCACCCGCCGGGCACTCACCCGGCAGCAGCAGCAGCTCCAGCGGCTCCACCGCTACGTCCGGAGCGCACGCTGCGCTCCCCTCCTCCCCCCCGCAGCAGCAGCAGCAGCAGCATCATGCTGCTGCTGGAAAAGTGAAAAATAAAATAAAATAAAAAATAATGTGCAAATGTGTGTATATATATATATATATATACACACACACATATATATATATATATATATATATATATGTGTGTGTATATATATGTATATATATATATATATATATATATATATATATATATGTGTGTGTGTGTGTGTGTGTGTGTGTGTGTGTGTGTGTGTGTGTGTGTGTGTGTGTGTGTGCGTATACCGCACCGATCACCAACGATCGCCAGCCCCCCCCCCCCTCCCACCCGGCAGCCCCCCTCCCTCCCACCCACCCGGCTGCCGCAGCGCCAGCACCCCTCCCACCCCCCCGCCAGCCGCAGCGCCAGCCCCCCTCCCAAAGCTGGTGACCAAAATGGGGTCACTTGTGGGGGGGTTCCACTGTATTGGTGCTTCGGGGGTCTTGCTAATGCGACATAGCACCCGCCATTCATTCCACCACCAAAAATCACTCCTTCCCTTCTGAGTCCTGCCATGCACCCAACTGGTATTTTTTGGTCACATGTGAGGCATTGCCGTACCCGGGAGAAATTGGGGCACAGATTTTGGGGTGCTTTGTCTCCTTCATTCCTTGTGAAAATTAAAAATTTTGAGCCAGAACTGCATTTTTGTGTAAAAAATTAAATTTTTTTACACAAAAATGCAGATCTGGCTCAAAATTTTTCATTTTCACAAGGAATGAAGGAGACAAAGCACCCCAAAATCTGTGCCCCAATTTCTCCCGGGTACGGCAATGCCTCACATGTGACCAAAAAATACCAGTTGGGTGCATGGCAGGACTCAGAAGGGAAGGAGTGATTTTTGGATTTTGCAGCACAGATTCTGGTTGAATGACCCCCGAAACACCCATACAGTGGAACCCCCCCACAAGTGACCCCATTTTGCAAACTACACCCCTCAGGGAATTCATCTAGGGGTATAGAGTACATTTCAAACCCCCCGGGGTTTCACCAATTTTGATACAACTGAGCTGTGAAAATGAAAAATTATTTTTTTTCATTTTCACTGCCCAGTTGTACCACAATTGGTGAAACCCCTGGGGGTTTGAAATGTACACTATACCCCTAGATGAATTCCCTGAGGGGTGTAGTTTGCAAAATGGGGTCACTTGTGGGGGGGGTTCCTAACTTTTAGCATCTTATGGTGCCTAGAAACCTACATGGTGCCTAAAAAATAATCTCATAAAAAGGAGTCTCCAAAATCAAGTAGGTGCTCCTTCTATTATGAAGCCTGTGGTTTGGTCACCGTGCACACTAGGGCCACATATAGGATATTTATGAAAACCAAAGAATTGGGGGAATCAATTTTTAGTCACATTTCTCTAGTAAAATGTACTGTGTTCCTTAGAAAAATGTATTAAAATTGAAAATCCGAAAAAAAAATGAAATTTTGAAATTTCACCTACACTTTGTTTTAATTCCTGTGAAACACCTAAAGGGTTAACAAACTTCCAAAATGCTGTTTTGAATACTGTGAGGGGTGCAGTTTTTGAAATGGCATCATTTATGGGGGTGTCTCACATACAAGTCCCTCAAAGTCACATCAGAACTGAACTGGTCCCTAAAAAAATCAGTGTTTGAAATTTTCTTGAAAATTTGAGAATTTGCTAGTCATATTTGAAGCCTCCTAGTGTCCAAAAAAATTAAAAGGAAGTTGAAATAATGATTGCAACATAAAGTAGACATATGGTCTTTGTTAGTTATTAACTATTTTGAGTGGTATGATTATTTGTCTCACAAGCAGAAAATGTGACATTTTGCATATTGCTAAATTTTCCATTTTTTCACGATATTTTGGTATTTTTCACAAAAAAACACAGACTGTATCGACCCAAATTTACCACTAACTTGAAGTACAATGTGTCACGAGAAAACAATCTCAAAATCACTGGGATAAGTAAAAGCAAAAAAAAGTTATCCCCACTTAAGTGAGACATGTCAGATTTGAAAAAAAGGGCTCTGTCATGAAGGCACAAACTGGCTCTGTCATGAAGGGGTTAAGACTCGCCGCTAACCCCTGCAGCGGACGAGCGTCCGCGGCATGGAGCTGGCAGGGAGCCGGGGGACGGTGGCAGCCAGGGAGATTAAAGTCTCCCTGGCTGCCCCAGAACATATGTGGAGGGGAGGTGGGCTCCCCGGGACCCAGGCAGCACAAGCTGCCTCCCCCCTATAGCCAGAGGGGGACCCAGTATTCACTGCACCCGATCGTGCATATGTAATGATCGGGTGCAGTGAATATATGAATATCTAATGAGCGGCTCGAGAGCTCCTGCCCCCTGCTGGCTGCTCTGTGTAAAAAAAAAAAAAATAATTAAAAATATATATATTTTAAAATTATATATATATTCATGTGCTATAAGCACATGAATAAAAATAACATGCCCCTTCACAGAAAAAAAATCCTGATTTTTTGACACCAAATTTAAAAAAAAAAACCTTTTAGTTTAAAAGTTCACATTCCAGTTCTCCATGAAAAGATGGAGAATTGCTACACAGAGAGACATGGCGAAAATCACTTAAAAAGACGGCGAAAATATTACATTGAATAGGGTGGTTCACTTTTGGAGAGCAAAATGCTCCTTCCAACGCGAAAACAGCACAAACTCGCCATAAAACAAGGCGAATTTTTCTCATTGAATACTGGCCTATAGCATTAAATGACATATAGTTGAGCTGTGTCACCAGGATGGACTAAAGAGAAATGAATACATTTAAAAAAAGCACATATTGCTTATAGGTTTCTATATTTGGATTCAGTATTGAATCCCGGCGGTCGGGATCCCGGCGTTCAGAATCCCGACAGCCGAAATGCCGACAAGGGGGGGGGACGTGGATCGCCCCCCCTTGCGGACTCGCTGCGCTCGCCACGCAGCGGGCCCGGTGCCTCGGTACGCTAATTTATTCTCCCTCCAGGGGAGTCGTGGACACCCCAGGAGAGAGAATGTGTCGGTATTTCGGCGGTCGGGATTCCGAACGCCGGGAATTTAACTGCATCCCCTATATTTGGTTGACATTCATCACATCGACACTATGAATTTGGTGGTTTCCTGAATCCTGCAGAGGATTCATTGGTGAATATTGATAATCCTCCTGATCTCCCCTCCTGCAGCCTAACCCTCTGTGAATGGCAGCATTTAACATGTCACATTTTGCAGATGTCAACATGGTTCATGTTGATATTTCAAGATGACTTAACTGTCATTGGTGTTGATCTTATAATTGTCTACACAGTAAATGTCAACATAATGACTGAATCCCATTGCTCATAGCCACCAAATTGAGCTATATTTTTCAAGACTGTAATAGACAAATCAGAAGTAGAATTTGATATTCTTATGGACAACAACTTTTAAGCTTCAGTAAATCTACCACATGGTCTTTATGTTGAATTATAGATAAATTAAATTGTTTGTTTACCTGCAGAGTTTTATTTGAAGATCTCGAATATTAGACTCTATAGTCTCTGGGTTTATAATGATGTTCACAGCACAGAGACTTCCCAGATCTGGCAAATCCATAAAATACAGTGATTCTGGCATCTGAAAATCCACAATAAGATTTCATTAAAGCAATAGGATTCACAAGTGACACAAATTGTATCTTGTTTTTGTTTTTTCCCCAGAAGACATTGGGTGCCGGACAACTCACCAACAGTCGGGATTCCGACACTCATTACCCCGATGTCGGAATCCCGACTGCACCCTTGGACCCCCATAGAGGGAGAATAAAATAGGTGGCGAGCATAGTGAGCCACTGTGCCCGCAGCGAGCCCCGCAAGGGGCTTCGTTGCGCTCCCCCCGATGTGCAGTCGGGATTCCGACGTCGGGCTAATGACTGTCGGTGTGTTATACCACACCCAAGACATTGTATGTTCACAAAATACCATTCGCATTATTTGCTTTTTATTTTATTACTATTATCCAAATTATAAAAGCACATATGAAGATGATGGATGCTGTTTAACCCTTTATGAGTGCTAACATCTGAGAGATGCACAAAATATCCTCTAAAAAACACCAGCGTCGCTCACATTTTTTATATATAATTAAATAAAAAATGTTGTGTAAAAAAAGTATTATATTTTCTATATAAAAAGTAAACATTACAGGTCATTATGATGAATGAAAATGTTTGCTTGCAATTTTCACACCTATTCTGACAAATCCCCTTGGCACTCCAAGAGTTAAGTAAACGTTAATACATTTTCTTTTATTCATAAATCAACAGGGGGTAAAATTGACACCATGAAATTTAACTACACAAACTATATAAATGTACATGGATACAAAAACCTTGGGAGTATTTATCATAATTAAGTTGAAAAGAATAAGGGGAAAAGGCCCTGCTCACAGCAAACAATGGTGAGCAGGGACTTTTCCCTACTTTCTCTACTCAGAATGATTTCTGGCCAATCAGGAGCTGACTTTCTCGGCTCCTGATTGGCCAGAAATCATTCTGAGTAGAGACGCAGAGGAAGAAGGATCTCTGCGTCTCTCCAGTGTCCAGCGGAGGCAGAGCGGGTACCAGCAGCCGGGAGCAGCGCGACTTGAACAGAAGATGCCGGGGTGGTTGCCAGAGGAGCAGGATTTCCTTCCCCAGGTACCCCTTTGGATTACTACGGATCCAGGACCCCGGACTCTTCAGCCCTGGAGCCCCGGACCAGCCCCGGAACCAAGCCACCGGACCCTGGGACCTACCTACAGGATCAAGATAGGTAAGTATCAGTGTGTTTGTGTAATGTATGTATTAAACTTTTATTTTTCTAATGTGTCAGTGTGTATTTAACAATTTTTTTTACTGTGGAACTACAACTGCCCCGCAGGCTGGGACTTGTGGTTCTCCAAGTCCCAGCTTGCGGGGGGAGGCTTGCTGGGACTCATAGTTCCACAGTTTAAAACAATAGTTTTTTCATCTATTTTTTTACACCAGTATCAGCTCGATGCCCACCGCCCAGGGGCATCGAGGACAGCACCAGGCTTCAGCCTGGTCAGGTAAGTCCTGGAGGGTGGGGGACCCCTTAATTGGGGGGGTCCCCACTCCCCCAGGACCCCTGGCCAGGCTGACCGGTCAGAGGGCTGAATGCTTTGGCCGGGGGGACTTGTATAAAAAGTCTCCCCCCGGCTGTGGCATTACCCTGATGGCTGGTTTGGCCTGGTTCTTAAAATACGGGGGACCTCCAGTCATTTTGTCCCCCGTATTTTAGGAACCAGCCCCGGACCTGGAGCCTGGGGCTGGTTTTAAAAAAATTAGCGAAGCCCTATTTGTCGGGTTTCCTGATTTTTTAATACCAGCCCGGCTATTTCAGCCTGGTGCTGGTTACGGCTGTGGGGGGGACCCCACGCCATTTTTTTTTTTAAGTCACCCTGCCAGAGATGATGGAGCTATGGAACGCCCACATGGGCATTCCAGCTTTGGCAGTATAGTCGCAAGGACGGCAGCATATCAGTCGAATCTGCGTACACGCTGCACTTTTGTAACGATATGGGGCCGTCCTGTCGGATGAAAATTAAACCGCAAAGAACCGTCGACCGACCGAATATGGACGGTCAAGACAGTTTTTTGCCATTTATCGCTCGTACGGGACAGCGTACACACATATACAATTGAACGGCTGTCCGACCCAGAACGGCCCGACAATTGTATATATGTGTACCCAGCTTTAGTCATGTTACAGGGGCACCAAGACAGAAGGAATAGATTATTTGGTACCAATCTCCAGCTGTGATAGGGGTTCCTTGTTTTCACTTTCATTTACCGAACCCTATTGAAGGTTAGGAAAGAGTATCAAAGTAGTCTTTCTGCTTTGGGTTGATTGGAAAATGCTTCTGGAACAGCATTGCTCTATTTAGTCAGATGTTCCTTACCAATACCAAGGACCAATATTTTATTTAAACTCGAGTCCACCCCCTTTATATATATATATATATTCTCCAAATTGCTTAATAAAAAGTGCAGGCACTCACCAAGGTAGCTAAGTCAGCAGTTTTATTCAGTATCCATACATATAAATCGATGTTTAAACCCTAATGGGGCCTTTGTAAAGACAGAACAGTGCATAGCCATAGGAATACCAGACTAGTGGTGTCACACAATTGAAGTGTGTCACTTTCTATCTATTATGTCTTGTAACTTTTTTCTGTAACTTAAACTTTAAAGTTTTGACTTGAATTTTAGTTCTAGTTTCTGTGTTCTGTGTCTGTGAACTTATGGCTCAAGCCAGTGGGTTCCCAAACTTTTTTGAATCACGGTACCCTAGAGTATCAGACTATTTTTCAGGGCACCCCTAGGCCAAAAGTTTGTTACCAAGAATAAAAAATAATAATAATTAAATAAGTTGTGCTTAAATGTTGTCCTTTGGTCCAGTTATGTGGTGAGGAACATGATTCACTTCTGTTTATCCACATATTTTATAATTGAAAGCCTCAAGCACTGATTTTGCCCATTACATTGACCATAAACAATTTGAATTGGTTCCGGACCACCAACCTGAGGCACCCCTGCAAGTGCTCCGAGGCACCCCAGGGAGCCTAGGCACACAGTTTGGGAACCACTGGCTCAAGCCATTAGTTACATTTTCTTTTGAGTATTAATAATTCTTTATACTGTTGAGAGTCTGCTTTCCCTGAGCTAGGCCCTAAACTTTGTACTCTAAATGGTGGCAGTAACTGCGTTGAATTATAGCATGTGCTATGATAATCAGTAAGGTGTCATAGGCAGTGATTCTCAGATTGGCATATATGGGGAATTTCCACACCCAGGATCGTGACAAAATTTCTACCAGAAGTAGCTCTTGTAAAATTTTGCTTTTTTGGTAGTTTTTGTATTTCTTGCAGGACAATGTAAAATGTATGCTTCATCCAATCATAATTTCTCAACGTGTATTAAGGATATTACTGTACATGCATAAACATTTATAGACAGTCATACAAGTTTCCAGAAATGTTAAGGATACATTCAAAAATTGTGGCAACCTCCTTGGCACACACATTTCAGGCCCAGTATATATGATAAGTGATGATTTATTTTCACCTTCGCCAAAGATTGCCTCCTGGATTCAAAGTCTTCTGTTCATGCTCGATTTTGGAAGAAATATCATTCAATAAAATTTTAAATTTGCACTGTTTAATGTTGCATACAGTATACTTGGGTGCATCACCATTTGTATACGGCTGCTGTGGTGTGAAAAGGAAATGACAGCTCAATATTATCTGCCTGTGTTTTTTTTTCTAATGGATCGCTTGGGACGTTTCTTCGAGACCAGGGGAAGGATGAATCACACATGTTGTATTTGTAGGTGCTTGGCTTGCTAGGGGGCCCATTTTTGTAACAATGTTATGGAGTATTCCAAGAAAAATGTCATTATCTACATAACTATAATTACATAAAATACATTATGTGTATGAATGTTCCACTACCTTATCATATTAAGGGACAAAGTCAGTGCTGTCAAACTCATGGCCCTTCAGCTGTTGTGAAACTACACATCCCATCATGCCCTGCCACAGATTGTATATAATGGATTGCGAAATCTGTGGCAGGACATGCTGGGACATGTAGTTACCAACAGCTGGACGCCATGAGTTTGACACCACTGATCTAAGTTCAAAGATGGGTTTAAATCGGACAACCCCTTAAGGGTTCTGTCATAAGGTTTAATGCTATTTCTGTTGTTTTCATGCATGTGATATGTCATTATGACTTTCTGAAAGCAACCAGGGCTGCTGAAAGTGCCGCGGGGCCCCTATAAAAAAAATGTCAGGGGGTGCGAGCTGTTTGCCGGCACAAAGGCTACTGCTGCAGCTGCCTCTCTCACCCACACAGCACTGTGCAGTGTGTGCTGAGCAGGGGGAGATAGAGAGTATGTGTTGCTGCAGCAGTTTCTGCGCTCTACTCCCACTGCCTGGTCTCTGCAGCGTAGGTTAGCCCTGGACCCTCCAACAGACCAGGATAAAAAGCCCCCCCCCCCCCCCCCGATGGCACTGAATACAAAATAATAAACAGACTGCCTTAGGTGAACCCTAAACCCCTTGAGTAGTGGGTTTTCCTGGGGCGGGGCAAACCTACCAGGTGAGGTTTGTCCTGCCCGAGAAATACTCGCTGCTCCTGGCTTTGGCTGCCTGCTTGAAGTAGATCGGGGCTGCTTGGGGGGCTCGGGACCAATTGGGTGTTCCAGCACTCAGCCATTTGCTTGTACACCTGAAGTGCTGCCGAAGCGGAGGATCAGTGATGGGGGATGGTGGTGCGCCAGTGGTTCATCACTTGAGGCACCAGTGGTGCACCCTTTACAGTGGTATGCATGGAAAAAGGGATTTTTGTAAGAACTTACCGTTCGAATCCCTTTCTCTGATATGGTCCTGGTGACACAGCTTCAATTTGGCATGTAGGAGGGTCCGCAGGAGCCAGGCACCTATCCTAAAGCTTTGAGAGAGGTAGGCTCCTCCCATCGCATACCAGAATCCTCAGTTCAACTTTCAAAGCCACTGGAATACATTATCTCAGTACAACACCTGAACATCTTATATGCACAAACATTAATTTTAACCATTATAACATGACAACTCATGAAACGGCAATACTTACTGAGCGTAAGGGAGGGATCGCTGTGTCACCAGGACCATATCAGAGAAAGGGATTCGAACGGTAAGTTCTTACAAAAATCCCTTTTTCTCTTTCAATTGTCCTGGTGACACAGCTTCACTTTGGGACGTTCCAGAGCCGGTCCTTTTGGGAGGGTAAGCTCAGGTGTGCAGTTCTCATCACTACTCACCCGAATGATGAGTCCTCCGACGCGAACTCATGGAACCTATAGAATTTGGTAAAAGTGTGAACAGATGACAAAGTGGCAGCCCTGCATACTTGCTCAGCCGAAGCCCCATGGAGCACCGCCCAAGAGGTAGCAACTGATTTGGTGGTATGTGCGTTTATCCTGGCAGGTACAGGCCTACCAACCTTAGTATATGCAAAAGGAAATACTGATCTCAGCCACCTAGTAATGGTCTGTTTAGAAGCAGGCCAGCCAATCTTGTGTACATCGTACAACACCAGCAAAGAATCAGTCTTACGGAAATCCTTAACTCTGTCCACATAAATGCGCAAGGCGCAAACAACTTCCTCAATTTGTCCCTTTTCTTGAAATACAGGAAGAACAATATCCTGATTTAAATGAAAAGAAGAAACCACTTTAGGCAAAAATTTAGGAACGGTTCTCAGCACAGCCCTATCATGGTGAAAAATAAGGAAAGGAGGCTTACAAGACAATGCTCCCAATTCCGAAACTCTCTTTGCAGAGAAAATGGCCAACAAAAACGTTAATTTTGTTAAGTTAGAAATTTTAGGTCAGCCGACCTTAATGGTTCAAAAGGAGATTTTTTGAAGAACCTCCAACACCAAGGACAAATCTCATGGTGCAACAGGTTGTTTGTATGGAGGCTTTAACCTGGTAACCCCTTGAAGGAAGGTTTGAACCTCCGGAATCATCGCCACTCTTTTCTAAAGGAAAATCGACAGGGCCGAAATTTGAACCTTGAGAGACTGAAGACTCAGTCCTGATGAAAAACAGTCTTGTAGGAAAGTTAGTCGAGCTAAATCCTGATGAAGGAATGGACCTGGTCTCAGAAGGTCTGGTCGTAGAGGTAGACGGTTAAATTCCCCACAGAAGCGTAAATTGGCTCTCAACTCATTCCACAAGCTAAAGGCTGACATAGTCGCTGTTCAAGATACTCACTTTATGTAGTCTGTACCTCCTAAATTATTTGACAATAGATTTCCCGATTGCTATACGGCTCTTTAAAAAAAGCAGGGTTGCTATATTGGTCTCTGCCCGTTGCTCTCTTTCTGTAGATTCCCAATATGTTGACCCAGATGGTAGATATTTAATATTAGTTGGTAAAATGGAGGGATTTGAGGTAATACTTGGTTCATGCTATGCCCCGAACTCTAAAACAGATGCCATTTTGCAGGAAGCTCTGCACATTGATAAGCAGACATGCCAAAAGGTGCTATTATGATTTTGGGTGATTTTTACATGGTCCTTGACCCTTTGGTAGATAGATCTGGGCCCGCGGGAGGAGTCATGCCCCTCTCCCGAATCAGTCCCCTAGTTTTCATCACCTACTGGGTGAATATGACCTATATGATGGCTGGCAGGCTAAAAAACCATTCGGTCGGGACTACACCTTCTTTTCCCCATGTACACCAGTCATACTCCAGAATAGACCTAGTGCTGACTGACAAATGGACTCTAGCTTCCATTCTTAGAGTGCAAATACTGCCTATGTCTTGGTCAGATTATTCTCCTATATTGATCAAGTGCGATTTGGTCTTCCGTAGAATATCCCCTGGTCCCTGGAGGTTGAGAGTTATATTTTATATCACCCTGAGACCTATCAGGCAATACATGACTACCGATTAGCTTACAATACTTCTAGTAATCCCGATGATACCAACGTATTTAATCACTAGTGTTCTCTCAAAGCTGTGATTCGCGGGTCAGCAATTCAAGCTGCTGCTAGATTAAAAAGAGCAAACATGCTTGAGGCTCGTCAGGCAGAAGCAGAGGCTTTGAGATTGGAAGCCGCCCATAAGGCAGACCCACATAATAGACATCTCCTTAGTCTCCTTCTAAAAGACTGGAAGAAAATGAATACTTTCTCACTTAGAGAAGTACAGAGGAATCTGTTCCGCTTAAATCGAAGATTTTATGTATTTCGAAATAAAGTAAGACGCCTATTGGCTAGAAAATTTAAGAGGACATCAGACAAGAGCAAGAATACACCATTTATACAATTGTAGTGGTACTAAGGTTTTTGACCCTTTTGACATTGCCACACCTTTGCAGATTATTATTCTCAACTTTATAATCATAGTTGGGATGCTAACACCCCCCCAGCCTCTCCCTTCATCATTTTTTGAGCAGCATCTCTCTGCCACGGTTGAACTCAGGGACCTGCCTGTTCTTGTGCTCTCCTTGGACTATTACTGAAGTCGAAGCAGCTATTCACTGTATGCCCAGAAACAAAGCTCCCAGCCCGGAATCCTTCTAATTTCTATAAATCCATCAAGCAGATCCTAGCTCCAATACTATTGAAGTTCTTTAACAAGGCCTCCGATACTGGAGGTTTTCCAAAGGAGATGCTTGAAGCATGTTGCGATCCCTTAACCTGGAAAACCTTTAACAGCTGTTCAGAACTTCCGCCCCATAGCTTTGTTAAATACAGACCTCAAACTATATGTAAGCAGATTGCAAACCGTATATCTCCCCTTCTACCTTCACTTATTGTTGCCGACCAGGTTGGGTTTGTGCCGGGCATGCAGGCCCCGGATACCACCCGCTGAGTTTTTAATATTGTAGAGAGTTGTGATTTCAAAAAGACTCCCCTCTTGATTCTGCCGCTCGGTTGCAGATTTTTGCTTTGTACTCTGCCCCCTCGGCAATGTTCCCTCTAATTTTACGAAGGCTGTGTGCGGCAAAAGATTTTGTTTGTGCAACTTTGGAAGGAAATTTTAATTTTTGTGCGTCACTTATATATAACTGGAAAATGACATTCAGCATATGTGTTAACTTTACTTCAAAATGGTATTAAACATTTAAAACACAGCACACAATGTAGTTAATGGGTGAAACACACATTAATTGAGTCCACAACTGCAAAAAGGGACCACTGCTGCTTTGTGCGCTCTGTTGTAATGTCTGTGCGCACGCTCGTCGAGTTGTGTGCGCGCGCACAGCTTAGAGGGAACACTGCCCCTCGGTGAAGGGGTTTGTGAATGGATGTTTATACTCAGGGTTTTGCATAACAAATGGCACTAGACAAGACTGTCCCCACTTATTTTTGCACTGGCCATAGAACCTCTAGCTGAAAAAATTCAGATCCACTGCACTTATCCAGGGGCCTATAATAGGTGGGATACCCCATAAAATTAGCCTTGTTGCTGACGATATCCTTCTGTGCTTGTTGCATCCCGAAGTTTCTTTGTTTGAACTGCATAAGGTCTTGAGGGATTACTCTAACATCTCATATTATAAGTTAAATACTTACAAAACGGAAGCTCTCCCTTTCAATATGACTGTAAATACTCCTCCTCTGCTACTTCAAATGGAGTGAATACAGGGAAAGGCAGGGTCTTCCCCTCATATACAGTGACCAGATAGACATGTCTGTATTGCTTTCCTGTACTCGAGACAGTACTACATGAGCTGTTTATTCTATTCCAGATTTTTCTTTTTTGCTCCCTATCCTCTAGTTATCAGTGCACAGAGGCTTACTGCAGGTAGTGGTTGCGCTGTCTGCCCTGCGGGCCGCGTGGTGTGGTCGGGACACTGGGGAGCAGGTGCACACAGGAGACAGGTTCCGAACAGCGTGGTGCAGCAACGGAGGCTGCCATTGTAAGCACAGTGTTGTGGAGGGACAGACCTCTGCATGACTGTGGCTGTGAGAGGAGGTGTGCCTGGTTCTCTGCAGTGCCTCCAGTATGGGAGAAGCCATGTTGGAGACCAAGGTTTCTCCAATCCCCTGCCAGGGGTTTTCTCCAGCCAATCCAGTGTGTCTTTCCCTGATAAAAAGGGGTCTGGCCCATGTCTCCCTGCCAGTGCTTCAGTCTACCTCCTGGAGAGTGGTTCAGTGGCTTTGCGCTCCACAGTGTTCCTGGCTAACCTGCTGATGCTCCTGTCTGGTATTCCTTAAAAGGTACCAGTGCCGCAATGACCCACCAGTATGCTGCAGGGGACCCCCCTCTCTCCTGTTGGGATTACTTCCTAGCTCTTCACATTTTTTTCTCCAAAGCTCACAGTGACTCAGCAATATACAAGGTACCACAGTTATTCTCAGTTTGTATCCAAGTTACGCAGTTACTCACAGTCGTGTCCAAGTGCTGTAGTTAATCATGGTCGTCTCAAAGTTCTACAGCTAATCTCAGTTGTAACCAAGTGCTATAGCTACCTACAGTTATTCCAAGCCTTCACAGCTCCAAGTCTTCAGTTATCCACAGACATTTTCAAAGCTCTTCACTCATTCCCAACTCGTTACAGTATTCTCCAAGGTCCTCACAATCACTTACAACTTCTTACAGTGGTCTCCAAAGTCTTCAATCTCTTTACAGTTCTTCATCCAAGTCTTATGCAACAGTCCATTCCTTGTTATATGAACTGCTACTGTATTATTGTTGCTTAATGACTACATTACCAACTGATTGATGCTATTTCAGTTTATTCATTGACTGTACCGCAAGACCTTATTATCATTAAACCTTCTAAACTCTGTTCAACCTCTCCTCCGTTAATCCGGCACTTTAGTACATGAGAAAGCACTACATTCGTCCACCACACTTCCGCCATCCAATTCCCATCTCCTCTAAGGTTACTCCCCATTTGCCAGTCCCTATAAATTCCCAGAGTGTGAGCACTATTTGCATCAGCTTACCCAGCATTCTTAACCCTACAGGTGGAAGGGGATTGGTTAAGCAATTCGGTTGTAAAGACTAAAGTGACATCTGCCAAGATGGCCACGCCCAGACCAATCTGGAGGGAAAGTATGCTTGTTAATGGCATGGCTATGGCCTGTAGTGCTGGCGGTAATGGCGACGACTCCTGGGCCGCGTAGAACCAGACCCGGATCAGGACACAATCTGTATCTAAAGTTTGTTTAGCTTTGTTTACATCAGGGTTGCCTACCTGACTCTCTCCTTCAAGGAGAGAATGCTCTGTTCCTGGACTTCCCTGGTAATGTATGATGGCGGTCACCTGTGGTGAAACACCTTTATCAATTAACTAGCTCACCACAGGTGACAGCAATCATACATTACCAGGGAAGTCCAGGAAAAGAGCATTCTCTCCCTGAAGGCGAAGGTCAGGTAGGCAACCATGGTTTATATATGTTCAAATGCCGTAAGCATCATTTCCAAAGGAGAGATAATGAACAAAACAAAATAACTGAGGTCATGAGAGGAGGCTGAAGTTAGCTACAAGGGTAAAAAGTCTTGGGCCACAAACTTGAGACCAGAAATCAACAGAGAGGGGTAACTTGCATATGATCCACTTGAAATTTGCCTGTTCCAAGTATGCATATACATCATATTTAACCATTTTAATTAAGTAGCTGTAGTTTTGCAAGGGTTAACGAGTCTTGGTCCACAAATTTGACACCTGAAATCAACAGAGGGGTGTCACTAGCCTATAACCCAATTATATTTTGCATAGCCTAACCCTAAAATCAACACTGGGGTCTACCCCAACAGAGTGGTGTCATGTTTATCGATGGAAAAATCATTGTATACAGTACATTACAAATAAAAAAAAAAAACGAATCAAACACTAAATTAGAAAAATACTATATTTATATTTTTATTAAAAATATATATTTTTGCATATGGACTTGCCGGTTTGTCTATCTGCTGGGTCATAGCCTTGGTCACAAGTTTTGGTGATAAATAGATCTTAAATTTGAATATAAAAAGAAACCCTTTAGGCTGGTATACATTGATTTTGTTTAAAGTTTAGTTTCAAGTGTCAAATTTGTGGACCAAGGGGGTTTGTACAGCGAGGATGGCTTTTCTAGCGAGGAAAAGCCATCCTCACCATCCAGCCCCCTCACCCTATTCTACGTTCTGGGGAAACCCTTACCATCAGAGGGTGGCGAGGATTCCCCCGAACAGCGAGGCGCTGCATACGGTGGCAAGCCTCACCATTTTGAAGGTCGCAGTCCAAACTTGCCTCAGGGAGCAGGCAAGGTGGAAATGGCGAGTGAGGGGGGCGTTGAATATGCTTACGGTGAGCTATTGGCACTGCTCGCCATCAGAGGCTCGCCACCTGCATTGAATACAACCCATTAACTCTTGCATAAGTGAATGTTCTAAATAAGACACTGGAGATTGTAGAAGAAGCTAACTTCAGCCTCGTTGTCATAAGTGCCATGGAAGTCTGCTTGAAAAAGGACAAAGGAGTGGTTGGTAATTTATTACAATTTTATTTATAAAGGCGCCACATGTGTTTTGCAGCGCTGTACAAAGGAACAGTACAGGGAGACAAACTTAACATTACAGTACATGAATGACATAATAGAGTACAGGTAAAATAAATGCCACAATTCAATACACATTACAGCTTAAATGTAAGTAGTGAGGACTTGATTAATGTGCTACTAGGGGCTGGTGGCCAAAGATGGAGAGTAGTATGTGGATGAAGATGGTCGCTGAGTGACTATGGGAGAGCTGTTAATGAATTGTGAAGAGAAGAGGGCTTTGACAACTGGAGGGAAGAGGGCCCTGCACTGAAGATCTTACAAACTAGTAGGAAGGGGAGACAGATTACAAGGTGCAATTTAGAGTAAAGGGCGCAAGCTGACAACGGCAGCTCAACTCACCCCTTTTGCCTGGCCGATTTACTCAAAACTACTTGCTAACCTATGAGCATAGGCGAATCTAGAATTATGGTAATGGGTGGTTCCAGATCTAGACATAACAGTAGGGGGAACTTTGCGCGGCGTAGCCGCATGGCAAAAAGGGTGCGTGGCCTTGTGGGAAAGAGGCGTGTCATCACAAAAAGGGGTGTGGTATTACACTTAGACCATACACAGTAATGCCCATTACACATTTTAGCAGACTCTAATACCCATTACACATAAAGCCACACGCCGTAATGCCAATTACACATTGTGCCACACATCATGATGCCCATTACATACTATATAACAAACCGCAATGCCCATTACATATTTGCCACATAAGTGCTGCTTACCTATGTGCTCATTGCTAGGGGGTTCTTGCTTGATGGCCCCATAGTACCCATTACACATGATGCCGCACACCATAGTACCCATTACACATGATGCCACACACCATAGTACCCATTACACATGATGCCGCACACCATAGTACCCATTACACATGATGCCGCTCACCATAGTACCCATTACACATGATGCTGCACACATAATGCCGCTTACACATGATGCTGCACACCGTAATGCCCCTTACACATTAAGCTACACATTATGCGTAATGCCCCCACATACCGCCACTTGTAGTGTCCCTTAAGCAATGCCCCCAAAAGTGCCACTTACTGTAAATTTTTATATGAGCCTTCACTGCTGCTGCAGGGAGAGATGCAGAGCGGTGCAGCTGCTTCTATGGGGAGAGGAGCAGAGCACAGCGCAGAGCACACTCCCACTCCCCCCCTCTAGCCGAGTGGACATTTGAAATATTGTGCGCGCTGTTGTTGTGCATGACGTCGGGGGAACACGCTGGGCGCCGGCACCACATGATTAAGGGGGGGGGGCGGGCTGAGGTGAAAGCGGGGAGAAGAATTGGAGCGGAAGCTGCAGGGGTGACAGTAATTGACAGCTGGGCAGAGAGCAGGGGGCTGCCCGGCTGTATTCAGAGCACTGCAGGTCAAAGCTGTTTGAAATAATACCCCTTTCACAACAGAAAATGCAGGAAGTTACCGGGAATAGGGACTAAGTAAAAACTGGACCCGGATAAGACACCGGAACGCCGGACCAGACATCAAACTCTGCATTCCGGAGCTTATAGTGTCTGGTCCGAGGGGTGTCCCATGCGAGTGGTGTCTTGTCCGGGGGGATGCCTGTGATTGCTCACACCAGGGACATGGGGAAGGGGAGATTACAGCCTCCCCGTGTGGTCTGGACCGTTCCAGTTTTTATTACACCCCCGGACCATGCGGTGAGGCTGTATTCTCCCCCCTCTCCTCTCCCAGGTGACAGGTGCGAGAGCAGCCTCATCAGATCGAGCACCCCCGGACAGGACACCCCCGGACCGGATACTACAAGCTCCGGAATGCAGAGTTTGATGTCCAGTCCGGCATTCCGGTGTCTTATCCAATTCCGGATTTTACCCATACCCCCGGGAATATGGTCCCAGGATCATGCAGGGACCTTCCCAGGCTGACCCCTTATACACCAGCCTAGTCCCTGCATTTTCTGGTGTGAGGGGGAGAGACAACCACTCCCCTCTCCCTACCCCCTTTAACCAACCTGCTGCTATATCTTCGGAACCAACTGACCCATTTACATGAGACCAGTATCATATTGAAGAACTTTTGAGTTGGCTTTGAATGATTATGGTCCCGTGAAACTGGGCTGTTTGGTTCCAGAGAAATCTGCCCTCAAAGAACATAAACAGTCATGAAAAAAAACGGTTTAACCTCAATATCCCTGGAACCAATTAACCCATATGGATCCAGCCTGGTATCAGATTGAAGGCCCAGCAATTTGGGTTCGACTGAGATCAACCTCGAGCTTCAGTGATGCTGAAGGGGGCACTGGCAGCCGTTGAACTGGGTGGGAGTTGGAATTAGCGGGTCCCATGTTATCCTATTGGGAAAACGTTCCAGCTTTGCCTGGCCATATCTCCGGTTCCCAGGGGACTAGACACGGGGCTGGGCTCGTTGGAAAGCCCCATCCCTCAGCTACAAAATGGGCTAATGGGTGGTCCTGTGCACCCCCGGACCACCCCCTAGATTCGCCTATGAGGTAGGAACACTGAGCGAGATAACACCACTGTGACCTGCAGCGTGATCTCAGCCAGGCGAACTAGTAGCTGGCAATAGAATTCACCCCCACCCCACCATGTTCTCTCCGATTTGTAACTAACCCGCCACCCCCAAAAACAAAAAGGAGTATTTTGTATTCTACAGAAAAATGTGCGCACAAACGGTGTATAAACAATCCAAAATGACAAGAGTGCATGTCATTTTGCCAGCGTGAGGTTACTGGTCACCTGTTAATGACCTAACTTTACTCGTGAGCTCAGGAGTTCACGAACTTCACCCAAACCTCCAGTGATTCCAGTGGCGACGCAGCGCACACGGCAGCTTCGGTAATAACGGGCGTGCCGCGCAGCACAAGAGGGGTCGAACAGTCACACACCTCCTCACTCCGCGTCCCGTCCCTCACAGATTGCCAGCCTCCCGTCCCGTCTCCGAATCCTTAATTATCATCACGATTACGCACAAGTCAAGATCTCTCTGCTCTGAAACTTTCCCGCCCAGGAACCAACCAATCAGACGCCTCTTTGACGTTAAGGAGCGTTTGTCGAGTCCAATTGCAAGCCGCGGCTTTTCCAACTATGATTTGTTGCCTAGCAGGAAGCAGTGCACCAATGCGAAGATGTCAGGGCTGTGGGCGGCGGCGAACTGCTGGTGCTAGGTGCCAGGAAGGACTAGGAGTTGTTGTAGTAGTCAGTAAGTACTGGTGCACTGTGGAAAGGAGGATTGCGAGCAGTTGACCACACCATCATGGCGGACCAGCAGAAGAAAGACGTGACTTACTACTCACTAGATGAGATACAGAAGCACAATCACAGCAAGAGCACATGGATCATCATCCACCATAAAGTGTACGATGTCACTAGGTTCCTTGAGGAGGTGAGTGGTACCTGGGCTCGCTGTGTTTGTTTTCAGGGTGGAGAGCGTCCATGGATCTGGTTGTGCTGTCACTCGCCTCGCCCATCTCTGTCTATTATGCTGCATTATTATTGTGTCTGACCTTGCGATGGCGAGGATCACTATGCCCCTGGAGCTGGTGTCCTATCCCCCTGCGCGGACACGTACTCGGCTGCAATCCTTGCACTTCGCCCTGGGACTGGAAGCATACACTGACACTTGCATAAAACTGGTAGAGGAGCAGCATGTAGCTGCTGCTGTCTGATTCCAGCACATAGCAGCAGCAACACGCAGTGTAATGATATTGTTGTAATTTAGTTATCCTCAGGAATCAGAACAGCAGACCTAATGAAACTGGGATACATCTACTAATCAGATGTAGCCATTCCTGCAGGTACTTGATCAAATGCTTTTGAAACGGGCTTTTTCTTAGTTGTGAGTTTGCACACATTAGATATTCAGTGCAATGTATTGTAGTTGGGAAGCATCACTTGTGCACTCACTGCAAGACTACTCTTTAGAGTGTTTTATTATTTGTATGGTGCCACCAAGTGTCCATAATGCTGTCAAAGTGCAGTGACAGTGAAACGGTATAAGACAGGGGTAGCCAACTCCAGTCCTCGAGAGCTATAAACAGTTAACATTTTCCAGGTATCCTCACAGAATCACAAGTTAAGTATTAATTATCTCTACCTGAGGTTCTTTTGTAATTTGGCAGTGAGAAAAGAGTGCACCTGCTAGGTGGTCTGGAAGACATGAACTGTTGGTAGCTCTCGAGGACTGGAGTTGGCTACCTCTGGTATAAGAGGACAAGAATTGTCGGTACAGGGGCAAAAGAAATCCAAACTGAAGTACTCAGCAAAGTGATGGTTAAGGTGCCCATACACTAGTGTGATTTGGGCACTTCTCATCCGATTCATTGGTCCCATATATTTGATAACGGTGGTCGTTCTGATTGACTGTGTGCGCTATATAAGAAACTGCTAATAAATAAATAAATAAATAATTGACTTGCATTCATGTGAGCCGTCAGCGGCACCCCTGTGACAGCTCTGTAGAACCCCTGGGAGCCATGGCACATAGTTTGGGAACCACTGGTATAGGTGATTGGCTCACTGACAGCAGTACATAACTGCCTCACTGAAAGACATACACATTTCTGACCAGAATATTTTTTTTATAAATATAATAATGTCAAAATTACTACATAACTCCTAGGACAAGACATCAATCCTCACCAAAAAATATATTCTGTTTAATCAACATGAACTAGACTATTTTAATTCCTCCTGCTGTGTATATTGTTTCTCCCTACGTCATCTCGCATAGAACTATTTAAACAACATGGACCATTTTACCACTCTTGGATGTGCGGGTCACACTGAAATACACCCGAATTGGGTGGTTGAACACACTCTGCCTTCAACATCGTAAATGGTTGAGACTGAATAAGAATCACGAAGTCGAAAAAGTTGCTTTTAGCATAGTAAACACATTGGTTTATTACTTCTAATCTTTAACTAATCCTTATTAAAAGTAATGGACTCTAGCACCTGGACTTTATTTTTATTATAATAAGCAAGGTTTGTGGGACATTGGACCATGGGATTGCAGGTTGGGGCTGGAGCTGGCATTTACTGCAATTCCATCAAGCCAGTTTATTTTGGGTGTCTCAGAAGGTAGGGCTCTCTACCCTTTATAGATATATTTTTTTTTAATAGGTTTTTTTATTTCTACATAGGTCTGTGCGGTGCTTGTATCAGCACATAGTTTCATTGCGGGGAGCTGTCTCCATGGCAGGAACCAGCTCATTGAGTACTCTGGTCTCAGCAGAGATGGCCTGGTCTTGGGACATTACTTGCCATCACCCTGTTAGGGGTGCCGAGCAATCACTTCATCCAGACCTGCTACATACAACAAGGTCCATTTCTACATGTGGACCTTCCTCATTTGGGTTTAGTGGCCTGGCTTTTTAGACCAAGCTATTTAAAGCTAAAGGTTTTTCTTCCTCGAAAGTTTTACTATGCAATGACTTGCGCAATTATCATAGAATATGGGACTCTTGTGGAGTGAACAGAGAAGAGTTCATATAATCTCCGTTTCTTGGCCTTCCTTCAAGGGTTTGGACATTGGTTAGAAGATTCATTCTATGAAAATGCATGTTTCAGCCCTGTCCATTTTATTTCAAGCTGCTCTTAATTAAACAGGTGCAATTAAGAAATTTTACATACCTGGAAGATGTTCTTACTTATGGTGATTGCCTCAGCTTGGTGTGTTTTCAAGTTCGGTGCTTTGTCTTGCAAGCCGACTTAACTCATCTTCATGATAATATAGGGATCCTCCGTACGATACCTATGTTCCAGCTAATAGTTGTTTTGGTGTTTAATTTAAAACATGATTTTGTATTTTCAGTTTTTCCTCCTTCTAGAGCTCAGAATGATTTGGCTCTACTAGACCAAGTTCGGGCACTGCAGATTTACTTGAACAAGACTTCTTTTGCCTGCCACACAAATTCTTTGCTTGTTCTTTACGATGCACTTGGCCAGCTACAAAGCCCACCAACATATCTCGAGTTTGTACCAGTGAGGGGTGTCCAGCACCAGTCCGGGTGTTAGTGCGTTTACCCTAGGGCAGTAATGACATCTGGTCCTTTTCCCACAGATTTACAAATTTTTATGTTGTGTGCCTCCAACAAGGCCCACTTTGGTCATGCAGCTGTTGATCAATTGTTCAATGTCCACCAGCCTTCCAAAAATAGAAAAGTGTATTTTTACTGTTTATTTTTTGTCTGTAGCAGGTTGTGAGACACTGGACCATGGATATTCTCATTTTATAATATAGATAGATGTGTGTCCAGTCACTGACACTAAATGTTAATCAAAGAGGGTTTTTGGTCTCTTACCATTAAATCCTTTTCTCTGTAGTAGTATTGGGACACTGCAACATGGGATTGATGGTGCAGTGTCCCAGTACCTACTGGCACTTAAGCTAACATTAAGTTAAAATAGTATATAATATATAATCACCTCCTACGGCAACCCTATCAAGTCAGTATTTCTTTAAAAGAGTACCAGTAGCCCAGTGAAATTGGGTACAAAACTCGGAACTAGTAAAGAATGTAAAAAAAAAAACAACCTTGCAAAGGTTTAGAGAAAAGGATCTAAAAATAATTTTCGGAAGTCGGAAACTGACGTCTTTCATATAAGACGGCAGTTCCGACAGGAATTGAATATACCCCTTAGTTGACAACTGTACTGTATATGGAATATTGGTCCTCACCAATTAAAAATAACAACTATTGTTGACTTGTTATTGCAGACATAATGAGGAAGGTATGCGGCTACAACATGCACAAAATACTAGGATGTGTTTAAAAATGCACCAATATCCTTATAATTCACTATGGAACACCTAAACGTGCAATCACCGCCTGCATGGTCTATACCAGGCATTCCCAACCACGGTCCTCAAGGCACACCAACAGTTCAGGTTTTAGTGATATCCAGACTTCAGCACAGATGGTTTAATCAGAATCCCTCAGATACTAATTAAGTCACCTGTGCTCAAGCATGGATATCTACAAAACCTGCACTGTTGGTGTGCCTTGAGGATCGTGGTTGGGATTGCCTGATCTATACACTTAATCCACTAGGAACCCGGTAAAAATAATTGAGCCTTCCTGGGGAAGAGTGCTATATAAGGTTATGTCTAGGAATAGACCATGCAGCCAGTGATTTACATTTATTTAAGTGTTTTCCAGACCACCTAGCAGGTGCAGAGGTGTACTCTTTACTTAAGGTCCATACACACTGGGCGAATATGCCCAGCGTGTATGGGTAGCGATTACTGCTGTCATCGCTGGGGGGAAAGCAGCTCAGTGCATACACACTGAGCCACTTTCCCCCTGCCTGGCGATTGATGCAGGAGAGTACATTACCGCTCATCGCCAGGCCGTACACAGTATGCAGCTTTGAGCTGAAAGCCTCTTAAACTTGGTGTTTGAGTGGCTTTTAGCTCAAAATTGCCCAGTGTGTATGGGCCTTAATTGTCACATTTTCAAACGTGAGGAATTTATTCTTGACACATTCTACAGATTGTGAACTACAGGTATATCTCAAAGACCTGCAGGCCACCCTGGCTAACAATTTAATAGCTTTGGAAAATAAGCACACCATGGTAACTTGTCAAATCTTCATACCAAAATGCAGATTGTGGTAACAGTTATGTTGATAAAGTGGTTTAATACCCCTTTCACACCAAAATCCTGTTTCTGATCGTAGTCAGTGAACATGGTTTCAACCACTATTGCAGCTTATCAAACTCTTTTCACACGGCAATCATTTCTGCACTGCAAAACTATGCAAGTTTTTAAAGTAGATGTTACCGGCTCATAAAGATGACTCAGGAAGTCTAATGACCCAGAATGAGAACCTGGTACGCTTACATCAAGTCTTTCATACTGACTCACAACCTGGGTTTGCCCAGCAATTTCCTAGCTGAAATTTATTTGTTTTGGGGTCTAGTATCCCTGAGGAATTTAATGACTATGGCAGTGGTTCTCAAACTGTGTGCCCGTCACACCCTGTGGTGCCTTGTGACACTTGCAGGGGTGCCTTTGATTGATGGTCCAGGAATAATCCTAATTATTTATGGTCAATGTAAAAAAGAAAAACAATTGCTGGTTGGCTGCCAATAATAAAATATGTGGACAAACAGATGTTAATCCTTTCCATCACCCATAGTTAAACCTATGTATGACATATAAAACAATTTACTTAAATTTTTTTTCAAAATTTCTGAATAAGAAACTTTTGACCTAGGGGTGCTATGAAAAAAAATTCTAGTGCTCTAGGGTGCCGTGACTTAAAGTTTAGGAACCACTGGACTATGGACAACTATGCATAGCAGTACTACTTTTGGAGCAGATTATAAACTATATATATCTTTCTTAACCACAGATCTGGCACTCAGTAGTTCAGATTAATTATATTCAAAGGTGTTCATTAAAGGTGTCCTCTGCTTCAAGCTTGGAACACACTAGGCGATATCTCAGCCATTCAAGTGAATGGCAAATATATGGTCTTTGCCTGTGTACCTCCGATATGTCTGTAAATTAAATTCAGACCTATAGCACCGGCTGTGCATCAAAGCTGACAGCTAATTAATACTATAGGTATGCATCCTGTTCTGAGTTGTGTCTGTTTTCTGGATGAATTGCACCAGAGGGGTGAAATCAATGCTTTTTGCGAGTTGTAACAGCGAGCAGTGCTGACTGCTGGCTATCTCAGCTCTCGCAGGGTCAGTATTCAACTGACCCCCGGCCCACGCTGTTTCCCCCTCACTAGGCTTTTGTAGCGGAAGGGGAAATGGTGTGTGCAGCCGCTAAAAAAGTGAGGCTCGCAGCTAAATGTAGCGGGCTCCCTGCATAAGCCTCAATGTTTGAAAGAATCCCCAACTTCCTCTGACAGCGAGGATTTCCCTGGCGCATTGAATAGGATAAGCGGGCTGGGGTGAAATGGCAAGGATCGCTTGTTTTGACCCTCTCGTCGGCCGCATTGAATATGGCCTGTAGAGTATAGGGTAGGTGCAAGTCAAGTAACTAGTCATGGTGGCTATGTCTGTAAACGAACATTGGTATACCGTTTCAGAATATTTGCAGTCTGAATGCAGTCACATACAAAGCTGCTCATCAGAATCAAACCCTATGGTTTTTTTTCACTATCTATATTCTGCACTAATTTTATTAAACTTTGACAGGAGTTACTGTAATCTGTGACTGACCTTTAAAGAGTTTTGAGCTTCTGGCTTTCCTACATTTATGTATTTTGTGCACATTTATCTATTCATTTATGTTCTACGTAAATTGTAAGATATACTGCTTGACATATGCAGACAATCTAATGTTGTTTTGTTACCACTTTTTTTTAATGGCTAGTTCTTGTTGAATCACAAAGGGCAAATGGCACATTTGCTGCAACCAATAATAGTCAATTAATCCAAGAGCTGTCATGTGCATATTCTAGTCCTCTATAGTTACATGCCTTATTGCCATGGCTTTATATTCTATTTGTGTTTTATACTCCGGTACCCACTGATTACAGCTGCCGGCAAAAAATAAATACATTTGTATTATTTACTATGTTGGTTTTGTAGACTTGTATTTTCTTTTTCTGTATATAATGTTTAGGAACACATATATCAAAGTTTTGAGAAGTACCAACAATCAGCTCTTAACAAACACAGCCTATATATAACATGACAATTAGGAGCTGATTGGTTGGTACTTATCTCTCCAAGACCATCAAAAATAAGTTATCCTTCAGCCATAATTGTTCTAGATCTGCTATTTTTTGATACCACATCTGGAATGATTGCTTTATTATAGCTGTAGATGAGTAGATACATTTACTTGTATTTTGTTTTCTATTTGATTATGAAAACGTTTAATGAAGGTGTGCCTTTCCATTCCATCTTTAAGACTCCCTAAATGCTTGTTCAAAGTTACAAACAATGTTTGCTATTTATTTTGGCAAGCTTTTGTCTGATTTCACTATAGAGTAACTTCAAAGTTCAATACCTGTTATGGCCATGACTTGGCTTCGTTTATGATCTGTAAACGAATAACCCTGTACAAAGTTGATCCTGCATGCTGTATCAGTTAATAGGTGAGTTCAGCTCCTCTTCTAGGAGTCAAAGAATTATTAGTGTCCTTATAGCCACAATTCAACAATTAAATTCCTTATAATGTGTTTCACTAGAATAGCGTTGCATGATGGTGAGCTGAAGGTACATTGCCTGTAGGGATTGCAATCCTGAAATAATAATTTTTGCAGTCCGCCAGCATTCTGTGGGCAGTATTCAATTAGGCTGATTCGCCATGTTCTATGGCGAATGTGTGCTATTTTCATGCTCTAAGGTGAATCTTTTTACTGAAAAGGTGATTCTTTTTAGATTCACCCTATTCAACGTGCAATATTCGCCGACGGTGAACAGTGAATGACGGACAATTCACCATCTGATAGTCTCCGCAATTCGCTGTGGTTTTTCAATGTGATTCGCCGTGAGTGTATTCAATGAGCAGATGGCGAATTGCTTTCGAAGTGATTTTCGCTTTTTGGTGTAAAAAAATCAGGAATTTTATTATGTGAAGGGGCATGCTATTTTTATTCATGTGCTTACATCACATGAATATATATTTTTTACATATAACAGCCAGCAGGGGGCCGAGAGCCGCTCATTAGATATTCATATATTCACTGCTCCCGATCATTACATATGCACGATCGGGAGCAGTGTTAGCGGCTCCCTACCCGGTCCCCTGCTATCTCTCCCGGGGGGGCAGCTTGTGCTGCCTGGGTCCCGGGGAGCCCCCCCCCCCCACATACGTTCTGGGGCAGGCAGGGAGACTTCCATCTCCCTGCCTGCCGTCATCCCCCGGCTCCCTGCGGCGTCCTCCGCAGGCGTTAAGAACCGCCGTCAGGGGCAGTGAGCCCCTGCGGCATTGAATACTGTGACAGCGAGGGCTGGCAGCGAAGGCTTCAGCCCTCCGGAACACGGCGACTGTGCAGCAAATCCTAAACAGGATTCGCTGCACATGTCGATAAATGTCATTGAATACTGCCCTGTGAGTTTGCTTGCCTCTTTATCCGCAGTATGATTGACCTGCAGCAGCAGGTGATTTGCCAAGGCAATGAGAGTAGTGTCCATCGCTGAAATAAGGCAGTGAAGTTTTGTAACTGAATATTATCTGCACACGATAAGATGAAATATAGCTTTGTCACTTTGTTCACAATGCCACAATTGCTAAGGTACCCAAACTATGTATTCTAGCATTAACCTAAATTTTCAATGTGATTAGCATTTAAAGACCTACAAAGTCACATTTTTTTGTAACAATACCGAGCTGTTCATAGCCACAAAACAATGTGTTTAGAATATCTGAATGTCCTGGTTGAGAGCAGAGTAGCAGTTTCAGCGGTTCCTTTTTGTTAGGTGATGAAGGACATTTTGAGAGTGATAAGTGATGGGTGTCCATTTCACTTCTACCCATCACACAAACAATTGAATTCACTTCACAGGAGCTGTGGACATCATAAAACAATTTATGCTTCCCTTAATTGTTTGATATAAAAATATGATTAAATCTGTATTTGCAGTAATTACTATGGGTAATAATTAAGTCATTCAGGCACCTTTCAACACTGTGTGTTTGGTTTTTATATACATCTTGGGTCGGATGCACCAAGCCTTTACGCTACGTCCTGCCACTTTGCTATGGCCACACTTTCCTGTGTCAGCCCTGGGAGACCCTTACACATGATCAGAGAGTTGCAGTGCATACTGGGAGCAATTCAAATGGCTCCCTCTACAGTGAAGATGTGGAAAGAAGCCCATAGAGCAGGGGTGAGCAATGAGCGGCCCTCCAGCTGTTGATGAACTACACATCCCAGCATGCCTTGCAGCAGTTTCAACAAGGCCAAATAGCAAAACTGATGCAAAGCATGCTGGGATGCATAGTTCATCAACAGCTGGAGGGCCGTTCATTGCTGCCATAGAGCAATAAAAAAAATTATGTTGCAGAAAATCTATTCTTCCCCAAAATACTTTATTTATTAACAGTTTCTTGCCTAGCACAGCATATTTCATTTCGTTCTACAATTGGAGACTGATACAACAAACTGGGTATTTACAGTTAGTCAAAAAGGTAGGAGGGCCCTGCTCACAAGCTTACAATCTATAGGGAAATAGGAATTGAAAGACAATGATAAGTGTTCTTTATTGCATAAAGACCGCCAGAATGCAAAGGTTCTTGGTGGGTTGTATGATAGTGACCCAGCAGTGTAAGCCAGAGATCTAGAGGATGAAACGTGAAAAAGAAAGAAGATAAATGTGATTGGATAGGAGAGGTTTATGAAGGTTATATGACTGCTTCTGGAATTTGATAAGCTTGCCTGAAAAGATGAGTTTTCAGGGAATGCTTGAAGAATTGGAGACTGGAGGTGAGTCTTATTGTGCGTGGGAGGGCATTCCACAGAAGAAAGTCCTGCAATCGTGAATGGGCGCTTGTAATGTGTGTGGATGAGCAATGTAGATATTGTGAGGAGCGAAGAGGTCCGAGCAGGGATATTTTGAGATGAGCACAGAGATTGCTGTAGTAAAAGTGTTTTGTATGGGACTATCAGAGTAACTTTGCAGATGATGAACATTTGTGTTACCTTAGGTGACACCCCATACGGGTGGTATTGCTGTTTGCGTGGCTTTGGTATAGGCTGGCATATGTATCACTCCAGGGGTCATGGAGATGTGCATTGCTTTCGGGGATCAGCGGCAGGAGCCGTGTGCTACATATAATGTTGCAGTGCAGCACCCAGCTACTGTCACTGAGCAGTCAACACTTTGGTGACACTCAAGTGTGGCCCACATCCCACTATTGGCACGATTTATTCTTATACTTAGATTTCTTATATTATTGTATGCCATTAAGCCACAGGTGAAAAAGCATCTCCAACTTTTGATGTAAAAGCCATAACAATTAGTTTTTCCTAAAAATTTTTACCAGTCAGCCGGCAATAAGAAGTAGCTGGATTTTGGCTGTGTAATAAGTAGCAATAGTAAGTGTTAAATCTCTTTATATTGATTTACATTTGAGATGAACAATTTTTTTAATTAAATACGTATGTTTTTAGAGTCTCTTGGAGATATTGCCCACTTGCTGGCTGGACACAGAAGTAACGTATGCTGAGAGTGGAGGTCTGTACTCCCTTTATCCTCTCTGCAGTGTTTCTGCTGACCAAACTACGCCTTGTCTGTTAAATTATGGGGGTATGGTGTCTGTTACTGTGGCTGCCACCGCAATATAAGTGCAGCACAAATCAGATTTTTTCCATCAGACTCCTGGAGAAAGATCCTGCTGAGTGGCATGTAAAAAATAACTAAATAGAGCGCCCATGAAATTGATCCTGGGGAGCCCAATGAACAATATTTTGTTGACTTGTAGTAACAAATGTATTGCTTATTTTTAAGCTACATTTTGGGAGAGTTTAAACACCAGTTTTGAATCCTTTACAAAAGAAACCGTGGGGGAGTATTATCAACGCTTGTAGCGAGATAAAGTTGGGGGATGGCCATCTGCAAATTTTTTTACATGCTGTGTTTGCAAAAATGTCAGTAGCTGATTGGTTGGTACTTTATCCCGCACCAGTTAATGATAAATCTCTGTCTTTCTAGTACAAGGTTATCAGTATTGTGTTTTATTATAGGAAACTTTACTGCAGTCATTTTATTGTCCTGGTCTATGCTTTCATTGAAGAATTTGTGTATCTGAGCTCTACACACTTGCCGATATTGTGGCATCGAGGAGGAAGGGGGCAGGCATCGGCAAGTGCATCCACACTTGCCGCCGCCTGCTCCGGGATGATTGATGGCTGTGCTGCCACTGCAGAATGGCCATTCATTTACAAGGACCTTCCTCATACAGACATTCTGGATGAGGGAGGGGGTCGCTAACGACGCCTGGGAGTGTGTATCTAACAACTGGGTGTACACACAAAGCCCTTCTTTTGCTAGTGTGTATGGGGCTTTAAATAATGTAGACCTTTCAAATTGCGTAAGAGATGTATTAGTACCGTAGATCTTTGGAGTGTTGTCCATACACCCCTTGCAAATAAGCATATACAAAAAGTGAGTTGCTAATGCCTATTAAGTAATATTTCAGAATAATGCTACTGATTCACATTGATAAGCTTATTTTAATGATTCTGTTAACAGAAGACCTAATCATTTTGCTGATTTGCCATTAAGATACGGTAGGCTTGCATGATGTGGCAGTAACTCAACATCTGTCCATGTGTATCATGTGCATCAACATTTGTTGGTACTCTTTACCTAGCACGGCGCCCGCGATTGGCATCGCGGTCATCGGGGGTAAAAAATCGCGGCCATCGCATGCACTAAAAAAACGGGTGCGACGCGATGCCCGCGATTTCCCATAGGGATCAATGTTAAAAGTGTCAATGGACGCGATTTTTGTGTTCAATGCCTCAATGCCCGCGATTTGTCCATAGGAAACAATGTTAAATGGGCCACAGAGCCCTAATAGTCCCCCTGAAGTCTGAAATGGCCCCCACAATTGTTAACGCCACCCCACGATCAACATGAACCGGAAGCGTGGCGAGCCCGCGAGGGGCGTCGGTACACGTCCTCCGACCTTTTCATACCCCCACTATCCACGTCAGAGTGGAGTTGAGAATAGAATAGTGTGGCGAGCGCAGCGAGCCACCGAGTCAGAAGCGTGGCGAGCGCAGCGAGGGGACGCGGACACCTGTGAAGCCCGCGAAGGGACGCGTTTACCTGTGAAGGTATCCGCGTCCCCTCGCGGGGCTCGCTGCGCTCGCCACGCTTCGGGCTCGGTGGCTCGCTGCGCTCGCCACACTATTCTATTCTCAACTCCACGCCGACGTGGATAGAGGGGGTATGAAAAGGTCGGAGGACGCGTACCGCCGCCCCTCGCGGGCTCGCTGCACTCGCCACGCTTCGGGTTCACGTTGATCGTGGGGTGGTGTTAACAATTGTGGGGGCCATTTCAGACTTCAGGGGGACTATTTGGGCTCTGTGGCCCATTTCACATTGTTTCCTATGGAAAAATCACGGGCATTGAGGCATTTAACACTAAAATCGCGTCCATTGACACTTTTAACATTGTTCCCTATGGGAAATCGCGGCCATCGCGTCGCACCCGTTTTTTAGTGCATGCGATGGCCGCGATGCCCGCGATGGGCGCCGTGCTAGGTAAAGAGTACCCATTTGTTCATTATAATTTCTACAATCGTAGTTCCAAATCGTTTAGTGCTTTATACAGTTTATCATGTAATCCAATACAAATGGTTTCACAACAAGATTTGTAATACTATTTTGATGACATTGTGTTAGAACTTTGTGTACATGTTGATTAGAAAAGGGGTTGTCCTCAAGGCACCCTATCAGTCCAGGTTTCATAGAGATCACTGCTGGTGCCCAGATTTCATTATCAAACTGACTAAACTGCAAATGCATATATACCTTTAAACTTTAAAACCTGTATTGCTGGGGGTGCCTTGAGGACAGTGTTTGAGAACCACTGGATTCGATCACAAACAACATTTTGCTACGTGTCTTTAAAAAAAAAAAAACTTTTCAAGGAGTTGAAAATCCCTTTTCACATCAAAGATAGCTACAGATTTTTAATTGTTTATGCTAAATAAATGACCCACCAGCTGTACTTTCCATGAGTTGGTCTGTTCAAAACAGGCTTCATTCACATGAGCATTATTTATTAATGCAGCAGAATATAGAGCAGTTCACTCTACTTCAATACCTCATACAAACAGACCAGGTAGGACAAATCCCCGGACGCCAAGCGTCTGATAATACTTGAAGGGCTATAGACTTTATTTATTCTATTCAAAAACAGAAGCTCCCCTCCCTTGTCCTGGCACTCGACACAGAAAAGACTTTTGACCATACAGTATATCCTGGCCCTTTGCTTTTGCTGTTCTCGATTTTAAAATGGGTTTTGCTGGTAGATTTTTAGATGGCATTCAGGCGATTTATCACTCTCCTATGGCGCTGGTCTCTGTCGATGCAATGGAGCTAGTTTAGGCATTGCAAATGGTACCTGGCAGGGTTGTCCCTTCTTCCCACTCCTTTTTGTACTTGTCATGGAGCCTCTGGCAGCGATGATATGTAACAAATAAAAAAATATACATGTTCGTACAAGCCCTTCAGAACATAATAATTTTAATCTCTCACAGACCCGACTTAATCTCTCACAGACCTGTCTCCTTTCTGAAATATGTCTTTAATCTCAATACTCTTGTCATAGGGGTATATGCAATGCCAAAAAGGCAAGCTATGACAGTGAGCCGTGCCTATTGCTCGCCATCAGAGCCGGCCCTCAGTATTCAACCCACATCCCCTGCACTCGCCATTTCCATCTCACTGTGTATAAGTAATGAGGTGGAAATGGCGAGTGTGGCCATCAAAATGGCGAGGCCTGAGGCTATATGCACCAGGCTCGCTGCATTAACGGCGAACCTCACCATTTGGTGGAATCCTCAATGTCCTTGATTTCCCCGGAACATAGAATAGGGTGAGCAACCAACGAGGGGGTTAAACGGCGAGGATGGCTTGTTTTCAGAGATCCTCGCCGAAACCAAACCATCCCCGCCATAAAAAAACCCTCGCCAGCCGTGTTGAATATAACCCATAAAATTATGTAGTGAATAAACTGAGGTCCTTGATTTTCATATCTTAGAGGCACTGAGACAGGATGTGGAGGCCTTGCAGACGGGATTCAATGTCCCGCCTGCAGTGGGGCGGGAAGGGGGCGTGGCTGCAAGCTGGCGCCAGGAAGAGGCGAGCTGGAGC
The DNA here is from genome assembly GCF_055691185.1 of Crinia signifera. NCBI lineage: Eukaryota > Metazoa > Chordata > Amphibia > Anura > Myobatrachidae > Crinia > Crinia signifera. The sequence continues at coordinate 98,980,688 of NC_139221.1, read as the reverse complement.
TGAAAGCTTGTCACTTCCCGGCCATTAAGTCTGGCTCGTTCTGCCGAGCTCCCCTTTCAATGCTGTCGAGGAGATGGTCGCCGGTGATTGAATACCCCCCTTAAACTGCTCCAGTGTCGTCCGGGGGGGGGGGGGGGGTTAAGGTATACCTGATTTTAGAAAATACTAGTATGCTGCACAGTTATCCCAGTGTGTCCAATGGTGCAGTCCAGGGGGCGCACTGAAGGTCTGGGTGAATAATGAAGCTGAGAATTTGGGACTGGCTTCAATATCATCTCTGTCGTGGCTCCCCAGGATTAAATGCCCTTGTGTAACCCTTTCCCACCCAGTGGTCTCTCATTGGCTATTGGGGATTTTGTTAATAAGCATTTTAAAAAAGCTTTCCCTAAATCCATTACCTCTGATCCCATTATTCCACAATCCGGCTTTTCTTTTTGGTTTATGTAAATCCTCGTTTACTACCTGGCAATTAGGGAATATATATTACCTCAATTATATTACCTGTGATACCAGTTTTCCTCAGTTTTTGGACATTCAAGATGAAACGGCAATCCCAAACACCTGACACTTGTCACCTGACACTAGGTGCTGGAGGGGTTGCATGGGAAGGGTACCTTTCTACATATCTGGTGGTCCTGTCAGAAATCCTCACCACTATTCAATATGATATAAATACTTCCTACAGTACTTACCTGGCACCAAAATAAACTGTTCCTTTACATAATATTTGTTATGTCAAATAGCTGTTTACTGGAAAAAGTCCTCCCCATCCCCTATGCAGGCGGTTAATATCCAGTATTTGGTATGTTTACAAGATAGAGTAAATGACTCTTATACGTAATTCCTCCAAAACGTTTAATAAAATCTGGTCCAAGGGGATATACTTTTAGTATTTCGATAACTGCAAAAAACATCTGACCACTAGTTTCCCTTTTTTTGCAGACTTGTGGGCGGTGTCCCGCCCCGCCTTATCTCTTTCTCTCCTCTTTCTCATTCTTCCATTTTTTTACTACCATGTACTCGTATTCTGCTTTCTCATCCCTCTCATTGCACTACTTGTTTTGACCATTTTGACCGTTTGCCACGCCGCCATTGCAAAGTTCTTACCTTCATCTTTTGCTCTTTTAAAACTGGATTACCTTATTGTAATCTGATTTATGGGGCATACACACAAAGCGATTTTTGCTTAATTTCTAAGCGGTCTGACTAGATCGCATTGAAAATTAAGCACAAATCGCTGTGTGTGTATGCCCCATAGCGTTAGTGATGCATGGCCCCGCGCAGCACTATAGCTGGCCTAGATGTTTCACGCATGCTTTATATATCTAGTCATTGCCGGTGTTCTCTCTCTGTTGAGAACACGGGCAGTGACAGATTGCTAAGCACACACCTCTGGTGCAGCGCTGTGTGCTAAACAATCTGAGTATTGCTAGATTGCCTAACACAAAGCTCCCATCGCTACGTGTGTAGGCCCCATTACCGCCTTATTGCTACTATATTTTGTCTTGTTTGTCAATTTTATTGTGATTCATTCAATAAATTGTGTTTAAAAAAAAATAGATGGCAGTTAGGAAATATAAATAACTTGCATTTTATTCCCTTTGACATATTTCTTGCTTCATACATAAAATGCAAAACAAGAGGGGAAAATCAATAGAATCTCCTGCCAGCTGTTTTTTTATACTTTTCAAACCTTTGCTCTTTGCCAAACTACATGCATACATCTTTGCAGTTCAAGGGTGAGACGTATCACGTGGCCACTCAGGGCTGAATGTTGCTTCATTTTGTTTCTGCGTGCGAGTTTTCTAATTCTCCTAGCTTTAGTTTTGCTGAGTCATGCAGCCTTGCTTCTCATCACGTATAGTTTACTTTATAACTGCTGTAAATAACTTCTACATGGTCATAAACTTTCATTGCGGTCTCAATATATAATGCATTTAAAACCAAACATTTTCTTCACTATATGTTCCTTTTTTAAAGCATGATTTAATAATGCAAATAAATCCTCCAGTGTTTGATTCTAATCTCCAGTATAATAAATGAGCCCTGGCTAGTAGTTTACAACTACATGTATTATTTGTACCACATATTATTTTACAGGATTAAGTGTCCTATTGTATTTCTCTATTTTTAACAGGATTAAGTGTTAACACAGCACCTTTCTATGCCCGAGTAAATGTTTTTGTTCAGAACATTACATGGATTTACAAAGCAGTTTTAAATGTCACCATTTTTGCTATATATTGCAGAATTATTTGTTACTGGTGTACATGTGTTTTTTTTTTTTAATGAACTGCATCATGTTTAAGTATATTCATTTTATTACATCCGATAAATCCTATAACAAAATAGATGTATGAACCTTCATATTACATTGTCTCCCCAAGTCCCGAAAATTCATTTTCAGAGAAGCTTATAAAATGTTGGGCATCTGTATTAACCATCCCAGGCTGTTTAATTTAATTACTATCCCCTATGTAGTTTACTGAAATGTACATTTCACTACCATTCATATGGGGTACTGAGGTCTTATAACCTTGGAATAGAGGGTATCTGACAGGAGACAGGCACATAACATTTTCTTCAACCAGGGTGTGCTGGCTCCTCTTCTCTACTTCCCCTTACTAGCCAGTTTTAGAAAATTTGCCCTCAGGAGAGGATGCACACTCCTGGAGCTCCAGAGAGTTTTTCTTCAATTTATTTTAGTTTGTTATTTTCGGGTTGCTGTTTGGGCTTAACAGCTTCCCTGCGATGAGGAAGCCGGGGGAAGGTTGCAGGCCTTTCAAGGAACCAAACTGATCCCTGCTGCAGGTCCACCGACCTGAGAGGGTGCTGTTACCGGGGGCATTGCACTGCAGCGAGCACACCCCCAGCTGCCACACACCCCTGGCTCAGCCTGAAAACTTCGGTGGTGAGTAATACCGGGTCCCCTCAGTGGGGTACGCCGGTTTTATGTGCGGCATAATGGCGATGGCGGCACAGGGATCGAGCGCAGCTGTTTTTACAATGCAGCCACGCCAACAGACTGGATGCCAGGCATTGCCACTGGACCACCAGGGCATATACCGCTATGTGGGTAATCCTTATTGCAAGGTTCCCAAGGTGCCAGTATAAAAATTAGTATAGCCCTGGCGCCATTACAAGGGGCGGGGCTTAGCTCAGAGCGGGACCTGAGCGCGTCTGTACACTGTTTCCTGCTTCTTCTCATGCTGTGGGCGCCATTACAGCAGAGCAGAGATCTCTCCTCAGCGCAGCCTTGAAGGGAGAGAGATCAGTCAGCAGAGACAGCTAGTATAGCGCTTGATATAGCTTTAAGTGTGCTATAAGCCACTTATAACAGTACACCGTGTTATAATATGGGTGTCTGTACATTGAGCCGGTCTATCTAGTCGGTAGTCCAGGTTACAGGATGCTGGTGTCCCCATATTCCTCTTAGTTCCCCCACTGCTAGTTAAGCATTTACACACTGTTATATCCATATGTGATAAACTGCACATAGTTACGTTACATATTGTCTATCAGGACTTAGGACTTCTTCGTTTAACGGCCTGGAGGTTGAGCGGAACATCTTAGCTCTCTAAAGGGATTTCATTCCTCGGTAATAAACACTATGACCCGGGCCAGGAAGGCAGTGACGGCTTCGCACTACCATAAGATTTGGCGAAGATATGTGTCTTGGTGCAAGCACATGGGTTTTCCGCCAGCGGATTTCTCGCAGGTGGGCCTTGATAAAAGACTCCCGCTGGGGTCTTTAAAGGTTCAAGTGTCGGCCCTTTCTATCTTTTTACAGAAACAGTTAGCGGTTTATCCAGAAGTCCACACTTTCTTGCAAGGAGTCTTGAGAATACAGCCTCCATTTGTGGCCCCTACGGCTCCTTGGGACCTAGATATAGTCCTGAAGTATCTTCAGTCATCCGGGTTTGAACCAGTGGACACCATTGACCTAAAATACCTCACCTGGAAGACTGTGACGTTACTGGCTCTGGCTTCGGCCAGAAGAGTTTCTGAGCTTAGTGCTCTCTTTTGTAAAAGCCCATACCTGATTTTCCATCAGGACAGCAGTTCTTGCCGAAAGTGGTCTTGGCATACCATATGAACCAGCCGATTATGGTGCCTTCTCGTTCAGGATATCATAATATCCCTGAGTCACTTGATCTTGCAGGTCTATGTCAAGAGAACATCAAGGGTCCGTAAGACAGAGTGTCTATTTGTGCTATATGACGCACACAAGAAAGGCTGCACGGCATCGAAGCAATTGATTGCTAGGTGGATTCGTTCCACCATACAGCAGGCATATGCGGCAGCCCATTTGACTATTCCGGCCTCTGTGAGAGCTCACTCCACTAGAGCCATGGGCGCATCCTGGGTGGCTGCTCGGGGTGTGTCAGCATTGCAGCTATGTAGAGCTGCCACCTGGTCAGGTCAACATACCAAGTTTATATATAAATTTGACACTATGGCCAAGGATGATACCCAGTTTGGGCAGGCGGTGTTGCAACGGGCTCTGCACGTTCTCGCCCTTTCTGGAAGCTTTGGGACCTCCCCAAGGTTATAAGACCTCAGTACCCCATATGAATGATAGTGAAAATAGGATTTTAATACCTACAGGTAAATCCTTTTCACAGAGTTCATATGGGGTACTGAGCGCCCTCCTCGGTGCGGTGATTTTCGCTGTGTCTCTCCGTGTAGCAATTCTCCATCTTTTCATGGAGAACTGGAATGAGAACTAACTAAAAGGTTTTTTTGTTTTTTTTTGGTGTAAAAAAAATCAGGATTTTTTTTTCTGTGAAGGGGCATGTTATTTGTATTCATGTGCTTATAGCACATGAATATATATTGAATTAAAAAAAAATTTTTTTTTTTTTTTTTTTTTTTTTTACACAGAGCAGCCAGCTGGGGGCCGGAGCGCTCGAGCCGCTCATTAGATATTCATATATTCACTGCATCCGATCATTACATATGCACGATCGGGTGCAGTGAATACTGGGTCCCCCGCTGGCTATAGGGGGGGGGGCAGCTTGTGCTGCCTGGGTCCCGGGGAGCCCACCTCCCCTCTACATATGTTCTGGGGCAGCCAGGGAGACTTTAATCTCCCTGGCTGCTCCCTGCCAGCTCCCTGCCGCGGACGCTCGTCCGCTGCAGGGGTTAAGACTCGCCGCGAGTGGCGGCGAGTCTTAACCACATTGAATAGTGGGAGCAGGAGAGGCAGCGAGCCCTCAGGAACAGGGCGAGTGCATGGCAAGAGAAAAAATCTCTCGCCATGCACGGAGAATCTTTCACGTTGAATACTGCCCTATATGTTAAATGCTAATATAACACAATGACGGTGTTAACTAAGTTTAGTTGAGAGTGTTGTTTTGTTTGTTGTGGTGTCCTGGTACGAATCTCACCACGATACCTTTTTAATGCTAATTCCTACCTCACATACGTTATCCTTCCTTGGTGCACAGTTTCTTAACTGGCTAGTAAGGGGAAGTAGAGGGGAGACACCCTGGTTGAAGAAAATGTTATGTGCCTGTCTCCTGTTATACCCTCTATTCCCCAAGGTTATAAGACCTCAGTACCCTACATGAACTCCGTGAAATGGATTTACCGGTAGGTATTAAAATCCTATTTTCTCCTTCAGCATTCAAATTACCAATGACCCGAAATTACACAGCTGTGTGACTGGGTCATATAGCCTCCCTCCACTGGGTCATATAGCCTCCCTCCACTGGATATTCTATCCCCAAATTATAACTACTGTTGGGAGCCGCTGGTGTTGAAAATAGAACATTCTTCTGAATACACTCTGATGGACTCCAAAGCAGAAACCGGGAAGTGACCATCTGTCCAAAAGTCATGGCATCCACCTCCATGTGGATGCTGTGACCTTTTGGACAGATGGTTATTTCATGGTTTATGCTAACTATTTTGATACTGCTTTTGCAGATCACTTGATCAATATTTTACTTAATTTATTAGCATTGTTTGTGTGTGCATTTTTATTTGTGTATATATGTCTTATCAGAGTAACTTTTATGAATAAATATCATTTGGGGAAATAATCAGCTCCCATTGGTCCTTTTTTACCTCTTTTTCTTTTTGTTTCTCTATTAGTATTCTAATCTGTCTATTCCTCCAGGCGGAATTATTTAGTTGCTCACGCTGACTTACATATGACATATGTTTCCATATAACGCCCTGTGGAGCTTGTTGCAATGAACTTCATTGCATAGATGACTATGGGCAGTATTCAATGCTCCCGTTTCACCCTTTTTTTTTTTTCGGCGAATCTGGCTGTTTTCACTCCTTGTGGTGAATCTTTTTCACTGAAAATCTGATTCACCCTATTCACTGTTCGCCGAAAGCGAACAGTGAATGCCAGACAGTTCTCCGTTTCATGCTCGCTGGGATTCGCCGAGAGTATATTCAATGCTAGGATGGAGAACTGTTTTCAGCATGATTTTTGCCATGATTCACTGTTTTGCATTCGACATCTTTTTAAGGTGAACTGGAATGTGATCTTTTAAATTTAAAGTTTTTTTTTTTCTTTTTTGGTGTAAAAAAAAGCAGTAATTTTTATTCTGTGAAGGGGAATGCTATTTTTATTCATGTGTTTGCAGCACCGCCTATATATATATATATATATATGCGGTTCTCATTCACCGCTGTCAAACAACATGAGGGTGGTGCGGTGCACCTGGTGATGAAGCCGGTTACACTCGTCTGGTCTCCAACGTACAGCAACAGTGGTGGGATTGATCACGACGCTAGCCCACCACTGTTGCTGTACGTTGGAGACCAGACGAGTGTAACCGGCTTCATCACCAGGTGCACCGCACCACCCTCATGTTGTTTGACAGCGGTGAATGAGAACCGCCAACGTTGGTACGTTTTATCTACACCTGCTTTTATCTTTGTGCTGAATAAAAATTCGTTTTTAAAACTGATTCATGCACTATCAGCGCCCGTTCTCTTTTTGTCTAGAAAATCCTTCACCTGTTGGATACAGGTAAACTACTGTTTTGAGATACGGAGCGGCCAGGCAAAAGGATCCTGAGTGTCATACTTTAAAGCATTGGACTTGTTTACGGATTTTTGGACTTAATTAGTCCCAGGTTCATCAGAGGTTCAGCGCACTGTTTATATTCTTGTGTGTGTGTGTGTGTGTGTGTGTATGTGTATGTATGTATATATATATGTATGTGTGTGTATATGTATGTATATATATATATATATATATATATATATATATATATACATACACTTACCCCCTCAGAGAAAGGATGGATCCGGCACACGGTAGTATAGGTGAAGAAAAAGAGGTTTATTAAGAGTGCAACATTGCACTAAGTGACAGCTGCTGACCTGACAGCCGTTTCAACTGCTGGGTGCAGTTTTCATTCAGCAGTTGAAACGGCTGTCAGGTCAGCAGCTGTCACATGGGGCAGTATTCAATGAGAAAAGTTCTCCGTGTTTTGTGGAGAACTTGTGCTTTGTTCGCCTTGGACGGAGCATTTTGCTCTCCAAAAGCGAGCAACCCTATTCAATGTGAAATTCTCTCTGTCTTTCTAAGTGATTTTCGCCGTGTCTCTCCGTGTAGCAATTCTCCATCTTTTGATGGAGAGCTGGAATGTGAACTTTTAAACTAAAAGGTTTTTTTCTTAAATTTTGGTGTCAAAAAATCAGGTTTTTTTTTTCTGTGAAGGGGCATGTTATTTTTATTCATGTGCTTATAGCACATGAATATATATTTAATTTTAAAAAAAAAATTTAATTTTTTTTTTTTTTTTTTTTTACACAGTGCAGCCAGCAGGGGGCCGGAGCGCTCGAGCCGCTCATTACATATTCATATATTCACTGCACCCGATCGATAGTATGCACGAACGGGTGCAGTGAATACTGGGTCCCCCGCTGGCTATAGGGGGGGGCAGCCTGTGCTGCCTGGGTCCCGGAGAGCCCCCCTCCTCTCCACATTCCTCTGGAACAGCCAGGGAGACTTTAATCTCTCTGGCTGCTTCCGGCTCCCTGAAAGCTCCCTGCTCCCTGCAGGGTTTAAGACTCTCCGCGAGTGGCGGAGAGTCTTAACGACATTGAATAGAGGGAGCAGGAGTGGCAGAGAGCCCTCCGGAACACGGAGAGTGCATGGAGAGCGAAATAAAACGCTCTCCATGCATGGAGAACTTTGACATTAGTGCAATGTTGCTCTCTTAATAAACCTCTTTATCTTCACCTATACTACCGTGTGCCGGATCCATCCTTTCTCTGAGGGGGTAAGTGTCTCTTATTGCTCTATTATGTTCCTGGCACCGGATTTTTATTGAAGCCACGAGTGCCAACCCAATACACCTACTTACATATATATATATATATATATTTGTAGCAGAAGGGCATGTAACTCCTCCGGACTTGCAAAGAAGGGACACGACACACAGCAGGGTGTGTCGTGTCCCTTCTTTGCAAGTCCGGAGGAGTGACATGCCCTTCTGCTACAAATATATCACCCCATTGTGCACCCCGGCACCTTCATCTCCATGGACCTGAGTGCCGGCCACTACTGGTAGATATATATATATCTCTATCTATATATATATCTATCTATATCTCTATCTATATATATCTATATCTCTATCTATATATATATATCTATATCTCTATCTATATATATCTATATATATATCTATTTTGAAAAAAAAACTTTTTACACATTCGCCAGCAGGGGGCGGGGAGCCACTCATTAGATATTCACTTCTCACTGGTTCCGCTCATTACATATGCACAAGTGGGACCAGTGCAGAGGCTCCCTCCACAGTGACCCTGTCAGCTCTCCCAGGGGGGCTTGTGCTGCCTGTGTCCCCGGGAGCCTTCCTCCCCCCCCCCCCACCCCACATTTCGGCACAGACAGGGAGGCTTCCATCTCCCTGCCTGCTGCCGGCTTCCTGTGGCGTTCACCGCAGGGGATAAAATTCACTGTCAGGGGCAGCAAGCCCCTGCGGCGTTGAATAGGGTCACAAGGAGGGCTGGCAGCAAATGCTCCAGCCCTCTGGAATGCGGCAAATTGTTTGCTTTCATGTTTGACATTCACTTGGCGCTCAAAGGATTAAAGAGCTGCTGGGCTATTGAGCAGTTATACTCATGATCTAGTCCAGAATATCCACATTTGATGAAACATGTTGAGGGTTGCACTACTTGTTCTCCTATTGGTTATCTCAATCTGAGATTGCTATCTTTCTTCTGGTATTCAGATAACCTTCAATTCCTGAACCCAGTGTGTGTTTATGATGTGTGTATTAAATGCTTTAAAAGATCTCGCATGATATCTTATCATCTTTTTCTGGAGAGTTCCTGAAGGCTGGACTTGGCCTCTACATCTGGAGTGGATGATACCCTATATGGGTATTCTAAGACTTACATAACACATACTAATTGTTACCTTAACATTATGGTATGTTTGAACTTCTGGAACTATTTGCTCGAAGCAAATGCTTCGAAAGCTAGTCTTCTACCTTGTGATAATTTCTGTGTTTGTGCATGTGTGAGAGAGAAAGAGGTGTAGTTTCACTCACTGCCAACAGATGGCAGTATTTCAGAGACACACAATCAAACACTAGACATACATATATAATGTTATTCCCTGAATTTAGATGTCCTTGCGCTAGGAGTTGCTAATCGTCTATATTTTTCAATAACTTTACCTGTGAAAACTGTGTGATATTGTACCAGAGAGTCAACCAGGACATTGGGAAGTGCAAATGCTCAGAATAATTACTGAAGGATAAAAGATTGTTATTATGTTTTTGTTTTTTTTCTTCTTCTGACTATTCTGGTTATCGATACTGGCACTGCTACCATTAGAGTATACTTTCAAATGATCAATTAACAATATGTAAAGTGAATAAACTGAACAGGAATCTAAATCCAATATTTGGTTTGACCACCTTTTGCCTTTAAAACAGCATCAATTCTTCTATGTACACTTGCACAGTCAGGGATTTTGAAGTACTATCCAGTCATACCAAACAGGTGATAATGACCATCATTTTGATATGTAGGTTAAAACAGTCATTAAAAGGAACAGCTGTTTAGGAGGTTTAAATTTGGATGAGGAACACCCAAACTCTGCTACAAAGGTGGAGTAGTGGAAGATTGTTTCATGTCACAGGTCATACACCATGGCTTTATGCAGTTAAACCTGACACTTAATGAGTGTGATAAAAGAGAAAAATGTGAATATGGTCTAGTGATCTCCTGTCACTATTAATGGCAGATTGGGAGCGATAACCATTGAATACTGCTTATTGTATTTAAATTTGAAAGGAAATTTGTTCTAAACTCCCTCTCCACAAGACAAAAGCCAGACTCATAATTGAATAAAAAAATAAGGAAATGAAATGCTTTTAGAATGTTTATACTGTATTCAGGAGATAGATAGAGAATATTTGTGAAAATGATCACATACACTGGGATTCAAATGGAGACTTTTATCTTTATTTTATAAAGCAGGTCACAGCAGATTAATTTCATAGGCAAGCATAGTTACAGGCAGCAGCATACAGGTAATCCAGCATAGAACAAACTCTTGAAAAAGCTCCAGTGGTCCCTACCATCGCCCCACACCCTAGCCTATCGCTTGGGCAGCTAATCCGCCATCAATGCCATGTGCTCTGGAAACTAACTGCTGATTACCCAACCTTGCTTCTGCTACTGCTCCAAAACCTGGCCTGGATCATCACTCTCATGTAGACAAGTTCACAGTGTTACAACTTTTAAAAATATCCATTGTTTTGCTATTTCAAGAGGATTTCTATCCATCTTGAAAGAACAGAGCAATGGATTGTGGGGCAGATGTATTAAGCTTTAACAAGAGATAAATGCAAGGGTGATACGGAGAGATAAACGTTCAGCCAATCACCTGCTAACTGACTATTTTCAAACGCAGCCTGTAACATGGCAGTTAGCAGGTGATTGGCTGGACGTTTATCTCTCCTTATCACCCTTGCATTTATCTCTTGTTAAAGCTTAATACATCTGCCCCATTGTGTCTAATTATTTTATGTTTTAATAAGTTGTCCCACTGTGAAATTGATTGAAGGCATGCTATTTCTATATACATCTATCTGTCCGTCCGCTAACAGGGAGGCACTACAGTGTGCAGGGGTTGGGATTATTTGGTCTACAGCATGATGGTCGCCAGTCATTAGGTTGACATGGTTATAGTTCGACAGGTCATTAGTTCGACAATGTCTAGGTCCACAGTCAAAGGGTTGACATGGGGTCTTTCACTGTTTTTTTTACCTGAATGTATACATAGTCGACATGGACACAGTTTAAAGTGCACCGCATCCCCTCACATCGCTCCCTGCGCTCGCAAAGCATCGGACACGCTGCCTTGATACGCTCGGCACACTATATTTTATTCTCCCACCACGCCCTAGTGGATGGTAGGGCATGAAATACCGCCTGTCTGCTCAAAAAAACCTGAAAAACGCCATGCCGACCTTTTGACTGTCGACCTAGACACTGTTGAACTAACGACATGTCGTCCTTTTCCCATGTCGACCTAATGGTGTCGACCTAATGACTGTCGACCATCATGCTGTAGACCAAATGACCGCATCCCGTGTGCAGCTGTCATTTTTAGCGCAAACTAAGGTATTTTTGTCATATATATATATATATATATATATATATATATATATATATATATATATATATATATATATATATATATATATATATACAGTATGTATACACACATTTGCTCAGTGTAGACAAACCCCTAGAGGATTAACTCACCCCACACCACTTCAGGGCTTTGTATATGGTAACAACTGATTATTGCTATATTTTGGGGTGCAAACCCCGTCAGGTATACAGGGAAAGTTGTAACACCTCTCATGATATAAACAATTTCCATAAAGCCGCCGTCACCGTCAGTTTTCCTTTGAAGATTGGAGCTGGGGAATCACGCTGGTCTAGAGACGCTGGTTTGTAGACTCTGCCAGATTGTTCCAGTGTATCAGCGGCTCTCCCTCTCCCATACATATATATGTATGTATGTATGTATGTATGTATACATACCGATAGATCCTTTGTTTCGAAGTTAAAGGCAAATCGGGAGAACCATCGAGTTGCTTGCACTTATTCTAGTGTATACCCTGAGGCTGGGTACGCACCTAAAGGTTTACCTGTCTTATTGGGACAGAAATTTGGTAATACTTGAAAGCAATGATAACCATTTGATCCGAAATGGACAAAAATGATTGATCAGATAAATTTGGTAAATCAAATGGGTTTATGCAATCTGTCTGAATAATCATTGTCTTTTTTTCCAGTATTTGGAAGTAAATGGTGATGTACCCAGTTTTACACTTTTTGAGGAATTCAGTTAGATGTGGCAATCCACCCCCTTACATCAGCCAGTTGTCTAGCAGGAAGACACAAAAAAAAAGCTAAATTCTTTCTCTTGTTTTACTTTTAGCATCCGGGAGGAGAGGAAGTTCTACGCGAACAAGCTGGAGGAGATGCAACAGAGACCTTTGAAGATATTGGGCATTCGACAGATGCCAGAAACATGTCTAAAGATTTTGTTATAGGAGAACTTCTTCCAGTGAGTAGACATTAACTACATTATATTTGTAATTTAGCATCTGTTCGCGTTTGTTCTTAGTTCATGTTAAATATTTTTGTTTCTTGCAATAAGCAAACCAGTAGCAGATTTCTATGTTTTCTATATAGGGATGGGCACAGGCCTAGAATTGTACATGCGTTAGATATTTTTTAGGGCAGGTTTTGCGCACAAGCCCCCAGAAAAAGCTGTGACTTCTTGAGGAGTGAGGGTGAATGACTTGCCCCATTTTTATTCATTCTGGTGGTGTGCCCATACTAGCTGGAATGCTAGGTTGTTCTAGGTGGACGCTCATTATTATGGGGTCCGGGCATCTCCAGCAGTAAGTTGGAGCATCAGTGTGTATGGAGTGATGTCAGTGTTATGATATGCTGCTGCGCAAGTAACGGTACATGTTGTGCATACAACTTCTGTGCTGATACATATTGGGGTTACCCAGGACACATTACCCTCCTTTGCCTGGGCAAGGGTCAGTATGGGGCAGCACCTTGCACAGAGTAGACCATGTCCTCTGTTAGCCTGCAGTAGTGGCTTCGACACCTGGTGTGCACCCCCCCCTCACCCAGCCAGCATCTCATGTTTTCACAATTACTCTGCTGCCTTCTAGCGTCCTCTAGTATATTTTCTATTGTCCCTTTTATGCCTTAAACACATAGACACATTCGTCGGCATCATCAATGCCCTCTCAATCGCCTTTTCCATTCCTTATTCTATTATTGTCTCCTTTATTACTTTTGCCTTTCTGTACTGTTACATTACCATTGACTCATCACTTCATAATCATTAACCCTCAAGCCAAGAAATCATTAACTTTCTAATTTTGAATAGCCTGCCCATTTTTTATGCCAATCCTTCATCATTAATTCCCCATAAATTAACAGTTTTTTAACCACTTTATTCCACATAAAGCCTTCTTTAATTAAGTTGTCAATATCATTAGTCTGCCATCCTATTAATTACATATGTATTATTAACTCCCTACACCACAATGATCCATTGCATTTCCTCACAAATAAACTATTTACACATGTATTCCCCTCTGAGTACTAACATGGTACCAATGAAGCCTGATATAACACTACAATGCGGTCTCCCCTCCCTTCTGGCATTTGTGGACTCCAGCAACGCTAGCTGTCCCCATGGACAGGCTGCTGGCTTGTGATAGGTTTTTGGTGCCAGTCCATTGAGCAGGAAGGCCTTGCCCTTAATTGAATAGTCACAAGTGTGTGACATGAGTCCTGGTAGCTGGGTTCTGGCTGGCACCAGGCCCTTTGATCTGGCTCTGAGTGTGTATGCTTGCTGCAGGGAACTGAAGGTGCAGGGAGCAAAATTGCACTCACAAACAAGTCAAGGCGCATATCAATGGGAAAAGGCCCCAATAAAACAGACAGAATATTATGGAAGTGTGATAGAGATAGAAATGAAGGGTTGGAAGATCTATAAGAAATTGGAAAATGGGAGAGAATGACTTTCACAGAGAGCGTTTATGCAGGGGACATTATTATATCGATTATCCCTTTGAGTGCCAAGTGAATTTGTCAAAATACGTGTGAATATTGGCAAGCAAACATTTTTATTCATCATAATGACCTGTAATGTTTACCTCATATAGGAAATCTAATCTTTTTTTACACAGCATTTAAAAATTTTAAATTTGAATTCATATAAGCTACGCTGACATTTTTTAGCTGATATTTTTAACATCTCTCACAGAGATGTCCGCAATCAAAGGGTTAACTACACTACATACTAAACAATACTAAAAGAGCTTTTAAGGGGAGCTGGTAAAACCATTAACAGATTTATTCAACCAGTCACTAGCTACTGGAGTACTGGTAAATAGTGAATGTAGTCCCACTGCACAAAAGTGGAAGCAAGCAAGTGGTAAGCAACTACCGACCAGTGAGCCTTACATCTGTAGTAGGGAAATTGTTGGAAAGAGTTGTACAATATCTCAAAACCAGCAACTTACAGGATACTAAACAGCATGGGTTTACTGGGGGGAGATCATGTCAAACTAATTATTGACTTTTTTGACTGGGTAACCAAAGTAATAGATGAAGGGGGTGCTGTAGATGTAGCTTATCTAGACTTCAATAAGGCTTTAGTCACTGTCCCACATTGCAGACTGTTAAATAAACTCAAAATGTTGGGATTGGATTGTAAGATGGTTAAATGGAGAAGATCTTGGTTGCAGGGCAGAAAACTGAGAGTTGTAGTAAATGGAGTGCAGTCACAGGAGGGAAAGGGTACCAGTGGAGTACCCCAGGGATCCAGTGTTTTTTAATATCTTTATTTTTGACATTGCAAATGGAATTGAAGGTAAATATGCCTTTTTGCCGATGACACAAAGGTATACAACAGGGTAGACACACCAGGTGGGGTAAAACAAATGATGGATGATCTAGGTGGCTTAGAGTAATGGTCAAGAGCATGGCAACTAGTTTAATTCCAAAAAATGCTAAATCATGCACTTGGGTCTCAAAAACCCAAAGACTAAATATAGTATAAATGGCACTATAATGCTAAAACTACTAAGGAGGCGAGTGGTCTAGGTGTCACTATTTCAGGTAATATAAAAGCAGGTAGGCAATGTAACAAAGCAACGAAGAAGATAAGTCAGAAGCTTGGTTGCATAGGTAGAGGTATCCGCAGTAGAAAGAAAGAAGTAATAATGCCACTGTATAGGTCATTGGTACGACCTCATCTAGAGTACTGTGTTCAGTTCTGTATACCATATCTCCAGAAGGATATAAATACATTAGAGCAGTGGTAGCCAACCCTAGCCCTCGAGAGCTACCAACAGTTCATATTTTCCAGACAACTTAGCTGCTGCACTCATTAATCACTGACACATTTTTAAAGATACACAGATGGAGCTAATTAGCTCACTTGTGATTCTGTGAGGAGACCTGCAAAACATGCACTGTTGGTAGCTCTCGAGGACTAGGGTTGGCTACCCCAGCATTAGAGACTGTACAAAGAAGGGCAACTAAAATGGTGCATGGCCTACATCACAAAACTTACCAGAAAAGACTAAAATATCTTAATATGTATAGTTTAGCACAGAGAAGGGAAAAGGGGGACCTTATCGAAACTTTCAAGTATATCAAGGGTTTTAACAAGGTACAAGAGGGAGACATTCTTCATGGAAAAAGGAGCAACAGAACACGAGGACATGCACTGAAACTAGAGGGAGGAAGATTCAGGGGAAATTAGAGGAAAAATTACTTCACAGAAAGGGTAGTGGAAATAAGGCTCAAATATGGTTTGAGGTAACATGTTTTAAAAGGGGTAGACTAGATGGGCCAAGTGGTTCTTATCTACCATCAAATTCTATGATTCTTTGTTACATGAGCTTTAAGTGTCAAAAACTATATGCTCTGTGAATTTACGTTTTACTGGTAGTTTTAATAATTATATATTTTTTTGTTTACTTTATAGGCCGATAGACACAAAATTGAAAAGCCAGTGGTAAGTGTGTTTTTTTTTTTTCCACTTGATAAAGCCGCAAATACCTAAAAAAGAAGCTAAATCATGAGATTATCTTGATGGGTACTGACTGTACTTGCCAGTCTATGTTGTGTGGTGGCAGAGTACAGCAAGTCTTATTGCCCTCAGCTTGTTATGAGTTTACGTTAGTTATGGCATATTCTAGAAGTAAAGTGCTAAGTAGCAAAGGAACAGAAAAGAGTAAACTTGTATTTGCCATGATGTGGGGATTTTCACACTTTTTCTATACATGTTCACATCCCACTGTTAAAGGGTTTTTTTTTTTTTTGCACTTTCAGTATTTAGTATTTATTTTATAGTTTATCCGCTTCCACCTGGAGTGTGTACATTTCAATGTATTTATCTATTGTACATAAACTACCCATGGTAAATAGTCTCAAATGTAAACTCTTTGAGGTTTGAAATATAATGGCAGGTATTCAATGCTGTGGGCGAGCGGCAGCGAGCAGAGCTTCCTGCTGGCTGTCACCATTCACCCTGTCAGTATTCAACGCAGCCCCCTTATACGCCAATTTCCCCTCGCTCCATTTTTAGAGCGAGGGGGAATTGGCGCATGCAGCTCCAGAAGCAGCAAGACTTGCGGCTAAATACAGCGAGTTTTCTGCATTTGCCACGGGTCTCGGTGTTTCGCGGAATTCTCGCTGTCCTGTGACGGCGAGGAATTCCCCAGAACAATGAATAGAGCGAGCGGCCGGCGCGGGTGTTAAACAGCGAGGATTACTGGTTTTCTGCAATCCTTGCTGTTTAACCCCCTCGCCAGACGCATTGAATACCTGCCAATGTTGCTGTTAATGTGGTTTTATCAGAAGTGTCATTAAATGTATAAAAAAAATGTGTGTGCGTCACACAGTTATTGCACAAGCTTCTCAAATGGCTGTAGCCCCCATTGTTTGCATCTTTATGCCAAGCCCTTTACCTACGTCTCGCCTTGTAGTTTGAGCACATTTACTTTACCAGTGTAACAGGGCTGGTTATGAAAAGATTCAAACTAAATTCATACATTTGACCCTGAACTCTGCAATGATGTCAGCACTCTTTGGTTTAACAACATAGGGCAAGGTGCAGAGTTGGATGTAGGTTGGGCATACTTTAATGAAAAGAAGCATGCACAGAAAAAAAAGGGTGTACTCACCTATGCGCAGAGTTGCAACTGCATAGGCTCCTGGCTTACTACAAAGTTATCTCTCATTATTGTGCACTTGCACCTTTTTAGATGTAAAAAGGTAGGTCCTGGAGGCAGTCCTAGTCATATGACATGTGTGCTGCAAACAGGTATAATATGTGCGCTCTGTCTATTTCACCACTTTAGTACATTAATAGTCATACATTGGTACATAAAATTTGTATTTTATTCTAATTTTCAATAAAAAAGTTTGTACAAAATTTGATGCGAATTACAAATTCAGATGACAATTTTGTTCAAGTGAGTGACATCAGATCCAACTTCAAGATGTGTAAGACCTCTTGGGATACGAGAACCAAGATGTGTAAGCCTTTTTAGGATACGAATATATATATATCTATCACGTTCAGCTTGGCACTCCCAATACACAAAACAACTGCTGCGGGTGCCTCCTGGCACAATGGTATATGAGTCAGCTTGAGAATCAAACAGCGGCACTCCACAGACAAATTCAAAGGTGCTTTTATAGGTGTCCCAACATTTCGGGGGGATGGATACCCCTTTATCAAGGTGTACAAGTGCCTGTACACCTTGATAAAGGGGTATCCATCCCCCGAAATGTTGGGACACCTATAAAAGCACCTTTGAATTTGTCTGTGGAGTGCCGCTGTTTGATTCTCAAGCTGATATATATATATATATATATATATATATATATATATATATATATATATATATATATATATATATATATATATATATATATATATATATATATATATATATATATATATATCTCACACACAGACGTGGACAAATTTGTTGGTAATCATCCGAGATAGTGTTCATTCTAGCACCCGCTATCTTTGAAAATCCATGCAGTTCCTCTTACCTGCCCGGGGTGTCGCTGTCTGCTGTAGTGTTTCTAGCATAGTGTGACCTGTATATCAGCACTTATATGCAAACCAGACCTGTGCTAGAAACACCACAGCAGACAGCGACACCCCAGGCAAGGAACAGGAACTGCATGGGTTTTTAAAGAAGGTGGGTGCTAGAATGAACACTAAGAGAGTCCATGTTTTTTACTGCAATAACTTGAAATTGACAAATTAGGCTTTGCTTTAGATCAGTGATGGCTAACCTTGACACTCCAGCTGTTGTTGAACTACACATCCCAGAATGCCCTGCTACAGTTTCACTATTGATGCTGGGATGTGTAGTTCAACAACAGCTGGAGTGTCAAGGTTAGCCATCACTGCTTTAGATTTCTGATTCAACAGAAAATGTAAATTATGGTTCCTAATATATTTCTGTAGCTTTTAATGTGGTTTCTGTAGCTGTCAACAGATAGTTATGCCATTCTGTGCAAACTTCTCCAGCTGTTTCAGGTGTGATGGATGTATTCTCCAAACTGTATGTATCGCCTCTTTCCATAGATGTTCGATATGATTACGATCGTGGCTTATAGACTGCCACTTCATTTCAGTCCAATGTTTCCTTATTATACTTTCTTGGGTGCTTTTAGCTATGTGCTTTGGATCATTATGCTGTTGGCGGACACATGACCTGCAACTAAGTCAGCATTCTGACGCTGGGCAGTATGTCTCACTTCAATTTGCCTTGATAGTCTTTAATTGTGCCCTGCACATATTCCAAACACTGTGTGCTAGACACACGAAAGCTCCCCTAAGACATGACCAAATAAGTCTCCATGTGCCACAGTAGGTATGATGTTTCTTTCTTTTACAGCTCAAAAAATCCGGACTTACCTATATAATGCGGACATTCAATAACCCCGCTTTCGTTTTTTTAGATTAATGTGTTTTCCCAAAAAGCTCCAATTTTGGCTTCTCATCCAAAGGACATTCTCTCAAAAATACTATGTCCATATGTGTTTTAGAAAATTCCAGGTTCAATTCATGTTGTTTTTTTTTTTTTTTTCTAAAGTCCTCCTCGTTCTTCTTTCATGGTCACTCAAAACGTATTGAATGGTGCACTCCAATTACTGACATTGACCTTGGAGTTCAGCTGTATCTCTTTGGACGCTTTCCTGTTTTTTTTTCTCAATAAGGCCACATCTAGAGGTTGGCTACAGTCCCGTGGACTTTAATCTTAATATTTGCAAATGTAGTCACAGGACACTTACCCCCTACCTTGTATATACATATTTCTTTCTGATCTGTCAGACATCTCTCTCCTGCTCTTTCTCTGATCCATGTTCATATTGGTACACAGGATGATAATAAACAGAGCAACTTATTTTCTTAATTTAAATACGCTGTATGACTGATTAGAAGATTGAAGATGTGTTATAATAATTCAAGTCCAAAGGGGCCTTCACAAGTGGTGACTGTGCTAAACGATGCTAGATCGCTCGGTACACAGTTATCTATCAGGGCCAGTGTTCTCCTGTGAGAACACTGGCCCTGACCAGCAATGTAACTAGATTTATCCAGCATGCTGGATATTAAACGATGGGTGATAGGGACGAGCATTGCTATGGCCGCTACACACGGAGCAATGTAGATGCATTTTTTTAAGCGATCAAGTCTGTTCGCTTAGAAAATGCCTTGAAATCGCCACGTGTGTATGCCCCATTGTATATCACTATTATCCAATAAAGCATTATTTCAAGAATCTGTGACTACCAACAAATTTATTGTTTGTATGTTTAAGTCTGCATCCGTCCCATAGTGTTTAGGCAATTAAAGTACAGATATTTCAAAAGAAACCAACCTCCCTCAAATAAAATTTGGTCTAGTCTTGAAGGGGAAAAAAACATTTACTCAGAAAGGGCCTCATTAGATCAATGGGCAAAACTGGCTACATGTTTTACAGTGAGTTAGGTTTTGTTCTAGATCTGTACAGGGACAAATTTAATATGTTTGCAAGTTTTGTAGTGGAGAACCCCCAAGAACAGGTATGTTCAAACTGTGGCCCTCCAGCTTAATTTGTCCTTGTACAGATCTTTGTGGTTTGATTTGTTTCATAATTGCTGATTTAATAATTAGTGTCATATTTTTGCAAGTCACATGTTTGAAAGAACTCTTGAATTGACATTTCATTTATTTTTCCAGGAAACTTATATTACCACTACCGATTCAGATTCAAGGTATTTACACTTTTCTACTATGTAAGATGGTTCTATGTAAAACATTAAAGCTTTCATTAAAGATTTGTACACAAGAGTCGATTTCAGCCACAATCACCGCGGATATAGTCGCTGAATGACCATATTTCTGTGTGTACGGAACGACTGTTGCCGGGAGCGCACTCCCGCGACTAGCCCTGCAGTGGTCGTCAGTCGCAGGAGCATGCTTCTGCAACCAGCGGCTTTCCCCGGCAAGAGTGTCTCATTTTCATCAGCAACCATTGCTGGTTGCTGATGAAAAAGGGGCACTTAGACTTAGTTTTACGTACACACGGAGCGACCAAATGGCTAAGAGGTTTTTTTTCTATTAGCAATATTGCTTTTATGCAGTAATCAGGTTATCAGAATCCGCTTTATTGGCCAAGTTTACTTGCGTATACTAGGAATTTGTTTTCGGTTTGCTGTGCAGTAGCCAGGTGGGTAACAAGTAAACAGCATACAGTATTCAACTGACCCTCTGCATATGCCAATTCCCCCTCGCTGTTTTTGGAACGAGGGGGAATTGGCATATGCGGCCACTAAAACAGCGTGGCTAAATGCAGCAGGCTCCCTGCATTGGCTGCGAACCTCGCTGTTTGGGGGAATCCTCGTTTTCAGAACGTTGAATAGGGTGAGCAGCTGGCGCAGGGGTCAAACAGCTCGGATCGCTTATTTTCTGCGAACCCCTGACGTTTAACCCCATCGCCGGCCACATTGAATACAACCCTATGCCTCTGCATTTATTTATTTATTTTATGTACAGTACATCCACGAATGGAAAAGATCTATTACAAATAATTGTTATTGAATCATAAAATATTATTGTAGATGCTCATTAATGTGTAGAGATCGCACTAAACTCCAAAAAGTAGAATATTGCCTCTAAACAGGGATATGTAATATGAGCTTAAATGGATACTTTCATACAGCTTCAACTCTTTGAGTGCCAATATCTCTGTGAGCGATGTGCGGTACTTGTGAGTTATCCGGGCGTCCGATTTTTTAAATGTATGCCTTAAGTTAAGGCATACAATCAGATGCGATGCGATATCGCATCGCATCGCATCGCATGCGACCATCGGATGCGATGACCCGATTTTTCCATAGGAATCAATGTTAAAATGATTCCTATGGAAAAAGGGGTCCTTTTCATACCCCTACTATCCAAGTGGGCATGGAGTTGGATATAAACCTGTGGCGAGCCACCGAGCCCGAAGCGTGGCGAGCGAAGCGAGCCCCGCGAGGGGACGGTATTCCGTGTCCCCTCGCGGGGCTCGCTACGCTCGCCACGCTTCGGGCTCGGTGGCTCGCTACGCTCGCCACAGGTTTATATCCAACTCCATGCCCACTTGGATAGTAGGGGTATGAAAAGGACCCTTTTTCCCATTGAATTCCATGTTAAAATGGACTCAGTCCATTTTAACATTGATTCCTATGGAAAAATCGGGTCATCGCATCGCATCCGATGGTCGCATGCGATGCGATGCGATGTCCCGATCCGACCCGATTTAAAAATCGGACGCCCGGATAA
The DNA here is from genome assembly GCF_055691185.1 of Crinia signifera. Lineage (NCBI taxonomy): Eukaryota > Metazoa > Chordata > Amphibia > Anura > Myobatrachidae > Crinia > Crinia signifera. The sequence goes on along the minus strand of NC_139221.1, from coordinate 98,958,781 downwards.
CTCACAAGTACCCGATGTGCATTATATCTGCTAAAAAGCATTGCTCACGTTTGTTATATAAATTCAAATACGATGTGTAAGAGGATTTTATAAAGGTATTATATAATTAAATAAAGGTATACATTACAAGTCATTATGACAAAATACGAATGATTGCTTGGCAATTGTCACACCTATTTAACCAAATTCACTTGGCACTCAAACGGTAAAGTCATCATCCAAAGAGCCCATGTTTTTGGCATTGCCTTTCCCGTGTGCATGGCCATAGTTGATAAGGACCTGTTAAATATGTGCTTTCAATCCATGAAAGCCAGTGAGCACTTAATACACACTTGTATAGGAATTTGTATATTTATCTATGGAAAACTTGCTTTACGATCTAAATATGAATGCTTTCGCTACTGGTTAATAAATATCGATTCCTTTAACATTTCTTATTTGACATGTTGAGCTTTCGTTAATAAACACTGACCGATGTATTTTGTGTATATTTTTGTTTTTCCTTTAGCTGGTGGAGTAATTGGATTATCCCTGCTATATCGGCTGCTGTTGTTGCCTTGATGTATCGTTTCTACATGTCTGAGGAATAAGTGCTTTCAGAAGAATTAGTGCTCCAGAAATATGATCATATTACAATGGCCAAATATTCAGTTATTTAGTGTTTGATCTGTGCGCAGTGGTCCACCAACTTCAGTATCCTCACATACACTATACTATATTCACTTTTTAATTCAATTTATATTAATCTGTGAAAATGACTGGACAAATTAAATGTATTTATAGAGAACTTGATGGACAATTTGTTTCTCTTGCTTGCCTTATTTGTTTTCCTTTTACGGTGTTGTAATTATTATTCAGTTTCTTTACATCCATTTTGTCTTTTTGCTCATTTATATTCGGTGAATAAGGCCATCATTTTCGGAAACGGTCCGCTCTTTTAAATCACTCACTGATGCGTAGATTTGTAGATTCCAGTAACAGTTTTGCTATACAAATTGCCAAAGATAACCCAGCTAAAGCTTAATTAATAAGCAACTGTTGTGATCCCTCATGATGTGATGTTTCTAATTGGACCTTCTAAACATTGTAAAATTGATTTACTAATCTAGATTTTGGTGTTTAAACATGTTGATTATCTAAATGTGTCTGTATGAAGAACGAAACACAATGGAGATCACATTAGTATGCACAGAATTAATAGGCAAACAGTGTTGATTTAATAGCTGATAGTGTTCAGTGTAATGTTATCTATGCAAAGCAGAGGCACATTCTAGAATTAAGTAAAGTATTACAGTGCCTGACTGTTGTGCTTTATAAGGAAACATGGGTAGAAAAAGTGATGTGCTGGTACTGTATTCCAGAATTGAAGATTAATGGCACCTAGCACTATAAACTTATAAGGTATCTACCTAAAATCTGTATTTTGAGACTTTTTGCTCCTTACAGTATATTAACATTTTCTGCACCACTGTAAGAAATCATGCAAGACAAAAAAAATCCTATATCTGGTCATTTTCAGCTCGTGGAAAAAAATAACATGTTTTATCAATTCTATTAATCCTTTTTCTATGTTAGGTTATCAAATGGTAAACCGTTAAAGGGGCACTTATTCCAGTGCAATGTTTGATCATGATTTAGCCAACATTGTTATCTTGGGACCCAATGCAGTGCTACAATATTTCCAATATTACTATTGGTTTTTCAGCTTGCGTGGCCAGCATAGCTTTTATCATGCAGCAGAATGGCATTAAAACATTAATGTTTCCACTATCCGTTACCGTGAACTCTGACTTTGTACCCCGTTATGTTACTGATCATGAATGCTTACATAGCAAGTGGTGTAGCATTGTCTTATAAGATATCAGGATACAACTCTGAGATGGATTTTATATTTGAAGTTACAACAACAGTGATTTGGTAGTAATTTTATACTCTTTAAGTAATTTAAAGGGGAATTTTGTTTCTCCTTTTTCTATTTGATATAATTTGTTCATACTGCAATTAAACTGTTAAACCTATTGTATGTTTGGCTCATATTTTTGTCTTTTTTTGCACACCATATCATGCGCAATCATATACATATATATATATATATATATATATATATATATATATATATATATATCTATCTCCTAGGTCGATCCGGCACTCGGCCACAGAGAATTCATAAACCTGAGTGCCTTTTCAGAAATAATGTAGACAGCAGGTCACCTGACGACGGGGTGCAAGTCGCCCCGAAACGTTGTAATAAACGCACGTTTTTCTCCTAAATCCTGAAGTGCCGTTCGTTGGAGCCCGCAAGGATACCTCCACACCTGCTGTATGTATGTATATGTATATGTGTGTGTGTGTGTGTGTGTGTGTGTGTGTGTGTGTATATATATGTGTGTGTGTGTATGTGTGTATATATATATATATATATATATATATATATATATATATATATATATATATATATATATATATATATATATATATATATATATTGTTAATGGTGATTAAATATGACCAGAGAGACAATAAGTGAAAAGCGCAGGTTACGTAATAAGTCCGCAACCTGAGTACCCTTTATACCTAACTACGTGCGAACAAAACGTAGCGCAGCGTAGCGTACCTTTATTGTATATTATACACCAAGAACCGATACCTTAATAAGAGATCCCTTCGCAGTACTTTGTCTCTAATCTGCGAATATACCTTTAAGGACAGTGTCCGTAATATACCTTTATCGCTAAATGCGAATAACAGACACAAACCACAGTATAGAAGTAAGGAGATAAGAACTCCGCAAAAAGGTTGTATTTAAGTCCCTAATGGACAAAAGGGGGTTACAGGAATAGAAAATACAGGTTTAACAGGTAATACAATAGACTAACAATAAAATACTATAATCAGGCTCTGCTAGGGGGAAGGAAACAGATACAAGACACAATCAGCCAACAATATAATAAGAATAAATACCGTTAATGCAACCGTTTACCGTCTCATCAAATATGCAAAGCGCAGTCCGGTCAGAGCTCGCTATCGTTCAGGGATGAACTATAGCCCGGTAGAAAGTCAGGGAAAGGTAGATGTGCCGAAGAGACTGTGACTGCTCTGGGTTGCCTATCTTATAGGGTCAGAAGGGGGAGGTCAAAGGCCATTTCCATTGGTCAGAGATCGTATGTCAGGTCCACTGTGATTGGGGGTAAGATGATACAACTGGTTTGACTAGGTGCAGGGGAGTGAACTTTAAGAGTCCTTTGTTTGATGGTTTCGGCGTCAGCAGTGATAAGAACCAGTTTCATCCAGATTCCTTTGTTACATACTTTCAACAGAAACTGTCCCTGGAATATGGATTATGTCCATAACTATCGGGCCGTGTATATTGCGAAATATTCGCAATGACCGGAATACTTTGCACAATGAACGGAACGGTACTAAACATGATACAGACAGATGCGTGCAGGGCTAACTAAGCTATGTGTGGCGTTCTAAACCTTTAACTATATTTCATTTAGTGTAAGTATGTTATTATGAATTTATGTGTGATAGTATGGCTACTCTTCTGGTCCACTTTGTCACACATACTCGGGTATGGAAACTTTATTTGCGCAACTCTGCGAACCAAAATGGCGGCCATACTATCCTAAAATGGCGTGTGTGTAACTAGACTTCCACAATATATATATATATATATATATATATATATATATATATATATATATATATATATATATATATATATATATATATATATATATATATATATATATATATATAGCATTATTTGCCTTTACAGCACATAAATACAACAAAACACAAGCTTATTTTTTTTATTATTCCACAGTGGAGGCCTATGCAGGGAAGTTCCATAGATTCTAACAAAGCTGATAGCGCGACTCCAAGAGATTCTAGATACAGTTAATAGTTCATCATCAGCAGATCGCAGTACTCTATAGGCCAGTAAGGAATTAAAAGCGGCTTCAAGTACCTTGGACTCTGGACTCCAAGGGCTTTCACACCACACTTTAAACCAGGGTTATTGCCGGGGTTGAGGTGCGGTGTGAAAGCACCAAACCTTATATCCCGGGTCAACCAACCCAGCAACTCGACCCGGGATAAAAGGAGGGTTAGGGTGCATACACACTGTACAATTTTTTTGACCAATTTGGTTGAAAGACATTTCCATTGAATCCAGTGTCCTGGACTAAAGATGTTGACTAAAGATATTGACGACAGACGAAAGAAGAAAGATCTAGCTACAGTTTATAGGTTCTTTTTGAAAGATATTCAAATTGAGCTGCATGCGCAGTTGACGAACAATCTTGATGAACAACTGGCGGGTATGCGCATCATCATTCATCGTTTGTTTGTTGACAATATCTTTTGTCAACATCTTTCGTCCAGGACACTGGGTTCAATGGAAATGTCTTTCAACCAAATTGGTCAAAAAAATTGTACAGTGTGTATGCACCTTAAAACCAGGGTTGCTTTGTGTATAATGGGTGACCCAGGTTTAATGTGATCCCAAGTCCAACCCAGCAATTGCAATGTGAAAGCGGTATAAGCCATCTTTTAAACCGATTCACCAGATTTATTTTGTTTAAAACATAGGCCTGTAGTATTCTTCTTTTGATGTTTATCACTCTATATTCTTAGCTAAACCCAATAAGGACCCAAGTTAGTGCTTTGAAATAGACTTATAACTATTAAATTCAGATTTTAAAATGTTAGCCGAAATAATGGCCATTAGATTACAGTCAGACTTGTTAACTCCGAATCATCTAGGGTTTGTGAAGGACAGACCTTCATATAAAGACATCCGCACGGCTATAGCCATGTAGCTATGGTTGCTTCCTCCAGAGACACTACGACCTCTAATCTGTTTTAGAGTCTTGACATACAAGGCGTTTGATACAGTCCTGAGGCCACACTTATACGACGTCCTTACGCGAAGAGCATTAGGACAGGAATTCATAGGTTTTATTCATTAATTTTGCAATTGTACAAAAACAACCTTTCGTATTAATGGAAAGAGTAGTGAGGGAGTGCAGATGTACAGAGGAACAAGACAGGGGTGTCTTATGTCACCCCTATTGTTTAACCTGTCACTTGACCCTTTTCTTAGAATATTGCAGGCTAATCGCATGATCAAAAGCCTTGCAATAGGCTCTTGCAAAATTTAAATATACAGCCTTTGCTGATGACGTGCTTTTATATTGGTCAGATACCAAATCCTCTATGCCCCATATCAGATTCAGCTTTATTGGCCAGGTATACTTGCATGTACTAGGAATTGGATTTGGATTGCTGTGCAGCAGCCAGTTAGGTAACAGTTAAACAGTGACAGTTCAGATATACATAACCCATACAGATCTACGGTAGATATATTCTGGGGATTATGGATGCAGGGAACATATATTCGCTGAGCTGCACAGCGCCTAGGCAGCCATCAGCGGCAACACTGGTCATAGCAACAGCCAGGTAAGTAACAAATAAGCAGAGACCATACAGATATTCGTAACATACAGGTATATGCTAGATGTACCCTTGGGGAGGGTGATGGACATGTACAGGGAAGACACAGGGAACATCTATTCCCTGAGCAGCACAATGCCTAGTCAGCCTTCAGTGGCATCACTGGTCGTTTCAACTGCCAGGTAGGTAACAGATAAGCAGAGACAGTACTATTATCACACAGCACCTAAGCCGCCATCAGCGGCACCACTGGTTGTTGCAGCAGCCAGGTAGGTAACAATATGAGCAGAGACAGTGCAGCTATAGATTGCTATGCAATGTATGAGACAGGGAAGACACAGGGTTACATATGGCTGAGTGGCACAGTTCCTAGGCTGACATTTGCTGTGCCATTTTGATTGTGCTACACACAGCAGTAGAGGGGCTCAACAGGGTATCTTTCCTACAGCAGACAGCAGGATGGATCCTAAAGCTGTAGGGGGTAGTGTGTCAGGGCCCTGGCTCCAGCTGGGGGGAAGGAGCCAGTGTGCAGAGAGAGAGGGGGGGGGAATACTCAAAGTCTGTGAGGCCAGGAGTTGGAGCTTGGGCCCTGGGCTGGAATCCACCGCTTCTGGCCTGGTGCAGGAGCCATACCTCCTCTCCATGGGGCTGCCTTAGCAGCGCATGCTATGTGTTCTCGGCTGGGAGGTCTTGCTGTCCTGGATGCAAGGGAGGCGGGGTGCCGCACTAGGCCAGGCACCGCAGCCTGCGCCGGGGGCCTATCAGCTTTCCTCCTCCGTCTTACCTCTCCTCTGCCTGTGGTCCTCCAGGCTTATGGGGGGGGGGGGGTACCGCATCCTGCGCCGGAGGCCCATCCGCTTTTCTCCTTACCCCTCCTCTGCCTGCCTGTGGTCCTCCATGCTGACGGGGGGGGGGGGGGCACAGCATCCTGCCATTGGGGTGCTGCGGCCTCATTCTGCCCCGGGGCTGCAGCTGCATCCTTGTTGGGGGGGCGCAGCCACGTCCTGCACCGGGGCCTCCTCCGTCCTCCTGACCACCTCCTGCTGCTCTCTCGTGCCCCTTCTGCACTGAGCCGAGCGCTCCACGAGCGTGCGACCATACCCGGCTCCCACTGGAAGTCTGCCATTTATTGTCTTTATTACAAAAATTTGGAGACCTCTTTCTCTTTAAGGCCTTCAAGTTAATTCTGAAAAATCAATAGCCATGTATCTGAGGCCTGGACATTCCGATCCTGTCTGGCATTCTTCTGTGTCATTCTTGTGGGCCACTAAGTCTTTTGAATATGTAGGAGGTTTAATCTCCAAAAACCCTTCCTTTTTATACCACATGAATATTTCTAGATCTATTGTATCCTTGTTTAAAGATGAGGTAAGGTGGCATCATCTTCAGCTCTCCTACCTGGATAGGGCTAACTTGCTAAAAATTATATCCCTATACTATATTTATTACAATCCCTTCCTCTTTTACTGAAAATGCTAAAAACATTAACACGTGTTTCCTCAAATTTATTCGGAATCACAAACGTCATAGAATTGGTCTATTAAGAATTTAGCAACCAAAATTTAATGGTGGAATTCATTTTCCACATTTAACACACTACAATCATGCCGCTTTGTTCCGTCACCTTAGGAACTGGCTACATAATACAAATAAATACACCAATTCTTCTCTGGAAGTGGAGTTTTTACAAAACGTCAATTTATTTTAATTTCTCCACATGCACGAAGACATTCCCATGGAAATAAAGTAGTATCTATTTGGAGTACCCGAAAACTCTGGCACTTTTTTTTTTTTCAACATTAAATCTTTATTTCAAATTTTCTTAGTAATAACAAGGGGGTAAAAAAAGAGGGGGATAACAAAGGAAAAGGGGAGTAGGGATTGGGGGAGCAGGGCATACAGAGGTATTGATGATTTAAGGTAATAACAAAGAAAAAGACAAAGGAGGTAAAATAAGCAAAGTACATTGAATATGTTAGACATCAGAGGCCGTTGAGGGCGACTTGTTTAAATAAAAAGGAGAAGGCTGAGACTGACATGGTATGTGTTGATGGAGCTCCCTTTCCCTCTGTTACATAGACATGCCATGGGAGCCATTTCATAACAGGAGAATAGAGTACTGTGGAGTAAGAGACACCTTTTGGTCTCCATTTCAAAATTAAATTAAGTTTTAGTGACCACTTTGGTAAATGGGGGTATGAAAGATTTCCAGTGTTGGGCAATAGTGGCACTGGCAGATAGTAGAATATGGCATAAAACATAACGGGCAGACTGTGGTACTGAGCTAGGATACCAATGTAATAGAGCCACAGAGGGTCCGGAGATAGTGTGAGACCTAGGACTTCAGAGATGAGGGTAAACACTTTAAACCAAAAAGACTGTATAATAGGGTGTCACGAACCCTCCGGTCGCCTGCTCCGATACGTCAATCTGAGCAGCTCCGGCCGTGACTGAGGTTCACTTTGGACACTCGGGTCCCCTCTTTGAGGTATACTGCCACCAGCCAAAACCTGATTTTAGCACTTAAAACTGCGCAAGGGGGCGGCTTGGCTCGCACCTGACCACACAATACAATATAAACTAAGATAACGCTGACCACTCTTCTGAGGCTAATGAGTCTTAAGAACACAGAACCGGGACTGAGAATATGTATTATTTATTCCTAGAAATACTACAGAACTTCAGAAAATGGTTACAAGATAAATGATTTTAAATGTACACACAAGATTAAATGCAATTTCAGAAATAAAATAAAAGGGATGATAGAACCGTATCTTACACGTAAGTACCAATCCTGACGTGGGGGGGGGTCTCCACAAGAAATCTCTGGTCGCTTACAGCCGGTTTGCTACACCCCCAGGTAGTGACAACCGGGTATTCAAAGGTACAGAGGTTTTATCTGCAGCCTCCCTCATCCCTGCCACCCTTGGGATTTTTAACCATTCCCTTGCTGAGCCTAGTGAAGGTCCCTAGATATAGGATCTTTCCCATAAAGAAATTGTCCCTGCTTTGAAGTAGATTTTATACATTCCTCAAGTGATAAGAGGTAATTTAGTGGAGGGCCAGAGCAACTTTGGCCTGTTGGTTGGACACTATTGCTCTCCCCCCAATCTGGTTTATGAGGGGTCTTAGATCTTATCTTACATCCTAACTCCAGAGGTGTCCACAGATGTCAACCAGAGGGAATACAGGCCTCAAACTCAAACCAGGGTCACCTACAGTTTACCCACATAATAAAAGACATGTCCTGATTCCAATACTCACAGGAGACATAACTTTACAACAATATCAGACATACATTGATCGAACAGATAATCATAACAGGAGGCATACGTTAATTTGATCGATCACCTGATCTGATCGTTACACCTCCCCCTTTTAAAATGGCGCACAGAGGCGGTGACCCACGTCACCGTCTCATCAGTGAGCTATTAACTACATCACCTGGACGGGTAGCAGTGGTCTCTGTGCTGAGACAGACTGCCACTGAGTCTGCTGAATTTGTACAAACACTTCCTTATACTTGACGTCTGTCATGGTACCACCTGACGCCCTAGCCGTGGCTAGGGTGGGCAGTGGGCATAGTCCCTGCCCCTCTACCAGGAGAGGGCAAACTAAAAGCACACCGGTGTCCTCGAACCCATAGTCTATGAGCACACTGATATAGTGGGAGCTGTGTCCCCCTTTTCCATCCTGGCTGGCATTGACACAGCCCACCACAGCTGTGCGTCGGACTCCTGGGCATGGACTCTCCCCTGCAGCTGGCAGTTTGGCTTGACTCACTGAAATCAGTACCAGACCATTCCGCCACACCCCAAACGGCCATCCCCCTGTGGTGTAGACATCCCAGAACCTCTGCTTAGCTTCGGCAGCCATAAGGTGACTTTGGGCCAATGCTAGCAGGGATTGTAATGTTCCTTGGAACAACATAAGGTAACCTATAATTAGGATGGACATCATTTCAGCCATGGGCCTAATCTTGTCACCCTTGTCCCCTGGGACTCGTAACTCAGCACGTTTAACTATATCACAGGTGTGGGGCATTCTCCCAGCACTATATACAGATTTAAACATGTCTTCCCAGCACCTCTCCTGAGCTGACTGACCCCCCCCCCTCCCGTTCACTGGGGGGAAGGTCCACTCACTCAACACCTCACACCTCATCCTTTTGTGAGGAGATTCGCTCTCTGTGTCTGTGTGTGTGAATTGTGAACGGCACGTTTCTGCAAGGGGGAATACCAGCAGGTCATTGTCCCCTGTCTTGGGAACATCCAAGCTCAGCCTTTCCGAGGTTAATGGAGCTGAGTTTACCTGTGCTTCGCGTGCCCTCCCACCCTTCTGGTTACACACAGCAGCTTCCCTACTAGCCACTGGCTCTATTCCTGAAACAACCCTCTCACTGTACCCATGGGTATCTTTCCCACTTCCCAGGTATGGGGCAGCCGCAGTGGGAGTTGGCTCACCTGGTACGTTCAGGGCAGCCTGTGCAGGGTTGGTTCTCAGTTCTGCGTGGAAAGCCAAGCTTTCCATGGCAGTCCAGGACATCTTCCTGAGCCTGACCTTCCCTCCCAGACCCGCAGGTTCTGTGGCTGGAGTGGTGCCACTGAGGTTCTCAGGAGAGGCATCCGTTATCCAGTGACGCTGGAAAAATGCACTCTCTGGAGGATTCTTAGTGTCTGGAGGGAACCCCTGCTGTGTTCCTGTTTCTGTGTTTGTGTGGCTACAGTAAGGAGGGGGGTTTGGGGGAAAGCTGCAGTAAGGGACACTCTCTCCCTATCTGACAGGTCTACAGTGCACACAGGACCCACCGGGTCACTTATTATACCTGGTACCACATTGCCCACAGTAGTGCAAGACATCACATTATCAACAGTAACATCAATATCATAACCTGGGGAGACATCCTGCAATACCTGCAAATTAGCCTGTGCATCTTCCACAACACATGGGGCCCATCCTGCTGGCTTACAATTGCACCGTGGCAAAACCTCTATATCTGGATCCCATTGTCTCTGAGCAGGAATGGGGTTATCTGAGCATGTTGTCACCATTAACTTATTGGCAGGTACAGGCTCTGCCTGCAACCAACTCAGATCTGTCCCATTTGTGCAGTTAGCGTCCCCTGGCACCATGTCACAACCAGACATCACTGGAGGAACAGGGTTAACTTCTAGCACAGCAACATGAATGACATCACCAGCAGCACTCCTACCACTGGTGAGTGATGGTGTCTCATTCCCAACTAGATTAGGGCATTCATTTAACCCCACAAACTGGCAAGGATTACCCACTATACCTGTCTCTAACTCACCCTCCACCTCCACCGAAGGTACGGCACTATCACAGATCATCCCAGGGGCTTCACACAAAATAACAACATTGTAATGTTCAGCATGCTTACATACTACCTGAGATACATTATAGGGTTCAGAAGGGTTAGCGGCAGTGGGGACAACATTGACAGATATGTGTGGAGTGAATAAAAGTCCCACATCAGTAGTCCCACACACATTTGTGTGCATACAGTCAGAAAGTCCAATTCCTCTTTCTGACATAGTCTCTTCCCTGCATACTTTCACTATGCAGTCAGCCTCTTCCAGCAACAAATCTGGAGCAACGGATGGGAACATGCTGCTCACATCTTCCAGCAGTTTAAACTGGGCCTTGTGATGTGAGGTCTCCTGAGCAGGTTCCATGACGACTGTAGTAGGCAGAGGTACCTGGTAGGGCACCCCTGGTGAGAGCAAGCTGCTGATATCCTCAGCTTCTGCTTCTCCCAGCATTTTTTTTTTTTTTTTTAACTCTTTATTTTTACAGTGGCAAACAACACAGCAGTGAAAGATATAAATAAAAAAATAAATCCAACAGTACAGTGCTAAATCCGACATTCTAGTTAGAACAGATACTGTATTATTTTGCACTAATAAAAGTCAAACTGAGGTGTAAACCACTGTCATTTTTTGTTTTTTTTCTTTATACTGTGTTTACAAACAAATGGTGAATCAATAGTAATGGGGCGTGTAAGAAGGGTAAAGAACAGAGGTGGGAAAGCAAGAAGAGGTAACAAGATGGGTAAGGGAAGGGGGGGGTTCACCAACATGCGTATGTAGTAGTTTCCTTTTGTCGGGGGTCATTAACCGAGCGGCGGACTAGATCCAGCGGTCACACCCCACCTGGAATCTGCCTCTGAAAGTGTACGTACCAAGGGGTCCAGATTAACACAAATTTCCCAACCGAGTCATGTAACAGGGCAGTGATATACTCCATGGAGGCTGCAAACCAAACTTTGTTAATTACAGACTGAATGGAAGGGGCGGTGGTTTGTTTCCAGTTTGTTGCAATCAGCAATCTGGCGGAGTTAAGTATTTGGCCACATAGCCTGCTTTTGTGGTTAACTGTCCCCTCCACAGGTCTGCAAAGTAGAGCCGACAGGGGACATTTAGGGATCGGGGAATCGAATATCATCCCCATGAGAGAGAAAATCTCGTTCCAGTAGGAACTAATTTGGGGGCATTCCCACCATGTGTGTATAAATGTACCTTGTGAGCCGCAATTCCGCCAACACTGGTTAGAGCTGGAGGGGAAAATACGGTGTATTACTGTGGGAACCATGTACCATCTAGAATAGACTTTGAAGGCATTTTCCTTGATATTTGAGTTAATTGAGGATTTAGCTACTTGTGTTTTTATTTCTATCCATTCTTCTTCCTCCAGAGTTACACCTAGATCTTTTTCCCATGCAATTTCAAAAGGTTCTTTAGTTGGGGGTTTGCCTGCCAGAAGGGAGTATAGTAATGAAATAGCTCCTCTTCTTTCTGGGTTGTACATACAAAACCGTTCAAGGGGAAGCGGTGATCTGGGTTTGGTAGTTTTGAGGAGGGAGTTAACAAAGCTTGATATCTGGAGGTAATCAAAATGCCTAAGGTGCTTGTTGTCATATTTTTCGCAAAGTGCTGCAAAGTTTTGGGGGGCAAATTCCCCTGCTATATGTGAGAGTCGGGTGATACCCGCCGAGATCCAGGGTTGTGAGTATGGCGAAATGCATCCTAGAGGGAAGTCTGGATGTCGCCATAGGGGGGTGAGAGGGGATGGGTAGGGTGCCAACTGAAGTTTTTTATTTAGGTGGTCCCATGTTTTTAACACAGAGTGGACACCAGGGGTATCTAGTACTGAGGCTGGTCTAAGTTTCGGCGGTAGCCAGGGGAGGAAGCAAACCGAATGATAATCCACCAGTTCACTTTCCAGGGTCACCCATTTCTTGCCACCCGCCCGTGTGTGCCATGCTACCACGTGGCTCAGTTGCGTAGCCTGGAAGTAGCGTTCAAACATAGGGAGGCCTAGTCCTCCATTGGACGAGGACTTCGCAAGGCAGGTTCTATTTAATCTGGGAGATTTGTTTGACCATATAAATTTGCCGCATAGAGACTGAATGGCTCGGAGGAAGGAAGTGGGGACCGTCACAGGTATAGTTTGAAATAAGTATAGCAACCGGGGTAGTATGTTCATTTTAATTGTATTTATCCGGCCCGTCCAGGATATGCATAAGGGGGTCCAATTTGTAAGGTCTTTTTTTATGGAGTTCAAAAGAGGTATATAATTAGCTTTAAATAGTTGACCGTGATGTTTTGTTATCTGTATTCCCAGGTATTTAATCGATTGAGGGCGCCAAATGTAATTGAAGTTTGATTCTAGTGTTTCCATAGTGGAGCTTGGTAAATGAAAAGCCAGTGCTTCTGACTTTGAGTTATTTACTTTGTGACCTGATAGATTACCGTATAGTGTTAGTGCGGCCTGTAAGTTTGGGAGTGAAGTCAGTGGGGAAGATATAGATAACAGGACGTCGTCTGCGAATATATTTTATTTTGTATTGGGAGCCCCGAACATTTATCCCCTGAATGTCTTGGTTTTTTCTGATGTGGGCTGCTAATGGTTCGATGCTGAGGGCATATAGGAGAGGGGATAAAGGGCAACCTTGTCTGGTGCCATTTCCCAGATTGAAGGGTTGGGAGGTGATGCCGTTAGTAGAGACCACTGCTCTTGGTCCGTGATACAGAGCTTGTATGGCAGAAAGAAAGCTTCCCCCAAAACCATATGTCCTCAGCGCGTGGAACATAAAAGGCCAGGAAAGACGGTCAAAGGCCTTCTCTGCATCTAAGGAAAGCATGATCGCTGGGGATTGGTCTTGTTGATGTATGAGATCAAGTCAATGGCTCGTCTTGTGTTGTCTAGAGCTTGTCTTGTGGGTACAAAGCCCACTTGATCTGCATCTATCAACGAGGTAAGATAGGAGTTTAGTCTTGTGGCCAATACTTTCGCGAAAAGCTTTATGTCGGCGTTGATGAGCGATATTGGCCTATAACTTGTGCAATATGTAGGGTCCTTGCCTGGTTTTGGCAGTACAATGTTTGCGGATTTCATTGAGTCAGTGTGGAACCTCTCCCCCTGCATGATTTTATTGAAGACCACCGCGAGTTGTGGGATCAATGAGCCTGAGAAAGATTTGTAATAGGACATAGGAAACCCATCGGGGCCTGGGGCCTTCGACGACTTCTGTGTTTTTAGCGCCCTAGTTAATTCCTCTGGTGATATGGGGGAGTTGAGTGATTCGATGGCTGATTTCGAGAGTTTGGGGAGGTGACATGTGTCCAGGTATTCCTGTGCTATTGCTGATGGTAAAGAAGGGCCAGAAGCCGGTTCTTTCAAGTTGTAAAGGGACTTGTAATATTTAAAGAAGGAATCATTAATGTGGCCAGGGTCGTAACTAAGGGTGTGTTGGTCGTTACGTATCGCATAAATAGTTTGAGAAGCTCTCTGGGCTCTAAGTTTTGCTGCCAGAAGTGAGTCTGACTTGTTATTTTTTTCATAAAATCTTTGGCTTAAGTACCGAAGAGACTTCTCTGTGCGTTCCGCTAAGATGGATTGCAGTTCCCCTCTGACCCCTTGGATCTGTGTAAGAACGGTAGGGGAGTGGGATTGTTTGTGTGTTTGTTCCAGTTGGGAGAGTTGTGAGGTGAGAGAGGAGATCTTTTCGTTTTGAGTTTTTTTCCTGTGTGTGGCATATTTAATTATCGCTCCCCTGATCACCGCCTTGTGTGCCTCCCATACTGTGGGCATGGGGATACCGTCTGTGATGTTAGATTGAAAGTAATCTTGAATCTGGGTGTTAATTTGATCTTTAAATTGGGGTATGCGAAGGAGGGTTTCATTCAGCCTCCAAGTCTGAAGGCCTTTTTGAGTACCCAATGGGTCTATAGTAGCTAAGACGCTCGAGTGGTCTGACCAAACATTGGGAAGAATGTCCACTTTTAGCAGTGACTGCAATATACTACTACAACCCATAATCATGTCTATGCGTGAGTAAGTTCTGTGGGGGTTCGAGAAGAAAGTATAATCTTTGGAGGTCGGGTAGTGAGCCCTCCATGTGTCGAAGAGACCAGCTTCGGACATGTGTTTCCTTAGGTTGCCCGGGGGGTGGCTGTGTTGGTACTGGCTCGTGGGGTTACTTTTGTCTAGGTCTGATGATATAACCGTGTTAAAATCCCCCCCAATCAATAGTGCACCTTTGCGGATCGTTTGAAGTTCTAAGAAAAGTTTTCGAAAAAAGAGCCCCTGTCCTGTATTTGGTGCATATAAATTCACCAGAGTTATGAAATGAGGACCTAACTGGCAAACCAGGATGATGTACCGACCCTCTCTATCTATTTTAGTGGTGTTAATCTGCAGCGGTATTGTAGAGCGAATCATTATTGCTACTCCATTCTTTTTGGTGCAGTGGGAGGAGTATATCACTGTGGGGAACCGCCTAGAAACTAGTGAGGGATGTGCGTTGTGCTTGAAGTGCGTTTCTTGTATGAATGCAATGTCGCCATGCAGTGAGTTGAGTGTGCGATATAGTAGGGATCTCTTGTGTGGGGTGTTTAACCCCTTGACGTTTTGAGAGATCACGTTAATGGGCATGTTGGTGGGGTGCAACTCGCCGGTCGTCCGTCCCGCGGAGACTGGCAGCCAAGGGAGGGAAAATGAGAGGGGTGGGTATGGAAAAGAGAGGTAAGCGTGAGAGAAAGATAGAAATGAGAGAATAGAGAGGGTGTAGGAAAGTAGAATGAAGAAGAGAATTCTGGGGACCTCAGATGGGGGCCCGAGGATCTCCTTGAGCGGGTCCTTAGGGGTAACAGGTAAGCCTTACTCGGTAAGCGAACCTAGTGGACCCGCTAATAGGGACTGCTTACTAACTGTGAACTATATAAATTTAAAGAAGGTGGGAAAGAGAGTCCCAACCTTTGCAGTAGTCCCTAATATTGGAGGGGGGTGGCCGAACGGAGACAGTGCCTCAGCCCGTCCACCCGGAGCCAAAATATAGTGAGGCCTGCAAATTGTTAATAATTAAAGAACTTGTATAACATTTGAACTTATATCCAAACAACAGAATACATGGATAGTGACATAGTCCGAACTAGGGAGGCCAATCCCGGGATCGGGATCGGCGGGATCCCGGGATTTAGGCCTAAAATCGGCGGGATTTGAATCCCGGGATTGAAGCTTTCAATCCCGGGATTTCGGGATTAGTATCCCAGTGCTAATTGTACTTTTTTTTCCAGCGCTGAGCACTTTTTTTTTCCAGCGCTGAGCACTTTAGAATGGCTCAGATGCTGCCCGGCTGTCTGCTGCGTACCCCCCGGTGGCTGATTGGTCCGCTCCGCTGTCAGTGTCATTACGGCGCCCAGGCTGTGCAGCGTGACCCCTGACATCACGCCACGCTGCGAAGCCCGTCCGCCGCCATGCCTGTCAGTGCACTTCAGCACAAGCACAGTGCTCAGCCGCCCGCCCGGCCGCTGCATGGATGGACGGACGGACATCGCTCCTGCTGCTGCCTGTCACCATACCTCTGTAAGTGACAGTGCAGGGCAGGGGGATGGGGAAGAGTGGCGGGCGGGCAGGCGGGGCGAATAAGAGGGCATTTATATTGATATTTGGGGGGGGGGGTCATTTTTTTTTTATTAGGGAGGCCAATCCCGGGATTCCCGGGATCCCGGGATTGAGCATTTTTCAATCCCGAATCCCGGGATTGAAAAAATGCCCCGGGATTGGCCTCCCTAGTCCGAACAGAATGACATTGAAAAACATCTATAACTGTAAGGATAAGGATCGGATGAGTACTTGACCACTGCACCTAAGTGCAGGGGACAAGCCTTGTTGGGGACAGCATCCTCCACCTCAGAGACAATATGCCAGGGAAAGTGTCAGTAGAGGGTCATCTGGTTACTCCTGTGAGAAACCTTAGTCCCTAGAGTAAGTAGGAAAGCAGAAGACTACGAGTTAAGGGACGCAGTCCATTAATACTTTACGATAACTTCTGGAGGGATCGCGACAGTCTGGCTCAGGAACTCCCGGGGCCGCTGGCGGTCAAACTGGTGTCTGCTTCGAAAAGATTGAGTCTGTGGAGTAATTCTTTCCCTTCCTTGGGGTCCCTCACTGTGACTTGTCGGCCATTCACCTCAACTATTAGTCGGAATGGGAATCCCCATTTGTATTTATAACCATTATCCCGGAGGGCCTTGGTGGTGTCTCTCATTTCTCTCCTTTTGATAATAGTAGATGGGGCCAGATCTTGGAAAATCTGCAGATGGGAATCTTCGAATAAGATATGGGGCAGCGATCTACAGGAGAAGGAAATCTGGTCTTTGACTTTGAATGATAGGAATTTTAGAACGACATCTCGAGGGGGTTCCCCGTCTTTTGGTTTTGGGGCGAAGTGCTATATGTGCCCGTTCGATGTTTAGGGGCTGAACCTTTAGAGTGGGGACCAATTTGTAAAATAGACGGTGTAGATATGGATCGAGATCCTTGGGTGCGACGGATTCCGGGATGTTGCGAATGCGGAGGTTGCATCGTCTTTCCCTATTTTCAAGATCTTCATTTTTGTCGCGTAAGAATTCCACTTCTCGGTACAGATAGTTTATATCCTGAGAGAAAACTTGTAAATCCTTGGCATGTGATTCAATCCTGGTTTCCAGGTCAGTCGTGCGGGTGGAAAGGGATTATATGTCTTTTCTCAAGTCAGTGAACATTTGTTGGAAGCTATTCGTGAGGGTTTTACTAAACTCCGTCATCATCGCCTGGATATCTTCTTTGGTGGCGAAGGAGGCGTCTGGTGATATTGAGTGACCATTTGCATTCATTGGTGAGGGGGGGGGCGATTCTGATGATGGGCCAGAGTCCGTGCGGGATAGATGTTGCATGATGCCCTGTTGGGCGTTTTTTTTTGTTTTACTCTGCTGCTGCCTGGACATGGTGGAAAGCACAATATGCAGGCGGTAAACTGGTTTTAATCTGCAAAGGCTCCGGGTGGACAAGCATGGAGATGGTTTAGAACATCATTGGGGTTTGCCTGCTCCCACAGGTACTTTGACGAATTTGGGAAGACACTTTGCAATGTAGAAAGTGTGAGAGTTCAAAAGCTGATATTAGAGGGTGTTGCAGAGAAAGGCCTCTGGGTGGCAGTGTTGTGCTATATTTGAAGCTGTTGAGTTCATGGGCACTTGAATGTGGCGAAATTTTGTTAATATGTCCAGGTGTGTAGTAAATACTCCTGAGTCAGGCCCTTCAGTAATTGTATCCCCAAGTAAGTATATACTGCGTCTTCTCCTTTGACCCTTGGGGAGGGGGAGGGGGGGACCCCGACCTTTATATGGTTTCAGTTCTGTTAAGCAGTATATCCCTTCTTGAATAGTGATAGCTCTAAACTGCCGTATAGTGGGGCAGGTGAGTTTCGTCCAGTTGGGGCCTCGGGGGTGCAGATACCTGATAGTCTGGGCAGGAGTCCTGGGCACCGGGTCTGTGGACTATACGGCCCCGACGCTGCGTGGTACGGCCGGGGGTGAATCAGAGATGGATTCCGTCCACCTCTGAATTGTGCTTTTGAACAGCTATAGGCTGCCTGCCCAGAGGAACCTCAGGGGGGACCAGGGGTCACTTCCCCACTGGAAGGTGGTGCCCAGGGGGTGATCCCAAACCCAGGGGACTGATAATAGGGCTGGGGGAACTGGGGCACTCAGTACCTTCAGGTTGAAGTGCAGGGAGGTCCAGCTCCAACCCTCCAACAGTCTCTGCGCCTTCCTCACGCTGCTAGGCTGTCAGGCAGCTGTCGGCCGAATCCAAAATGGCCGCCGCGGCAGGAGAGATGAATCACAGCGGAGCTCCGGGCTCTCCCCAGGCAGCCTGCTGAGCGGTGTTATGGGGGAGCTCCGTCCCTGGAGTAGAGGGGGCCTCCGCTTGGCTCTGGGTGTCCGTTGGAGTGCTCCTGGCTCCGGAGTGCGTCACGTGCACGCAGTGGAGCCTGGCCGCCGGGGGGCAGCTTGAACTTGAGGCCGCTGCTTCCTCTGGACTCCAGGCCGCAACCTGCGAGGTAGGATCTCTCCCACCCCCGGCTCCGCAGCGCTGCGAGTCTCCTTACAGGGGGACCCCGCCGGGTAGGCAAGGTGGATGCCGGGCAGGGGGTGAGTTAGGGTAGCCACTGGGTGCCTTTTTGTGGAGGTTTTATTAGGGAGCTCTGCAGAATGGCGTCCTCTCTGCTCCTCCGTCAGGCCACGCCCCCCTCTCCCAGCATTTTAAACTTGGACTTTGCTTCCAGACCTGGTAACAGCAGCTGTTCTAGGCGATGCCACTCCGCATCTACCCGGCGGCATTGATCTCTCCAAAATGGGGTATCCAGCTTTCTACAAGCATCGACCTCCTGCTGCGCGAATTGGTAACATTCTCCCAGTTCTCTCAGCAGCACCCCAGGAGATGCAGATGGACCCCAGACACGAAATGCTGCACGATACTGGCTGAAGGCTCATCGTCCCTTGCCTGGGTGAGCTGCGTGATCATCTCCCCACGAGTATGGTTGTGGCAGGCGATACCTTGCAGCTGGCATTCTTCCGTTAGTTCCTCTGTGCTCATTAGGGTAAACACATCATCATCCTCCACTGGGTCAATATACCCACTGGACTCCTCCGGTACCGTAGGGGATTGGTACTCCGCAGTCTCCCTGACTGCCCCACATCCTACAGTCTCCCTGGTGCTAGCAGAGATGTCAGCTCTCTGAGCATCGGCTGTAGTGTCCAGGACCCGCTCATTATTCGCAACCAAGCTGACACTCACTTGGCTTCCTCTGTCTGCTTCCAAGACAGGGAACTGTGCAAGACGCGGTCCGGTGAAATTCGCGTCAGCGGTCAATTGGGACCTCTGTCCCTTGTTAGGCTCCCCATGATTGATAACAGAGTCCACATCATGATCCAACACATTATTTACTTCCGCAGACAGTAAAAGTTCAGTACGAAGCCCATCTCCTGCTAACTCAGTAGCCACGGCAGACAAAGTCTCGCGTAAAGGTTGCCATCATGATGCCCTGTATCACCCTCCACTGGTTCACCAACAGCGATCAGCCCTCCGAGCCTCACCAGTTCCAACTGGTACTCACGCTTGGCCTGACGCTCGGCAGCCTCAGCCTCTCGTACGGCTTTGCGCTCCTCAGCCTCTCGTACGGCTTTGCACTCAGCAACCTCAGCCTCTCGTCTGGGTTTGCGCTCCGCAGCCTCTCTGTCGACAATGGCTTGGCAGTGCTGCACCAGCTGCAAAGCGAATACGGGGTTCACATTCTTCATTTGCCTGATAGCAACTAGAAGGTCGCTCTGCAGTGTAGACTTGCTGGGTCCAGCAGAAGGGTTTTACCCTGGCGCGGCATCGTTTGTACTGTCCAGTGCTGACTGAGCCCCTGGGGAAGGATTGTCCATGGCCTGGTTTCCTCCAGCAGCTAGTCCGATCGGCATCCACGAGTGCCCGAATCAAACGTTTTCTACTCTGGCCAGACCAAGGGATATTCCTCTACATACACACGACTGCCAGGTCATCTCTCCTCATCTGCTGGTAATCAGCCATCCTGAGTCTCACACTTGTCAAATAAAATGATAGGAAAGAAAAACAAGAAAAGGGAGGGAACAGAGATTGCATCCACTGTGTGACTCTTAAAACTATAGTAAAGCTCTGAGTTCTGAGTCTGGTGATGTGGGTATTTCTCACAAAATTCTACCCACACTCACTTAAGTTCTTAAAGAGAAAAATGAATTCTCCACCCCACCGCTTGCCGCCAAATGTCATGGACCCTCCGGTCGCCTGCTCCGATACGTCAATCTGAGCAGCTCCGGCCGTGACTGGGGTTCACTTTGGACACTCGGGTCCCCTCTTTGAGGTATACTGCCACCAGCCAAAACCTGATTTTAGCACTTGAAACTGCGCAAGGGGCGGCTTGGCTCACACCAGACCACACAATACAATTTAAACTAAGGTAACGCTGACCACTCTTCTGAGGCTAATGAGTCTTAAGAACACAGAACCAGGACTGAGAATATGTATTATTTATTCCTAGAAATACTACAGAGCTTTAGAAAATGGTTACAAGATAAATGATTTTAAATGTACACACAAGATTAAATGCAATTTCAGAAATAAAATAAAAGGGAAAAATGACAGAACCGTATCTTACACGTAAGTACTATCAATACTGATATTTATATGATCAAAGAACAATAAGTGAAAAGCGTAGGTTACGTATTATGTCCGTAACCTGCGTACCCTTTATTTCTAGCTACGTGCGAACAATCCGTAGCGCAGCGTAGCGTACCTTTATCGTGTATTGTACACGGTAGAACCAATGTATTAATAAGAGATCCCTTCGCAGTACTTTGTCTCTAATCTGCGAATACACCTTTAAGGACAATGTCCGTACTATACCTTATCGCTATATGCGAATAACAGACGAGACCACAGTATAAAGGTGAGGAGATAGAAACTCCGTAAATGATGTATTTAGTCCCTAATGGACAACAGGGGATTACAGAAATAGGAAAAGTACAGAAAACACGTAATGCAATTGTCTAACAATGAATAAGTACCTTAAAACACTTACAAAGATGCAGAAACAGATACAATCATAATCAGCCACATTACATAAAATGGGAATACAAATGTTTACCGTCAGGGAAAATAGCGCAGCGCAGTCCGGTCGGAGCTCACTATGTTCAGATTGAACTATAGCCCGGTCAATGGTCAGGGAAAGAAGCAGTGCCGAAGTGACTGAGGCCTCCCAGGGTCACCTAACTTATAGGGTCAGAAGGGGGAGGTCAAAGGCCATTCCTATTGGTCAGGGTTCGTATGTCAAGTCCTCTGTGATTGGGGCAAAGTAATACAACTGGTTTGCAAAGGTGCAGGGGGGGAGTGAACTTTGGAGTCCTTTGTGTGTTGGCATCGTCGTCAGGGGTCGTAAATAGCAGCAAGAACCGGTTATAACTAGGTTCTTTTGTAACACACATTTTAAACAGAAACAGTCTTAGGAATATGGATTTTGTCCGTAATTATCGGACCGTATGTATTGCGAATAATTCGCAATGACCGGAATACTGCGCAGGGGAAACGGAACGTAACGGTACCAAACATTATACAGACAGAAGTATGTAATGCTGACTAAACTATGTGTAGTGCTCTAAACCTTTAATTAACTACATTTTATTTGGTGTAAATATGGTATTGTGAATTTATGTGTAATAGTATGGCTGCGCTTCTGGTCCACTTTGTCACACAGACTCGGGTATGTATACTTTATTTGCGCAACTCTGCGAACCAAAATGGCGGCCATACTATCCTAAAATGGCGTGTATAAAACTCGACATTGACAGTCCACCCTTTGACAGTAAATATAAAACGGTCACAGTACAAACATTTTTCATAACAACACAGAAATTCATAGTCCTAACAGAGAAATTGGGATCAGTGAATTAAACATATAAGGGGAATAAACCATCTGCTCTTTGGCCGATCCAGGATCATGGATAAATGATGGGCCACATTTATCGAACAATCTACTCAGGGTGACGAAGGATAATGTACAATTTTTGGGATAAAAATAAAAACAAGGGAGGTTACAACATATACAATTGTTTTTCAGATATGGCATCCTTTGGTAGGCGTTGTTTGTGACAACAGACCCTGGAATTCTTTGTTGTCTCTCTTTTTGGTATGCTTTTTTTAAGTATGCTGGTATTATTACTATCAAACATCTGGTCCTGGGTAACATGTCAAGCTTATAGTTTCTACCTTGACCTAAACTTGGACGGGTAACACACTCTCAGAACTCTGTATCGTCTGTCCAATACCTGGCAGCAGTGCGACAGCAGTATCCTTGACTTTGAAGATAAGAACGGATAGTGGGGGGGGGGACAAGAATAGGACCCAAAATAATAGAGAAAACTGAGAAAGGAAAAAACTTGTTAGTGATCCTTCCAACCTGTTACCAATGGGGTGTGTCATAGTCCCTTTTGTAGCTTGTACAGGTTGCTTGACCTTAGCTGCTCTCCAGTCCTCCCGAAATGGTGCCTCTAGCGATTTCTTTCTTTCGCCCTCGAATGTAAGGACCTTCTGGGTTTCTGGTCTTTTGGCAGTAGGACGAACGTACCCGAATCTCTCTCTCTGCGACTTTGTTATTGAGGTAGTGCTGGTCAACAAGACTTGGGGTGGTTCTTTCCAAAGGTCTATCAAGCAACCTGTATATGGCAAAGCAGGGGAAACAACAACATCTCCTGGTTCATGGTTATGACAGTTCACAACAGGTGTCAACAAAGTCCTTTTGCAGCAGTTTTCCAGGTGTGGATACATCACTTGCATTACTTTTTTCCGTGGTGTGGTCTAGGATCTCCTTGTGGGATTACCATAACGTGTGGCTGCCCGCCAAGCAATGTTTCAATGTGGACAAATGAGGTGGAGTTCTGAGAGTGATTCTACTACTACAAAAGAGATTGTGGGGTGTACCATCAGTCCCTAAAGGTTTACACATGACTTAAAACCTTTCATATATACTTGCATACTCAGGGGTGCTTCTGGGCTGCCATATCTATACACACAAACGTCAACACATATATATAAAAAAATAAGTAAATAAATAACTAGAACGCTTCTAGAGTGGACTGTACAAAGTCGATTTGTATTACCTGCAGAGGATCCTGCTGGAGGAGGGATGTGGAGATGGCTCTGTGGGAACAGCCGTTCCAGTTTCTTTCCACAGACAAGTAAGGCATGGCCCTGTCGTCTTACCTGTCTGTGGGCACACCAGTAATTTCGGACTAATTTTCCACATACCTTCCCTGTCAAGACAAGTCAGGCCATGGGCTATCTCTGCCCTGACAGTTTGGCATGTTCTCAGAGTCACTGGTTTTCCTTGTCCATCTTTCTATTCCTGTCCACATCCCTTCGGCTTCCAGACTGCTTCTCCTGCAGGGGACACAAATCTTGTATTTCTATGTGAATACACTGACATTTACAGGGGGAACACAAACATTATCCGCAGAGCGCATGGCTCACCCAGCTGCCTTGTCAGCATGTTCGTTATCAAGTGACACTGAATCCTTATCGAAGGTGTGGGCTTTACACTTGATAACAGCCACTCTGTCCGGCAGCTGTGTGGCTGTCAGGAATCCTTTAAACTTACAATGCTTGCGCCACTGGAGTGCCAGCTACTGAAACAAGACATCTCTGAGGCGCCATAGGGCCTAAGATCTTCTGCATTACCCCAACAAACGGCATGAATATTGGCTGTTTTTCTCTCAGCCCGCAGTACTACTAATGAGGCTGCTGTTGCTGAGTGAGACGTCCAATGGGTTCAGCCTCTACTATGCCTTTTCCATCTATTACGGTATAGCCAGTGTACAATTTTCCCCTCTCAGTGTTGTGGAAAGAACGAGG
This sequence comes from Crinia signifera, assembly GCF_055691185.1. NCBI lineage: Eukaryota > Metazoa > Chordata > Amphibia > Anura > Myobatrachidae > Crinia > Crinia signifera. Next base: position 98,934,550 of record NC_139221.1, on the reverse strand, counting down.
GAGAGGAAAAAAAATAAAAATGAATTTTTCTATCATTTGTGGGTTTATGGTTACTAATGTGTCCCAGATTTCCCCTCCCCCCCCCCCTGTTCAGGCACAACCGCAATCCGTCCTGAGATACCTTATGTCCTGCCTCAGGAGGATACACCCGAAGTTGTCTATCGCCATCTGCCGGTGTTGTGGA